>NC_136419.1:61437500-62103750 GCF_052625555.1 Lactuca saligna | reverse complement strand
TATATTGTAAATGTAAATATGGTTGCAACATTGTTAGAAAGTTAAATACTTTTTAATAATTTTAAAGTCATTGGAACAAAAAGATGTAAGACAAATACTGTTTTTGGTTATTTCTATTAAATAATATAATTTATGTAACAAAAAATATAAATTTTATATTTAGAATATTTTTTTTGATATAAATGGTGTTATGTGTTGGAGATGAATAACTATTTGAACCATGGTTTATGCCATTTTAGGTGTAGGAAGTGGTGTTATGGTTTGGGGAGAGAGCACATTTATAACATAAAATAAAATATAGGACTCAAAATGTCATTAGTCCAAACACTAGAAGTGCTTAAGGAAATTACTACATTTCTCTTAATATGTTATTTGAGTAACACAACATAAAATAAAATACAGGACTCACAATTTCACTAGTCCAAACATTATGTGTAAACACTTAATACATTAATTTTACAGAACTGAATGATCCCAAGGCGACATTAAATGGTAAATAATGGACAACCCCCTTTTTTTTTAGTTAAGAATGGCCACATGATATTAGTTAATTATGGATACTGTCCATATATGCCATTTAAATTAAGCATGTCATAACATTGTGGGAAAACAGTAGTATTACATTTCTTAAACAAGTTTATTTTGAATGTCAAAAACAGGTTCTTGGTAGAAACAAAGTATTGATGTGGCTTGTGTTATGGAGGATGTATCGTCTCTGCAAAGTTTTTGAACTATTTTCAAGGATGGAAAAGTCAAGGGTTGGGTTTGTTTCTTCAAAAGCTATGAAGAGCCTGACTATAAACCTCCTCCTCTTTCATATGGGTGGGTGTGCATATTTTTACTCAGCTATTATTACGCCACCTGGCGAAGAAGGAAATACCTGGATAGGGAGTTTGACACTGGGAGAGCATAGCTATAAAAATTTTAGACACATGGGCTTTTGGAAGCTCTATGTCACAAGCTTTTATTTTGCTGCTATGACTGTGACCACAGTGGGTAAGTTCAAGATAAACCAGAAACATTTTGCTTTTGCTTTTGGTTTTGTTGTTTGACATATGGTTAAATGCAAGAAATAACATTGTACTTGTAGTTAATAATTTTCTGTTTACAATTGCATCCTATTTCCCTTTTTTCCTATTAAAAGATTGTAATTTGAAAAATCTATATGAAATTATAACAGTGTCATCCAACTATAAAGTAATCTTCACTGTCATAATTAGGTAGATTTTCCAACATAGGATGCCTTATTATGAAAAAGGAAACATTGGAAGTACAATGTTGTAACATTAATGCTATAATATTCAAATGAAATAAATAGAATAATGCCACTTGACATATTCTGATTTGATGAATTTTGTGGATTTGTTTTAACAGGATATGGGGACCTACATCCCGTAAACAAGAGAGAGATGATCATTACAGTCATATTAATATTGTCTACGATTATTTCCGTTATATATATGGGTGATGATATAACAAAAGCAAAACAAAATGGGGATGCAAAAGGAGATTCAGATTCTGCTGTCCATTACCAGGTAAACACAAAAAGAACCAAATTTGCTGTGTCCTAGGGTAGCTCAGATATTTCCAACAAAACACCAATGTTGATGTTATAATTTCTTGCAGGAGTATCAAAAGCGCTTGGTTTCTTTTTTGAAGGATTGCTCACCAAAGTTCGTTAAAGAGATTGTAAGTAATACTCAAATCGATTTTTGAAACTACATATGATATGATATGATGATAGATTTCAAGCTAATTTGCATTCAAAAACAGCCTTTCACCAACCTCCTTGATAAATACATCAATGATAGCAAGGAAGTTTTCGAAAACCTAGACAAGGTAAGTTATGTGATTCCTCCCAAATAAAATAACAACACAATGTCTAGTATATAATATTTTATAATTTGTAACTTTATATGTGTGCGTAGATTACCAGAAGTAAAAACTCTGTGGAGGTCTACAGTGTTGCATATTTTGATGATGATTCTGAGAGGCAACCGCTTATCCATGAAAAAACTGATATGATCATAAAATATGATCTTGGAGACCTTCAAAAACAGCAAATCATCAACCTCCTGGACAAACAGATCAATTATGGAATGGAATTTCTCAAAAACCTACATCAGGTGATTATGTGCTTTGCTCCAAATAGTTTAACCACACATTTTTGATTGCTGAAAGTTTTACAATTTGTAACTTCATATGTGATGGCAGATTACAAGAAAGAATGCAGCGAAAGTCAACAAAATGGATCATTCTGATGACATGCCTGATCTGGAAAAGGTGATTATTGAAAAAGCTGACATGAACATACATGGTTCTCTCCTAAAGACACCATTGGTAAGTTTTTTTTATTTGCAAAAATTATAATATTTAAAAGTACATATAGAACATTGTATGCTAACAAATTGTTAATATGAACAACATGTGGCTGCATCACTTCGGATGGATCCAAAATTACATGACAAGGACAAAAATACTGTGCTAGAAGAGGATAGGTATGACATTCATCAAATCTTTTGAGTTCTTTTCTTATCTACAGCTTATATAAGAAAATATAAAAACAAAAAGTTGTCATATATACTGGTTCTTCATTTTCAAAAAGGGTTAATGTCATTTAGGCAACAACTGTTAGAAACAGATTTACAGTTAGTTAGTTATTTATCATAAGGGCATTTTTGTCATTTCTATGAAGAAGTTAGTTAGAAGAATGTTAGCTCAATTGATTGGAATCTGCTTTGTATATATGTTCATGTAATCTGTTTCCTTTTCTAAATCTTCTCATTAAGTTAGAAAACGAAACATATTACATGAACATATATACAGAGCATGTTCCAGTCAGTTGAGTTAACAATGTTCTAACTAACTTCTTCATGGAAAAGACGAAAATACCCTTTTGAAAAATAACTAAGTAATCAGCTAACTAACTAATTCTAAATCTGTTTCTAACAACAACTATTATCACTTTAATTGTTAGGAGCTTAAGACTAAATACTGAAATCGGTTCTTTTCAAATTGAACAAACTTGAAGCATTTTGATATGAATAAATATATTTTTTCTGTTGTGTACTTCCTTGCAATTAACTTAATTATGACTCTCTCTGACAATGGGGACAACACAAGTGTGATCAATGAACTAGAATCCCACAACTCCACTGATGAGGGAGACACAAAAGAGTATGGAGATAAGGTAATTTGTCTAATAGTTTTTCAGTTTTTTAAGTAATCATTAGCATTGATATGTTATTATGTTGCCATTTAGGATATATCCATTATCAATGAGGGGGCTGATGTGGACATAGATAATCAATAATATTAATAATACGTGTTATGTTTTATTGTTTTGTTATTAGGATGGATCCTTGGTCAATCAGGAGCATGTATCCCACCATGATCTACATGTCGGTGTAGGTTTAGATGCACAGAAGACTAAAAAGTTTTCAGATGTATACAATGGAGGAGATAAGAAAGCCCTTTCGTTTTCATATAGCCTTGGATATACAGAAAATCATATGAACATCAATTTTTGGAAGAAAATTTTATGCGAGAACACTCCTAAGCAAGAACGTGGCTGGCTAGATGACGACGTAAGTGATCTGGTATTTTAGATTGTAAAATAAAATTAAATGGATAACTATTAATTAAACTTTGCCTTTCATCAACAGCATATTGACATATGGGGTCATATATTGTTGAATACCAAGAAACCCGTAAGTTGTACAATTATGCCGGCCAATTTTATGACTGATAACTCAAATGACGTATGGGAGAAAGAATGGATCGCACTTGCAAATGGGTCGTACCCTCCATACAAAGCTTGGTCTGTTGTGGATTCGGTAAGAATATTTTCAAATTAATTATGTTTATGTTTATCATATTAACCTGGGATTCAAAATTTAATGTTCAAATCAGGTATTACTGCCCGTTAACAAGGAAAAAACTCATTGGTTGATTGGTGTTTTAGAGTTGAAAACATGGACTGTGACCATCTATGATAGCTTGTCTTCAGAAATCAATGAAAGATGGATCAAGGAACGATTACAAGATTTCGACATAACTAAATTCTTAAAGTCCATTGATTATTGGGAAACAAGTGGTCGGAAGTCTACTACAGTAGATTTAAATGTGCTAATTGCCAAAGATATACCGCAACAAACAAACAGGATGGACTGTGGTATTTTTGTAGCCATGTGGTTAGAGACTTTTTGCACCGGAACTGCTGAGTTGAAAATTGAACATGGCAAGACCGAAGACCATTGTCAGATGTATCGCAAACAAATGGCTGATGTTATCTGGGCACATTCTGGCTGCAGTTGAAAGTCATACAAATGCAATTTTAAGAAGCGATTGGTACTGTATTTCAAATAGATTGTACATGTTTGAAATAGTTTTTGTATTGAAACAATCAACAATTGATACAAACAAAGTGGATGATGGTGTGGGGTTATGGACTTATGGGTCAAGACATGGAACAAAAAGGTTACGAATCTTAAAATAGGGAGGAAAATTGCTCTATGAATATATAATTTAAAACGACTCTTAAGTCTTATCTAAGTCAAACAATTATACTTTGTCCCGATAGATTTATATAGATCATTATCTTTATAAAAAAATTGCATCCTTAAAACCAAAAAAAGACAATCATAAAAATAGTTAGATCTACTCATTACCATTACACAATACAAGTGAGGGCAATAATTAATTACATGCATAGTGAATATTACACAATATTGAGTAAAAATGACTAAATCTAATATAACATACAAATAATAATGAATAATCTATTAATTAATATAGCATCATAATCTGGGGCGGTCCTAGAGTTCCCACAATAAAAAAAAATCATTAAAAAATAAGTTTTAAAAAAAATATATATTGTAACCCTTCAAAATTATATATTTTGATTCATCAAAAAAATTTGCCCCCCATAATAAAGTTATAAAATTGTTTTTGCCCCCTCTTCGGAAATTTTTTGGATCCGCCCCTGATCATAATAGTAACGATCAATCAATATACACATCACCATCTTTGAATTAAATTAGTTTCTTCTTAACAAACAAGTATTACTAAAGGGCTTTTAGCCTAACGGTATCAGTTGGTGCCCTCTCTCTTTGAGGTCGATGATTCAAGTCCCGTCGTGGACATAAGTGTAATATGTGTTGTTAACTTATGAGTAAATTAGATTTGCCGATTCAAAAAACAAACAAGTATTTCGTCCAAAAAATACAGCCTAACAGCGAGATAGTATTTCGTCCAAAAAATACAACCTAATAGTAAGGTTGTTGGAACGGTGACAAAACCTTATATCTTTCATTACAATAACAATAAACTGGAAAAAGTAAAAAAAATAAATAAAGAAAAGAAAAGAAACAATTCAATATATCTTATGTCTATGGATGTTTGATTTTATTGTGGACAAATCTATATTGATTTACTATGTTCATTATGTTTTTGGTAAGAAATACCATTATTTTTGGTTTTCTCTTCCAAATAATTCTACAAAAATGTATGTTTATATTTCCCTCTTTGTTCAAAAAAAGAAAGCAAGTTTTCTTTATAACAAAGAACCATTATTTTTGATGCTCTTTCATTATTTTGTTGTAGGAAAAACCAATAACCATATTATTTTTCTATGTCAATTCACACCAAAAAAGTATTTGGTTAATGTTATAAATGAGTATATAAATATTTGTTTCTTCACACATCCTTATTTATAAGGCTAGAGGGAATGATGCATAACATGTCATGCTGCCACGTCAGCTTTTCAATAGCCACCTCACCGCCACGTTACTTTTACCATAAAAGATGCATGACATGCTATTTTGAGGGTGTGGGTCAACTTGGTACAAAAAATAAAAAAATAAATAAACATACTCACATGGGATAAAGTTTAGGATGTTTCTTATCTCAGGATTATGGACCATAATTTGATCGACTAAAGGTCTTGGGCTTCAATGGGAGAAAGTTTAGAGCTTATTAGATGTTGATGATGTTGGTTAAATGACTTAAGCCATTGAATTATGTTTTGGTGCCAAATAGGGTAAAATGGGAAGAAGTGATATTTTGGGACTCTTTGCATTAATTATTTAACCTTTGCAGCATGTAACTTAACATATCCATTTAATAGTTAGCCCACATTAATATGGGTCCAACAAAGCACAAAGCAAGAAACATCCGGGCATTAATATTCTATAGGCCATAAAAAATAAAAAGGCATCCTCCAACTAACTTCCTTCTGCAATGCTACGAACTTCTAGCATCATTTCTAATCTTCCTATATTCTCCTTCTAGAATCTTTCTTTCGAAAATACTCACACAAGCACATTCTAACATTCTTCCTAGGCTTTCCTAGGGTTCCCTTCACACAACTCTCCGCCATCAGCTACATAAGAGACGCCCTCTAATACCTTCTAACTACCCCACAAATATAATTACATGCCACATGCACTAGATAATTCTTCGAATATAAGGTCTCATACTACAACGGTTGGACTCAAACAAGACTTGCGCAATATAGTTAAACCTAACCTTCTAAAATTATCTAATCCCCACAACATGTAACCTAACGTATTTGCTTAATAATTAGCTGATATTATTGGTGGTCCTTAAAAGCACAAAGTAAGAAACATTTGGACATTAAGTAATCTAAACCAGTGCCTCACTTAAATCAGGCCATTCTATCAAATAATATGAAATCCATACTAGCATATGCAGTTCCAAAAGCTCAATCAACAAGCATATAAAGGCATCTCTCCTAGCATTCTATTATGCAAATCTTGATTAGATACTTAGTCATAATCTAGCATGAAATTCTCACATACTCATACCAAAATAATAACCATATCACATATATGGGTATTTTGGGAAAACTTACTTGAGCTCGACTGATTACATGCATTGAACCTTTTTTTCTTTGAAATCTTTTTAGAAAATTATTGTCTTTTAAAAGACTTTAGAAATCCTCAGTTTGAGTTCAAAAACACCTGAGAGTGTGCCCGAATCCCTCAAACCAAGGCTCTAATACCAACTTGTAACGTCGCAAAATTTCCGAATAAAAATTTAACTTTTAAATAAGTTAAGACCATTCATTCATTGTTCCAAAAGACGATCAGGGTCAAGGTATTCACAAAATATCAGAGTAATTCATAAACATTTAGTGCGGAAATAATCTCAAGGGGATGTAATGCGGTCAAGCAGGGCTTCATTTGAAAATAGAAGTACCTAAAACCATAAACATAAAACTATAAACACAAAGCATAGTGCGTTCCCCCAAACTCCCCCATACCATACATATATAATAGTTCAAAACTAAATTGGGTCTCTTTCACCCATTTGGTCTCTTTCAATCGGTACTGGGTCTATTTCACCCCATTCGGTCTCTTTTAATTGGTACTGGATCTATTTCACCCCCTTCAGTATCTTTCAACAGGTGCTGGGTCTATTTCACCCCTACAACTAAACATACAATCATATCAGCAAGAGTAACAAAGACAACATGCACATACAGTCATATCATCAGGTGTCACAAAAAAAACTATCATCCTACAAACATAGTGTAGTGGGTCGACATTTGTGCCTTCGACCCGTAAGTATAGTGAAGAGACTTACCTGAACTATTCAATAGAAGCCCAACAGCCACCTCATCAACAAAACATCCAACCCAAGCTTCCTAAAGCCAAACTGAAACTAATCCTTAGCCAAATGCTCAATTCTACTCAGGTTTGACATGGAGTCAAACAGGTCAAAAAGTTAACGGTCAAAGTCAAAGTCAAAATTACCAATCAGTAGCCCTCTACATCGTGGGAAAATAATGCCAAGACCGTCGTTAATCCCCCATTTGCCACGTCGTGGCAGCCTAAGGCCACACCATGGGGACTAGTCTGGACAGCTCAAACAAGCTTAATCTAGTTTCTTCTGATTCCAAGAGCTCCACAACTTGGATATGATCCTTTCCAAGGTCTTAATATATAAAGTTTTTAACTTTATCCATTAGGAAGGTCCAAACCACCAAAATCTAGACTTTAAGTCTCAAAGGGACCCAAAATGAACCTTTCTCAACTTAATCCATTAAGTCCATGTCTCCAACTTCCAGATCCGAATCAACAAGATGTATAGATGGATAAAATTTCCAACTTTATCCATAATAATGCCATAATCTTCCAAGATCTAAACATTAATACACCAAAATGACCTAAAGCGCCAATATAACTAACATGGCTAAAAAAGAAGACACAAGTTCACAACTTTCCTAGTCCATAAGGTTGAAGAAGCATTCTAAACACATAAAGAGATATTGGAGTCCACTTAACTCCAATATCACCCATAAAATAGACCAAAAGTGCAAAAAAACCCAAATAACAAGATCTAATAAACAAGATAGCAAGATTGGAAGTTTATACTCACAATGGTCCAAAAATGTGTGTTCTTCTAAAATTGACAAGTTCTACTTCAAGGGCTATATTGTCTTTTTAGCAATCCAGTTCTAAAATGAGTGTTTCAGGTCTAAAAAGGGCAACAGGTCTAAAATGATCGTTTCACGTCTAAAAAGGGCACCATGTCTAAAATGGGTGTTTTCAAGTCTAAAAAGGACTTGTTTCTGAAATGAAAATATTCCATTCTTGAAGGACTAAATTAGCCAAATTGCTAAAACCTTTTTGCTTTTAACCTCAATTGAACACTAGATTTTTAAGAGAGTGAAAGTGTTTTGAAGACTTCTTCTTTTCCCCCTTTTAGGATTGATATTTTCTAGGGTTTCAACCCTTTATCACCAAATCATTATAGCTCATTATAATCTCTTTGATCAAGCTCTGTAAGCACTTCAATATTTTAGTGGATTGGTTCTCGACTTTATCCCCCCATGGTTTTTTCCCGATTTGGGTTTTCCATGTAAATCTCTGTGCCACTTTGATTTGCTTTTTGATTGGTATTTTTCATTGCATGTGATTGATTGTGGTTTGATATTTTAGTCCTATTCTGTTTGAACTAATATGGTTCTCGTGATTTTGATTTCTAGGTTGCTTGATGCATTAGGGCTTTTTTGTTTTAGTGCATCTTACCCTCTTTGTTTACTACAATATATGTTAAGGTTACAATGCCTTTGAGAAAAAGAGATGATGAAAATAAGAAAGCTAATCCTCTATTTAAAGAGAGGGTTGTTAGTGAGATATGCACTATGGAAAATACTTAGGCACCAAGGTTATCTTGTAAAGAAACTCTTCCTAGCTAAGTAAATAATAAAATCTTCTTTATTAAGCAAAGAAGATAACATCGTTATTAAAGACTTTTGGATGCATGTTTCTCAACATCACACCTTCTTTTTATTAGTTTTTTATAAGTATGCCTTACATATTTTTACAATAAGGAGCCCATTCTCCTAGAAGAAGAAAATAGATTTCAATGTAAACCCCCTTCTGTTTTCCATACAAATGATTTGGTAACCTAAGGTAGAATTTTTTGGGGATGATTTATGAGAAATGAAAGGGTATGTGACGGTAAGTGTAACATCCCAAAAATGCGAGCCAAAAATTTCATTTTTGAAAACATATACTTAGCAAAACATTCGAAATAAAACGTTTACCGATCATAACATTCTATAAAGATATCACATGTCTGGAAAAATGTTTTCATAAAACATAATAATGTCAGAGTACAAATCCCCAGGAAGATCTTATAGTGCGGAATACGGAGCATGTGTGTGATTGGCCGCTACCATGCCAACTCTTTCCCCTTCGAAGAAGAGGTAACTGAAACCAAAACTGAAAACTGTAAGCATGAAGCTTAGTGAGTTCCCCCAACATACCACATACCATACAATCACATAACATACATATATTGTCAGGCATATCTAGGTGCCCGACCTGTCCCTTCGGTCCTCTCGACCGGATACTGTCTAGGATATCTGGGAGCTGGCCTCCCCTTCGGTCCTCTCGACCGGATACTGACCAATATATCTGGGAGCTTCCCCCCTTCGGTCCTCTCGACCGGATACTGACTAGCATATCTGGGTGCTACTACCACATAAAACATATATCTCATAATCTATCTAGCATGGCTGGGCATGACCGCCCCTTCGGCCCTATCGACCGGTATACTGGGGACTATCTACCCCTACTGTCATTAGCACATATCATCATATCATACTAGCACATTAGCATATCACAGGTAGTAGCAATCCTAGATGAATATCACAGAGACAAACATCTATCATACAATCCTACTGGTGGGCCGACATTGTGGTCGTAGACCCACCACTACTGGAAGGTAACTCACCTCGTAGCTGCTGATCTGTGTGGGAACGGTCTGTCTGCTGCTGCTGCTCCGGAAATCCTCCGGCTGCAATTCCCACCAAACACTTAGTCAAATACTGCTAACCGACCTCAGGGTAACTGAGGCTATTTACCCTTAATCAATCCACGAGTCAAAGTCAAAGTCAACTACCAGTTGATCCGACTTACCGAGTTGGCTTGTCAACTCGCCGAGTCCCTATCCCTTTGTCTGGCCACTATCCTATCTCTACTCGTCGAGTTTGACATTGACTCGACGAGTTTTCCTTCTAAACTAATGACCAATCGTTCTTCATTCTACTTATCGAGTTATATGAACAACTCGTCGAGTTCGTCTTCATCTAAAGAACACTCTATGCTTAGACTCGCTGAGTTGTATGAACAACTCGCCGAGTCTGTTCTTGAGGCAAGAAGATTGCCTTGAACTCACCGAGTCATGGCATTGACTCGCCGAGTTACTACATGAGTGAGTCTGGCTTCCAACCCACTGAGTCACACCTTATGACTCACTACTCCAACCCGCAAACACGAAAAAGGGGAAAACTCAGGGACTCGCGACTCGACTCGCCGAGTCTGCCACATGCAAATACTATACATGCGATTCTGCTTGAATCTAACCCATGCCATTCATAGATCTAGGTTTCTAGGGCCTGGTTTACACGTAAAGTTTCCAACTTTACGTGTAAATAAACACCCATGAGGATTTTTGTGACATCCCCAAAATCACGGCCAGAAAAGACCGATTTTCATTTATGCTTTTAAAATAATTTCAGAGTAAATCCTTTTGATTTGAAAGAGTTGCGGAATTAGTTCCCAAAAGCAAAGTATGATAAAATAAGATTTACCAACGCATTTCTTAAAGAAATGTGTTTTTCATTATATTACAATACTCGGGATGTCATGTTCCGATAAACAGACCAAAAGCATAAACATTTTAATATAGACCTTACAACAGTTATTTACAACATCAGGTCTATAATCCAAAAATAACTTGACAAGTCATCCAACTTATGCTCTGGCGCCACTACCTGTAATAGAAAGAAACTGAGTGGGTCAGACTTGGGAGCTTGGTGAGCATATAGGGTTTTCAACCCACAATAAATAATTATATTTAATTCCACCAACCAACAATAACCCAATTACCCATTCCCGTTATTTTCACTTTACATCCCTAAGACAACTAACATAAGGGACCTAGTTTAAGAATATTTCATCGGGGCGACAACACATGCTTCGGGGGTTCCTCAACAATATAAGTCAAATAAGGCAACCATGAGGGGGATGGAGTACAACGAATGAACACCCAAGTTCATTAACACCTACAGGTGGTGAGCCTGCTAGTGTTCCACAAGACTATCTAGAAAAGTTCGTGGTCGTCATCTAAACTCCGCTAGATGACTGAATCAAAACAACAACGAGGCCTCTCATCTGTTTATTACACACCAACTATCTACCCATGTTCTACCCAACATATTAGTAGATAAAAATATACATTTTATACATAGTTTAAAAACCTGTATAGCATGCTTTAATCAATACATATTCCACATAACAGATGAGGCACACACACATAACACCTATTTCATAGAGAATAAATCAGATCTATGAGATAGAAGAGAGTGAATATACATTCACACATATAACAACAAAATATATACACATAGCACATATTTTATATAAAATACTTCATAATATTGTATTGGAAGAAAATAACTACACACTCACTTGATCAAAAGATGACCGGACAACACTACGGCTTACAGTAGTAGTAATCCTCAGCAGATCTGGAAGATCTTCACAAAAATCGAACTTCTCGCGGGCAGAGCTTCGGCTCGAGAATCACACTTCTCGGGATCTTAGGGGCTTCAGGACTTGCTTCGAGATATTTATTGCACGTAAATCAAGGTAAAACGGGAGAGAGAGAGAGAGAGAGAGGAGAGAAAATAGCAACCCTAAACGGCTGGCCCTTCAAATCTATTTATAGGGTAAATTTGGTTGTTGCCACGTCGTGGCACCCTTTTTCCACGTCGTGGGCTTGGTCGTCACTGCATACGTCATCGCAAGTTGCATCTGGGGGACTCCCGGAGGTGTTAGAATACTTGCCACGTCGTGGTCTCTGACACAGCTTTGGTGTTCGCGCCGCGAACTTCAGAAATTCATAACTTTCGCATACGAGCTCCGTTTTCGATGTTCTTTATATCGACGCGAAGGTGAGATTATGCTATACAACTCTCGTTTAGACTCCATTGGTTAATTTTTAATTAATTTTTAATATATTGTAAGTATATTACTTATATAGTATGTTTAGTAGGCCGGGACAGGAAAACTTTGTTCGAAATTCATAACTCCTTCATCTGAACTCCGTTTTCATCTGTCTTTTTATTGTTGGACTACTATCAATGAGATATTAAATTCTCATTTAGAAATTTTTGGCTAAATATCACTTGATCTCTATTTCGAGTATTCGGGCTGTATACCGCTGAGTCGAAACTTCGAAAAATCATAACTTCCACATACAAAGTCAGATTTAGGCGTTCTTTATATGCACGCTCTCGGTTTAAAGAAATCTACAAAATTCGATTAGATCACTAAGGCTAAATATCGTACTAACGTAAATTTCACTTTTTACGTCATTCAGCGTTGCCGGTTCTGTCGTGATACTTCGACAGGTCATAACTTCTTCGTTATAACTCGGATTTCGGCATTCTTTATATATTCGGTAACCTCGTTTCAATCACTACAACATTATAAATAGATATCGGATTTATCTAACATTTCATTTTGATGCTTATTTTTATTCTTAATTAAATTAAGTCACACAATTAAGCACATAACACATAATACTTAAATATTTCATCATTAATACTTCAAAAAGAGTTACAAGGGTTAACCTAGACTATTACATAAATGATAATGCCTAGCCTGGAAACGCGGGCGTTACAGTTTTAGGCCTCAAAATGCACCAAAAGAGTAGATCTAGGGCTTTCATGCACTATGGTTCCATAAAGGCAGTTGATCCAAGCTCCTGGAGCTCAATCATACCTAGATCTAGAGGCTAAACAACTTATCATCCACTCTAATACGGAAACAAGCTTGGGGAAAGGCTCAAGAAAGACTTTCATGGAGCTACAAGGGACAATAAGCATGAAAACAGAGGGAAATGAGTTATACCTCAAGGAAATCACTGAGATAACACCAATATGCATGGCCTCCTTCTAATCTTATTGATCTACTCTCCTTCCCTCTCCAAATCTTCATGAAAACACACCAAAATGCTTCAATCTCACAAGGAACAAGGGTTGGACGATATATGGAGTTCTGAGGGTGAAGGGGGCGAGCTTGGGTGTAACAACGTGAATTTCCAAAACAATTTTTCATTTTTTAAACAACATAAACCATCATTTAATATTCTGAAATCACATGTGTAACAAATGTCATTGTAACAAAATACATCCCAAGATCATAAAACATTTCCTTCGTCAGTGTGTGCAGATCACGCCGACGCCTTCCCACGGTCCTCGCTAGTACCTGAAACACATAACACAACAACTGTAAGCATAAATGCTTAGTGAGTTCCCCAAAATACTACTTACGTACATACGCCTTTCCAGGCCCAGACCTTCCGGTCCATGTGTCTCAGGGGACTTCCGTCCCGACTCGGTAAACCTTCTGGTCCTACCTGCGTCAACCTTACGGTCCACATCACAATGCCTTCAGACCCATAACATATATGCCTTCCAGCCCATAACATAATGCCTTCCGGCCCATATCAAGCATAGCATACATAGGACATACAAACGATTAACTTATCATATACAATCCATTCACTCATAACATATTCGACCTTCCGGTCACACAATAAAACCCTTCCGGGTACAATATAGTGAGAAAACTCACCTCGTGGAAAGTCTAGAATCTCACGTGCTCGCTATCTTCGAATCCTAAACGAAGACTCAACCTCGCCTAATCATAACGAATATCATTTTAATTAATATAGACTTCCACAACTAGACTTTACCCCTTATTAACATTCCTCATAGGGGTAAAAGACCATTTTACCCTTCCTTGACTCAAAGTCCACATGTTAACCAAAACCCTAAAAGTCAACAAAATTCAACATCTTCAGTACACAGGGCGTACAGACTGATGTACGCGGGGCGTACATCGCCAATCCAAAAGTCGGGGTCTCCACCCGGTACACTGCGAGTACTGGGAGTTACGCCCAACGTAATAGTCAGATCTAGCTACTCTTCATTTATGGTCTTAATCGGTTCAGTCACTTCTTCAACTTCTAGATTCGACATTCTTTAAGCCTCCTTACTCATAAAGTCGAAACCTTTAAGCCTTGGCATGGCTGTAAAGGCTCCTACACTCCTTAACACCTTTCCATTTCAACTCAAAAGATCTAGATCTCATGCATGGCTAATCATTCACATCCAAGATTACATTTTTATGAATCTACAACTCAAATGGACAAGAAATATGATGGATCTAAGCTAATGGAGACTACTTGCTCATAAAGTCTCCACCTTTGGGACCAAAAGCCTAGAAAATGGTCCATAAAGCATACCACAAGAACTACAAGTCAAGATCTGAACTTTTTACCTTATAAAGAAGCTCTAACCTTTGCTAAACACCACTTGAACACCAACTTCTAGCCTCCACAATGGACTCCTCTTCTCATTTGCTACCTTGAAATGACACCACCAAGCTTAGAACACTCACAAATAAGCTAGGAACGAAGGAACACTCTCTTAGGGTTTCTTTCTGAGGGATGGTGGCTGAGGAACCAAGTCATCTCATTCCTTTTATAGCCAACCACAAAAATGAGGGTTTTTGGGTCTGGACCAGTTACGCCCAGCATACCCGAGGGAGGATGCGTTTAAATGAAGAGCGCGAGTACGCGCAACGTACTCCTTGTACGCCCAACTTACTCGCCCAACACAAAAGCCCTTAAATGACAACAAAAATAAAGATGAAGGGCTAAATAAAGGTACCTGGATTTCAGGCTGTTACAATTCTCCCCCACTAGAACCAGAATTCGTCCCCGAAGTCTTACACCGAAAACAATTCCGGATACTGCTCCCGCATCTCAGACATGGACTCCCATGTCAGCTCGGACCCCTTCCGATGTTGCCACTGCACTTGCACTAAGGGTACTTCCTTGTTCCTCAGAACCTTAACCTTTCGATCCCTAATTGCCACTGGTCTCTCAACATTGTTCAAGCCTGCATCCACCTGAATGTCATCTAATGGCACCACTGCCGACTCGTCGGCAATACATTTCCTTAACTGTGACACATGAAAGGTGTCGTGGATCTGACCCAACTCAGCAGATAGATCCAACCGATAGGCTACCCTGCCTACCCTAGCGATTACCCTGAAAGGTCCAATATATCGAGGTCCCAACTTGCCCCTCTTCCTGAATCGTATCACTCCTTTCCAAGGAGAGACCTTTAAGAGCACAAGGTCACCAACCTGAAACTTGAGCTCGGACCGACACCTATCCACATAACTCTTCTGGCGACTCTGAGCGGTCAACAATCTCTGCCTGACCTGCTGTATCTGCTCGGTCGTCTGAAGCACAATCTCCGTACTACCCATTACCCGTTGCCCCACCTCTCCCTAGCAGATGGGGGTGCGACACCTCCTCCCATACAACAACTCAAAGGGTGGCATACCAATGCTCGAATGATGGCTGTTGTTGTACGAAAACTCTGCTAAGGGTAAATAGGTGTCCCAACTCCCTCCAAAATCCAAAACACATGCTCGGAGCATATCCTCGAGCGTCTGAATCGTCCGCTCGCTCTGTCCGTCCGTCTGCGGGTGGTATGCGGTACTGAAATGCAGCCTCGTACCCAACTCCTCGTGAAACTTCTTCCAAAACGTGGAAGTAAATCGTACGTCACGATCTGAAATGATCGATATCGGAACCCCGTGTCGCGATACCACCTCCCTCACATATAACTCTGCCAACTTCTCCGCAGAAGAGCTCTCACTGATAGCTAGAAAATGAGCTCTCTTCGTCAATCTATCCACAATCACCCAAATTGCATCGACCCCTCTCGCAGTCCTTGGCAATTTGGTGATAAAATCTATGGAAATTTGTTCCCACTTCCACTCGGGAATCTCCAATGGTTGCAACTTACCATGCGGATGCTGGTGCTCGGCTTTAACCCGACGACAAGTCAGGCACCTCTCGAAGAACCATGCAACATCCCTCTTCATACAGGGCCACCAATACTCCTTCTTTAGGTCCAAATACATCTTAGTAGCCCCGGGATGGTTCGAGAATTTTGATCGATGCGCTTCTTCCATCAAAATAGTACGCGTCCCGCCCACAAACGGTATCCAAATCCGACCCTGAAATGTCATAAGTCCCCAACAATCAATAACAAATTCCGGTACCTGCCCGACAACCCGCTCCCTCTTTTGGTTTTCTGGTCTCGTAGCCTCAGCCTGGGCCCCTCGGATGGTGTCCAAAATCGGAGTCATCACAGTCAACCTCATACAGACGTCTCGGATCGGGGCGCTCTCCGCCCTACGGATCAACGCATCGGCTACGTGGTGGTTGTCGAGGCCAACACAAATAATAACCCTAAATATTACACACTAAAATAGTGTATAGTGGTAAAGGGATCGAATCCACGGAGATTGGTTCAATGTGATAACTCTATGAAAAATCTCTTTGTAAAAATACTTGGAATATGACAATAAATTAAAAATGGGGGTTTTGATGTTTTGAAATACTTGAAACAAACTAGAATTAACTATGATTTAAATAGACAATTGCAACAAAAATAAGAATTTGATGTAAAATCAATAAGGGAGAGATGGTTGACTTAAAGTTTCCTCACTTTGACTTTTAATGAACATATCATTAGAATCCAATAGTGCAATACTTTGATTTAAATCCTTAATTTGGTTATAGTAATCCAAGGAGCTTGCGATTACCTAGACTTTTCTTAATTGTTGAAATGGCTAGAGAAGCTCATAACAATTTCCTTAGTCAAAGTCACTAATTCCAAATATCATGTAATTAGTGAAAGTCAACTAGCATTAAGAACCCAAAAATCACCAAATCCAAGAGGAGTCAATTGCTTTCACCACCATGTTGGAGGAAATGTTTTTATGATTGTGTGAAACAAAAACAACACAAAAATCACTTGTTGCTTGCTAATTTGAGGATCAATTACTTAATCAAGAAATTAGCCAACTAATCACCACAAACATGTTTAAACTCATGAATAAAAACATATTAGTAGTGATAATATGATGAAACACAAAACATTTCCATAAAGATTCAGGAACAAGTTCATAGATTCTTCAACATCCAACAAAACTTCAAAGGATTCAACAAAAAGTCAACCAAGATTTGTTTAGCCAAGCATGGCTAAACTCAAATGAACAAAGTTAAATAAGATTGTACCAAACATTTGACAAGATTCAAGAGGTGAAAAGAAGATGTTCTTCAAGTGTTCTTGGCCTCCAAAAGTGCTCCAAACTCCAGAGAGAAAGTCGCAAAATCGGACCTCCAAGATCATCCTAAAGAGGCACACTAACCTTCCCAATATAGAGCTCTTAGCAAAATCCTGAAATTGCCCTTGTCATGAATCCACGCGGGCCGCGGGGAATCTTACGCGGGCCGCGGGTACTGACGGCATTTTTGGGCTTCTTCAAGTTTTGGGCCCCCGCAGCTAATCCCTTGGCCCAGTTCGAGTCCAATCAGCTTCTAGCCCATTTTTCTTCAATATTTCTTCAATTTAAGCCCAATTTGTCTATCTACATCATTCAAAACTTCCGCAAACTCCCAAATATTGATCTTGCATACTCAAGAATTCTCCCGCATCTTTCAAATTTAAAGCTCAATTCTTCCAAGCCTTCAAGAAATTGACAAGTCCACCCCATGAATCACCTTCATAGCCATCAAGCACGAAATCTCCAATTACCTTCAAGCCCAATCGCCTCCCAAGAGTGCCGCCCCGCTAGTTTCCAAGAAAAATCTGCAATAATGCTCAAGAAACTAGAAAGTACCCCGAAATGGTCCTAAAAATTACAAAAGGGAAAATATGCATAGAAGTTAACTAAAATGCGAATGAAATGTACTATAATAAACTATAAAAAGAAGTAAATAAAATGAAGCTATGAAATCACCCCAAGCTTAAACCTTACTTGTCCTAAAGTAAGACAAGACTAAATGAACTTGGGATGAACTACCCTAAAAATAAAAAGAATGGATAGAACCATGGAACCTGTTCGACGTTAGTCAACATGGTCAGAATTGATTTCGCTACTATCTCACAACTTTTTCATCCGTTGACAATGGAACCATAAACCACAGCCAGGACAACTCCTTTAGGTGAGTAAGGAGGGATGAGCAGTCGCAGCCTCAATGGAACATGCATACAATGAAGAACATCTGTAGTAGGGAGAAAGCAACTGGATGGGCTCGGGTGGAGCTCTTCTTTAAGTGCACACTCTGATCTCACATCTGCCGGTTTCTCTCATGTGTAACTAGGTTTAATCGCTCGGGCACCGTTGTAGGAATCAGTTCACTTAGTGTTGGCCCAAACCTCCCGTAGTATCCGACTCGACAGTCTCCCTAACATCACCAATTTGCGAGAAAGAAAAAAAAATAACAACTCGATCTATATACAATAAAACAGACCTATACAAATGAATATCAAACGCCGGGTGACCAAGATGTTGGGAAATTTGTTCAATAATTGAACCGGCCACCTATCTAAGATAGTTGCAACTGAAAATTTGCGTGCTTCTTTTTGTTTTGTTTTTTTTAACAAGAAAACCCTTTGACTCAAAATTTGGTTCCCAAAGGTGTGTAAGTGGAACCGAAAGGGTAATGATATAATCTGAATGGCCTAAGTGTGAAAATGACCATGTGTGGAGCATAAAGATGTAATGTAAGCTCCTTTTCAAACTTGTGGTTTTTCAAAGATAATGAAAATGTCCAAATGTGGACTAAAAGACTCTCTAAAATTCTAAGAAAATTGCAAAAAGATATGGTGATATAAGAGACCGGATATGGATTCTACTCGGGGACAAGCACCAATGCTTCATCCTAACAGTTCAAACATGATCAAGTGTGATCCTCTCCGCGGTAGTGACCGCAAGGCTAAGAACATCCACTGTTATAGTATATCCTAAAGTTGTTAGTATTGTATGCATAATTTTTCATGAAACTACCTGGCCATGATCACTTACCCCTTTAAGCTACCAGCATCTGATCCCATGTATGAAATCCCAAACTGCAGCTAGTGGTCCCGGTTCGATGGCAACAAGATCCTGGACCAATAATGATACAATAACTGTGAACCTGTCCCATGGCGTCCAAGAGAGGTGAGAATAAACAGACAACAAAAATGCATGAATGCTAATGCCTTAAGCTAAATGTTATGCAAAAATATAAAAGGTGAAAAAGAAGAAAATAAAATCTTTTTGGAATTTTAAATAAATAAAAATGAATGAAAATTAGCTTAATACTAAAATGTTATGCAACCTAGTTAAAAATGCATGAAAAAGTAAAAGATAAGGGAAATGCCCCACCCCAAGCTTAAGAACAAGCATTGTCCTCAATGCTTAAGGAAAGGGCAGAAATGACCTAAATCGGATGGTTGGGTAGAGCATAGGGGTTTGTAGAGGAGGAAAAATGGTGAAGAATGGTGGTGGTCTCGCGGGATTCCGACCGGTAGATCTCCGGGAAATCGAGTTTTTGTATGGAGCGCGGGCGGGGCGCGGGCCGCGTATGGCCGCGTCTAGTTTTCTCGAAATCCCATTGATTCTTCTGACCTTTCACACGGGCTGCGGGTTGGCCGCATGGAGGCCGCGGGACCTGAAGCTTGAAAATGGCAAAAAATCGGAAATCTGCGTGGGCCGCGTGGAACCCGCACGATGGCCGCACAAAGTCTTACGCGGGCCGCGTGGAACCCGTTTGCTGGCCGCGTGTGCTGAACAGGGTTGGAGGTGATTCTTCTATGCGGGCAAGGAATGGGCCGCTCATAAGCCGCACAATACCTTATGCGGGCCGCGTGGATTTTCACGCAGGTCGCGTGACTTCCTGCACCTCAAAATTTCAAATTTTTCTAAAAACTTGATTTTTGGCCAAAACGATTCTCGTAAAGTCCCGGTTTCAAAAACACAACAAAAAGTTTGGACTAAAGGTGAGAATAAAGCTCGAAATTTTTCAAAAATGAACATTTTCAAAACAAAAAAAAATTCAAAATCATTTTATTCGGTTTATAAAAGACGAAAGCACAATGCTTCCCAAAAATGCTCTTCTTTAACGTCTTTGGCGAGACGCCTCAAAATTTCACTTTAACACTTTAGGGCATCAAAATGGACGACATCTTGGACATTTGAATCAAAACCTTCAAAGAATGGCTTCAATCGATGTCCATTAACCTTTAAAACTTGCCTTGTGTCAACATTTTTTAATTTCCACATCTCCATTGGGACTCTTTTCTTGTATTTGACTTTCTTTTTACGGGAAAACCATACCGGACTTAGACCTTTGATAATAGCAATCATCCAACGATATTCTTTCTTGTACTTGTTTAGTAAGGTGACAAACTCTTCCGTCTTTGACATGGTTGTCGAGTTGGTGATCGGTTGGGCGTCTTCCTTCTCGAGATACATATCATTTAAAGGGTCCGACAAATTTATAATTTTCGGCTCTTGTGGTTGGTCTACCACTAGAGTTAGTTTCTCAATTGTAGTGGGTGACTCAGCCTCTCTTTTGTTAACACCTAACACTTCCTCTATAGTTTCATTGACATATTTCTCAATTTCTTCTTCCTCCTTGATAACTTCTTCCATTTCTACGCCTTTTTCCTCTTCTCCATATAACACTCTTGGGCCATCAAAACTTTTCTCATCTTTCAAAGGAATGACACATGGGCTCTCTTCAGATGGTAGTTTGCCTTGATCTTCCATTATACTTATTGTTTGAGCAGTTGTGTTATTTGTTGCTCTAAGCTTTTGAGGCTAGCTTGCGTTGTTTCCTGGAAATTTTGGGTAGATGTGGCAATGTTCTTCACAATGTCCTCTAAGGACATGCTTGGCGTTTCAGGTTGTTGAGGAGGTGAAGGATATGGATGTTGGAACTGTGGAGGTTGTTGGTATTGGTCGTTACTCCAAGCTTGGTATGAGCTTTGGTATTGGTTGTATCCCCAAGATTGGTTGTTGTCTCACCATTGATCATGTTGAGGTTGATCATAACTCCATTGGTTTGACCAGTAGTAGCTTCCCTTCTCTTGCACTTCTTCCCATTCTCCTTGTAAATATGGACACATGTCGGAATGATGTCCATTTTGGGCACAAAAATCACAAAAAAGAGGTGTGGGCTACACAGTTTGATCATTTTCAATCATCATAACTAACGGAATTAGCTCAGAAAGTTTATCTTCAATGCTAGGAGTGTTCATTCCCAAACCACACTTTTTTTCTTCAATTTTTGAGTATTAAACTAGAGTACCTGCACAATGAGATCTAGGCATAGAGAAACAAACCGATTAAATCAAAACCAATCCCCGGCAACGGCGCCAAAAATTTGGTGGTTGTCGAGGCCAACAAAAATAATAACCCTAAATATTACACACTAAAATAGTGTATAGTGGTAAAGGGATCGAATCCATGGAGATTGGTTCAATTTGATAACTCTATGAAAAATCTCTTTGTAAAAATACTTGGAATATGACAATAAATTAAAAATGGGGGTTTTGATGTTTTGAAATACTTGAAACAAACTAGAATTAACTATGATTTAAATAGACAATTACAACAAAAATAAGAATTTGATGTAAAATCAATAAGGGAGAGATGGTTGACTTAAAGTTTCCTCACTTTGACTTTTAATGAACATATCATTAGAATCCAATAGCGCAATACTTTGATTTAAATCCTTAATTTGGTTATAGTAATCCAAGGAGCTTGAGATTACCTAGACTTTTCTTAATTGTTGAAATGGCTAGAGAAGCTCATAACAATTTCCTTAGTCAAAGTCACTAATTCCAAATAGCATGTAATTAGTGAAAGTCAACTAGCATTAAGAACCAAAAAATCACCAAATCCAAGAGGAGTCAATTGCTTTCACCACCATGTTGGAGGAAATGTTTTTACGATTGTGTGAAGCAAAAACAACACAAAAATCACTTGTTGCTTGCTAATTTGAGGATCAATTACTTAATCAAGAAATTAGCCAACTAATCACCACAAACATAATTAAACACATGAATAAAAACATACTAGTAGTGATAATATGATGAAACACAAAATATTTCCATAAAGATTCAAGAACAAGTTCATAGATTCTTCAACATCCAATAAAAGTTCAAAGGATTCAACAAAAAGTCAACCAAGATTTGTTTAGCCAAGCATGGCTAAACTCAAATAAACAAAGTTAAATAAGATTGTACCAAACATTTGACAAGATTCAAGAGGTGAAAAGAAGATGTTCTTCAAGTGTTCTTGGCCTCCAAAAGTGCTCCAAACTCCAGAGAGAAAGTCTCAAAATCGGACCTCCAAGATCATCCTAAAGAGGCACACCAACCTTCCCAATATAGAGCTCTTAGCAAAATCACGAAATTGCCCTTGTCATGAATCCACGCGGGCTGCGGGGAATCTTACGCGGGCTGCGGGTACTGACGACATTTTTGGGCTTCTTCAAGTTTTGGGCCCCCGCAGCTAATCCCTTGGCCCAATTCGAGTCCAATAAGCTTCTAGCCCATTTTTCTTCAATATTTCTTCAATTTGAGCCCAATTTGTCTATCCACATCATTCAAAACTTCCGCAAACTCCCAAATATTGATCTTGCATACTCAAGAATTCTCCTCATCTTTCAAATTTAAAGCTCAATTCTTCCAAGCCTTCAAGCAATTGACAAGTCCACCCCATGAATCACCTTCATAGCCATCAAGCACGAAATATCCAATTCCCTTCAAGCCCAATCGCCTCCCAAGAGTGCCGCCCCGCTAGTTTCCAAGAAAAATCTGCAATAATGCTCAAGAAACTAGAAAGTACCCCGAAATGGTCATAAAAATAACAAAAGGGAAAATATGCATGGAAGTTAACTAAAATGCGAATGAAATGTACTAAAATAAACTATAAAAAGAAGTAAATAAAATGAAGCTATCACTACGACATTAGCCTTGCCCAGGTGGTACAGGATCTCACAATCATAATCCTTCACTACTTCCAACCATCTCCTCTGGCGCATATTCAGATTTGGTTGATCCATCAAGTACTTCAGACTCTTGTGGTCTGTGTATATGGTACATCGAACCCCATAAAGATAGTGTCGCTAGATCTTGAGGGCAAACACCACAGCCCCCAGTTCCAGGTCGTAGGTGGGATATCTCGACTTATGAGGCTTCAACTGCCTTGATGCATACGCTATAACGTGTCCCCTCTGCATAAGCACTGCCCCTAATCTAGATATAGATGCATCACAGTACACCACAAAATCCTCTATCCCTTCCGGGAGTGCGAGCACCGGGGCCTTGCACAATTTCTGACGAAGGGTCTCGAATGAGGACTGCTGCTCCGGACCCCATGAAAATGCAACACCCTTCCGGGTCATCTTGGTAAGTGGCGTGGAGATCTTGGAGAAATCCCTGATAAACCTTCGATAATAGCCAGCCAATCCGAGAAAGCTCCTGATCTCAGTGGGTGATCTCGGCACTTCCCATCTCATCACCGCCTCGATCTTGGCCAGATCGAACAATATCCCCTTCTGGTTAACAAGGTGCCCTAGGAACTGGACCACTCGTAACCAAAAATCACACTTGGAGAATTTGGCATACAGCCTCTCCGATCTCAATACTCCAAGAATCTCCCTCAAATGTTCCTCATGATGCTCCCTAGACCTCGAATATACCAAAATATCATCAATGAATATGATCACCGATCGATCCAGCATCGGCCTGCACACCCTGTTCATAAGATCCATGAACGCAGCCGGGGAATTGGTGAGCCCAAAAGGCATCACCACAAACTCGTAATGCCCGTAATGAGTTCTGAATGCAGTCTTCTGGATATCTTCATCCCGAACCCTCATCTGATGATAACCCAACCTCAAGTCTATCTTAGAGAACCAATATGTCCCCTGCAATTGATCGAACAGATCATCGATCCTAGCTAACGGATAGCAGTTTTTAACCGTCAACTTGTTCAACTCCCGGTAATCGATACACATCCGGTGTGAACCATCCTTTTTGTTGACAAAAAGAATCGGCGCTCCCCAAGGTGAGCTACTCAGTCGAATAAACCCCTTTCCCAACAGCTCCTGAAGCTGCAAGGATAACTCCTGCATCTCTGGTGGAGCGAGGCCATAAGGCGCCTTGGCGATGAGTGCTGCTCCCGGAACCAGATCGATACAGAACTCCACTTGCCTTTCCGGAGGCACGCCCGACAGTTCCTCGAGAAACACATCTGAAAACTCGCACACTACTGGAACCTCGTCAATCGAATTTGGCCTCCACGCGGCCACTCGTGTGTCCATCACATAGGCTATGAATCCACTGCAGCCCTGCTGCAAACTCTATCTCACCCTGGAAGCCGAACAAAATGCTGACCCACACCGGGTCCCCTCGCCATACACACTAAGCACTCCCCCACTAGGGTCTCGTATAGTCACCAGCTGTCTCTCGCAGTCAATGACTGCTCCAAACTTACTCAACCAGTCCATGCCCACGATGATGCAGACATCTCCCATCGCTATAGGAACCAAATCTATAGGGAACTTGACACCAAAAATCTCGAGCACACATCCTCGAATCACGTCGGTGGCGTATACCGCTTTCTCATCAGCTATGGAAACCCTCAGAGGTCGAATCATCACCTCCTGATCAATACCGATGTGCTGACTAAAAGCCAAGGATACAAAAGACCGACTCGCACACGAGTCAAATAATACCAAGGCAGGTACAGAATTCACAAGAAAAGTACCTACGCATATCATAATATAAGCACAATATCTCAGCATAAAAGTAAACACACGAAAGAATACATACCAGCCATGACATCGGGCGTCGCGCGGACCTCCTCCGCAGTCAACTGAAAATCTCTTCCAGGAGCCTTCGGAGCCTCGACTTTCACCGGCCGAGTCTCGGTAACCCTAGTAGTAGGCGCAGATCCCTGATGAAGCTGAGGACACTCAGCCTTCCTATGGCCGGTCTGGTTGCAATGGAAGCAAACCATAAATCCCTTGGGGCAATCCTTAGCGATGTGCCCTTCCTTGCCACACTTGTAGCAAGCACCTGATCGACAAGCCCCCTCATGACCCTTGCCGCACTTTCCGCAAGTGCGGCCCTTCTGACCTCCTGTCCTCGAATCGGTGGACTTTGTTCGCTTGGCTGCCAGCTGGGACTGAGCCGGCCGCCGATCCACCCGCTGAGACTCGGCCTCCTCCCTGGCCTGAGTCTCCAACTCGATCTCCCTCTTTCGAGCATTTTCCTGTAGCTCAGCAAAGGTCCGATATGACGAGTTCGATACGAACTCCCGAATGTCCCTCCTCAGTACACCGAAATATCGACTCATCCGAGCCTGCTCAGTGGACACCAGCTCAGGGCAGAACATCGCCCTCTCATGAAACTTCCGGGTGATCACAGTAACTGAATCATTACCCTGCTTGAGGGTCAAGAACTCCTGAATCAACCGTTCCCTCTCCATTGGGGGAACATACTCTTCGCTAAACATAGTAGTAAATTTCTCCCAAGTCACGACCGAAATCTCCGCAAGAGTGAAGTTCGTCGTCACGAACTTCCACCAATCCTTTGCTCCCAGGCGGAGCTAGTTCAAAGCGAACCGTACCCTCAGATGCTCCGGACATGAAAACGTGTAGAAGCATCGCTCAATGTCAGCAATCCATCTCATCGCAACGATCGGATCCTGTGTCCCGTAAAACTCGGGTGGTTTCGTGTTGCTGAACTCCCGGAATAGCAACGAGTCACCTCCCTATGGTCTGGTAGCAGCCACAACTGCGGTAGCTGCAGCGGCTGCGGCCTCAGTCACTGTAGCGTACCGCTCATCGAAAGTCTCCATCAGTGTGGTCTTGATAGACCCAAACATTTCCGGAATCTCAGCCCGGATCGCCGCAGCCACCTCTTCGTGAATCATCTGACGAAGCTCCTCGTCACTCACACCGCTCGTCCCAGGTCTATGGCGTGGCCCAACCATAATGCCTATGAAATACAACATAAAAATATCAGAGACTCAATCGAGCATACTCGCACTCGATAACGCAACCCTACTCGGCCTCCGATACCCAAAGGATTCTTACTTGGGTTGCCCATTAACTCGGTGTCTTCTGTAGTACGGGCCCAATACTACCGACTACACCGCATCAACATTCACCCCAAGTCCTCCTCCCTGGACCTCGGATCACGAGTACTCTATTCTTGCTATGCAATGACTACCTACTCGCTCTCAAAGTATCTCATAGCAGCAGGTTCCCCTAGACTAAGGCATTTCAAATCAGGCCACTCTAGTCCTAATATGAATACCTAGTCTACTATAGCATGCATAACATATCATAACATATCTCATAACACATATTGTAAGGGTATTTTGGGGATTTTACCGTTCGGGCGCTGGCTGACCGTACACACTGCTTCTCCTTTGGTTATTACAAAATCTCTTATAAAATTTTTATGCTTTTATTAATTGAAAATTTTCTCAAATCCTCGGTTTGAGTTCAGTTACGCCCGAAGGTGCATCCGAATCCCTCAAACCAAGGCTCTGATACTAACTTGTAACGACGTGAATTTACAAAACAATTTTTCATTTTTCAAACAACATAAACCATCATTTAATATTCTGAAATCACATGTGTAACAAATGTCATTGTAACAAAATACATCCCAAGATCATAAAACTCTCGGTCGTCTTGAGCACCACCTCGGTGCTCCCCATGACCCTTTGACCAACTTCACCCCAACATATCGGGGTCCTACACCTCCTTCTGTACAACATCTCGAATGGGGGATGGTCAATACTCGCGTGGTAGCTGTTGTTGTACAAGAACTCAACCAAGGGAAGATAGGTATCCCAGCTACCACCGAAGTCTAACACGCATGCCCACAACATATCCTCCAAAATCTGGATGGTCCGCTCGCTCTGACCATCCGTTTGCGGGTGAAAGGCGGTGCTAAAATGTAGACGAGTGCCCAACTCGTCATGAAACTTCTTCCAAAACCTGGAAGTGAACCGCACATCTCGATCTGATATCACTGACACTGGCACCCTCTGCCGCGCCACTATCTCCCTGATGTAGATATCAGCCAACTTTTCGGCCGAGATACTCTCCTGAATCGGAATAAAATGGGCGCTCTTGGTCTACTCCTCGCGCCGTCCTGGGAAGCTTCGTGATAAAATCCATCGTAATATCCTTCCATTTCCACAACGGGATATCCAACGGCTGCATTTTGCCGTGCAGTCTCTGATGCTCGGCCTTGACCTTCCTGCAGGTCAAACACCGCTCGACGTACCACGCCACATCCCGCTTCATGCAGGGCCACCAATAGTCTAGGCGAAGATCCCGATACATCTTCGTCGCCCCTGGATGAATAGAGAATTGGGATTTGTGCGCCTCCTCCATCAAGATCTGGCGCAGGCCTCCGAGATACGACACCCACACCCTACTGTGCAGTATCAATAATCCTCGGCTATCATAAGCAAAGGAGGTGACTTGACCCATTATTCGCTCGCTCTTCCGATGCTCCTCCTTCATAGCCTCTTGCTGAGCTTCTCGAATCTGCTCTAAAAGTGGGGTCACCACCATCATCCTCATACACACACCCTTGATCAGTGCTGCCTTACGGCTAAGCGTATTGGCCACCACATTGGCCTTCCCCGAGTGGTAAAGGATCTCGCAATCATAATCCTTCATCACGTCCAACCACTGACACTGCCTCATGTTCAGATTCGGCTGATCCATGAGGCACCTCAAACTTTTGTGGTCCGTGTAAATGGTACATCGAACCCCGTAGATGTAATGCCGCCAAATCTTGAGGGCGAAGACCACCAGCCCCAACTCTAAATCATGCGTCGGGTAGTTCGCCTCGTGAGGCTTCAGCTGCCTCGAGGCATAAGCAATGACATGACCCCTCTGCATCAATACCGCGCCTAAACCCGAGATGGACGCATCACAATATACCACAAAATCCTCTATGCCCTCGGGTAGGGCTAAGATTGGCGCCTCGCACAATCTCTGTCTCAGAATCTCGAACGCTGCCTGCTGCTCAGGCCCCCACCGAAAGACCATGGCCTTCCTAGTCAACCGTGTCAGGGGTACGACTATCTTGGAGAAATCCTGAATGAATCTTCGATAGTAGCCTGCTAATCCTAGGAAACTCCGAATCTCGGATGGAGACTTCGGAACCTCCCATCTCATCATTTGCCTCCACCTTGACTGGGTCTACTGAAATCCTTTTCTGGTTGGCGAGGTGCCTAAGAAACTGCACCTTGCGCAACCAAAACTCACATTTGGAGAACTTGGCGTACAAGCTCTCCCTCCTTAAGGTTTCTAAAACCTCTCTCAGATGCTCCTCGTGCTCCTCCTGCATCTTGGAATAAACCAAGATGTCATCAATGAAAACTATCACAGACCGATCCAGCATCGGTCTACACACGCGGTACATGAGGTCCATGAACGCGACATGAGCATTGGTGAGCCCAAACGGCATCACCACGAACTCATAATGGCCATAACGCTTCCGAAACGCGGTCTTCTGCACATCCTCCTCTCTGACCCTCATCTGATGATATCCTGAGCGCAAATCGATCTTGGAGAACCAAGATGCTCCCTGCAACTGATCTAAGAGGTCATCAATCATCGGGAGTGGGTAAAGGTTCTTCACCGTCGCCTTATTCAGCTCCTGGTAATCTATACACATCTGATGCGATCCGTCCTTCTTCTTCACAAACAGGATCGGGGATCCCCAGGGTGAACTGCTCGGACGAATAAATCCCTTGTCTAGCAGCTCCTGCAGCTGCGTAGACAACTCCTGCATCTCGGGAGGAGCCAACCAATAGGGTGCCTTGGCTATCGGAGCCGAACCAGGAACTAGGTCGATCCTGAACTCTACCTGACGCTCTGGAGGTATTCCAGGAAGCTCCTCCGGGAATACATCAATGTAGTCTCGCACCACTGGAACCTCTCTCACCATCGCCTTACCCGTCTCCTGGGTATCTAAAACATACGCGACATATCCCGTGCAACCCTGCTGAAGGTAACGCCTAGCCCTCGCTGCTGAACATGAGTGAGTCTGGCTTCCAACCCACTAAGTCACACCCTATGACTCACTACTCCAACCCGCAAACACGAAAAGGGGGAAAACTCGGGGACTCGCGACTCGAATCGCCGAGTCAGATGAATGACTCGCCGAGTTTGCCACATGCAAATACTATACACGTGATTCTGCTTGAATCTAACCCATGCCATTCATAGATCTGGGTTTCTAGGGCCTGGTTTACACGTAAAGTTTCCAACTTTACGTGTAAATAAACACCCATGAGGGTTTTAGGGCTCAAAATGCACCAAAAGAGTAGATCTAGGGCTTTCATGCACTATGGTTCCGTAAAGGCAGTTGATTCAAGCTCCTGGAGCTCAATCATACCTAGATCTGAAGGCTAAACAACTTATCATCCACTCTAATACACAAACAAGCTTGGGGAAAGGCTCAAGAAAGACTTTCATGGAGCTACAAGGGACAATAAGCATGAAAACAGAGGGAAACTGAGTTATACCTCAAGGAAATCATTGAGATAACACCAATATGCCTGGCCTCCTTCTTCTCTTCTTGATCTACTCTCCTTCCCTCTCCAAATCTTCAAGAAAACACACCAAAATGCTTCAATCTCACAAGGAACAAGGGTTGGACGATATAGGGAGCTCTGAGGGTGAAGGGGGCGAGCTTGGGGGTGGATAAGAAGGCTTAAATAGGGTGCAAACCCTTGAAATTTAGGGTTTCATCAGACAGCGGGGACTCGCAGAATCGCCAACTTAAACGTGTTCCGGATCCTGTCTCTACTCGGCGAGTCGGACCTACAACTCGCCGAGTCCAAGGCTAAAAATGAAAACACTAAGATAAATTTTATGTACCAGGAACCGGGTGCTATAGGAAGAGATAGCATAAGGTAGATTGTTTTTTTGGAGATTTTCGAAGGGTGAGAAGTGGTAAATAAACATGATGCAGATTAGACAAAGATGAGAAGTGAAGAAAGGCACATATAGGTTATAAGGGAGAGGGGTGGGGTAATTACTAATAATAAAAGATTAAATAAAATCAAATAAATTGTAAGAAGTATATCAAAAGCCCAAATTAATTATTTCACATTTCATTTTCGTAAGTTACCAAAATCACAATGAAACCTTTTCATAATACATTTTTTTGCAAAACTCACAATGAAACTTTTTCATAATACTTTTTTGCAAAACGAAAAAAAGGATCCAATCCAAAGAAAATGACGAACCAAATGCCATTCCTACAGTTTGCTCTTATTTTTATTATTTTAAATACTTGATGTTTAAATTAAATTTTCAAATCATCCATGAATCTTGACTTTTAGCATAACAGTATAAAACTGACATAAAAATTAATACTAAAAAATAAGCGCATTGGTCACTTGAGTTTACTTTAAGGTGTTAATCCATCCCAAAATATTAATTGAGAGAATTGTGGCATCTTCGCACAAACTCAAAAAAAATGGTAGCATCACCGCCTTCTTTGATGCAGACAACTCAATTATCAAGTCTCCAGTGTGCTGAAACAATCCACGCATTTCCTCCAACCATCCAAGAATGGGGTGATTCATGGATTTCATGCAATCACGCCTTTTAGTATACTTTTTCGTAATTTGTGCCATCATCAGATAATTATCTAATTTTGCTTTAATTTTCTTATGCTTAAACACTCCCATAATTGCCCCAAGCTTCCATTGTAATGTCCACGCCCAATGCATCTCAACGTATGGTTTGCTATGTACATCCTTCTGAGCTCTGTAATCCTCGCTATTTCTATTCTGTTTACACTCCTCTAGCAATATCCCCAAGTGTTTTACAAATACTTGTGCTGATGCCATATTCTCCATAATTGTAATCTCCTGCAACGTTTTCATGATCATCATAAATTTCATGTTTTTGCAATGTAACCGGTTCATGTTACAATGTTGCATATTTTGGTATGGTTATGCTTGTGCATAAACTAGAAAAAAAGGATAAACCAAATATTATATTGGCACTGTGTAAATACCTCAAATGAGACCATTGGGAAGATGGCACAATCATCATCGTTGTTTATTTCAGTACGTGTAGTTACTTTCTCTTGTGCCTGCACCTCCAAGTATAACTTTACTACCGGTTTTATTGTAAACTTCAGAATCTTTGTATTAGCAAACACACAAGCTTTATGTGGGACTAGTTTCATGGATGAAGATAGACTCTGCAGAAAATTACATATAGATCAATGTGATCTTAATAACCATGTATGTATGTGAGAATGAAATGTAAGAAAAATCCAAGAGTGTCAAATTGAAAAATAAATGATTCTAATTGATTCTTGAGTATTGAAAACCTTCCCAAATTAAATGGATTTAGTTATAGACAAGTAATTGTGATTCTCATCAAAACCATTGATTCTTTTAATCTATGCTCGAGATTGATTCTTATACTCGCACAATATTTATGATTATCAAAATAAACTACCCATGTGTGTGTGTACACACAGACACACACAACATAAAACTATGGGGGTGCAAGAACTCTTGATTCTTATACTCACACAATATTTATGATTATCAAAATAAACTACCCATGTGTGTGTACACACACACAGAGACACACACAACATAAAACTATGGGGGTGCAAGAACTCTTGATATACCTTCCTTTGTGAAAAGAGACACTGCAAAAGATAAAACAAAAGGAAATTAGATATAGATTAATGCAAGTTTCATAACCATGTGTGTGTGTATACAAGAGTATTTGCCATACTCCAGATTAAAAATCCTGGTAAGATGCAGAAGATAAACAATATCAATGACCAATACCTTATGAATCCCCAAGTTAAGTGTAAGAAACTTGACACTATTGAGCTGTTGAAGCAAATAAACTATTCTATGAGCATCTGCTTTGTGTGGATCGTACATAAAGAGGTCAACCTTCTCCAAAGAATGGAAGCCTGATGGTGTAGAAACCTGCCAAGGTTGAAAACCTTCTATGACCAAGGAGATAAGCCCAGGTGCAGAAATCAGATGTTTCCCTTCGCACCATTTAATAGTGAGATTCTTGAGTTGAGGTGCAACCACATTCACAACCTCCTCTGATGCCATATCAGGGGGTGTAGATACAAGTGTAAGATCAGAAAGTTGAGGATGACAAATATTTAAAACTTTGGTTTCCGTCATTCTGCACCGGTTCAAGGAGAGGTTCTTCAAGTTGGTGCACTTGGAGAAAAGACCGATATCATCATAATCAGACAGTTCAACTTGGTGAAGATGCAAAGTCGTTAAAGCTGGGAGGTCCCACTTTGGTGTCACAATAATGGAATATGGGCATTCAACTATATTCCCTCCAGGCAAACGTGTAACACTCAGTTGTTGGAGATTGTGAGAGAATTTGCAGTTGAGAATTCTTGTGACAGATTCATTATCCCTAACTGTTCTTCCAAGAACGAGGTTGACTGAATAATTTACTTGATTATCACGGTGTGAGAGAACATTATAAATAAAATTGGAAAAGTGGCGCTCATTATTGAGATTCTCAAAATTCAAGAACGGCATTGAAGTCCAGATAAACCTCCATCTAGATGACAGTAGACTAGTGCTAATAGCTTCTTTGATGTTAATGAAAGAAAGGATTTTATGGATTAGTTTATCTGGCAAGCTGCTTAATCTATCACGTTCTACACCCACTGTATCTTTTCTTGTAGATATGAAAAGATCATTAAGCGTTCTTATTAGCTCCATAATCCCTGCAATGGAATACAATGCAACATTAAGGACATAAAAAGCAAACCAACCAAATTCTAAAATACTAACATAACGTTGGTACTTCTCCACTGTAACACAAAAATTCTCACAATGCATTATATCTACAAGATATGTGTGTTGCTTGACGAAAATTAACATTGAAAAAATCACTATATTAACCAATAATTAGTCGGCTAATTTTATTCTAAACAATTAGGTATGTAACAAAGAAATTCCAAGTTTCCTCTGCTCCAACAATTAACAAAATCACAAATTCGGTTAATAAAGCAGCTATAAACTTGTTCAAACAAATTCACAATAAAAATTAGTACATTGGTTCTCAATACACTAATTAGATTTATTAAAAAATAATTTAAAAAAAAAAATAATAAATAATAATAATAATAATACAAGTTAGAACTTTGTATACTGACCGCAAGAGAATGGGGGATTGGGAGATAGAATCATTTAGCGAAGACAAGATCAGAAGACTAGATGTGACGTGGGTAAAAGAAGTAGAAAAACGAGAGCAACGAAGAAGGGGAAGCCAGTCTGTGTTGTGTCGTCTGTCGATGTCGATGGCCTTTACACCGAAAAGTAAATCAGTACGGCTGCGGGAGGCGAAGTTTTGGAGTCAGCAGCGTAAACCAATCATGAGAGTTTATAAACCCTTCGCTTTCCCTTCGCTTTTGAAGTGGTTTTAGTTGAGATAATTACAAAATTTAATCAAATTTTTTTTACAGAATTTTTATTTAATAGTTAAAACTATTGATGTGGCTATTTTATTTCCGGTTTGGTCATCTCATTTTCCTTTTCGATTTCGACATGGGTAGCAAAATAAGCTTTCAGTTCCCACTCTTTAATTGTGGTTTTGTCATTTCGTCTCTTATTTCATCATTTCGTCTTCTGTTTTGTCTTCCACTATAAAAATAAATAAATAAAAAATAAAAAAACTTATTTTAGTTGAAATCATAGATGACTACCTCATTTGCCGTCACCTCTCCACTCGTCTTCAGTTTCGTTCATGTTTTTTTGTTCATCGTTCATGGGTTTTTTTTTTTTTGTTTTTTTTATAGAACTGAAGACGAGGTGATGAAACCGCAGATGAGAAACGAAACTGAAGGCATGTTTTCTATTAAATGTTAATTAACACTCAAATGCTCTAAAAACAGATAAGTTGTTTTAATTTTCAATATATTTAATCTTTTAAACTATACTGAAAGGGCATCAATATTCCACTCAAATGTTCTAAAAACAGATAAGTTGTTTTAATTTTTAATATACTTAATCTTTTAAACTATACATGAAACCGCATCAATATTCCACTTTATTATTGTTTTCCAGGGTATATTATATAAAGGAAAACCAAACTAAATCTAAAAGTCAATATTTTCAAAACCCAAAAACCAAATTGTTATGATCAGTAGGGTTTGACTTTTGGTTTTGGTTCCTCATTTTTTTTACACACATTTGCACTATATTGGTTTTGATATTTAGCTAACAACCCCTAAATCACTTTCACAGTTTTGACAATACATTTTTCTTTTAATTAATAATTAAAGGCCTCCTTTTTTTTTCCTCGATCCTAAAATATGTATGGGTCGATAGCCATGATAATATAAAAAATATGTTTAAGATCCATATGGACTACTTCGGCGTTTTAAAGTGAGTTGTAACTTCTAAATGAGCATCAGATCATTACCAAACATGAATATCATAAAAATTTTAAGTTCAATTTGATATAAGAAATAATGTTTAATAAATTAAAAATGTAGATCATGTCATAAACATAACTTAAAACTCCTTAAAGCTCTTTAGCACATTTAAAGAAAAGAGACAGAGTTAGATGCGGAGATAATTACGAGTAGAGTATGAGAAGAGACGGAGTTAGAGACAAAGTATGAGTATGAGTATGAGCGGAGTGTAACGTTCCAAAAATTAAAACCAAAAATTTCATTTTAATAATAGTAAAACCATCATCCAAAACATGTTTGTAAAACCATAAAAAAAAAAAAAAAAAAAAAAAAAGAATTAGAGTATGTCAATAATCATCCAAGTACATTAAATCACAAAATGCAGAACATGTATAAAAGCACCCCACAATGTCATAAATCAATCTCATGGTCGCAATCGGATTCTGAGTCCCATCAAACTCCGGTGGCTTTGTGTTGCAGAACTCCCAAAAAAACAACGAGTCACCTCCCTGTGACCTGGCAGTGGCTGCAGCAGCAGTAGCCTCAATAACAACATCATAACGCTCATCAAATGTCTCGATCAGGATGGTCTTAATAGACCCAAACATCTCCGGTATCGCATCTCGAATGGTTGTGGCCACCTCCTCATGAATCATCATGCGGATCCCCTCATCAATAGTCCCACTGCTCTTAGGGTTGTGGTGTGTACTCACCATGACGTCTCTGAAACACAACACAAAAAAATCATCAGAGACTCGCTCGAGCGACACTCTTTTCCCATCCCTGCATGCTCCTTGGTACCCTAAGGATTCTTACTTGGGCCGCACTCAGATATGGTGTTTTCGGTAGTATAGGCCCAATACTACCTTCCACACCAACTTGTAGTCACCCTAAGTCCTCCTCCTAGGTTCCCAATTCACAAGCACTCTACTTCTCACAATAACATACTAGTAGACCCCTCATATGCTCATCTAGGCACCTCTCCTAGATTATCTCTCAACTCAACTGATTCCTGCTAGATACTCCTACTCATCATATACTCAAGCAGACAACAGATAACAGAGTCTCCTAAGCTAAGGCATCACAAATCAGGTAAATTTATCCCTATAATATGAATTATCTAGCCTATCCTCTAGCATGCATCCCTATAATCTCATAAGTATCTCAAATAAGTTAGGTATTATTGGAAATCACCGTTCGGGCTCTGGCTGATTGTACACACTGCTCCATCTCGTTTTTCTCTTTAACTCTTTCTCATTTTAGAAAAATAATTTCTTTTTGAAAATCTTTCTCAAATCCTCAGTTTGAGTCCAGACACACCCGAAGGTACATCTGAATCCCTCAAACCAAGGCTCTGATACCAACTTGTCACACCGAAAATTTTCAAAACAAATTTCTCATTTTCAACCATAATATTCTCAACGTCACATTCTAAAACCACAATTTCTCAAATGTTAGAACACAATTTTCATAAAGTTTGATAATTTCCCGGATCCTCAAAACATAAACTCCATCCCGTGTGTACAATCAAGTCGGCGCCTTCTCGTCATCCTAAGAAGTACCGAAAACACATAACACATAACGTGGTAAACATGAATCTTAGTGAGTTCCCTAAAATACCACACACATCTCATAAGCCTCTCATGTCTATACTCAAATAAGACCCTCCAGTCAATGTGTCTCAGTGGAAACCTCCGGTCCCACAACTCGGGTGGACCCTCCGGTCCTAACTCAATAATCTCGGAATAATACTCCACATAATCACAGACATAAAGCAGGATATCTCAATACTCAATATAACACATAAGACCCTCCGGTCACACAAATAGTACCACTCTAGGCATGTATAGTGAGAAGACTCACCTTGCAAGAAATCGGATAACCTCGAACTCAAATCACAGGTCTAGCCTCCGCCTAACACATACGATAATTATCTCTAATTAATAAAGGCTCTCCAAAAAGCTAGAATAGACCCTTTTACAAAATCACAGAAGGATAAAAGACCATTTTACCCTCCCATGGCCTTATTGGTTTACACATTGACCAAACCCAAAAAGTCAACAAAAGTCAACTGCAGCGCGTACGCTGCATGTACAAGATCTCTACGCGGGGTGTACTCCCTTGCCATACATGAATCGGGGTTTCTCAACGCTACATTGAGCGTACTAGGATTTATGATCAACGTACGCCCCTGTTTTGCTCTTCTCACTCATTTGGTCTTAATCCGTTAAGAGCTTAGCTCAAACCTCATATCTAGACTCCCTAAGGGCTCTTAGTCCATAAAGTATGTGACTTTAAGCCTTTGCATGGCTGAAGAAGTCACAAACACCAAAAATTTCACTCTCTACCCTCGAGAGTACTTATATCTCATGCATGGTGTAACGACCCAAAATTTAAGACCAAAAATTTCTTTTAATAAATCATTACTTAAAGTAAAATCATCATTCCAAAACATAATATGATTATAAGTTTTCAAAACACATGTTTATTATCAGAGTAAACATTCCCAAGCTGTCTAATCTATGGTGTGTGCCATGCGATCACCCCGAGCTCTTCCCTCCGCTACTGGAAGTACCTGAAACAAAAACTGAAAACCGTAAGCACGAAGCTTAGTGAGTTCCCCACCCTACCACATAGCATGCATAACCACATACTGCACATACTGGGTCACGCCCCCTACCTTGGGCCTCACCCGCTACAACGGCCCCGCCGCTCTAGGCCCCGCCTGGCTTCGAGCCCCGCTCGGATACAGATCTGTTTTACCTAGGCCCCGCTTGTTACCGGGCCTCGCCCGCCAACAATTAATATCACATAAACATATCACACACAAATAACTAAACACATACAACTGGTTCTATCCTAAGGCCTCGCCTATCCTGGGCCTCGCCCATGTACTGCTACTGATGATTCATGGAACCCCGTCTATGCTCCTAGTTGTAGTGAGATATGGGCCCAACCCACCCTCACTCCTTCCCTAACTTGGGCCTCGCCCCTGTTATGCGACTATTGAGATGTGGAACCCCATCCACACTATGTTATTGGTGAGATACGAGACCTCTCCCACACTCACCTCCCTACCAGGCACATACATGTATCACACAGACAACAAGTATAAACTATCATATAAACAAATCCTTGGGCACCCGCCCGCTATTACTTGACCTCGTCCTGAACATCATACTAGCATATTGTGCCTAGGGCTAACCCCCGGGTCTTCTACTCATAACTACATGGGCCGGCATTGTGGCCTTAGACCCATTCACACAGGGAAACTTACCTGTACTGGCTGAGCTTGCTGATGATCTCACTAGCTGCTGCCCAACAACTCACGGAACTCCTGCTCTCCTTGCTCCCCGAACTACCAATATAAATGCAACAATGAGTCTAACTCACCCCCGAAAGACAACCAAGTCAACCCTGATCAAGGTCAAAGTCAACCTTCCAGGTCACCCTACTCGCCGAGTCACCCTACTGACTCGCCGAGTTCAAAATGATCAGATTCCTTCCATTCGCGACTCGACTCGCCGAGTCAGTCCATGACTCGCCGAGTCTGCCGATTTCTGAGTCCTGACCTGTCCAACTCACCGAGTCTCCACCCGACTCACTGATTCGAGTCTCAACTCAAAGGGTTTGGGGTTTCACGACCTGACTCGCTGAGTCCAAGAACATACTCGCCGAGTACAAGGCAATCTTCATATGACTCGACGAGTTGTTCATCCCACTCGCCGAGTTTCTCCACAACTTCATGCTACTCGCCGAGTCCCTACAATTCTCCTTACATGCAGAGGACTTTTGAGTCATGCATGGAGTCCAAAGTGTAGATCTTTCCTTCACAAGCCTATTCCTCACGTAAAGTTGCAAACTTTACGTGTAGAGAAGGAGATCTAGGCAAAATATGCCAAAAACTAGGGCTTAAGGCCAATGGGCTTCAAAATCGACTCAAGGGCTGATACTTTTTGTTTCTCCAAGCCATAACACACTTGGATTTGAAGTAGCAACTCCAGATCCGGCTTCTAACCCATAAGGGTGGCTAATCATGGCTTAAAAAGCCCAAAACTCACAACCAAAAATAGATCTAAGGGAAGGAAATGACTTAATACCTTCAATGCCTCAGAAAGGCTCCACAAAATCCAGATCTGAAGCCAATCCTTGAAGCTTCACTGATTCCCCTCCCTCTTTTTCCTTCAAAACACCCAAAAATGGCTTGGAAGCTTGGATGCACAACAATGGAGGCTTAGGCTTCGTTTTCGGAATGAGGGATGCTATAAGGAACCCTAATGGAGAGAATAAGAAGCTTAAATAGTGCCCAAAGTCCCGGATTTAGGGTTTTCCTCACACAGACCGGACTCGCCGAGTCCACTTGGCCGACTCGCCGAGTTGGCCACTTACACCTTGACCCGGATCCCGCTCAGACTCGTCGAGTCCCTCCTTGGACTCGCCGAGTCTACCCTTAAAATTAGGGCTTTCTTTCCTTTCTTGGCCTTTAAAACTTTGGGTGTTACAAATCTCCCCCACTTAAACTAAACTTCGTCCTCGAAGTTTGCTAGGATCCACCGCCTGCGATCTGCCTCCAATACCCCACCATTCATTCTAACACCAGCTGCCTACCCTCACTGGCCTTCCGCTCAGTCATTCAGACTAATATCGACCCTTACAGATAATCATCCCGGGTCCATCCTGCCCCTGAACATCCTGGAACACAACTTACTCAACCGACAATCTTTCTGGTAATCTCCAAATACTACACTGTCCCCGTAGGGGTTCACCCCTTCTTTCCTTGCGCGCTTTCCTTACCTCCCCAAGGCAATGCTCCATAACCATTTATCCCCTCTGCCACTACGAAGACCCTTTCCTCACCCAAATCTATTACTCCCGATACTCCCAGTATGGGTCATCGTCTCCAGTATCCACTGGGCATTCTTTCTACTACCATTTGGCGTCGAGCACTCCACGATCGACTAACCGGATTCCACCATACTCTGCATACTCGCACTGCTACTGACTGGAAATCCTGCTATTCCTTATCTGGCTTCCGGATGAACTGAGACCATCCTGGTCCCTACCAACCTATCAATATCTGGATTACCGACTCTCACCGATTGCTGACCCAGCACAACCACTAGTCGCTCCCAGCAACATTCGAAGAATCGTCCGCCACCTATACTGCTCAATCTATTCTACCATGCTGGCAATACAATTTCTTGGGATCCCCGATCCCCTTATCTAGACACTAAGATCCTTACCAGGTCCCACCTGTGCAGCTAAAACTCACGGGTCTCACCCAACCATACTACTGAGCAACCCTGCTCTGAGGTCTCACCTATATTGCTATTCTCATACGGGCCTCGCCCACGGGTCTCACCCGACTATATCCTAGAGAGGCCTCTCCCAAGGTCTCATATCTCAAGGGCTATACAGGCCACTCCTTACCATTCTCATCCATTCCCCATTACCGATCCCTATCTGAATGCTAGGAGATAAGGGCCTCGCCCCGACTCCGCCAACGAAGCTACTACGGAATGCTACGGCTGCCCCGTAGTCTGACAACACTTCCTACCACTGACTGCTAGTGAATGCTACGACTGCCCCGTAGTCTTACATCACTTTCCACCACTGACTGTTGCTGAAGAAAGTCGAGGCTCTCCCGCCACTCTTCCATGCTCTACATGCTGCTTCTGCCACTAACTGCTAACACGAAAACATCTCCTGCTGTTTGGCCTTAAGATCTCCATTCCGACTCACACGAGTCCTACAGGTGACCCTTCCACATGAATCCGAACCACATACTCACCATTACCCTTTACACGCACGGACTGATGGGGAGTTCCTCAAACTCCCAACCCTGAACTACTCAATCCGTCAAACGCTGAACTACCTCTTTTTGCTTCTCAGAAATTACATACTCGCTCTGGATTTGCGTGCTCTTACCCTTATACACTCGGAGGATTCTCCCCCCACTTCGATCCTGCTTACACCTCGATGCTCAATGAAGAGAAATCCCAATCCTTGCTACCATAATCAATCCGCTGAGGAATCCCAAGCTTACCATAGATAAGGATCTAACCTATCCATTCTAAAACTTATACGGCTCCGAACTAGCGAGACATACCGAGTCCCTCCAAGACATGCTGCAGTTACTGCACCTTAAGTAACCTTCCTCGATACAACCCATCCCTTAACTACTAACCAATATCATAAGTATGCAGATGGCATATTACTCGATCACAATCAAACCGCTCAAATGAAATTCTCATACAGATAATGATGCGGAACCATAACAATATAACATCATGCACAAACAGAAGAACTGAAAACGGAAATCGCATACCTGAAACGTCCGGCGCTGCTCGCGTCTCCAAGGTAGCCATCTGAAAAGCCCTGCCTCCTACCGCAGGCGCCTCCGCACGGCCCTGATGGCCGTCTGTGATCCTCAAAGTTGTAGGGGCAGGTGCCATCACCCGTCCTGCTGAAAACAAACTGGGGCACTAGGCCTTCTTGTGGCCCCTCTGATTGCAGTGAAAACATATCAAGTCTGATCCCTGAGTGATGGTAACAGTACAATCTCTGCTAAAATGACCAGTCCGGCCGCACCTGAAACAGCCAGACTCACCACCACTACCACTCCTGCACGCGCCCCCGTGCGTCCTACCACACTTTCCGCATCGACTGCGGTCCTGATGATCCCTCGATCTTGAATCCGATCCTTTAGGCCTTTTGCCCAAACTCGCGGCTACCTGAACCTCATCCGGCTTTCTCTTCCGGATCTGCTCCAAATCAATTTCCCTCTCCCTGGCCCGAGAAATCATATCTTCCAGCGTCTTACAACCGAACCTGCTCACGAACTCCCTGATGTCATCCCTCAGCATCTCATGATATCGTGCCTTCTTCATCTCCTCATCCGCGACATACTACGGAACAAGAAGGGCTATCTCCCTGAACTTGGCAGTGATCTCCGCCACAGTCTCAGTAGTCTGCGTCAAATCTTGAAACTCCCGGGCCAACTGCTGCACCTCAATAATCGGCAAAAACTCCGCTCTGAACCTAGCTGAGAAATCACTCCAAGTCATCGCATCCAACGCGGCATCATCACCCAAAGCATGACCAATCTCTTCCCACCAATCCCTCGCTCTGTCCTTCAAAAGACAGGAAGCGAGTCTGACCTTGTCCTCCTCAGGACACCGGCTCGTACGGAATGCGTTGGCAACATCAGCCAACCATCTGCTGCTATCGATGGGGTCCCTATCCCCATGATAATATGGTTCCCCGCAAGCCCTGAACTCCCGAAATGTCAAGGTACGCGCTCCCAACAAAGCCATCATCTCAGTACGGAAGGCTCCCAGCCTCTCATCCAAAATCTCCAGTATACCCACCTTGACCGAGCCAAAGATCACAGGAGTTTGAGCTAGAATACTGCGCATGACCTCAGCTGATTTCAACTCTCTCATCCTCTCCTCGAGCTGCTCGGTCCCTAAACCCGAGCCTAATCCCTCTCCCACGCCTGATCTGCCCGCTGGTCCCTCTTGCAATGTCACCATGCTGAAACATATAACATAACCATTATCAGAATACTCCTCACTACTGCGAGACCAAACATACCCACTACCAGGTTCCCGGTCTTGTCTCGGCCTTTCCCGAATCGAGTACGGATCCTCTGCTTTCAGTAGTACAGGCCCATACTACCTTCCACATTTATCCGTACTTTCCTCAAGAACTGCTTTGACTCCACCAAGTCCCTTTTCTACTTCTACTGCTCCCAGCACTACCTCATCCTAGGCTTACCCTAGGGAAACCTCTGACTCAACTCAAACCAACCCTCAGCTGCTGAAGGTCCCCTTGTGATGCAAATTAGCCATCACCTGGATACCATCACATGTGACGAGGCTCAGATAATCCTTCAAGTAGAGGACTCGTTCCTACAACGGTTGGACTCAAACAAGAGCTGCGCAGTAGGGCCAAACCCAACACTCTGAGATTATTCAACCCTCATCACATGTGACGTACCGTATCCACCTAATGGCTAACTCCCATCACTCAGAATCCCATAATGCACAAAGCAAGAAGCATTCAGACAAAGGGAAAATCTAACCATAACACACTCAAGCAATCATATCCACATAGCAAGAATCTGAACTAGCATGCAACACAACTCATAAACTCAGGCATAACCTAATCAGGCTATCCTACTACTAACTATTCAGCACTATCATGCAGATCAAAAGCGCATATAACAGGCACATAAGGCAACCTCCCTAAATCCTTAGTCCTAATCTAGCATGCTATTCTATTAACTGATAATCAAATCATAAACTTGTATGGGTATTTAAGGGTACTTGAGCTCGGTTGATTGCATGCACCACACCTCTTTTCTCCTTTCAAAGTTCTTTTCTTTCTGAATTCTTTTTGCTTTTCTAAAACCGTTTTCTTTCTCAAAACTCTTTTTCCAAAACTGCCTTTCCATTTTGAAAACTTCTTTACCAATTCCTCAGTTTGAGTTTAGACACACCCGAGAGCATGTCCGAATCCCTCAAACCAAGGCTCTAATACCAACTTGTAACGACCCAAAATTTCTTTTAATAAATCATTACTTAAAGTAAAATCATCATTCAAAAACATAATATGAGTATAAGTTTTCAATACACATGATTAATATCAGAGTAAACATTCCCAGGCTGTCTAATCTATGTTGTGTGCCATGCAATCACCCCGAGCTCTTCCCTACGCTACCGGAAGTACCTGAAACCAAAACTGAAAACCGTAAGCACGAAGCTTAGTGAGTTCCCCACCCTACCACATACCATGCATAACCACATACTGCACATACTGGGCCACGCCCGCTATCTTGGGCCTCGCCCGCTACAATGGTCCCGCCACTCCAGGCCCCGCCTGGCTTCGAGCCCAGCTTGGATACATATCTGTTTTACTTAGGCCCTGCCTATTACAGGGCCTCACCCGCCAACAATTAATATCACATAAACATATCACAACACATAACTAAACACATACAACTGGTTCTTTCCTAAGGCCTCGCCTATCCTGGGCCTCGCCCATGTACTGCTATTGATGAGTCATGGAACCCCGTCCACGCTCCTAGTGGTAGTGAGATACGGGCCCAGCCCACCCTCACTCCTTCCCTAACTTGGGCCTCACCCCTGTTATCCGACTATTGAGATGTGGAACCCCATCCACACTCTGCTATTGGTGAGATACGGGACCTCTCCCACACTCACCTCCCTACCAGGCACATACATGTATCACACAGAAAACAAGTATAAACTATCATATAAACAAATCCTTGGGCACCCGCCCGCTATTACTGACCTCGTCCTGAACATCATACTAGCTTATTGTGCCTAGGGCTAACCCCGGGTCTTCTACTCATAACTACATGGGCCGGCATTGTAGCCTTAGACCCATTCACACAAAGGGAAACTTACCTGCACTGGCTGAGCTTGCTGATGATCTCACTAGCTGCTGCCCGACAACTCATGGAACTCCTGCTCCCCTTGCTCCCCGAACTACCAATATCAATGCAACAATGGGTCTAACTGACCCCCGAAAGACAACCAAGTCAACCCTGATCAAGGTCAAAGTCAACCTTCCAGGTCACCCTACTCGCCGAGTCACCCTACTGACTCGCTGAGTTCAAAATGATCAGATTCCTTCCATTCGCGACTCGACTCGCCGAGTCAGTCCATGACTCGTCGAGTCTGCCGATTTCTGAGTCCTGACCTGTCGAAATCACCGAGTCTCCACCCGACTCACTGATTCGAGTCTCAACTCAAAGGGTTTGGGGTTTCGCGACCTGACTCGCCGAGTCCAAGAACATACTCGCCAAGTACAAGGCAATCTTCATATGACTCGACGAGTTGTTCATCCCACTCGTCGAGTTTCTCCACAACTTCATGCTACTCGCCGAGTCCACTCAAAGGACTCGCTGAGTCCCTTCAGTTGTCCTTACATGCAGAGGACTTTTGAGTCATGCATGGAGTCCAAACTGTAGATCTTTCCTTCCCAAGCCTATTCCTCACGTAAAGTTGCAAACTTTACGTGTAGAGAAGGAGATCTAGGCAAAATATTCAAAAAACTAGGGCTTAAGGCCAAAGGGCTTCAAAATCGACTCAAGGACTGATACTTTTTGTTTCTCCAGGCCATAACACACTTGGATTTGAAGTAGCAACTCCAGATCCGGCTTCTAACCCATAAGGGTGGCTAATCATGGCTTAAAAAGCCCAAAACTCACAACCAAAAATAGATCTAAGGGAAGGAAATGACTTAATACCTTCAATGCCTCAGAAAGGCTCCACAAACTCCAGATCTGAAGCCAATCCTTGAAGATTCACTGATTCCCCTCCCTCTTCTTCCTTCAAAACATCCAAAAATGGCTTGGAGGCTTGGATGCACAACATTGGAGGCTTAGGCTTTGTTTTCTGAATGAGGGATGCTATAAGGAACCCTAATGGAGAGAATAAGAAGCTTTAATAGCGCCCAAAGTCCCGGATTTAGAGTTTTCCTCGCACAGACCCGACTCGCCGAGTTGGCCACTTACACCTTGACGCGTCCCGCTCGGACTCGCCGAGTCCCTCCTTGGACTCGCCGAGTCTACCCTTAAAATTAGGGCTTTCGTTCCTTTCTTGGCCTTTAAAACTTTGGGTGTTACACATGGTTTGGTCCAAATGTCCAAGTCTCGATTTTTATGACTCTACATCACTAAAGACACTCAAAGAAGCTGATAATACACTCTAGAGCTCATTATGTCATAAAGCATCCTACTAAGGACCAAAACCCTAAAATGGACTCAATGATGCACAAAACACAAAGGAGTGAGAAAGCTTTGAACTTTATACCTCTAATCGAAACTCCAACCACATATGAGCTTAGATCCAAAGCCTAGACTCCTATTCCTTCCTCTTCAATGTTCCTTCTTCACTCCAAAGAACCACAAAATCACTCAATAGCTCACAAATGGGCACACAAGCTTAACGGACGAATATCTAGGGTTTGAGAGGGTTGATGTTTGGGAATGGTGGCCAGAAATGAGGCCATCATGTCCTTTAAATAGGGGCACACCCTAATTTAGGGTTTTCACTCTAGGCCTAGTACGCCCAGCGTACTAGGTGGCTTCCGCGTCCAAAGCACACACATGAGTATGTTGAGCGTACACACATGTAGGCACCGTGTACTCATTTATAACCATTTCTCAATAAAGGGCGAAAATTGACATATACTAAAAGAATAAGGGTCAATGAGTTATTACATGATCTTGGGATGTTACACCTTCGGTCTCTTTCAACTGGTACTTGATCTTTTTCACCCCCTCTAGTCTCTTTCAACTGGTACTAGATCTATTTCACCCCCATTGGTCTCTTTCAACTGTTAGTGGGTCTATTTCACCCCTACAACTAAACATATAATCATATCAGTAAGAGTCACAAAGACAACATGCACATACAGTCATATCATCAGGTGTCACAAAACAACTATCATCCTACAAACATAGTGTAGTTGGTCGACATTGGTGCCTTCGACCCATTAGTATAGTGAGGAGACTCACCTGAACTATTCAACAGAAGCCCAGCAGCTACCTCAACAACAAAACATTCAACCCAAGCTTCCTAAAGCCAAACCAAAACTATTCCTTAGCCAAATGCTCACTTCTACTCAAGTTTGACCAAGAGTCAAACTGGTCAAAAAGTCAATAGTCAAAGTCAAAGTCAAAATTACCAATCAGTAACCCTCCACGTTGTGGCCTTCCTCGGCCACATCATGGGCAAAAAATGCCAAAACAATCGTTAATCCCCTATTCGCCACGTTGTAGCAGCCTAAGGCCATACCGTGGGGATCGGTCTGGACAGCTCAAACAAACTTAATCCATTTTCTTTTGATTCCAAGAGCTCCAAAGCTCATATATGATCCTTTCAAAGGTCTTAATGTATAAAGTTTTTAAATTTATCCATTAGGAAGGTCCAAGTCACCAAAATCTAGACTTTAAATCTCAAAGTGACCTAAAATGCATCTTTCTCAACTTAATCAATTAAGTCCAAGTCTCCAACTTCCATATCTGAATCAACAAGATGCCTAGATGGATAAAGTTTCCAACTTTATCCATATTAATGCCACAATCTTCCAAGATCTAAACTTTAATACACCAAAATGACCTAAAAGACCAAGATAACTAGAATGGTTAAAAGGGAAGGCAAAAGATCACAACTTTCCTAGTCCATGAGGTCCAAGAAGCATTCTAAATACATAAAGAGATATTGGAGTCCACTCAACTCCAAGATCACCCATAAAATGGACCAAAAGTGCCAAAAAAAAAACCCAAATTACAAGATCTAATAAACTAGATAGCAAGACTGGAACTTTATACTTACAATGGTCCATAAATGTATGTCTTCTAAAATTGACAAAAACTGCTTCAAGGGCTATATTGTCTTTTCAACAATCCGGTTCTAAATTGATTGTTGTGTGTCTAAAAAGGGCGCTAGTTCTAAAATGAGTGTTTCAGGTCTAAAATGATTGTTTCACGTCTAAAAAGGGCACCAAGTCTAAAATGGGTGTTTTAAAGTCTAAAAAGGGCTTGTTCCTGAAATGCAAATATTTCATTCTTGAAGGACCAAATTAGCCAAATTGCTAAAACCTTATTGCTTTTAACCTCAGTTAAAGTTTGGATTTTTAAGAGATAGAAAGTGTTTTGAAGACTTCTTCTTCTTCTTCCCCCTTTTAGGATCGACATTTTCTAGGGTTTCAACCCTTTATCACCAAATCATTATAGCTCTTTATAACCTCTTTGATCAAGTTCTGTAAACACTTCAATATTTTAGTGGACTGGTTCTCTGCTTTATTCGCCCATGGTTTTTTCTCGATTTGAATTTTCCATGTACATCTTTGTGCTTATTTGATTTTCTTTTTAATTGGTATTTTTCATTACATGTAATTGATTGTGGTTTGATATTTTACTCCTATTCTGTTTGAACTAATATGGTTCTCGTGATTTAGATTTCTAGGTTGTTTGATGCATTAGGGATTTTAGGTTTTAGTGCATCTTACCCTTATTGTTTACTAGAATATCTGTTAAGGTTACAATGCCTTTGAGAAAAAGAGAAGATGAAAATAAGAAAGTTAATCCTCTATTTAAAGAGAGGATTGTTAGTGAGAAATGCACTATGGCAAATACTTAGGCACCAATGTTATCTTGTAAAGAAACTATTCCTTGCTAAATAAATAATAAAATCTTCTTAATTAAGCAAAGAAGATAACATCATCATTAAGAACTTTTAGAGGCATGTTTCTCAACATCACACCTTCTTTTTATTAGTATTGTATAAGTATGCCTTAAATATTTTTGTTACAGTAACTTATAATATATTATTATACAATAAGGCGCCCATTCTCCTAGAAGAAGAAAATAGATTTCAATGTAAACCCCCTTCTGTTTTCCATACAATTGATTCGGTAATCTAAGGTAGACTTTTTTGGGATGATTTATGAGAAAGGAAAGGGTATGTGACCGTAAGAGATAGCATAAGGTATATTGTTTTTTGGAGATTTTCGGAGGGTGAGAAGTGGTAAATAAAAATGATGTAGATTAGACAAAGATGAGAAGAAGAGAACGGCACATATAGGTTTTAAGGGAGAGGGGTGGGGTATTTACTAATAATAAAAGATTAAATAAAATCAAATAAATTGTAAGAAGTATATCAAAAGCCCAAATTAATCATTTCACATTTCATTTTGGTAAGTTACCAAAATCACACAATGAAACCTTTTCATAATACATTTTTTGCAAAACTCACAATTAAACCTTTTCATAATACATTTTTTGCAAAATGAAATAAAAGGGATCCAATCCAAAGAAAATGACAAACCAAATGCCATTTCTATAGTTTGCTTTTATTTTTATTATTTCAAATACTTGATGTTTAAATTAAATTTTCAATTAACATCCACGAAAATAAGTGAACACAATCACCCATGAATCTTGAGTTTTAGCATAAGAGTGTAAATTAAACCGACATAAAAATTAATACTAAAAAATAAGTGCATTGGTCTCTTGAGTTTACTTTATGGTGTGAATCCATCCCAAAATATTAACCGTGAGAATTGTGGCATCTTCGCACAAACTCAAAAAAAATGGTAGCATCACCGCCTTCTTTGATGCAGACAACTGAGTTATCAAGTCTTCAGTGTGGTGAAACAATCCACCCATTTCGTGCAACCATCCAATAATGGGGTGATTCATAGATTTCGTGCAATCGTGCCTATTAATATACTTTTTCGTAATTTGTGCCATCATGAGAAAATTATCTAATTTTGCTTTAATTTTCTCATGCTTAAACACTCCCATCATTGCCACAAGGTTCCATTGTAATGTCCACGCCCAATGCATCTCAACGTATGGTTTGCTATGTACATCCCTCTCAGCCTTGAAATCGTCGCTATTTCTATTTTGTTTAACCTCCTCTAGCAATATCCCCAAGTGTTTTACAAATACTTGTGCTGCTGCCATATTCTCCATAGCTATAATCTCCTGCAACGTTTTCATGAATATCATAACTTTCATGTTTTTGTAATGTAACCGGTTCATGTTACAATGATGCATATTTTGGTATGGTTATGCATGTCGTACTGCATAAACTAGAAAAAGGATAAACCGAATATTATATTGGCACTGTGTAAATACCTCACATGAGACCATTGGGAATATGGCACTTGGAGAAGTTTCATCATCGTTTTTTATTTCAGTACACGTAGTTACTTTCTCTTGTGCCCCAACCTCCAAGTATACCTTTACCACCGGTTTTGTTGTAAACTTCAAAATCTTTGTGTTAGCAAACGCAGAAGCTTTATGTGGGACTAGTTTCATGGATGAAGATAGACTCTGCAGAAAATTAGATACAGATCAACGTGATCTTAATAACCGTGTATGTGTGTGAGAATGATAAGTAAGAAAAATTCGAGAGTGTCAAATTGAAAAAATCAATGATTCTAATTAATTGATTCTTGAGTATTGAAAACCTTCCTAAATTAAACGGATTTAGTTATGGATAAGTCATTGTGATTCTCCTCAAAACCATTGATTCTTTTGATCTATGCTCCAGATTGGTTCTTACACTCACAAAATATTTGTGATTATCAAAATAAACTACCCATGTGTGTGTGTGTGTGTATATATATATATATATATATATATATATATATATATATATACACACACACACAGAGAGAGAGAGACACACACGACATAAAACTATGGAGGGGTGCAAGAACTCTTGATATACCTTCCTTTGTGAAAAGAGACGCTGCAAAAGAGAAAACTAAAGGAAATTAGATATAAATTAATGCAATCTTCATAATCATGTGTGTGTATATACAAGAGTATTTGCCATACTCCAGATTAAAAATCTTGCTAAGATGCAGAAGATAAACAATATCAATGACCAATACCTTGAGAATCCCCAAGTTAAGTGTAAGAAGCTTAACACTATGGAGCTGTTGAAGCAGAGAAACTATTCTATGAATATCTGCTTTGAATGGATCGTACATAAAGAGTTCAACCTTCTCCAAAGAATGGAAACCTGATGGTGTAGAAACATACCAAGGCTGAGAACCTTCTATGACCAAGGAGGTAAGCCCAGGTGCAGAAATCAGATGCTCTCCTTCGCACCTTATAATTGTGAGATTCTTGAGTTGAGGTGTAACCACATTCACAACCTCCTCTAATTCTATATCAGGGGGTGTAGATACAAGTGTCAGATCAGAAAGTCGAGGATGACAGATATTTAAAACTTTGGTTTCTTTCATTCTGCACCGGTTCAAGGAGAGGTTCTTCAAGTTGGTGCACTTAGAGAAAAGACCAATATCATCATAATCAGACAGTTCGACTTCGTGAAGATGCAAAGTCGTTAAAGCTGGGAGGTCCCACTTTGGTGGCGCCATAATGGAATATGGGCATTCAACTATATTCCCTCCAGGCACACGTGTAACACTCAGTTGTTGGAGATTGTGAGAGAATTTGCAGCTGAGAATTCTTGTAACAGATTCATCGTCCCTAACTGTTCTTCCAAGAACAAGCTTGACCGAAGACAATTGTACTTGATTATTGCGGTGAGATAGAACATTATAAATAAAACTGAAAAAGTAGCGCTCATTATTGAGATTCTCGAAATTCAGAGAGGGCATTGAAGTCCAGATAAACCTCCATCTAGATGACAATACACTAGCGCTAATAGCATCTTTGATGTTAATGAAAGAAAGGATTTTATGGATTAGTTCATCTGGCAAGCTGCTTAATCTATCGACTTCTACATCCACTGCATCTTTTCTTGTAGATATGAAAAGATCATTAAGCATTCTTATTAGCTCCATAATCCCTGCAATGGAATTCAATGCAACAATAAGGACATACAAAACAAACCAACCAAATTCTAAAATACTAACATAAGGTTGGTACTTCTCCGCTGTAACACAAAAATTCTCATAATGAGTTATATCTACAAGATATGTGTGTTGCGTTTAATTAGTCAAAACCAGGACGAAAATTAACATTGAAAAATCACTATATTAACCAACAATTAGTCGGCTAATTTCATTCTACACAATTAGGTATGTAACAAAGAAATTCCAAGTTTCCTCTGTTCCAACAATCAACAAAAACACAAATTCGGTTAATAAAGCAGCTATAAACTTGTTCAACCAAATTCACAATAAAAATTAGTACATTGGTTCTCAATACATTAATTAGATTTATTAAAAAAAAATTAGAAAAAAAATAAAAAATAATAATAATAATAATAATAATAATAATAATAATAATAATAATAATAATAATAATAAAAGTTAGAATTTTGTATACTAACCGCAAGAGAATGGAGGATTGGGAGATAGAATCATTTAGCGAAGACAAGATCAGAAGACTAGATGTGTTGTGGGTAAAAGAAGTAGAAAAACGAGAGCAACGAAGAAGGGGAAGCCAGTCTGTGTTGTGTCGTCTGTCGATGTCGATGGCCTTTACACCGAAAAGTAAACCAGTAGGGTTGGGATGGAGGCCAAGTTTTGGTGTCAGAGCCAGCGTAAACCAATCATGAGTGTTTTATAAGCCCTTACCTTTTGAAGTGGTTTTAGTTGAGATAATTACAAAATTTAGTCAATTTTTTTTAAAGAATATTTATTTAATAGTTAGAACTATTGATGAGGCTATTTTATTTTCGGTTTCATCATCTCATTTTCTTTTTCAATTTCGTGTAGCAAAATACGCATTCAGATGCGGCTCCTTATTTGTGGTTTCGTCATTCCGTCTTCCACTATAAAAAAATTCATTTTTTAGTTGAAATCACAAATGAGTCTATCTCATTTGTGATCACCTCTTCACTCGTCTTCAGTTTCGGTCATGGTTTTTTTTTTTTTAGGAAAACTGCAACAAAGTCCTTATATATTGGTTTTATAATCGATTTAATCCTTATATATTTTTTTTATTCAATTAAGTCTCAAAAACCACTAATCATATTCAATTTAGCCATTTTATCTGACCAACATATCATCCAACTTTAAGAAAATTACATTTTTGGCTTAGATTTCAAATTTTTTTACAAATTTGGTCCAAAATTTACACTTTTGGCCGAAGTTATAGAATTATGTTATTAATGCATCATAACTTTAGTTTTTTACAACTTTTTTCTCAAAAAAAAAAAAAAAATTGAATATGTTTTTTCTTTATAAAATCATATTTATACAAAAAAAACATATTTTCCCATAAAAAAGTCTTATATTTTCTATATAAAACCTTTTTTTCATTTTACTTCTTTTGTATACGAAATACCTATTTATAAAATTAAGTATATAAATATATACAAATCCGTTTTTATAAAAAAAAATATACAAACATGCATTTTACAATATATATATATATATATATATATATATATATATATATATATATATATATATATATATATATATATATATATATATATTAGACAAAGATGAGAAGAGGAGAAAGGCACATATAGGTTTTAAGGGACATGGGTGGGGTATTTACTAATAATAAAAGATTAAATAAAATCAAATAAATTGTAAGAAGTATATGAAAAGCGCAAATTAACCATTTCACATTTCATTTTGGTAAGTTACCAAAATCACAATGAAACCTTTTCATAATACATTTTTTGCAAAACTCACAATAAAACCTTTTCATAATACTTTTTTGCAAAACGAAAAAAAAAAAAAAAAAAGGATCCAATCCAAAGAAAATGACGAACCAAATGCCATTTCTACAGTTTGCTCTAATTTTTATTATTTTAAATACTTGATGTTTAAATTAAATTTTCAAATAACATCCACAAAAAAATAAGTGAACACAATCACCCATGAATCTTGACTTTTCGCATAACAGTATAAAACTGACATAAAAATTAATACTAAAAAATAAGTGCATTGGTCACTTGAGTTTACTTTAAGGTGTTAATCCATCCCAAAATATTAATCGTGAGAATTGTGACATCTTCGCACAAACTCAAAAAAAATGGTAGCATCACCGTCTTCTTTGATACAGACAACTGAGTTATCAAGTCTCCAGTGTGCTGAAACAATCCACGCATTTCGTCCAACCATCCAAGAATGGGGTGATTCATGGATTTCGTGCAATCACGCCTTTTAGTATACTTTTTCGTAATTTGTGCCATCATGAGATAATTATCTAATTTTTCTTTAATTTTCTTATGCTTAAACACTCCCATAATTGCCCCAAGCTTCCATTGTAATGTCCACGCCCAATGCATCTCAACGTATGTACATCCTTCTAAGCTCTGTAATCCTCACTATTTCTATTCTGTTTACACTCCTCTAGCAATATGCCTAAGTGTTTTACAAATACTTGTGCTGATGCCATATTCTCCATAATGGTAATCTCCTGCAACGTTTTCATGATCATCATAAATTTCATGTTTTTGCAATATAACCTGTTCATGTTACAATGTTGCATATTTTTGTATGGTTATGCATGTCGTACTGCATAAACTAGAAAAAAGGATAACCCAAATATTATATTGGCACTGTGTAAATACCTCAAATGAGACCATTGGGAAGATGGCACAATCATCATCGTTGTTTATTTCAGTACGTGTTGTTACTTTCTCTTGTGCCTGCACCTCCAAGTATACCTTTACTACCGGTTTTATTGTAAACTTCAGAATCTTTGTGTTAGCAAACGCACAAGCTTTATGTGGGACTAGTTTCATGGATGAAGATAGACTCTGCAGAAAATTACATATAGATCAATGTGATCTTAATAATAATGTATGTGTGTGAGAATGAAATGTAAGAAAAATTCGAGAGTCAAATCGAAAAAATAATTGATTCTAATTGATTCTTGAGTATTGAAAACCTTCCCAAATTAAATGGATTTAGTTATAGATAAGTATACACACACACAGACACACACAACATAAAACTATGGGGGGGTGCAAGAACTCTTGATATACCTTCCTTTGTGAAAAGAGACGCTGCAAAAGATAAAACAAAAGGAAATTAGATATAGATTAATGCAAGTTTCATAACCATGTGTGTGTATACAAGAGTATTTGCCATACTCCAGATTAATTATCCTGGTAAGATGCAGAAGATAAACAATATCAATGACCAATACCTTGAGATTCCCCAAGTTAAGTGTAAGAAACTTGATACTATTGAGCTGTTGAAGCAAATAAACTATTCTATGAGCATCTGCTTTGTGTGGATCGTACATAAAGAGGTCAACCTTCTCCAAACAATGGTAGCCTGATGGTGTAGAAACCTGCCAAGGTTGAAAACCTTCTATGACTAAGGAGGTAAGCTCAGGTGCAGAAATCAAATGTTTCCCTTCGCACCATTTAATAGTGAGATTCTTGAGTTGAGGTGCAACCACATTCACAACCTCCTCTGATGCCATATCAGGGGGTGTAGATACAAGTGTAAGATCAGAAAGTTGAGGATGACAAATATTTAAAACTTTGGTTTCTTTCATTCTGCACCGGTTCAAGGAGAGGTTCTTCAAGTTGGTGCACTTAGAGAAAAGACCGATATCATCATAATCAGACAGTTCGACTTGGTGAATATGCAAAGTCGTTAAAGCTGGGAGGTCCCACTTTGGTGTCGCAATAAAGGAATATGGGCATTCAACTATATTCCCTCCAGGCAAACGTGTAACACTCAGTTGTTGGAGACTGTGAGAGAATTTGCAGCTGAGAATTCTTGTGACAGATTCATCGTCCCTAACTGTTCTCCCAAGAACGAGATTGACTGAATAATTTACTTGATTATCACGGTGTAAGAGAACATTAGAAATAAAATTGGAAAAGTGGCGCTCATTATTGAGATTCTCGAAATTCAAGTATGGCATTGAAGTCCAGATAAACCTCCATCTAGATGACAGTAGACTAGTGCTAATAGCTTCTTTGATGTTAATGAAAGAAAGGATTTTATGGATTAGTCTATCCGGCAAGCTGCTTAATCTGTCACGTTCTACATCCACTGTATCTTTTCTTGTAGATATGAAAAGATCATTAAGCGTTCTTATTAGCTCCATAATCCCCTGCAATGGAATACCATGCAACATTAAGGACATACAAAACAAACCAACCAAATTCTAAAATACTAACATAACGTTGGTACTTCTCCACTTAACACAAAAATTCTCACAATGCATTATATCTACAAGATATGTGTGTTGCTGTTAATTAGTCAAAACCAGGACGAAAACTAACATTGAAAAAATCACTATATTAACCAACAGTTAGTCGGCTGATTTCATTCTACACAATTACGTATCTAACAAAGAAATCCCAAGTTTCCTCTGTTCCAACAATCAACAAAATCACTAATTAGGTTAATAATGCAGCTATAAACTTGTTCAAACAAATTCACAGTCACAATTTGTACATTGGGTTCACAAATTCACAGTCACAATTTGTACATTGGGTTCACAGTCTCGTTCATGTTTTTTTGTTCATCATTCATGAGTTTTTTTGTTCATTTTTTTAGTTTAAATCTCAAAACCGAAAACGTGGTGACGGAACCGCAGATTAGGAGACAAAACTGAAGGCATGTTTTGACACCAATTAAGAAACCAAAAACAAGGTGACAGAACCGCAAATGTGGTAGCCCCGTCTACGGTTTCAATCGCTATTATTTGAAAAAAAATAAGTTTTTTGCTACTAAATAAAAAAATGATTAGAAAAAATGACTAAATTTGTAATTATCTGTTTTTAATTTTAGTTTTAACATTTTACATGCAATTCCTTTTTTCTATTAAAACATCTCCTTTTACTACACCTTTATTTAAACTTCTAAGTTTTTATTAAAATTTTGTATTTGGAAATCATTATTATATCTTATTAATTAATTATATTTTTGGTGGTCATTATTATATTTTATTAAGTAATTTACTAGATTTAAACAAAATATAGAATATATGTTTAGATATACTTTTTAATTTTCTAGAACTATAATATACTTTTTTTTATTAAATGTTAATTACATTTAAAGTACACTAAAATACTCTAAAAACAAATAAGTTTTTTTAATTTTTAATATACTTAATATTTTAAACTATACATGAAACAACATCAATATTCTCCTTTATTATTGTTTTCCTGGGTATATTATATAAAGGAAAACCAAGTTAAATCTAAAAATCAATATTTTTAAAACCCGAAAACCAAATGTTTATTTTCATTAGGGTCTAACTTTTGTTTTTTTTTTTTCTTTTGTTTTTTCTTTTCTTTTTGTTTTTTTGTTTTTTTTTATTTTTTTTATTTTTTTTTATTTTTATTTTTTTGTTTTTTGTACTGTATTGGTTATGATATTTAGCTAACAACCCCTAAATCACTTTCCAAGTTTTGATAATACATTTTTCTTTTAATTAATAATTAAAGACCTTTTTTTTTTCTTTTTACCTCTGTCCAAAAATATGTCTAGACCGACAGCTATGATAACATAAAAAAATATGTTTAAGATCCATATGGACTACTTGGGCGTTTTAAAGTGAGTTGTAACTTCAAAATGAGCATTAGATCATTACCAAACTTGAATATCATGGAAAATTTAAGTTCAATTTATGATAAGAAATAATGTTTAATCAATTAAAAATATAGATCATGTCATAAACTTAACTTAAAACTCCTTAAATCTCTTTAGCACATTTAAAGAAACAAAGTTAGAGATTGAGATAGATTATGCGTAGAGTACGAAAAGAGACATAGTTAGAGACAGAGTATGAGTATGAGTAGAGTATGAGAAGAGACTTAGAAAAGGATTAGAGAAGAGTTTGAGGAACATAGTAGATTACAAAGAAAGAGATAGATGGGATGAGAAAGAGTAGAAAGAAAGATTACATAAGAAAGATACAAGAGATAAATGAAAGAAGAGAAATAATAGTAGTGTATGATATGAAAGAAAGATTTAGGACAGAGTATGAGAAAGAAACGGAAGAGAAATGTAACACCGTAAATTTCCAAAGCAATTTTTCGCATTTATAAAAACATAATTCATTTGTAAATCATAAAAACATCATCGTTTGGAATTCAATGTATAACATATAAAAATATCCCAAGATCTCTATCATAAAATCCCGTGTGTGTACTGATCAAGCCGGCGCCTTCCCGTGATCCTCACTAGTACCTAAAACACGTAACACAAAACACTGTAAGCACAAAGCTTAGTGAGTTCTCCAAAATACCACATATAACACATATTAGCCACTCGAGGCTATAACTCTATGGGTCCGTGCACCCAAACTCTTTGAACCCTCGGGTTCTAACTCTGCAAGCATACACAGCATAAATCACATAGAAGAATGCAGTACAACAAACAATATATAAAGCACTGTATCACATAACTCTATTTACCTACTCAAGGTAAAGTATAGTGAGAAGACTCACCTTGCGTATCTCGACAACTCGTAAATCCCCGAAATCACTAGTGCTCGATCTCCCGAGCTGTAGTCCTCATATAACACAATACATCTCTAATTAACACTTCCTAATTAAGGTTGACTAACTCTATCAAGTCAACATCGGTCAACTTTGGTCAATGGTCAATGGTCAACCCCGACTCGCCGAGTCTGGCGTGGACTCGCTGAGTCCCTACGAGGACCCCATTTCCTCTGAGTCCCTTCCGACTCACCGAGTCACTCACCCAACTCGGTTACTCAATCCCTGGTTCGAAATCTATGAACAACCTGCACCAACTCGTCGAGTCTGCCAATGGACTCGACGAGTGCATTCCATGTACAATCCCAAACGACCTTCTAAGGTCAGATCTGTTTCACTAAATCATAGATCCATTCCTTCCAAGCTTATTTATCACGTAAAGTTCATGTCTTAGCTCTAATATCACACCTAATGACTCATAAATGGTGTTTTGATCTCAAACACAAAGATCCCAACCCAAAACCTCCATGGATTCATAAAAAGCTTGGACAAAGGGACACTCTGGACCTCCAAGGGTCCTGATCTAGAACCTAACTCGCTTATGGGACCAAATGGGCACTAGATCTAGCCATAAAAGGGCTCAACAAACCCTAAATCAACATGAACATCACCTCAACAGAAAATAGGTTGAAAATGGTACCTCAAATGTGATGTTCTGGACCTCAAATCTTCAGGAGGTTGTTCCTCTTGCTTCCTCTTGGCTAAAACTTCCTTTCCCTTGCTAAACAACACCTCCAATGGTTGATAATGGCTCTTTCTCTCACTCCACACGCTCATATTCTCTAGGGTTTGCTCTGGGGGCTGGTGAGCACAAATGACGGCCATAAGGCCCTTTAAATAGGCCCCAAACTTGAGAAATTAGGGTTTCATTAAACAGCGTTGACTCGCCGAGTCCACCATTGCGACTCGTCGAGTCTGGTCATTAATCCGGATGAGAAATCGCGTCTCTACTCGGCGAGTCTACGCACCAACTCGCCGAGTTCTTCCTTAAAACTCAAAATAAAAACAATAAATATAATACCTGAAATTTTCGGATGTTACAATTCTCCCCCACTTGAATCCGAATTCGCCCTTGAAGTCTCAACATTGAAATAGCTCCGGATGCTGCACCCGCATCTCACACTCCGGTTCCTAAGTAAGCTCCGACCCTTTCCGATGCTGCCACTGGACCTGAACCAGAGGCACCTCCTTGTTCCTCAGAACCTTGATCTTCCGATCCACAATCGCAACTGGTCTCTCCGCATAGTTCAAGCTCACATCCACCTGAATGTCCTCTAACGACACTACTGCCAACTCGTCGGCTATACACTTCCTCAACTGAGACACATGGAAGGTATTATGAATCTGCTCCAATTCCGCAGGTAGCTCCAAGCGATACGCTACCTTGCCCACCCTCACGATTACTCTGAACGGCCCGATATACCGAGGCCCTAGCTTGTCCCTCTTCCTGAATCGAATCACTCCTTTCCAAGGAGATGCCTTCAGGAGAACATAGTCACCAACCTGGAACTTAAGCTCGGATCGTCGTCTATCCGCATAACTCTTCTGGCGACTCTGAGCGGTCAACAATCTCTGTCTGACTCGCTGTATCTGCTCTGTCGTCTGCAGCACAATCTCTGTACTTCCCATCACACGCTGCCCTACTTCTCCCCAACAAATGGGGGTCCGACACCTCCTCACATACAACAGCCCAAAAGGTGGCATACCAATGCTCGAATGATGGCTGTTGTTGTAGGAAAACTCCGCTAAGGGAAAATACGTGTCCCAACTTCCGCCGAAATCTAGCACACATGCTCGAAGCATGTCCTCGAGCGTCTGAATCGTCCGCTCACTCTATCCGTCAATCTGCGGGTGGCATGCGGTACTAAAATGCAACCTCGTACACAACTCCTCATGGAATTTCTTCCAAAATTTGGAAGTGAAACGCACATCTCGATCTGAAACAATCGATATTGGCACCCTATGTCGCGATACCACCTCTCTCACGTACAATTCTGCCAACCTCTCAGCAGAAGAACTCTTACTGATGGAAAGGAAGTGAGCGCTCTTCGTCAACCTTTCCACAATCACCCAAATTGCATCGACACCCCTAGCAGTCCTCGGCAACTTGGTGATAAAATCCATGGTGATCTGTTCCCACTTCCATTCGGGAACCTCCAACGGCTGCAACTTACCATGCGGTCTCTGGTGCTCGACCTTAACCTTACGACAGGTTAAGCACCTCCCAACAAACCACGCAACATCCCTCTTCATACAGGGCCACCAATACTCTTTTCTCAAGTCTAAATACATCTTAGTGGCCCCATGATGGATTGAGAATTTCGACCGATGAGCCTTTTCCATCAAAATGGTACGCGTCCCTCCCACAAACGGCACCCATATGCGCCCCTGAAATGTCATAAGCCCCCGGCCATCGGTAACGAACTCCGATACCACCCCAACAACCCGCTCTCTCTTCTGGTTCTCCGACCTCACGGCCTCAGCCTGTGCTCCACGAATGGTATCCAACACCGGAGCCATCACGGTCAATCGCAAACATACATATCACAATGGGGCACTCTCCGCCATGCGACTCAGTGCATCGGATACGACATTAGCCTAGCCCGGATGGTACAGGATCTCACAATCATAATCTTTAACCACATCGAACCACCTCCTCTGCCACATATTTAGGTTAGGATGATCCGTCAAATACTTCAGACTCTTATGGTCCGTGTATATTGTACACCGAACCCCGTACAGATAGTGACGCCAAATTTTGAGGGCGAACACCACTGCCCCCAACTCTAGATCATGGGTGGGATACCTCGTCTCATGAGGCTTCAGCTGCCTCGATGCGTATGCTATTACATGCCCTCTCTGCATCAGCACCGCTCCCAACCCCAAGATCGACGCATCACAGTATACCACAAATTCCTCCATTCCCTCCGGGAGGGCTAACACCAGGGCTTCACATAATCTCTGGCGAAGTGTCTCAAATGAGGCCTGCTGCTCGGGGCCCCAGCTGAACACCACACCTTTCCGGGTCAATCTGGTGAGGGAACATCAATCTTGGAGAAATCCCTGATGAACCTCCGATAATAACCGGCTAACCCTAGAAAACTCCTGATCTCAGAAGGAGATTTCGGCACCTCCCAACTCATCACTGCCTCAACTTTGGCCGGGTCGAACAATATCCCTTTCTGGTTAACGAGATGCCCAAGGAACTGGACCTCTCGCAACCAGAAATCACACTTGGAGAATTTGGCATAAAGCCTCTCCGATCTCAGAACTCCGAGGATCTCCCTCAAATGCTCCTCATGCTGCTCTCTAGACCTTGAATATACCAAAATGTCATCGATGAATACGATCACCGACCGATCCAACATCGGCCTACACACTCAATTCATGAGATCCATGAACACTGTCGGGGCATTGGTGAGCCCGAAAGGCATCACCACAAACTCGTAATGCCCATAACGCGTCCTGAACGATGTCTTCTGGATGTCCTCATCTCGCACCCTTACCTGATGCTATCCAGACCTCAAATCGATCTTGGAGAACCAAGATGCTCCCTGTAACTGATCGAACAAATCGTCGATCCTTGGCAACGCGTAACGGTTCTTGACCGTCAGCTTGTTCAACTCTCGGTAATCAATGCACATCCGGTGTGAACCATCCTTCTTCTTGACAAAAAGAATAGGCGCTCCACACAGCGAGCTGCTCGGCCAAATAAATCCCTTTCCCAGCAGCTCCTGAAGCTGCGAGGATAACTCTTGCATCTCTGGAGGTGCAAGGCGATAAGGCACCTTGGCGATAGGCGCGGCCCCGGGAACCAAATTGATACTGAACTCTACTTGCCACATGGGAGGCACACCCGGAAACTCCTCTGGAAATACATCCGGGAACTCACGCACTATCAGAACCTCCTCAACTGACCTCGGCCTCTCTGAATCAATCCGCGTATCCATGACGTACGCCACAAATCCCTTATAGCCCTGCTGTAGACACTGCCTCGCTCTAGAGGCCGAACAAAACGCTGACCCAGAACGTGTACCCTCGTCGTACACTGTAAGAACTCCCCCACTAGGGTCTCGTATGGTCACCAGCTGCCACTCGTAGTCAATAACCGCTCCAAATCTGCTCAACCAATCCATGCCTACGATGACACAGACGTCCCCCATCGCAATCGGGACCAAATCAATAAGAAACCCTAGACTGAAAATCTCGAGTACACATCCTCGAATCAGCTCCGTGGCATATACTGCTCTCTCGTCGGCGATGGAAACTCTCAGAGGTCGACTCAACGCCTCTCGACTAATGCTGATGTGCCGACTGAAAGCCAACAATACAAAAGATCAACTCGTACTCGAGTCAAATAACACCAAAGCAGGTACAGAATTCACAAGAAAAGTACCTACACATATCATAATATAAGCATAAAATCTTAAACATTAAATAATTACATGAAACAATACATACCAGCCACGACATCGGGTGCTGCACGGACCTCATCCGCAGTCAACTGGAAGGCTCTCCTGCGTGCCTTCGGCGCCTCGGCCTTCACTGACCGATTCTCAATATCTCTGATGGCGGCAGGGACAGATCACTGAGGTGCTCCCTGAGCTGATCCCCGCAACTGCGGACACTTTGCCTTTCGATGTCCGGTCTGATTGCAGTGGAAACACACTGCAAACCCCTTGGGGCAGTCCTTGGCCATATGCCCCTCCTTGGCACACTTGTAGCAAGATCCATCTCTACAAACTCCATCATGACCCTTGCCGCACTTCCCACAAGTGTGGCCCTTCTGGCTCCCTACTCTGGGATCAACGGGCTTGGCCCGCTTAGCTGCCGGCTGAGACTGTACCTGTCGCCGATCCCTCCCCTGAGACTTCGCCTCCTCCCTCCCTTGAGTCTCTAGCTCAATCTCCCTCTTCCGTGCATTTGCCTGAAGCTCGGAAAATGTCCGGTACAAGGAGTTCGCCACGAACTCCCGAATATCCCTCTGCAAAATGCTCAAATATCGACTCATACGTGCCTGCTCAGATGACACGTGCTCAGGGCAGAACATCACCCTCTCGTGAAACATCCTGGTGATAACCGTAACAGACTATGTACCCTGCTTGAGGGTCAAAAACTCTTGTGCCAACCGATCCCGTTCCACCGGAGGAACGTACTCATCATGAAACATGGTGGTGAACCTCTCCCAGGTCACCGCAGCAAGCTCTGCTGGAGAATAGTGTGCTGTCGTGAACTTCCACCAGTCCTTCGCCCCCAGGCGAAGCTGGTTCAGCGCAAATCGAACCCTCAAGTTCTCCGGGCATGAGCATGTGTAAAAACAACCCTCAATATCAGACACCCATCTCATCGCCGCAATCAGATCCTACATCCCATCAAACTCTGGTGGCTTCGTGTTGCTGAACTCTCGGAACAACAACGCATCACCTCCCTGCGGCCTCGCAGCAGCAACAACTGCGGTAGCCGTTGCAACAGCAGCCTCAGAAAGAGCAACATAACGCTCGTCAAAAGTCTCAATCAACGTGGTCTTAATAGACCCGAACATCTCTGGTATCTCTGCCCTGATGGCCGCAACCACCTCTTCATGGATGATCCGGCAGATTCCCTCATCACTAGCCCTGCTGCTCTCTGGCATAAGACGTGTTCTCACCATGATCTACCTCTGAAATACACCGACCCGGTGTTTTCAGTAGTACGAGCCCAATACTATTGTCCGCACCGTATCAGTATACACCCTAAGTCCTCCTCTTCGGGTCCCAAATCCTAAGTACTCTACTATATATAATCCACTCTCTAACAGATCTCTCACAAACTCCTCGCTGCTACCTATTCACTCTCAAGCATCTCATAGCAGCTCACCTTTCCTTAGGCTAAGGCATCACAAAGCAGGGCACTCTAGTCCTAATAGGAATACCTAGCCCACTCTAGCAAGAGAATACATCATATCAATCTCATAAACATATAATATAAGGGTATTTTGGGAAATCACCGTTCGAGCGCTGACTGATCGTACACACGTTTCTGCTCTGTGTTTCTCTAAAAATCTTTTACTTCCTTTAGAAAATTTGGTTCTCTTTTGAAAATATTTTCCAAATCCTCAGTTTGAGTTCAAATACCCCCGAAGGTGTACCCGAATCCCTCAAACCAAGGCTCTGATACCAACTTGTAACACCGTAAATTTCCAAAATAATTTTTCGCATTTATAAAAACATAATTCATTTGTAAATCATAAAAACATCATCGTTTGGAATTTAATGTATAACATATAACAATATCCCAAGATCTCGTATCATAAAATCCCGTGTGTATACTGATCAAGTCGGCGCCTTCCCGTGATCCTCACTAGTACCTGAAACACATAACACAAAACACTGTAAGCACAAAGCTTAGTGAGTTCCCCAAAATACCACATATAACACATATTAGCCACTCGAGGCTATAACTCTGTGGGTCCGTGCACCCAAACTCTAGGAACCCTCAGGTTCTAACTCTGCAAGCATGCACAGCATAAATCACATAGAAGAATGTAGTACAACAAACAATATATATAAAGCACTGTATCACATAACTCTATTTACCTACTCAAGGTAAAGTATAGTGAGAAGACTTACCTTGCGTATCTAGACAACTCGTAAATCCCCGAAATCACTAGTGCTCGATCTCCCGAGCTGTAGTCCTCATATAACACAATACATCTCTAATTAACACTTCCTAATTAAGGTTGACTAACTCTATCAAGTCAACACCAGTCAACTCTGGTCAATGGTCAATGGTCAATGGTCAACCCCGACTCGCCGAGTCCCTACGAGGACCCCATTTCTTCTGAGTCCCTTCCGACTCACCGATTCACTCACCCAACTCGGTTACTCAATCCCTGGTTCGAAATCTATGAACAACCTGCACCAACTCATCGAGTCTGCCAATGGACTCGACGAGTGCATTCCATGCACAATCCCAAACGACCTTCTGAGGTCAGATCTGTTTCACTAAATCATAGATCCAGTCCTTCCAAGCTTATTTATCACGTAAAGTTCATGTCTTAGCTCTCATATCACACCTAATGACTCATAAATGGTGTTTTGACCTCAAACACAAAGATCCCAACCCAAAACCTCCATGGATTCATAAAAGGCTTGGACCAAGGGACACTCTGGACCTCCAAGGGTCCTGATCCAGAACCTAACTCGCTTATGGGACCAAATGGGCACTAGATCTAGCCACAAAAGGGCTCAACAAACCCTAAATCAACATGAACATCACCTCAACAGAAAAGGGGTCGAAAATGGTACCTCAAATGTGATGTTCTGGACCTCAAATCTTCACGAGGTTGTTCCTCTTGCTTCTTCTTGGCTAAAACTTCCTTTCCCTTGCTAAACAACACCTCCAATGGTTGATAATGGCTCCTTCTCTCACTCCACACGCTCAAATGCTCTAGGGTTTTGCTCTGGGGGCTGGTGAGCACAAATGACGGCCATAAGGCCCTTTAAATAGGCCCCAAACCCGAGAAATTAGGGTTTCATTAAACAGTGCTGACTCGTCGAGTCCACCATTGCGACTCGTCGAGTCCAATCATTAATCCAGATGAGAAATCGCGTCTCTACTCGGCGAATCTACGCACCAACTCGCCGAGTTCTTCCTCAAAACTCAAAATAAAAACAATAAATATAATACCTGAAATTTCCGAATGTTACAAGAAAGATAAGAAAATATATAAGAATAACTCACAGACATAATGTCGGATGTAGTAGAGATTTATTTTTTATAGGTTTAGGTAGCAGCACCTGTGGTACTAAAAGATAAGACAACAACATAAAGACAAGACTTAGAGAGTAGGATGTTATTTATGTATTTTCCTCGTTGTTCCAATTTGTATGTAAGATTTTATTGTAAACCATGATTAACCTGGGATTTTAAGTGTTTTAATTAGAGTAGAGTTTCGCATACTATAGATAAAACTCTAATAACTCTCATAGATTGGATGTTAGAAAATCTAGGTCGATACACTAGCAGTACTAGCGATTTTGGTATAGCTAATCAAATAGGCGATATGCATAGGATAATTAAACATTGTCGTGTACATGAGGCTTGTAATTCTGGCATCGACCCTGGAAATGATTCTGAAGATGATAATGATGATGGGATGCAACGCGACTCGAATGCCACAGATACACCTCATAGATATGGCGACAACATGCCATATCTTGAGAAGCTTAGGGAAAAGTATATCATTTTAACAGTTATATTTATGTTGTTTATTCATATTATAAATATACTTATTTGTTTATATTTCAGTGTTGTAGGTTAGCATCAATACATCATTAGATCAAGCTTAATTTTGATCATTTTTTGGATAGAGCATAGCCCACATTTACTAACCTTCCCCTACAATATTTCAATAGATTTTTTGTGCTTTTGGGGTAACATATCAATTAATAATTTATATAACTTAAGTTGACTTGTTTTATGTTTGCATTTGTAGCTTTAGTTTCTATTTTTTTAATAGAATTACAATCCGTAGGATTCTCAAAATGAAGGCATGATCGAAACTTGATTTATAAGTGTGGTGTAAGATCGTTACTCAAATATTATGAAGGAATATCAACATGAATATGCAAATAAAGCTCAAGTGACCAGTCACAACATGCTCGTCACAGATGATGACTTTGCAATCATACATGATTTTGAGCCTAGTACGTTCAATGAGGACGTATGGCAGGATATGTGTAAAGAAGCTAATTAATATATTATTATTTTTTTTTGTTATTTTTTTGAAATTTATATACTATCTTACATATACTTTTTATAGTATTAGGACACCGATGCTTGGAGAAAGAAGTCGGCGTCCGGGAGGGCCAACCGTATGAGCGATGATAACACGGTACGATTTCAAGACATATAAGGGGGGTCAAGGGGTTGCGATTAGTATCTACTTGAATTCATAATTATGCTAATCAATATTCATAAATGAATTGAAGCAAAATGAATTGAAGCATATCCCTACATTTCTAGAAGGTTTTCTTATTACCTACCTTACTGCAGAGACCAGAAAAAATTCTAGAGTTGGTGTTTTTGTACACCAACTGCTAGAGAAATATGTGTAATTTATCTTTTTATATTTTGTTATTAGTGCGTCTACTTCAAATAGTATAACGGTAACAGTCGTTTTGTTTTGATAAAATGTAAGAGAGACATTAGTGCCATGGTTGAAAAGTATGGGGAGGACCTAACTCAACATCCAAAGGATGATTTTGACTTGTGAGTTGAAGAACAAGAAGGGTGAGGTAAATGCAGATGTATTTACATGGTAGAATGTTTAGATCTGCATTTTGTTGTCACTAGGATGGAGATTCGGGGTGATATAAGCGTAGTATGGTTATTCGTTTTTCATTATATAGAGAAAGTATTTTGGTCATTCTATTGTAATTAGTCCAAACATTTTTGTACTTCTTTGGTGGTTCGAGGAAATCGGGGGAAAGCTCATTGGGAAGTGGTCAAGTGTATCTTGCACCACTTGAAAGGAACGTTTGATGTTTGTGTGGTGTATGGTGTCAATGCACGACGTATGAAGTTGGTTGGATTGATAGACTCAGAGTATGAACGTGATCTCATGATAAGTAGATCATTAGCGGTTCAAAGTCTTCTTTTAAAGGTGGAGAAACATATTTTGTTCTATGATAAGGTATGCATTCAAGAGTTTGGTGCCAAAGAGAATCTAAAAGACATAGTAACAAGTTTATTACCCAGAAAGACATAGGAGGTAAGCCCCGGTGGGGATTAATGACACTAAAGGATAGGAAGTTCATGTGTAAGGTGGACTTTAGAGGATGATCAAGTTAAGGGGGGATTGTTAAATGTGACATTTAGAGCATTCGTATGAAGCATTTGAGTTCAATGGAGAACTTGGAACTCAATGAAGCACTTGGGGTTCATGAAGTATGTGACAATAGAACGGATCATCTGAAAAAGGGATGGATCTCCTGAAAAAGGAATATATAAAGTGACAAAGGAACGGATCTTCTAAAAGTGGGTATGGAGCACCTAGAAGTGGAATAGAGAATCCCGGTGCATATATGTGCCATATATGCTTGAAGCTCCATTCTATAAGTGCCATCCATAATGTGGAAGCGTCACTTGTTGTCCTGATATGTCATTCTTGAGGAAGAAGTGTTGCTTAGAATTCAAGGTGCACCTAATGAAACTTGATATGCCACGAAGTGACTTGACATGCCACCAAGTGACATGATATGCCATCATGTAACACTTGGTTATTAGATATCTGTCAGTTTGGTAGTAATGTTTTAAAAGTTGCATTTTGGTCCTTGTTATGCTAGGCGTAACTTGGAGTATGCATGGCGTACTCTCTTTAAGTCGGACATGTGGATTCTTTAGTATGTTGGGTGTACCTTAGCATACGTTGGGCATACTTGCTTTGACAACAAACCCTAGTTTTAAGGGTTTGGCCCCTATTTAAGAAATATTATGGACCTTGAGGTTGCCCCCTCATCAACCTCCTTGCCCTTAAAAATATCCCCAGGAAACCGTAGCATCCATTTGAGTGTTCTTGAGCCTGTGTTGTGATCTTGTGGTGTTTTGGGTGCCTTGAAGAAGAAGAAGATTGGTGGTGAAGCATTAGTTGAGTTGGATATTAAAGATACAGAATCTTCAACATCTTTGTAAGCCTCAGAAGGTATAAATCTCTGAACTCTATGAATCTTTAGTATAGATCTTGTATGTAGGTAAAATCTTATGCTCTTTGGTCCTATAAGATTATTCTTGTGAGTAAATGCTACTCCAGAGGTCTTGTGTTGCTCTTTTGATATTTATGAGGTTCCATGATGACAAAGTTTTCATATTGATTGTTAATGACCAACCATGCAAAAGTTTACGGTTTTTTAAGAAGAAAGAATGCTAGATCTAGGATTTGGACGTCTTGGCGCCATGCAAAGTCTTAAAGCTTCGAACTTTTATGGATTAAGACTTTATTTAGAAGTAGATCCAAGGTTTGGATGGTAAGGTATTAAGGTATTAGGTCAAGAGAATGAGAAAGAGCTAATGACAAGTACATTGGGCGTACTTCTGAGTACGTTGCACGTATTGGGTTTGAGTCCCATTTTTTCCTCGTTGTTTGGACTTATACATTAGGCGTAATCTAATGGTACACACGACATACTCACCAGCTAGGCTTTTAGGCCTTGAAATAGTTTGGGCCATTGTTAGGCCAAAATTCTTTTTGGGTTTAGAACAATGTTAGGACTTATATCTATAAGGATTTGGGTCATATCTAGGCCTTGGGCTACTTTGTGTCTTGGGCCATGATTAGATAGGCCCAGTAAGGTAAAGGTAAAATGGTCTTTTACCCTAGGATTCCGGTTTAAGGATTTAGAATCTCGGTTATGGTTTATAGCCTAATTGGTAATTAGGATTTTATTATTTGTGATTTAGTGCGAAGGTTTTCTGGTTCAGCAACTCGAGTGTTATTTGTTTATCAGCGGATCGATGTGAGTTCCTTTATTGTAGTCGTGGGTTGAAGGCACCAATGTCGGCCTACTAGATTATATGTGTAGGATGATAGTTGTCTTTATGACACTTACTGTTATGCATGTATGTGCTTGTTGTCTTTGTGACTCTTGTTTATATGATTTTATACTTAGCTAGTTGTAAGGGTGAAATAGACCCGATACCAGTTGAAAGAACCTGAAAGGGATGAAATAGACCTAGTACCGGTTCAAAGAGACTTACGGGGGTGAAATAGACCCAGTACTGGTTGAAAGAGACCAATGGGGGGGGGGGGGGTGGAATAGACCCATATATATTTTGACTGTTATATATGTATGGTATAGGGTATTTTGGGGAAGCTCACTAAGTTTTGTGCTTACAGTTCTATGTTTGTGGTTTAGGTACTTCAGTTCGAAAAGGAAGGGTTCGGGATGACCGTACCGCATCCACCCATGTTTTCTACACTTTTATGATTTTGGGAATTGTACTCAGATGATTATTTTACTATGACGTACATTTGGATGTTTTTACTAGAATATTTTGTAGTTTGGGTTGAATTAAAAATGAAATTTTTACCTATGATTTTTGGGATGTTACAAGTTAGTATAAGAGCCTTGGTTTGAGGGATTCAGGTACACTTCCAGGTGAGTCTGAACTAAAACTGAGGAACTGATAATCTGAAAGAAAAGAGTTTTATAAGTAAACGTTTATAAAGAAAAAGGGTTCGATGTGTGAAGTATTCCCAAAATACTCATACATGTTATTCTGTGAGTATATGTATATGTATATAGCATGCTAGATTAGGGCTAAGGATCTACTCAAAATTGCACAGTAGGATGCTAGGAGATATGCCTTTCTATGCCAGTTTTATGAATCCATAGAATTTCATGATAGTATAGATTTTAGATGATTAGATAGAGTGACCTAGTTAGGAAGTGATCTGGGTTAGAACTCAAAGCTAGAATAATGCTTACTTTGTGCTTTTAGGGACTCCATTAGTTTTTTTAATCATTATGAGAATATTTCAAATTACACATTGTGGGGATTAAATAATTCTTTAAGTTTAGATTAAACTCTATTGCGCAACACTTTTTGAAGTCTAACTGTTGTAGAGTGGGACCTAGCAATCGAAAAATATCTGGTGTTGGTAACATGTTATTGTATTTGTGAGGTAGTTAGAAGACATTGGAGGGGAGTCTCTTCTGCAGCTATAGCAGAGAGTGATGTGGAAAGGAACCCTAGGAAACGTCTTAGTGCGTAAGCTACCCTATAATGTAAGTAAAGTATCTAATAATAAGGAAATGGCTTGGAGGATTTGAGTCAGTACTTGAGGAAGACCTTGATGAGTTCGAGAAAATTCATAAGTGTGAACCTCTTCACATGTATACTAATTGTCTATGTATTATGTTTTAGCATGGAGGTGACAAATGGCGGAGCAGGAGGTTCAGGATATGCATCTGGTTCGGGCTTGAGCACCGAACCAATTGATGAGGGTTTATGCAAGTTCATTATATCTGAGATTATGAGAGGCATCCTTTATGCGACCCCGGTGATATTCAAGTCGATGAAGGAGGGTATCATCGAGTAATGGAGGATCATCTCTAGATCTTTAGAGCCTATCTAGTTGTTGGTCAGTACAGAGCCGACACTCTCCCCTTTATGGATTTGAAGGGATGTGGGATGCCAGAATTCTTTAGGGTGAAGGATCCTACTTCGCCAGATGATGGATAGCAGATATGGAGTGTGTTCAGAAGACTACCTTCTGCCCGAGGGGTCTAATGTGATGTTCGCTGCAAGCGGTCTTAGGGAGCGAGCCCGGGATTTATGGGAGGAGGTTGGTTATGCTCTGGGAGCCCCAACCATTAAGGCCATGACCTGGTCGGATTTTGTGAGCCAGTTCTGAGCGGAGTTTACACCGGCTGTTGAGGTGCTACAGTTGGCGAGGGAGTTCCTGGATATGCGATAGGCGAGTGAGGTTGTGTCGGAGATCACTACCAAGTTCCGAGAGAGAGCTCCACTACTAGAAAAACATCCTTTTACGACGCTCATTGCGCGTCGTAAAAGGCTCAGACAACGCGCAAATGCGCGTCAAGGAAGGCCATGTCATAAAGAGAGACGACGCGCTTTTAAGCGTTGTCTATAGACAACGCGCATTTACAACGCTCATTTACGGCATGCAATTACGACGTGCGTTTACGACATGCAATGCGTATCAAGGAAAGCCCTGTCATAAAGGAAGACGAACACATTCGCGTGTCGTAACCTTACGACGCGCGTGTTAATGACACGCAGTGCGTATCAAGAAAGGTCATGTCATAAATGAAGATGACACACATTTTTGCGTATCATAATTTTAAATATTTAAAAAAAAATATTCTTTATAGATTTACTTATTTTCAAATTAAATTTGTATTTAATGTTTCATAATAGAAAATAAAATATCATATACAAAAAATAGAATCCATTGCATAAATTTAATGTCATACAATTCTATTTTTTTACAATATATAAATTTGCATCTAATCTACTATGTACATCAAATTCCAACTAAGTAAAGTTGCATCTTGCCTTTCATAATTCTTTAAGACTAATGCTCCAAACAACTCATTATATGGATAAGCAGTTGTACATTGGCCCATCTCACTCAATAATGACTTAGCCAAATTCAACTCCAAGTCTTTACTGCATCTTGCTGATAATGCCGCAAGATTTAAATCAAGTGGCTTCATATTCCTTTCTTCCATCAACTTTACCTGATGCACAAAATACACAGAAACAAAAAAAAACATTGTAGAGGAAGGGGTAATTTGGGAAAATGTGAGGGGTATAATATAATAAGAATGCAAATACTTAATACCAATTTCATGCCATCATGGAAACCTATTGTCACTACTAGAAAGTAGAAATGTTTCATGTAGAGTTAGCTGTACAGCTAATTACATCAACAGCTTAACCTTAATTACTAAAGAGCATATGGAGACTGATATTCTCTGAATCACATCAACAGCTGCTCCAGACCTGATATTCTCTGCATCACATCAACATCTGGCTGTAAAATCAATGAGCGTAACAAATAACTTTTCACAGTTTTACTTTTGAAGATCATTAAGATTTGAAGATCATACCTTTGCACCACATAAAACTAGAAGATGGAGAGAGCTAGACTCCATATCCTTAACAGCCCCACCTAAGGAGATGGAGTGATCCTTTTCATTTTAATCCCATTCATCCAAATATGGAATCTCCATTTGTCAAAAACATACAATCAGAATTAAGAACAATATTTTATATTAAAAATAAGGGAAAATCAATAGCAAAATGAAAGTGAAAATGAAGTGAATTGACATTCTAACTTGTTTCTTGAGGATAGAGTGCAACTTCAAGTCCTGATTCAACTATTGTATCTGTAATCTTTTGGATATGACTGAATGCCACATCTTTGAGATAGTCACCCATGCGTGTCTGAAAGAAATTCTAATTATTATAAAAAAAACAAGCTTTCTTATATAAAAAAATACGGGTATGGAAAGGTCAAAGGTCTGAAGTCTGAATTAAAGAATTTATAAAGAAAGAAAGGGAGGGAACCTTGAATCCTGTGAGAAGGCTAGAGCTGTAACAAGGCCAAAATATGGTTTCTTCACTACACTATGCATCCTCATATTACTAGAATTCAATATAAATATGTCCCCTTGGATCGTACCTTTGCAATTAATGCATCAACGTTTATCATTCATATAACATACTACTATAGATTCTTCATCTGAGAATTGAGATGTTTAATTTTGAAACAGATCCATTTGACCAGAAGCAGATTTATACACATGCTAAGTGATAACATGAAGTTTAAGAAAAGCAAATGGAGTCTTACATTGCAAGAAACCTCCCATCATCTTATACGCTTCCATGTACTAGTGTTCCACTTGACAATACTTCATCCCCGATCTACCCATGATGAAAAATGTTCAAACAAATTAGTTCACTATTCCAAACAATATTGCATTAAAAACATCAGCCAATATTTACATAATCAAACAAAAAAGAACAGAAAATGAAAAATAGCAATTCCATTGATTCCCAAGAAACTCGTTCATAACAATTCCATTCATGGTGTATATCCTAGGAGATGACCAGTATCCCCACAACCACCATTTCTTTACGTCCTCTTTGAAAACAAAAAAAAAAAAAAAAAAAAAAAAAAAAAAAAAAAAAAAAAAAGTGTTAGTTGACAGTAAAAATGGATCAATAGTCATGTTTCAGTATGCTTCTAAGCAATTAGTACCTCGAACAAGAACAAAGCCACCCAAAGCAAAGACTAAAAGAAGTGTAAATGAACCAAACGTTGTTTGCAACAATCATATTTCAACCCAATGAACCGAAACAATTCTGAAGACATTTGGTTAACAAGCAAAAGCAGAAGATATTGCTTGAAGAATCTGTAAAACAAGAAATATTCGTTAAATAAACATATGCAAAACAAAAAACATATTTTTGAGACTTTCAATCTGTGATTTTGTAATGTAATATAATTAATTACCTTGCAATACTAGAATCGAAACCAACTACGTAATACGTGAGAATCACCCAAACAACAGATTCAAGAAACGAAACCGGAATCTTGAGAATCACCCAAACAGCGGCTTCAAGAAACGAAACTAAACAGGTGAAGACAGACTCGTATATTCATATGATCTTCCACCTCCAGTGGCTCCAGTGCTCCACTCACCGGTTGTACCACAAATCCAAGAAAGGCTCTCCCAAGTCCATGAGCAAGTCCAAGAATACCATTCTGTCTGGCACTTTCAACAGGTTTCCTCACTACACCAGACACCCCAAAAGCAAAACCTTGTGCATGAGCTTCTATCCCTTGTAAGAATCCGTCCCTACCCCTGTTATTCTTCTTGACCATACCTGGGAACATAATTTATTACTTAGGTATGGTGTAGTGTGGTTTGACTTCTACTGTAATGTGCTTGACTAGGGAAAAAAAAGTTAAACCTGTTTTGAGCGCAGTTGTAGAAACTGTCCATCTCTGGAGAGCTCAGCAAATCCTTTACTTAGAGATGCCAAAGTGGAGCTTGCCATACCCAACACATCCACAGAGAAAATTAAATGTAGAGGATTAAGTATTGGAACTAGCTTCCATATATATAAATATAATATAATATATATTACAACAAGGGACTCACTGATTAGGTTTGGTGTCAAAACCTTTAGGTGCATCAGATAAGGAGCACCATTTCCATTTCCATCTCTGATTCCAATGACTTCTACACATAGTGATGCCAATTTTCATCGTCCATGAAAAAACAATAAATTCAATATACTTTTTTTAATTAAAAAAAATTAATATTAAGTTAATACCTTGTAGAGACTTAAAACATCTGTTGTTAGCTTTGTAGCAGCATACCATGCTCTTCTGTTAACAACTTGACAAATTTCTGTTCTAAGTAAAGGCCGAACCAAATGTTTTTTCACTAAAGATGTTCACATCAAGATTCTAGCAAACCCTGGAACAACTTATCTTGATAAGCTTGTTGTTAGTAACACCACACCCTTTATCTCCACCTGAAAATAAATAAAATATTAATTGAGAATATTAAAAAAAATAAAAATTGGTTATAACTTATTACTTATATCAATAAGGCTCCCGGATGCCTTCACTCTTTGTGCAGCCTTTTAAGCAAGAAGACCTCCATCATCATGACCAACAAGAACAACAGAAGAAAGCCCCATTTCTTTACAGAATGTTAGAAGCATATCAACCTAAAATAATATTAAACTGATCAATAAAGAATAAAATGGTATTTTACTACTTTACTATTTTATAATTTAAACAAACTAACATGTAGAAAAAATACCCTCAGAATCTCCATCTACAATTCCATGGCAGAGAGAAGCACTCACTATATTTCATTGTCGATGATCATACACAGTTGAGTTCAGATGAAAAGCAGGCTCACCTATAGTTTGCCCATCCATCCAGAACGACTACACAAAACAATACACATGTTTCAGAAGGCAACATAGGGGTATTTTGGTCTTTTTAACAAAGTGATGATATTGAATTTATACCAGTGTAGAAGGTTTATCTAGACCAACACATTAATTAATCATTGGAATACAATTAATTTTTTATAATTAAGAGCATTATTATTATTATTATTATTATTATTATTATTATTATTATTATACAATATAAGACAATACCTGTACGACTGAAGAAAAATCATCATCCAAGATAATGATGTCACTGCTTTCTTTTGCAACTTCAGTTCCTTGGATGCCCATAACAACACCAACATCATCCTACAGTTTCAATTTCAAAATAACAAACATATAAATAAAATACAGTAAAAATAATTATATTGATCATAAAAAAATCTTTAATTATTACCTCATCCAAGATAATGAAGACAACTCCCTTATGCTTAAGGTCAAAAAGACTAAAAACCTACACACATATACATATATGAAACTTTTTAAACCTTAATGCCATATGCAAATTAATTTCACTTATATTTGGTTCATCTGTTTAGTGAAATTATTTTCATAAATCACTCAATTTTGTAAATTGGCCCATGGAACTGAAAATAAATTGGAGGAACAACAACAACATACATACCCTATTTGCAAACAGATTCTTTAATTTTCCTTTTGTTCTTGAACAAAGCTTGTAGAAATTCTACCTGCAAATCTAATAGTTAGAGAACATATATAAACATGTGATATTGAGATACATATTTAATTATTTATCTACATAATTACGATTCTTAAATAGAAATTCTGACATAAACTACCTTGCTAAAGAATAGAAAAAGCAAGAGTCCACCGTGGAATAACAACAGCCCATTCAACAACAAGGATGATGCAGGATTACAAGCATCGCAAGGATTTACTGCTGTATCAAAAAATGGAATTAAATTTTTATTTTTATTTATTTCAATGTTCATATAATGAGGAATTAAAAAATGTTATTTATACAAACAAATTTATTGTTTATTGTGAATATATATATATATATATATATATATATATATATATATATATATAGGGATAATGTCATAAAAAACCTTAAGTTTGGCAGAAAATATCGGTTTTACCCTTCGGCAGATTTTTGGTTCGTTTATACCGCAAATTTGTCATTTTTTTGTTGGTTTTGCCCTTGTTACCTGGAATAGCAAAAAAATGACAAGTTTGCGGTATAAATGAACCAAAAATCTGTCGAAGGGTAAAACCAATATTTTTTGCCAAACTTAAGGTTTTTTATGACATTATCCCATATATATATATATATATATATATATATATATATATATATATATATATATATATATATATATATATATATGAATTTTTGTTTTTATTTATTTTAATATTATATAACAAGGGTATTTTACTCTTTTTAACGAAAAATAAATAAAATTGAATTCCTTCCACCCTCCTAATGAAATCCAGCAAACATAGTAATTGTAGGATTCCAGCGGAATTGAATTGCCTCTATTTAGCAACCAAACATGCCATGGAATGGAATCTCATATGCCAATTCCATCAATGTCCTTGGTTTTTAATTAAAGAGCAATCTATTACCTTGGCAATGTCAAGTTTACCAAGCTGAATAACCAACTCAAATCTATAATCAGGGTCTGTAGCAACTTCCAAGGCCTCTTCAACCTTGCCCCATGACTCCAGAAAATGAGCAACACTATTGAAGAAAACAACTAGAATTCGTTTATAAAAAAAAATATAATATATATTTAAGATACAAATTTTGGTAATAACAATATAATATTTGAAACTCTACCTATTATACTGCTCCTTTGGGATTGAGGGTAAAACTCCATTAGCTCATTCTATGTCTCCACGCATCACAAGTGTCTTGTACTCGATTAACGTCAGGAGCAAAGTGTAACCAATGACACTAAAACATAAAAATTAAAGAAAAAAATTAGCATAAATGTTGATGATAATTGTTTATTTAAAGATTATTATACCCACTCACTTGAATTCTTTGTTAATGAGATAAACCCTGCTCTGGTTAGCAAGAAACCCAAGAAGATACATAGGTTGATCCAAATGGAACATTGTGTTAAGCTGAAACAAATGTCACAGTAAATATTATCAAAAATCATTTCACCCTTCACACCAATCAAAATATCAAACCCAAACAAAAAAGAAAACCAATTAGTCATCCAGATCAGGATAATTAATATTTATATTTATATAGTTTGATATAATGGCATCAAAAAGTTACAGGGGTGGAATACTATTAAAACCAGAAGACATACCAGTAGAATTAATGTATCCTGAAGTGGACATACGTGGTGATCACTAACTATTTTCATACCATGAAACAAAGCCTTCATCAACGACTCCAAAAACAGGGTCGCTCATAGAACCCAGATGCTGACAAACGGATGAGTGATAGACATCATCCTCATACGCTGAACTTTCAACACACTTGTATAAAATTGATTTCTTTCACAGATAAGGTCATTCATTTTCAAAGGACCTTCTCTCTATATTCAAGACCTTATTAAAAAATCAAGGTTTTAACCAATGCTGGATTATATAGCTCTACTTGGGTGACCTATGTTGGAATAATCCAGAAGTGTAGAAGAATTTATCTAGTTTATTTTTTGAACTTTTAGTCATTATCCTTTCTTCCTGCATTTTAGAGATAAACCCATCTAGTTAGTTTGTTTTGTTTCTTTCAAGTATAAGTAGGAACGTTATTTATGATGTTACAGTGAGTTTTTTCAGTTCAATAAAAATCCCAGCAGAAAGTTGGACAAAAATACCCCTCAATTGCTTCTTCTTGTTCTCTGTTCCCCTGTTCTTACTTCTTGCTGTTAGATTTAAGCAGCCACCTTCCCTTTACCATCTTCAGATGCAACCACATCACTCAGTGGAGGCCATGAATCAAACTTTGATCTGAAAGAAACTGTCTCCAAATTCTCAATCATTCGAATGATATTGGATTTTGGTCTTTCATGAACACGTAAATGTTCCTGTAAATCAATACGTTATTTATTATAATAAGAACCTTGGAAATTTATATTTATATTTATATAGTTTGATATAATGTTTAGTTCTGCAGCTCCATTTGCAGCTTTTCTTTCTTCAAGATTAGTACTTCTTCCAACCCACACATAAATTTCTGTTCCACAATCTAGAAGATAACAATGGTGCGTGTCTAGTAACTTCTTTGTCAATGAATCAGCAGCTACATGTATTGCTTTCCCTTTATGATACTTAAAACAAGAAAAAGAAATTAGAATTTTGTTAATTGTTGAGTCAAGAGATAGAATAGTAATAGAATAATATAAGAAAATATTACCAAAGTAGCTGAGTAGGATAAGCATGAGTACTTTGAGCATCATTTGTAGCTGTTTTCTTTGGAAGTGGAGCAAATCCACCAAAGAAACACCAGAATTCTCCAGCTTCAACATCATCCATTAATCTCCCATCATCTATTCAAATCAAACATATACAAGTAGAAATGAGATTGCAAGGGCTTTTCTGTAATCTTCCATTTTTATAACATAATGCGCACAAAATCACATACCAATGGTAGCTATGTCACACTTGTTACTATGGTAGGTGGTTTTGATATAAGTAGCGTTTTTTTATGAACGCATCTGGTGGAGCAATCTCCAATTGCAAAATTGTTTCAATCGCTAGCGATCTTGAATTGCGTTTTTGGGAACTAATCTGGAAATAATGTTTCAAGTGATGCACCCTGCAACTAGTGAGTAGCGTTTCATCTTCCTCGGCAAGCCATGGTGGCTTGTAGAATTGACAAACTACAAAACCAGTAATTAGGAAACACAAAAAATTACTGAACGAGAAAATTACAGAACCAGAAATTGACAAAACCCTAACCCTTTGATTTCAATTTCTTGGCCCTATGAGCGGATGACAATCATCGATTGACTAGCAAGCGATCCTCGTAGGCGCCATGGAGCTCTCGACAGACAACGTCGATGTCATCCTGGTTAATCAGCTTCTGCATCGCGATTGACTTGCAAGCGAACTGTTGGTGCATGGTTTTATGAGTGACAAGATGTGTCACACCAAATTGACTTGTGGGAACATCATCCATTGGTCGCCCAAGGATGGGGTTGGAGAGCTGCAAACGGTGATGGTGGATGAAGTGTTGGTCGATAAGGCCCGCACATCGTCGCCGTGCGAGGCCTGACGATTCGGTGTTGATTGGAGGTAGTGTTGGTCGAAGAGGATTTTAAGAACTTCAAAAATATGAAATTATCGATCTTCAACACACCAAGTAGCAATTCAGAAAAATCACATATTGAAGTCAAAAATATGATTTTAGGAACTTCACAACTAAAAATCGTATATCAGGAACCCACAAAATGATTTTAGGGTTTCTTTTAATCGAAGAGGATTTCACAACATACGAAGAAGAAGGAGGAGAGTATCAGGCGGGGTTTTCAATTTTTTGGTATTTGATTCCCCCATTGGCAATTACAAAATTGAAGAACGCGCGTTGATGAAAAAATTACAAAACGACAGTTCTACACGACAAACTTTTTTATGGTAGGTGCCCTCCGTGTTTTTAATTTTTTTTGTTGGACACTAATTTTAGGGCACAAATAAATGCGTGTCCTCTATGATTCATATTTTGGAAAATTGACATCAATTTTTAGGGCACGGATAGATGTGTGTCCTCTATCAACGTGTGTCATTGATTGTGAGTCGTAAAAGGTTGTTTTTCTAGTAGTGCTCTATAGATACCCCAATATATTACAGACGAGGAGATGAGGAAGACTTGGTACCATGACATGTTGATATCATATATCACGGAGTTTCTTAGCTTTTCAGTCTGTTTGACGTAGGATGACATGATATCTACAGCCTAGGAACGGGAAATTGATTTGGAGCACATCAGGAAGAGGAAGGCAGAGCAGATACAGATGATTGGGAACTTAGCGAAGAAACCTAAGGGTTTTGATTCTAGATCAAGGGGCTAGCAGGGTCGGGGCCTCTGTGGCAAGTGTGGTAAGAAGCATGACGGAGTTTGCAGGACGGGTGGTTCGGGCTGTTATAAGTGTGGAAAGATGGGGCACTTCGGTAGGGATTACACTGCTACCACCACCACCAATGTTTCAGGTATGGTCAACTTTCATTGCAATCAGATGAGCCACAATAAGGCTGATTGCCCGAGTTTAGCTGGAGGAGTGGTTTCAACACCTGCTCCGGTGACATTGAGGATCAGTAATAACCGGGAGGGAAAGGAGGTGGCCCTTGTAGTGAAGAGTAGGGCTTTTCAGCTGACATCCGAGGAGGCGCGTGTGGCACCTAATGTGGTTATGTGTATGTATCTTCTTCTTATCTCGTTATCTATGTTTCTTATCATGCTTATATGTTTGTTCTTTTATTTTGGGTCGTTCCTTGTGAACGGTTTTCCTACGTTGGTATTAGCTGACATCCGAGGAGGCGTGTGTGGCACCTGATGAGGTTATGTGTATGTATCTTCTACTTATCTCTTTATCTATGTTGCTTATCATGCTTATATGTCTGTTCTTTTGTTTTGGATCGTTCCTTGTGAACAGTTTTCCTACGTTGGTATGTTTGATTCGAGGGATACCCGATCCTTTGTATCTCTTGCGCTTTGCTTCAGTTTTAACTGTGTTCCATAGGAGATATATTATCTGTTAGAGGTGGATATTGCCAAAGACCGTCTTGTGCGAGTGTTGAGGGTTCACCATGTAACACCCATAATCAGAAAGACCAAGAAATGAAAGGAAAACCTTAGTCAAAGGGTCAACTCGTTGAGTCCAGGGAGGAACTCGACGAGTCGGAGCGGGATCCGGGGGATTGATTAAGTAGCCGACTCGGCGAGTCGCCAATGAGGACTCGGCGAGTCCGGTCTCAAGAGGGAAACCCTAAATCCGGGACTTTGTGCACTATTAAAGCATCTCATTCTCTTCCTTAGGGTTTCTTACAGCTTCTCTCATCTAGAATACTGAAACCTAGCCACCATATCTATTTTTGAGCAAAGATCTTGCCTTGGTGTGTGATTTGGAGCTTAGAAGAGAAGGAAGTTCATAGTGGTGCAAGAGGAAGCCTTGGATCTAGAGTTGGTGTGACTTTTTAGAGCATTTGGAGGTAAGAAGTCGCTACCTTCACTGTTTTGCATATAGTTTTCCCTTTGTTATGAGATTTGGGGCTTTTATGCCATGTTCTTGAACCATTTCGAGTTAGAGCCCAAATCTGAAGTTGCTACTTTAGATCTAAGTGTATTCTAGCCTAAAGATTCATAAAGTATCAATCTTGGGGGTGTAGGTGAAGCATGGTTGTCTTAAACCCAAGTTTGGAGTGTTTTGGGCCTAGATCTCCTTAGCTACACGTAAAGTTTGCACCTTTACGTGAGGGATAGGCTTTGGAGGAATGGATCTACAGTTTGGAGTCCCTGCATGACTCAAAAAGCCTCTGAATGTTCGAAGGACTGAATAGACTTGGCGAGTCCTTCGAGTGGACTCGGCGAGTACTGTGAAGATTAGGAGGAACTCGACGAGTTGGATGAACAACTCGGCGAGTCTGTTGAAGATTGCCTTGGACTCGGCGAGTCAAGTTGCGAAACCCCAAACCCTTCGAGTTAAGACTCGAATCAGTAAGTTGAGTGGAGACTCAGTGAGTTGGTCAGGATGGGACTCAGAAATCGATAGACTTGGCGAGTCTGGGGCTGACTCAGCGAGTCGAGTCACGAATGAAAGGATTTTGAGTGTATAAACTCGGCGAGTCAGTAGGCAGACTCGACGAGTAGGGTTGACCTGGAAGGTTGACTTTAACCAGGACTTTGACTTTGACTAGAATGGACTTAGTTGACTTTCGGAAGACAGTTAGATTAAGTGTTATATTGATATTGGTAGCTCGAGGAGCTAGTGGAGCAGCAGTTCAGAGAAAGTTATCAGACAGCAGCCAGAGGGATTACTAGCAAGTTCAGCCGTACCAGGTGAGTTTCCCTTTGTGTGAATGGGTCTAAGGCCACAATGCCGGTCCATTTAGATATGAGTAGGAAGATCCAGGGGTTAGCCCTAGGCACGGTTTGCCAGTATGATAATTAGGACCAAGGTCCATCCATAGCGGGCGGGTGCCCAAGGAATGGTTTGCATGACAGAGTATACTTGTTGTCTGTGAGATACTTGTATGTGCCTAGTAGGGAGGTGAGTGTGGGCGAGGTCTCGTATCTCACCAATAGCAGATTGTGGATGGTGTTCCACATCTCATTAGCAGGAGAACAGGGGCGAGGCCCAAGTTAGGGAAAGAGTGAGTGTGGGTCGGGCCCGTATCTCACTATCAATAGGAGCGTGGACGGGGTTCCATGACTCATCAGTAGCTAACAAAGGGCAAGGCCCAAGATAGGTGAGGCCTTAGGTTAGGATCCATTAGTATATGTTAAGCTTATGTATTGTGGTATGCTTATGTGTTAGTATATGTTAATGGGTGAGGCCCAGTGATAGGCGAGGCCTAAGTGAAACATATATGTATCCGAGCGGGGCTCGAAGCCAGGCGGGGCCTGGAGCGGTGATGCCGTTGTAGCGGGCGAGGCCCGAGGTAGTGGGCGAGGCCCATAGTAGTGGGCATGGCCCAATATATGTTGTATATGTTTGTGTAGGGTATGTGGTAGGTTGGGGAACTCACTAAGCTTCGTGCTTACAGTTTTCAGTTTTGGTTTCAGGTACTTCTGGTAGCGGAGGGAAGAGCTCGGGGTGATCGCATGGCACACACCAGTTTATTGTTATTGTATACTTGTTTCGGAATTTTTTGTGTCCGCCCCCAATCATCATAGTAACGATCAATCAATATACACATCAACATCTTTGAATCAAATTGGTTTCTTCTTCACAAACAAGTATTACCAAAGGGCTTTTAGCCTAGTGGTATTAGGTGGTGCCCTCTCTCTTTGAGGTCGAGGGTTCAAGTCCCGTCGTGGACATAGGTGTAATAGGTTTTGTTAACTTAGGAGTAAATTAGATTTGCGGGTTCAAAAAACAAACAAGTATTTCGTCCAAAAAATACAGCCTAACAGCGAGATAGTATTTCATCCAAAAAATACAAATTAATAGTAAGGTAGTTGGAACGGTGACAAAACCTTATATCTTTCATTACAATAACAATAAACTGGAAAAGGTAAAAAAAAAATAAAGAAAAGAAAAGAAACAATTCAATATATCTTGTATCTATGGATGTTACGATTGGATTTTATTGTGGACAAATCTATATTGATTTACTATGTTCTTTATGTTTTTGGTAAGAAATACCATTATTTTTGGTTTTCTCTTCCAAATAATTCTACAGGAGCCCATACATTTTTTAATAAATCATTGGACAAAAATATACGTACAAACAAAAATGTACGTTTATTTTTCCCTCTCTGTTCACAAAAAAGAAAGCAAGTTTTCTTAATAAGAAAGTACCATTATTTTTTATGCTCTTTCATTATTTTGTTGTAGGAAAAACCAATAACCATATTATTTTTCTATGTCAATTCACACCAAAAAAAGTATTTGGTTAATGTTATAAATGAGTATACAAATATTTGTTTCTTCACACATCCTTGTTTATAAGGCTAGAGGGAATGATGCATAACATGTCATGCTTCCACGTCAGCTTTTTATTAGCCACCTCACCGCCACGTCACTTTTACCATAAAAGATGCATGACATGCCATTTTGATGGCATGGGTCAACTTGGTACAAAAAATAAAAAATAAATAAACATACTCACATGGGATAAAGTTTAGGATGTTTCTTATTTCGGGATTATGGACCATAATTTGATCGACTAAAGGTCTTGGGCTTCAATGGGAGAAAGTTTAGACCTTATTAGATGTTGATGATGTTGGTTAAATGACTTAAGCCATTTAATTGTGTTTTGGAGTCAAATAGGGTAAAATGGGAAAAAGTGATATTTTGGGACTCTTTGCATGAATTATTTAACATTTGCAGCATGTAACTTAACATATTCATTTAATAGTTAGCCAACATCAATATGGGTCCCACAAAGCACAAAGCAAGCAACATTCGGGCAATAATATTCTATAGGCCATAAAAAATAAAAAGGCATCCTCCAACTAACTTCCTTCTGCAATGCTACGAACTTCTAGCATCATTGCTAATCTTCCTAGATTCTCCTTCTAGAATCTCTCTTTCGAAAATACTCACACAAGCACATTCTAACATTCTTCCTAGGCTTTCCTAGGGTTCCCTTCACACCACTCTCCGCCATCAGCTGCATAAGAGACGCCCTCTAATACCTTCTAACTACCTCACGAATATAATTACATGCCACGTGCACTAGATAATTTTTCGACTATAAGGTCTCACACTACAACGGTTGGACTCAAACAAGACTTGTGTAACATAGTTAAACCTAACCTTCTAAAATTATCTAATCCCCACAACACGTAACCTAACATATTTGCTTAATAATTAGCTGATATTATTGGTGGTCCCTAAAAGCACAAAGCAAGAAACATTTGAACATTGAGTAATCTAAACCAGTGCCTCACTTAAATCAGGCCATTCTATCAAACAATATGAAATGCATACTAGCATATGCAATTCCAAAAGCTCAATCAACAAGCATATAAAGGCATCTCTCCTAGCATTCTATTATGCAATTATTGATTACATACTTAGTCCTAATCTAGCATGAAAGTCTCACATACTCATACCAAAACAATAACCATATCACATGTATGAGTATTTTGGGAAAACTTACTTGAGCTCGACTGATTACATGCATTGAACCCTTTTTTCATTGAAATCTTTTTAGAAAATTATTTTCTTTTAAAAGACTTTAGAAATCCTTAGTTTGAGTTCAAAAACACCTGAGAGTGTGCCCAAATCCCTCAAACCAAAGCTCTGATACCAACTTGTAATATCCTAAAATTTCCAAGTAAAAATTGAACTTTTAAATAAGTTAATACCATTCATTCATTGTTCCAAAAGACAATCAGGGTCAAGGTATTCACAAAATATCAGAGTAATTCACAAACATTTAGTGCGGAAATAATCTCCAGGGGATGTAGTGTGATCAAGCAGGGCTTCATTTGAAAACAAAAGTACCTGAAACCATAAACATAAAACTATAAACACAAAGCATAGTGCGTTCCCCCAAAATAGCCCATACCATACATATATAATAGTTCAAAACTAAATTGGGTCTCTTTCAACCGGTACTGGGTCTATTTCACCCCCTCCGATCTCTTTCAACTGGTACTGGATCTATTTCACCCCCTTCAGTCTCTTTCAACTGGTACTGGGTCTATTTCACCCCTACAACTAAACATACAATCATATAAGCAAAAGTAACAAAGACAACATGCACATACATTCATATCATCAGGTATCACAAAAAAAACTATCATCCTACAAACACAGTGTAGTGGGTCCACATTTGTGCCTTCGACCCATAAGTATAGTGAATAGACTTACCTGAACTATTCAATAGAAGCCCAATAACTACCTCATCAACAAAACATCCAACCCAAGCTTCCTAAATCCAAACTAAAACTAATCCTTAGTCAAATGCTCAATTCTACTCAAGTTTGACCAAGATACAAACAGGTCAAAAAGTCAACGATCAAAGTCAAAGTCAAAATTACCAATCAGTAGCCCTCCACATCGTGGGAAAAAATGCCAAGACAATCGTTAATCCCCCATTTGCCACGTCGTGGAAGCCTAAGGCCACGCCGTGGGGACTAGTGTGGATAGCTCAAACAAGCTTAATTCAGTTTCTTCTAATTCCATGAGCTCCTTAACTCGGATTTGATCCTTTCCAAGGTCTTAATATATAAATTTTTTAACTTTATCCATTAGGAAAGTCAAAACCACCAAAATCTAAACTTTAAGTCTCAAAGAGACCCAAAATGCATTTTTCTCAACTTAATCCATTAAGTCCATATCTCCAACTTCCAAATCCAAATCAACAAGATGTCTAGATGGATAAAGTTTCCAACTTTATCCATAATAATTCCATAATCTTCCAAGATCTAAACTTTAATACACCAAAATGACCTAAAGGGCCAAAATAACTAACATGGCCAAAAGGGAAGACAAAAGTTCACAATTTTCCTAGTCCATAAGGTCGAAGAAGCATTCTAAATACATAAAGAGATACTGGAGTCGACTTAACTCCAATATCACCCATAAAATAGACCAAAAATGCAACAAAATAATGAAAGAGCATAAAAAATAATGGTACTTTCTTATAAAGAAAACTTGCTTTCTTTTTTGTGAACAGAGAGGGAAAATAAAACATACTTTTTTGTTTGTACGTATATTTTTGTCCAATGATTTATTAAAAAATGTATGGGATCCTGTAGAATTATTTCGAAGAGAAAACCAAAATCCACCCATGGTTTTTCCCGATTTGGGTTTTCCATGTAATTCTCGGTGCCACTTTGATTTGCTTTTTGATTGGAATTTTTCATTGCATGTGATTGATTGTGGTTTGATATTTTAGTCCTATTCTGTTTGAACTAATATGGTTCTTGTGATTTTGATTTCTGGGTTGTTTGATGCATTAGGGCTTTTTCGTTTTGGTGCATGTTACCCTCTTTGTTTACTACAATATATGCTAAGGTTACAATGCCTTTGAGAAAAAGAGATGATGAAAATAAGAAAGCTAATCCTCTATTTAAAGAGAGGATTGTCAGTGAGATATGCACTATGGTAAATACTTAGGCACCAAGGTTATCTTGTAAAGAAACTCTTCCTAGCTAAGTAAATAATAAAATCTTCTTTATTAAGCAAAGAAGATAACATCGTTATTAAAGACTTTTGGATGCATGTTTCTCAACATCACACCTTCTTTTTATTAGTTTTTTATAAGTATGCCTTACACATTTTTACAATAAGGAGCCCATTCTCCAAGAAGAAGAAAATAGATTTCAATGTAAACCCCCTTCTGTTTTCCATACAATTGATTCGGTAACCTAAGGTAGACTTTTTTGGGGATGATTTATGAGAAATGAAAGGGTATGTGACGGTAAGAGATAGCATAAGGTAGATTGTTTTTTGGAGATTTTCGGAGGGTGAGAAGTGGTAAATAAACATGATGCAGATTAGACAAAGATGAGAAGTGAAGAAAGGCACGCATAGGTTATAAGGGAGAGGGGTGGGGTAATTACTAATACTAAAAGATTAAATAAAATCAAATAAATTGTAAGATGTATATCAAAAGCCCAAATTAATTACTTCACATTTCATTTTCGTAAGTTACCAAAATCACAATGAAACCTTTTCATAATACATTTTTTGCAAAACTCACAATGAAACTTTTTTGCAAAACGAAAAAAAAAAAAAAAAAAAGATCCAATCCAAAGAAAATGACGAACCAAATGCCATTCCTACAGTTTGCTCTTATCTGTTTATCTATGTTGCTTATCATGCTTATATGTCTGTTCTTTTGTTTTGGGTCGTTCCTTGTGAACGGTTTTCCTACGTTGGTATTTTGATTTGGGGGCTACCCGATCCTTTGTATCTGTTGCGCTTAGCTTGAGTTTTGACTGTGTTCCGTGGGAGATATATTATCCGTTAGAGGTGGATATTGCCAAAGACCGTCTTGTGCGAGTGTTGAGGGCTCACCAGGGATGTACTCTAGAGTTATTTAGTAAGCGGTAGCTGTTTGATTTTGTTCCTATTCTCAACTTAATCCATTAAGTCCAAGTCTCCAACTTAGAGATCTGAATCAACAAGATGTCTATACGGATAAAGTTTCCAAATTTATCCAGAATAATGCCACAATCTTTCAAGATCTAAACTTTAATACACCAAAATGATGCCACAATCTTTCAAGATCTAAACTTTAATACACCAAAATGAACCAAAAGGGCCAAGATAACTAGCATGGCTAAAAGGGAAGCTAAAAGATCACAACTTTCCTAGTCCATGAGGTCCAAGAATCATTCTAAACACATAAAGAGATATTTGGGGCCACTCAACTCTAGGATCACCCATAAAATGGACCAAAAGTGCCACAAAAAAAAAAAAAAAAAAAAAAAAAAAAAACTGAAATGACAAGATCTAAAAAACTAGATAGCAAGACCGGAACTTTATACTCACAATGGTCCAGAAATGTATATCTTCTAAAATTGAAAAGTTCTACTTCAAGGGATATATTGTCTTTTCATCAATCCAGTTCTAAATTGATTGTTTTGGGTCTAAAAAGGGCGTCAGTTCTAAAATGAGTGTTTCAGGTCAAAAAATGGCAACATGTCTAAAATGGTTGTTTCACATCTAAAAAGGGCACCATGTCTAAAATGGGTGTTTTTAGGTCTAAAAAGGGCTTGTTCCTGAAATACAAATATTCCATTCTTGAAGGACCAAAATACCCAAATTGCTAACACCTTTTTTCTTTTAACCTCAATTGAACGCTGAATTTTTAAGAGAGAGAAAGTGTTTTGAAGACTTCTTCTTCCCCCTTTTAGGATTGACATTTTCTAATGTTTCAACCCTTTATCACCAAATCGTTATAGCTCATTATGATATCTTTGATCAAGCTCTGTAAACATTTCAATATTTTAGTGGATTGGTTCTCGGTTTTATCTGCCCATGGTTTTTTTCCCAATTTGGGTTTTCCACGTAAATCTATGTGCCTCTTTGATTTGCTTGTTGATTGGTATTTTTCATTGCATGTCATTTATTATAGTTTGATACTTTAGTCCTATTTTGTTTGAACTAATATGGTTCTTGTGATTTCGATTTCTAGGTTGTTTGATGCATTAGGGCTTTTCGTTTTAGTTCATCTTACCCTCTTGGTTTACTATAATATTTGTTAAGGTTACAATGCCTTTGAGAAAAAGAGATGACGAAAATAAGAAAGCTAATCCTCTATTTAAAGAGAGGATTGTCAGTGAGATATGCACTATGGAAAATACTTACGCGCCAAGGTTATCTTGTAAAGAAACTCTTCGTAGCTAAGTAAATAATAAAATCTTCTTTATTAAGCAAAGAAGATAACATCGTTATTAAAGACTTTTGGAGGCATGTTTCTCAACATCACAACTTCTTTCTGTTAGTTTTTTATAAGTATGCCTTACATATTTTTACAATAAGGAGCCCATTCTCCTAGAAGAAGAAAATAGATTTGTGTGAATCCCCTTCTGTTTTCCATACAATTGATTCGGTAACCTAAGGTAGACTTTTTTGGGGATGATTTATGAGAAAGGAAAGGGTATGTCGCGGTAAGAGATAGCATAAGGTAGATTGTTTTTTGGAGATTTTCGGAGGGTGAGAAGTGGTAAATAAACATGATGTAGATTAGACAAAGATGAGAAGTGGAGAAAGGCACATATAGGTTATAAGGGAGAGGGGTGGGGTAATTACGAATAATAAAAGATTAAATAAAATCAAATAAATTGTAAGAAGTATATGAAAAATCCAAATTAATCATTTCACATTTCATTTTGGTAAGTTACCAAAATCACAGTGAAACCTTTTCATAATACATTTTTTACAAAACTCACAATAAATCCTTTTCATAATACCTTTTTGCAAAATGAAAAAAAAAAAAAATCCAATCCAAAGAAAATGACGAACCAAATGCCATTTCTACAGTTTGCTCTTATTTTTATTATTTCAAGTACTTGATGTTTAAATTAAATTTGCAAATAACATCCACAAAAAATAAGTGAGCACAATCACCGCTGAATCTTGACTTTTAGCATAACAGTATAAAACTGACATAAAAATTAATACTAAAAAATAAGCGCATTGGTCAGTTGAGTTTACTTTAAGGTGTTAATCCATCCCAAAATATTAATCGTGAGAATTGTGGCATCTTCGCACAAACTCAAAAAAAATGGTAGCATCACCGCCTTCTTTGATGCAGACAACTGAGTTATCAAGTCTCCAATGTACTGAAACAATCCACGCATTTCGTCCAACCATCCAAGAATGGGGTGATTCATGGATTTCGTGCAATCACGCCTTTTAGTATATTTTTTTGTAATTTTTGCCATCATGAGATAATTATCTAATTTTGCTTTCATTTTCTTATGCTTAAACACTCCCATAATTGCCCCAAGGTTCCATTGTAATTTCCACGCCCAATGCATCTCAACATATGGTTTGCTATGTACATCCCTCTGAGGCTGGTAATCCTCGCTATTTCTATTTTGTTTAACCTCCTCTAGCAATATCCCCAAGTGTTTTACAAATACTTGTGCTGATACCATATTCTCCATAATTGTAATCTCCTGCAACGTTTTCATGATCATCATAAATTTCATGTTTTTGCAATGTAACCGGTTCATGTTACAATGTTGCATATTTTGGTATGGTTATGCATGTGCATAAACTAGAAAAAAAAAAAAAGGATAAACCAAATATTATATTGGCACTGTGTAAATACCTCAAATGAGACCATTGGGAAGATGGCACAATCATCCTCGTTGTTTATTGCAGTACGTGTAGTTACATTCTCTTGTGCCTGAACCTCCAAGTATACCTTTACTACCGATTTTATTGTAAACTTCAGAATCTTTGTGTTAGCAAACGCACACGCTTTATGTGGGACTAGTTTCATGGATGAAGATAGACTCTGCAGAAAATTACATATAGATCAATGTGATCTTAATAACCATGTACATGTGTGAGAATGATAAGTAAGAAAAAATCGAGAGTGTCAAATTGAAAAAATAAATGATTCTAATTGATTCTTGAGTATTGAAAACCTTCCCAAATTAAATCGATTTAGTTATAGATAAGTAATTGTGACTCTCATCAAAACCATTGATTCTTTTAATCTATGCTCCAGATTGATTCTTATACTCACACAATATTTATTATTATCAAAATAAACTACCCATGTGTGTGTGTACACACACACACAGAGACACACAAAACATAAAACTATGGGGGGTGCAAGAACTCTTGATATACCTTCCTTTGTGAAAAGAGACGCTGCAAAAGATAAAACAAAAGGAAATCAGATATAGATTAATGCAAGTTTCATAACCATGTGTGTGTGTATATATACAAGAGTATTTGCCATACTCCAGATTAAAATTCCTGGTAAGATGCAGAAGATAAACAATATCAATGACCAATACCTTGAGAATCCCCAAGTTAAGTGTAAGAAACTTGACACTATTGAGCTGTTGAAGCAAATAAACTATTCTATGAGCATCTGCCTTGTGTGGATCGTACATTAAGAGGTCAACCTTCTCCAAAGAATGGAAGCCTGATGGTGTAGAAACCTGCCAAGGTTGAAAACCTTCTATGACCAAGGAGGTAAGCCCAGGTGCAGAAATCAGATGCTCTCCTTCGCACCTTATAATTGTGAGATTCTTGAGTTGAGGTGCAACCACATTCACAACCTCCTCTGATGCCATATCAGGGGGTGTAGATACAAGTGTAAGATCAGAGAGTTGAGGATGACAGATATTTAAAACTTTGGTTTCTTTCATTCTGCACCTGTTCAAGGAGAGGTTCTTCAAGTTGGTGCACTTAGAGAATAGACCGATATCATCATAATCAGACAGTTCGACTTGGTGAAGATGCAAAGTCGTTAAAGCTGGGAGGTCCCACTTTGGTGTCGCAATAAAGGAATATGGGCATTCAACTATATTCCCTCCAGGCAAACGTGTAACACTCAGTTGTTGGAGACTGTGAGAGAATTTGCAGCTGAGAATTCTTGTCACAGATTCATCGTCCCTAACTGTTCTCCCAAGAACGAGATTGACTGAATAATTTATTTGATTATCACAGTGTGAGAGAACATTAGAAATAAAATTGGAAAAGTGGCGCTCATTATTGAGATTCTCGAAATTCAAATAGGGCATTGAAGTCCAGATAAACCTCCATCTAGATGACAATACACTAGTGCTAATAGCATCTTTGATGTTAATGAAAGAAAGGATTTTATGGATTAGTCTATCTGGCAAGCTGCTTAATCTATCACGTTCTACACCCACTGTATCTTTTCTTGTAGATATGAAAACATCATTAAGCGTTCTTATTAGCTCCATAATCCCTGCAATGGAATACAATGCAACATTAAGGACATACAAAACAAACCAACCAAATTCTAAAATACTAACATAAGGTTGGTACTTCTCCACTGTAACACAAACGTTCTCATAATGAGTTATATCTACAAGATATGTGTGTTGCGTTTAATTAGTCAAAACCAGGACGAAAATTAACATTGAAAAATCACTATATTAACCAACAATTAGTCGGTTAATTTCATTCTACACAATTAGGTATCTAACAAAGAAATCCAAGTTTCCCCTGTTCCAACAATTAACAAAATCACAAATTAGGTTAATAATGCAGCCATAAACTTCGTTCAAACAAATTCACAATCACAATTAGTACATTGGGTTCTCAATACACTAATTAGATTAAAAAAAATGTTAGAATTTAGTATACTCACCGCAAGAGAATGGGTGATTGGGAGATAGAATCATTTAGCGAAGACAAGATCAGAAGACTAGATGTGACGTGGGTAAAAGAAGTAGAAAAACGAGAGCAACGAGGAAGGGGAAGCCAGTCTGTGTTGTGTCGTCTGTGGATGTCGATGGCCTTTACACCGAAAAGTAAACCAGTAGGTTTGGGATGGAGGCGAAGTTTTGGTGTCAGCAGCGTAAACCAATCATGAGTGTTTATAATCCCTTTGCGGTTTTAGTTGAGATAATTACAAAATTTAGTCAAAAAAATTTTATTTAATAGTTAAAACTATTGATGAGGCTATTTTATTTATGGTTTTTTCATAGGTGGCAAAATACGCATTCGGTTCTGTCTCCTTATTTGTGGTTTCGTCATCTCGCCTTCTGTTTCGTCTTCCACTAAAAAAAATATTTTTTTTAGTTGAAATCGCAGATGACTTTACCTTATTTGCGGTCACCTCTCCACTCGTCTTTGGTTTCGTTCATGTTTTTTTGTTCATTTTTCATAGGTTTCAACGCCAAAAAATTGGTATATGCTTCATCTTCGGATTCATTGACCCGTCTTAAATTCCATTCTTCGAGTTGATTTTTTTTCAAGACAAATTAACATGGTAATACGTAAAACCGCTAAAGGAGTGACAACACATTCAACCATCTAATTTACTATTAATATTTATGTAAATCTCTTATTTTGAGATTCGGTGAAGATACAATTTTAGAGAAATAAAATGTTATATCTTAATCAAGGTTGTCAAGATCGGGATCCTACCTAGGATCGATTTTGGGTTTGCAAGATCGGGATCGAGATCTTAAGATCCCACAAAATAGAATATAATTTTAATTTATAATATTTAATCATGAAATCTATTTCAAACATTTAGTTTTTCATTCAAAAGTTATAAAAACTTCAAAATATTAATCATAAATCACAATAAAAAATGATAAATGGTAGATTGGTAAAGGATAAAAGGCATAAAGTGGTAAAAAAAATTTCATTTGCAAAAAAAAAAAAAAAAAAAAAAAAAAAAAAAAAAAAAATCAAAGGAAGGTAGGATCGGATCGGATCTCGATCCTACGATCCTACCTACGATCTTACGATCTTACCTGCGATCCTACCCCAAATACGATCCTTTTACGATCTGGATCGTTTTTCATACCTAGGATCGTAAGATCGTACGATCCTACGATCAGGATCGCGATTTTGACAACTATGATCTTAATGACAAGAAATACGATTTTTCAAATTTAAATGTGATACCTTATGTGTGTCTTCTCATATTTATAGTGGTCTACAACAGTTTAAAAACTTTTAAAAGGCTTTCTCAAATAAAATAAGCAATCGAACATGTAATTAAACATGCAAATTACATGTTCGATTTTGTTGTTGTTTATCCGGTTTTTCATTAGTGTGTGTTATCCTTGAACATTTACTACTAGGTTGATTTGTCTTGAAAAAAATTAATATGAAGAACCAAACCTTAGACGAGTGTATGAAACCAAAGATGAGGCATATACCAATGTGCGGTTTCATCACTGAAACCCAAGAACAATAAACGAAAAAACATGAACAAAATTGAAGACCAATGAAGAGGAAACCGCGTATGTGGTAGCAACAGGGGCAAATCTAAGGCATTGAGAGTGGGGGGCTGTGCCCCAAACGACCTACCAACGTGCACATATAATAGTAGAGTAAATTATACGAATGGTCCCTATGGTGTAGTCCCTAACTTATTTTTTAAACTCAGAAGGTTTTTGTTGTTTGTTTTTATTACGAGTTTGGTCCCTATCTTACCTATAAAGACTATTTTGGCCTTGATTTTTTAATTTATATTAAATAAACACACCCCTAAACCCACCCCCTCACCTTATCTTACCTATTTCACCATTTTTTTCCTATTTAAATAACAGTCTTTTTAAGTAAAAGAAGGACCAAACACATAACATAAACAAACAGTAGGGACCAAGCGCATAATAAAAACAAACAGTACGAACCTTCCGAGTTAAAAAAATAAGTTAGGGATTAAGTGTGCAAGTTACCCCAAACCATAGGGACAATTCGTGTAATTTACTCATAATAGTATTAAAAAATTTTGAATATTTTTTTTACGAAGAAATGCCCTCATTCAAATTTGGGCTAGGCTGCATGAGATTTGGGGTGATGGCAGCTTCTTCGGTTAATGAATAAAGGACTAAACTAAGGCTAAAAGTCTAAAATAGGAAAATAGACAAATCCCATTTCGTTGGATTCTCTAGCTAAAATGCATCAAACCAAAAGATTTTTTGTTAAAAATTATCAACGAAACATATTCCCCCATGATTTCTCTAATCTCTTTGTCTCTATCGTCCTACAATCCAATATAAATCAAATAAGTGTTTAAATTTTAAACTAGTTTTGTTTGGTAATTTTAAAAACCCAATTTTTTTTGTATCACTTAACATTTTGTTATGTTTAATGTTTTTATATAAATATATGTGTTTGTGAAATTATGTTCTTATTTATGATAATGTAATATGTTATTGTATATAACTAATTATGATTGTGAACATTGTAGTCAAATGAAATAAGAGTCTTTAAATTTGACAGAAATATGTTATATTTTTACATATATTAGGTTCGCTAAACCGCTTGTAAATTACATATAGATTTTGTTTTTTATAGGAATTGAATAATAGTAGGTCTTTTTGATTTGACCCGATTATTCATACCAATAGTTAATCTAGTGCCCCCCCAAAAAAAAAATTCCAGATCCACTGGGTAGCCTCATTTGCGATTTCAACTAAACAGTATGATTTTTTTTTATAGTGGAATACAAAATCCAAGACGAGGTAACGAAACCGTAGATGAAGAGACAAAATGGAAGGCATGTTTTGTCACAAATTAGGAAACCAAAGACAAGTTGACGAAACCACAAATGAGGTAGCCTCATCTACGGCTTCAGTGGTTAGTTTTTGAAAAAAATAGTTTTTGGCTACTAAATAAAAAGTGATTAGAGAAAAATGGCTAAATTTGTAATTATTTCTTAATTTTAGTTTTTACAGTTACTCGCAACTCCTTTTTCTATTAAAACATTTCATTTTACTACGCCATTATTTAAACTTCTAATTTTTTATTAAAATTTGTATTTGAAAATCATTATTATATGAGTAAATTATAGTTTTTGTCCATATGGTTTGATCAAATTCGCACTTTCAGTCAACATTTGAAAATTTGACAGAGTTAGAGACAAAAGATGGAGTATGAGTAGAGTACGAGAAGAGACTTTGAAAAAGCTTAGAGAAGAGTTTGAGGAGTAGAGTAGATGACAAAGAAAGAGATAAATGGGATGTGAAAGAGTAGAAAGAAAGATTACAGAAGAAATATACAAGAGATAAATGAGAGAAGAGAAAGAATAGCAATGTATGCTATGAAAGAAAGAGTTAGATGATAGAGTATGAGAAAGAAAAGGAAGATAAAGATAACAAAGACATAAAGAATAACTCACCAGACATAATGTCCAATATAGTATAGACTTAGATTTATTCTTTGTAGGTTCAGATGACAAAAACCGTTATTCCAATTTGTATAAGAGTTAGAGTGTATGATACTACTTATGTATAAGAGTTAGAGTGTATGATACTACTTATGTATTTTCCTCGTTGTTCCAATTTGTATGTATGATTTTATTGTAAACCCATGATTAACCTGCAATTTTAAGTGTTTTAATTAAAGTAAAATTCCACATATTGTAGATAAAACTCTGATAACTCCCATAGATTAGATGTTAGAAAATTTGGGCCGATACACCGCCACTACTAGCGATGTTCGTATAGTTGATCAAATAGGCGATATACATGTACATGAGGCCCGCAAATATGGCATTGACCCTGGAAATGATTCTCAAGATGATAATGATGATGGTACGCAGCGCGACTCGAATGTCGCTGATACACCTCATAGATATGGCAACAACTTGCCACATCTTGAGAAGTTCGGGAAAAAGTATATCATTTTAACAGTTAAAATTATGTTGTTTATTCATATTATAAAAATACTTATTTGGTTGTATTTTAATGTTGAAGGTTTGCATCGGTGCGTCATCAAATCAGGCTTAAGTTTGATCAATTTTTGGATGGAGCATGACCCACATTTACTAAGCTTCCACCTGCAGTATTTCAACAGATTTTTCGTGCTTTTGGGATAATATATTAATTAATAATTTCTATACCTTAAGTTGATTTGTTTTATGTTTGCAATTTTAGCTTTAGTTTCTACTTTTTTTGGTTTATAGAAATACTATCAATGGGATTCGCAAAATGAAGGCATGATCAAAACTAACATTTAAAAGTGTGGTGGAAGATCGTTACTCGGACCTAATGAAGGAATATCGACATTAATATGTAAATAGAGCTCGTGCGGCCGGTCACAACATCCCCAACACGGATGATGACTTTGCAATCATGAATGATTTTGATCCTAGTACATTCAATGAGGACGTATAGCATGATTTGTGTAAAGTAAGCTAATTAATATATTATTGTTTTTTTTTCATATTTTGTATATTATCTTACATACACTTTTTATAGTATTGGGACAGAGATGCTTGGAGAAAGAAGTCGGCGGCCGGGAGGACCGACCGTATGAGAGATGATAACACCGATACAGTTTCGAAACATACAAGGGGGGTTGAGGGGTTGCGATCAGTATCGAATTGAATTCGGAATTATAATAATAAATATTCATATAATTTTGTAATTGGTTTTACTTAATAACATATTCCACTAATTATACTATGTGTTTTATGTAGCAAAAAGAATTGAAGCACATCCCTAAATTTTTCGAACTTTTTCTTATTACCCACCTTAATTCATTAATTCGATTCTTCAATCTACGAAATTAGCCTCTCAATTCAACTCCAATCTCCGATTACCATGCTTGATTATAAACCAACTACTTAGCTTCTTTCTAAAACCGATGCTGTGCTATTCCTATGCTACCAACGAGCATATATCCGAATATAAAGTGTTGATCTCCAGTTCAAATTATCTTTCAAATGAGAATCAGATCTCTAACCTAACAATAAACATTAAATATGTCGGAGCTTATTGAAAATTACCTAAATTGATTGATGTTGCTCGCCAAACCTTCATGAGGACGAAGCCTTAATTGTCCAAATAAAATCATACACAGAAACCAATTCGTTTTATCCATTTGATTCCTTAGAAAACAACTGAAGGCTTCAGTCTGCTATTCTCTTGAGCTGGAGTTCATCATTGGTCCTACCTATAAACTAACAAGTGAAAGACATATAATGGCTAGGGTTTCGTATTATTATTAAAGAGAAGTACAAATACAATGAAAGGGAAAGACATAATATATAGACAAACTAATTAGGGTTTCCTAGAGAATATATAGACAAGCTAAGTAGGGTTTCCTAAAGAAAAGGCCCAATAAAGCCCAAAATCTTATTTGGCTAACATCCCCCCTCAAACTCACAATGCAACAGCAATAAGCATTGAGAGTTTCTCAGACAGAAAATGGAATCGAGGAGCAGTCAACGACTTCGTAAGAATATCAGCAATTTGCAAAGAGGAAGGAACATAAGGAAAGGAGATAGTGCCCTTCTTGAGATGATGACGTGTGAAATGACAGTTAATCTCAATGTGCTTTGTGTGCTCATGAAACATTGAATTCTTGGCAATCATTATCGCACTCTCGCTATCACAATACAAAGGGGTAGGCTGAGAGATGTAAATGCCCATATCTGCAAGAAGCCATCTCAACCAAACAATCTCACAAGTAGCGATAGCCATGGCTCGATACTCGGATTCTATAGAAGATCGAGAAACAACATCTTGTTTCTTGCTTTTCCATGATATCAATGAATCTCCAAGAAAAACAAAATACCTAGTAGTGGACTTACGATCGTAAATATCATTATCCCAATTTGCATCACTATAGGCACGTAGCTCAAGAGATGATTAAGATGGAAACATAAGAGTGCGGAAATGAGTACCACGTAAATATCTCAAAATACGAAGAACAACTCCCCAATGAACAGTAGTAGGAGCAGTGACAAACTGGCTACCCACATGAACTGCATGAGCAATACCCGGTCTAGTGACAGTCAGGTAAACCAAACTCCAAACAATGGTATGATAACGGCTTGGATCTGATAATAGGACACCATCATGTAACACCCGGTTCCTGGTATGTATTTCATTCAAGTGTTTTTCGCGATTTGGACTAAGACTCGGTGAGTTGATGGACAACTCGTCGAGTAGTAGCGAATTGGACCCGGGGGTTAAGTGGCAGACTCGTCGAGTCGGCGACATGACTCGACGAGTAGACTTTGGCAGGACAAAATCCTAATCCAAGGGTTTCTTACTATATTGGAGAAGATAAAGAAGATAACAAAAACATGATACACCTATCTTATGGCAAAGAAACCTAAAACTTGGTGCATAGCCTTCTTTTCTCATGGGTATGCTTATGAAGCAGTATAGAATGGGGTCTTAGAATGTTTCAATGGCATGATCAAAGAAATAAGGAAGAAGCCTCTACTTACAATGCTTGACGAAATAAGGATTCTCATTATGAAAAGGTTTTATCATCAAGGTCAAGAGGTATCCAAATGGAGGGGTAGTTGTGGGCCTAACATACAACTGAAGATTGATGAATTTGGGAAAAATATGAGGTAATGTTAGTTTTTATGGGCATGTATCCAAATGTATTATGTATTTATTATTTATGTGTGTAATTTGTTTGTTATGTGTAGGATGTAGAAAGTGGTGCCAAGTGGTGGTGATGTGTTTGAAATAAGGTATGGCTACAATGGATACAAGTTTGATCTAGCTACTCACATTTGCACCTTCAACTTATGGATGTTGTCTGGCATACCATGTGTGTGGGAAGCTTTGTAAAGTACATTCCTCTTTTTGGGCTGTTAACTGACATTGACATTTAGGAAGCTTTGTAAACTACATGGTATGATTGTTAAGTTATCAATATATGTGCCTTGATCACTATAAATGTTGTTACCTTCCATGTTTTGGTTAGTTTGTTAAGTAGGTTGCTATTAAATTTTCAAGATTTGGTCATTTTTATACATATGTATGTGTTAAAGGTATTGCCATTACTAAGACATAATACATTGTTATCATTAAGACATAATAAGTTGTTATCATTGTCATCTCTTACAACACCAAAATATTACCATACATAACACATGCATCAACTTACTAAAAACTTGACCAAAATACCCTTACACCCTAAACTAGTACTACCATTCCACCTAAACCTAACTAATGCCCATAACTTCACAGTGCTTTAACCACAACATTGTGAACCATAAACCCCATCACAATCACCACCACCAAAAGCATGGCCATCATAAGTAGCATCACCTTCAACAAGTTTAAAATATCCACTTGAACTGCTTTGTTGTTCTTGGCCTCCACCGAAAGCTTCAAAATCTGCATTCCAAATGCTTTATTGTTTTTAGCCTCCTCCAAATCCATATGGAACTTCACATAGTTTCCTTGTAGTAAGTGTTTGGCAGTTGTGGATCAAACCATAAAAAAATCGCATTTTTTTTGGAGTCCCGCACAACAACCACTTATTCATACCGGTTCAACAAGACCCCAAAAAGAAGTAGGAAACTTGATATTACCTGATAGCTTGGATACCCCCTGAATTTCCACCATGGATTATCGACAGTTTTGGAGATCGAGAATGTCGCAAGTTCATCACACTCGCATCTCAAATCTTCAGACCAACGATTTCTTAAAGCCCATTCTCTGTACCCTTATGTGTGCGTGTTGGAGGAGCTTACCATCTTGCATTATTGACGTTGGAGAGAAGAATTGAACAAAACCTAGCTAACAACTGTCCTCTAACATTCGTCTTTGCTTTGTAACCTGTTGAAATCGACACTTGCCCTTTTGCCATAATTCCATGAAAATATTGTGTCCACAGTCGGCGGAAATTAAATTCAGAGTTTTTTTTTTCAATTTAGTGCCAAAAACATATTAGTCCAAAAGATTTATTATACACTTCTTTTTTTTTTTTTTTTTTTTTTTTTTTTGTATAGGTAATTAGTGGAGCTGTACCTGTACTTCTGGATTATACCATGGAACAAAGAACAGGGAAGTAGTATTCGCGGCGTCGAATCCCCACATCAGCAAACAGCTCTCAACTGCTATATAATAAATCCAACGGCCGTCATGAAACCCATCCACCGATTCTCTTGCTTCAGCCGTTCGATCATGAACCTGTCAATCGAGCGGGTTAATTGCTCTTACAACAAACATTCAAAATTCATACTTGCAATAACAACTTACATCCTCATCTCAAACGGCTTAAACCCCTTTATCCTCCTCTTTCTTTCTCTCTAAAACAATACTCTGTTTCGAGGGTTTCAGATTGAAAATAGCTATTCAAAGCTGGAGCTGTTCATTAATGTCGATTCCCATCATCAAGATGATTGGAGCTAATAGTAGCAGTAAGAAGAGGAAGATGAAATCAGCAAAGTATTACGGATTACAGAATTTTCTTCAGCCTGGTTGTCCGATCTCTCTGTCTGGTTCGTTTCGAGACAATGTCAGGAGATTTCTTCAAGAATGTGGTCAGCCTGAGGATTACAAAGTTGAAGGAATGCCGATATGGTGCACCTTTCTCGTTCATGAAAATCGGGGTTTTGTGCTTCCGTTGTATACTTTTGAAGAATGTGTTAACAACTCTCTTCAACCACTCTGCGATCACTGCCGATGCTCAGGTAATCATATCTAATCATTCATCTAATTACTGTTTACCATATCGGTTTTATGAACTTTACCTGGGTTTTCGTGTAGATTCACAATATCCCATCTCGGAATTCCCGCTTTTTTGATCACTAAAAACAGTCATCGGAACTAATTTTGAAGTTTTTATAAGAAAAATAGGAGTCTTTGGCCCTCAATTTGCAATTTCTAAACTGGGTTTGTGATAATTAATAAGGGTTTACTATATTTTGAAGGTTTTATCTGAAGAATCGGAGTTTTTGATTCTCAATTTTCAAATTCTAAATTGGGTTTGTGATAGTTTAATTAGGGTTTAGTTTCTTTTTCAAGCGTTTGTTGGATATCCCAATTTTGATTTTGGGTCTCTAAGTTGGGGTTTATCATTTCGAAATTGTTAACTCGTAGTATCAAAAATCTTTCGATTCAATTTTCCTAAACGGGTTCCAATATTTTGATTAGGGTTTACGTATCTTAATCTTGTTTTACATTTGAAATTCAATTGAATCAGTAACTCTTTAGCGTTTAACAAAGAGGAATCACATCAATTTCAACAGGTTGGAGTCACCATTTTGTCTCAAAGCGAAAGTATCATTTCATCATCCCTATTGACAACGAATGGAACAAACCAATCAAAGATGGTGTTCTTGATCTTCAAACTCACATTTTACACGGTTTAATCCACTGCAATGGATTCGGTCACCTTCTATGCATCAATGGCATCGAAGGTGGGTCCAATTTCATATGTGGCAGAGAAGTCATGGATCTTTGGGATCGTATCTGCACCACTCTTCACACCAGGTAATCCCCCAAATTTCCCATTTCTCAATTTCACATCACACTTTCTTTAATCCAAAAATCTTGAATTTAATCTGTGTATTTCCAGGAAAATAAGCGTTGTGGATGTCTCAAAGAAGAGAAAAATGGACCTCAGGCTACTTTACGGGATATCATATGGACACACCTGGTTTGGTAGATGGGACTACAAATTCTGCCATGGAAGCTTTGGAGTTACAAAGGAAAAATACGAACAAGCACTTCAAATTCTAAGCACTCTTGAACTCAACAACATAATTCAAGATTTGAAAAACTGTTCAATCAAGAAAACGATCTCCCGATATCGCGATTTAAGCGAAACCCAATTGGCAACAATCCGTGACCTCTTCCGATTCATGATATCACTCAAATTCAGAACCCCACAAATCAAAGACTCAAAACCAAAACCAAGATTGACTTCAATCAACAAGTCTACAATGAAGGAGAAACAAGCAAGGTGTAGAAAGTTCTCCAATTTGGCTGCAAAATTAGATAGCAGATGGCACGTGAGACGCCTCGAACACGTTGCTAAAGTGGTAGTCGATGCTTTAAAAGAAAAGAAATCCGAAAACCGGAATGGAATGAGTAGACAGGAGGTCCGGGATACAGCTAGGCAACACATCGGTGACACGGGTTTGATCGATTACGTCTTGAAATCGATGAATAACGTGATTGTAGGCGGTTACGTGGTCCGGCGTGCGGTCAATTCCACCACTGGTGTACTCGAGTATTCACTTCAAGACACACTCGAAAACATAACTCAAGAACCGGAGGAGACTGACCGAGTTGACTCGGTGATTCCGAAGTATAAATCCGGTTCCGGGAGTGACGTGTATAGAGATCTCACGTTTCTGTATTACCACCTTTTGTTGAATTCCGATTCCGATGTTGTTGTGTTTGCGGTGAGGACTGTTCTCGACAGTAAAAATTTCAGTAAAGAGTGGCCGTTTCATGATGATGCCGACGAGTATTTACGGTTTATCTGTAAAGTGATTCCGTTAGTGACAACGGAATTGAACTTGGAAACGGGATTATACAAAAGGAAGAATTCGGTCGGGGAGGAATTGGTGGTTCCGCTGCATGCCACCGTTCATGAACTGAAAGCCGCTGCGGAGGCCGCCATGCGGGACACTTATTGCATCATGGAAAATCTGAAGGTGAGGGAGATTGTGGAATTGGAAGGTGTAGATGATGACGAGGTGATATTTGGGGCGTTGGAATCAGGTTCGGAGATTTCGGTTCGTGGTTCCGGAGTTGACTTGTTGACTACGAGTGATTTGAACTATGAAGGTGGGGCGGATAATTGGGTGGTGAACTGTAAATGTGGTGCTAGGGATGATGATGGTGAAAGGATGGTGGCGTGTGATCTTTGTGAGGTGTGGCAGCATACCCGGTGCAGCGGAATTGACGATTCCGAAGTTGTCCCGCCACTTTTTATGTGTTACAAATGTTGCGATTCCATTGGTCCACACATGAAGCATGATGGGACAGGTTTTACCGACTGGATGATGATGCCTGTTGTTACGAATGCACATAGCAATTTGTTTTACTAGAAAGAAAAAATAGATTCATAATTGTACGTCTAAAAAATCCAATTCTTTTACGAATAATGTTCCAAATTTTGTAAATCACGCATAAAAAAAAGTTCAAAAGAAAATCCAAATGTAAAAAGACCGTCTTTAATGACATCCCACAAAATAAAACTCCAATTCTTTTACGAACAATGTTCCAAATTTTTTAATGCATGCATAAAAAAGTTCAAAAGAAAATCCAAACGAGAAATGGTCTTTTATGACATCCCACAAAATAAATTTGCTAGATGTTGTGAAAAGATGAACAAAGCCCGGTTTAGAAAAACCGGGCCCTCACCGGGGTTCTCTTACGCCTACTTGTCGTAGGTGGCTGGTTTTTGCGATTCACACGTGCCACCCTATGAGCATTATTTGTAACAGTATCAGGAACACAACCGTTTTCTGGTGCGGGTCGAACCGGTTTTGGCACTTTGGTTGTTGGTTTATTGGTGGAGATTTGGTACTGTATTTGGGGAAAATGGTTAGATCAAATGATGGTAAAAAAAGTTATAAATATATGGTTACTATTAATGTTAGGGTGAGAGTTTAATATAAATTATGACAAGTTTAGTGGAAGTATTTTATAATATTACTTTAATTATAAATCATATATGTAGTACCTTGCAAGCGATGGAGCAGAATGTGCAGCGGTCCGGGTTCATAAGTTTTCGGGCACAGAATTTGCAAGAGAGGTCCGGTTTCAGTGAGCCCGAGCCTTGGTGAGGGAGGGGACTAAGTGCAAACACAGGCTTTCCATTGGATGTGTATGGCTGCAATTGTAATAAGAATAAATTGTAATAATAATGTTTAAGAAAACTATGAACAAGATAACCATGAGTTTGATTTTGTATTAAGAGGAACAATTAATTTTAATTTATAAAGAAGTCGACATCATATTCTTTTGATATAAGTGACAACTACACTATTAACTATTGAGACTATTGTTAAAAGGGTTAAATGCAAGAATGACAAGATGCTTTGGTTTATTGTTTATTATAATTATAATATTTTATCACCGCATTATAGTTACGGTTTTTTTTATATAGGAGATTAGAACATTTTACTTTTAAATTATTGTTAGACATGGTAGTATTTTGAAAAAATATATTCAACTATAACATTGAAACTTGTTTTTAATATAATGAAATTGCTATAATTTTATACATTATTGAAATTGAACAATAATAATAATAAAATGTTGTAATATGAAAACATGATAACAAAATACTAGTATAATAAAAAATATATAAAAGTATATTGTTGCTGTCTTACGTTTAGTCCTTTTCAATATTTTATTTTATGCCTATTCTAATTGGTCGGGATATTCTAATTACTTGAACTGAAATAAAGTTTTATAAAATAACTATAAATCAATTAGACATTTTCATGAATTAAATAGATTTATTGATAATCCTTTAGTATTTTCTTATTTAGTAAGCTATTAACCCATAGATTTTTTCAAAAATAATGATTGTTTATTCCATTTGGATACATCCATAAAAGCTCAGAAAACAAACTTTAAAAATAAAAAATTAATAGTGAAATTAATCAGTTCAGATTAACCAAAAAATAGAGTCTTTGGTTCCGTTTTTTTAACTCGAGATGGTACTTGCTGAGTTGACTCGTTACCAACTCAGTAATTCTCTCAAACCGTGGATTGAAATTGACGTTTCCTCTGTTCCTTTTCCTTTTCTCTCCCGTGATGTTGTTAGAAGGTTCTTCCTATTACAGGTTTACAGCGAATCAATTTTGGCAACGGATCTCGAGTTAGTTTCTCGCTGAATGTTCAGAAATCGGTAGTTTCAATTTTAAGGTATGTATTAATTTGAGAAAGAAACTTGATAGTTTATCTGCAAATTAGGTGTTTAGAAAAATGGCCGAATAAAATTCTGTTCATGAGTTACAAACTATCTCTTTTATCTTCTTAGATTGGTTTGATTCTTAAGAAGCCTGTTGGATTTTGTTTAGAAAGAACTGCATTCCCCCAGATTTAGTCTTTGATGGAAACGCAAACTTGATAAATCAGTGAAGTTTATATGCAATTAATAAGTTTCCCTAAAATATCAAGCTGTTATTTTGTGGAAATATGATCTGTAGCTGCTTACGCCCAGAAGTTATATATTAGAAAAATTAGTATGAAAACATTTGAATCCTTGATTCGAGGAAATTATTTGCTTTTGAAGCTCTTGGTATATATTTTTTGTATTATTCATTTATTCAGCAGAGATTCGTTTTAGATTATTGATCAACTGACGAAAAATATATATTAGATGTGGTATATTCTCTTTTTGAACTCATTGTATTCATTAAGGCTCTAATATAATGGTTAACATATAATCATATATATTCATCAACCTAGCTACTTTAATGTATGATGTTTTCAGGAACTTATCTGCAAATATATGTTCTGCAAATATATGCTTTCACATGATGATACTTTGGGTGTTGTGGTAATTTTTACAGTTGACAAGGAAGATAAGTTATAATGGATGAAAACCTTGAAGATGCTGTCAGACATTTTATGTGGTATGTTTAATGAATCATTATATTAACTAGTGAATGTTATGTTTCATATGAATTACTACAATTGTTATTCTTGAAGATTTCAATCTTTCTTTGGTTTGGTTACTTGATGTACATGTTTAAGGATATTTTTGTCTTTGTTCATTTATTTTCTTCTTTTCAAAAGCCGATTCTTTCAACACATTTGTTCACACTAAACTAGCAACACATTTGTTCACACTAAACTTTCAACACATAATTATGGTATTTAAGTTCTTTTTATTGGTGTTATGCAAAGATTCGATTCATAATGTTTACTACTTCATATTTAAAATGTAATATATCAAGGTTTGCATTTATAATAAAGAGAAAATACCTGTATCTTTGAGCAATCAAGGAGTGCACTCATTTCATCCATGGATACCACATCCATATAGACAAGTCTGAATATTTTTATAACCTTATGATTAGCATGTCTCCCTTCTGCCAGACAATGTGAGCATGCAGCCTGCTCACAGTTAATGCAGTACTTGTTTTCATTGCTTTGAAAGCCGTTGTGGGCCCTACAAGCCCCAAAAAATGTCTTTGATACAAACGACTTCACCCACTTCACATCTCCTGCAGCCTCAGCCTACACAAACAAAACCCTTTCGCAGATTATCATCTTGTTTATATATAGTTTCCTCATGTGTTATAGTCATGTTTATGTATGTGTGCATTGTATGTGTATGTATATGTAAGTATGTATGCATGCTACTTAACACAACTTATTTTGTTTTCATCAGTGCGTTTGAAGACTCTCTGAAGTAATGTCTGACTGCAGGTAACACATCATTACTTGCTCATTATATATTCCATTATAATTGTTTGATAATGCATGTCTATGTGTGTTCCTTTGCTAGATAAATATATATACTTTTTTTTCAAGTAGAACATATTTGAGTATATTTATCGATTGCAAAAACCTCTTTAATGCTGATTTTCACAAAAAATTAAGATCTTTGTCCCTATTCTTAATTGCACACTTTGACATATTTATAATTTTTTGTTCCATACGTGTATATCTTTCAGAAGAATAAAAGAGTGGTAGTTAGTTAAAAAGTTACTTTGATGAGTGGAAGTAGTATATGATTAGAAACATGAAGTGACATAATTAGATTAGAAAACTTGTAGTTACTATTGGAACAATAAAAACAACAAAATAATGAGTAAGTTTATAAATAAAATCATAGTTTTTCACAATCGGCTAACAATAAATGAACTTAAGTCGATAAACAAGAAGACGATAAATAAGAAGCTATCTTGCAATTAGGAGAATATTTTATTTTACTAGTGTAGTGCTAAAACTAAACCAAAAGAAAAGCAAAGTGTTGACACATAGCTAGGTTTGAAATAGTTTTTATCAACAAGCCAAAAATAAGCAACTGTAAGTCTGTAACATAAAGTAAAAAAAAAAAAAAAAAAAAAAAAAAAGTTTAATGCTACAGAAACAAAAAGAACATCAAAACTTTCTAAATGTGTCTTATTTACAATTCCTCAAGATGTCGTATTCTTGTTAATAGTTAACAGATTAAATTATAATTATCATAACTATTTTCAAATTAAGGATTTTTAATTTTTTGAATAAGGCAATTTAGGAGGTTTTAAACACTTAAATATACCTCGGTGGTCATTTAAACTGTTTGATGTGTTTCTATTTTCAGGTAATTATTTTATTTTACCCATTTGGACCATTAGTAGTAAACTGTAACACTAAATGACCCATTTTGTAATAAAATAGTTTGAATTGCCCCTTTTGCTTGTTACCTATATAGATGAGACCCAAGACAGATCCAAATTTTTTTCCAGAAGCAAAAATAACACTGACAGAAGAAATAAAAATGAACATATATATATATATATATATATATATATATATATATATATATATATAAACCAACACACACATGAATCCTAATTTATTGAACAAACATAACACTAACACTAACTCATAAATAGTTAAGTAAACATTAAAACCCCCCAAAATCAGAAGATATGTGGGGGCAATATACAAAAAAAGTTAGGGTTCCTGAATATAATTAATTAATTTGTGTGTGTGTGTGTGTACACACACTCACTCACTCAGACTGCACACACAAACTAGTTGAGATTAGGGACCCTAATTTATTGAACAAAAATAAGAGTAACACTAAATCATAGATCGTTAAATAAACACTGAAACACCACAAATCAGGAATATCTGTTTGGGCAATTTTCAAAAAAACTTAGGGTTCATAAAATGCAATTAATTTGTGTGTGTACACACAAACGCACAAAAAATTAATTGAAATTAGAAAACGTAATTTATTTAAAAAAAATTACACAAACACTAAAACTAAATGATAAATTGTTAAATAAACACCGAAACACCCAAATCAGAAAGATCTTTGGGGGTAATTTTCAAAAAAAACCTTAGGGTTCATAAACACAATTAATTTGTGTGTGTCTACACACAAATTAATTGAAATTAAATCATCAATCGTTAATCATTAAATGACCAATGAAATCCCCCAAATCAGAAAGATCATGGAAATTTTCATAAAAACTTAGGGTTCATAAATGCAATTAATTTGTGTGGGTACACACAAATTAATTGAAATTCAATCATAAATCGTTAATCATTAAATAAACATTGAAGTCCCTCAAATCAGAAAGATCTGTTGGGGCAACTTTCATAAAAACTTAGGGTTCATAAACGCAATTAACTTGTACACAAATTAATTGAAATTAAATCATAAATCGTTAATCATTAAATAAATACTGAAATCCCCCAGAAAGATCTGTTGGGGAAATTTTCATAAAAACTTAGGGTTCATAAATGCAATTAATTTGTGTGGGTACACACGAATTAATTGAAATTAAATTATAAATCGTTAATCATTAAATAAGCACTGAAATCCATCAAATCAGAAAGATCTGTTGGGGCAATTTTCATAAAAACTTAGGGTTCATAAACATAATTAATTTGTGTGTGTGTACACACACAAATTAATTGAAATTAAATCATAAATCGTTAATCATTAAATAAACACTGAAATCCCCCAAATCAGAAAGATCTGTTGGGGAAATTTTCATAAAAAATTAGGGTTCATAAATGCAATTAGTTTATGTGGGTACACACACAAATTAATTGAAATTAAATCATAAATCGTTAATCATTAAATAAGCACTGAAATCCCTCAAATAAGAAAGATCTGTTGGGGCAATTTTCATAAAAACTTAGGGTTCATAAACACAATTAATTTGTGTGTGTGTGTGTGTACACATTCAAATTAATTGAAATTAAATCATAAATCATTAAATAAACACTGAAATCCCTCAAATCAGAAAGATCTGTTGGGGGAATTTTCATAAAATCTTAGGGTTCATAAACACAATTAATTTGTGTGTGTACACACACAAATTAATTGAAATTAGGAACTCTAATTTATTGAACAAAAATAATACCAACACAAAATCATAAATCGTTAAATAAACACTGAACCCCCCCAAATCAGAAAGATCTGTTTGAGCAATTTAAAAAAAAAAAAAAACCTTGAACATGATTTAAAAAAAAAAAAACTATTTTAGTCCTTTTAGGGGGTAGGCACCCACACTGCCCCAATGTAGAGTAACATAGAAATTTAAAGTGCTCAATTTTAAGTTCATAATTTAAAAGGAAAACAACTTTTATTGATGCAATGCTACATCAATCCCAAGATATAAAACTAGTTGTAGACAAAAGGATCCACATCATTTGAAATCATCTTCAATTTTCCCCTAAATATTCAGTGGATCTATAAGATAAAAAAATAGATTACATTGAGTGAACCTTTGCATACCTCAATAGGGTTCATCTTTCTTCCTTCACAGAAATGAAGAGAGAACACAGAGGCAGCCAACGTGTTTTACTAAAGTGAAATGAAAATGTTTCAAAGTTTTTTAAGTAACAGCATTTACTCTCAATACCATAAAGTGTTATAGTTTGACCAATTTGTATTTTTGTGATAATGGCCATTTGTTAATTTACTAAAAGACCCTCCTGTAGTAGGATACATTAAGGGGACATAAATTGTTATTCCAATGTTAAAAATGGGTAAATGGAATTTCACCTTCAAATGTTTGCCTCGAAATATCTGTAAACTGTAAAAGGATAAGTGTTGCATCATATATGGAGATTTTGTAATTGAATATTTATTACTTTCAAATGAAAATATTATAGATTGAATTGTATTAAATTTGGAATCCAAGATATATATCTACCATATTACAACCGTTACAAACAACTGTGCTTATTGTCACATTATTTCTACTTCCATTAGATTATCGTGATATGTTAAAACTATAGATTTAATTACTTAAAATAACATCAAGTGAGAAAAAACATGAACTGGACTAGAGACTTGTTGACCCTTTAAGCACTAATTTCATATCTATTTTAGGTGATATTATTGTCCTTTAAGATGATTATTATACTTTCAGTTTCTTATTTTGTATTTTTTTTTTTATATCCTTCATTGATGGTTTGCTTTTTCTATTTTTCATTTTTGAATAGGGGAATTGATTTATTTTCTTATTATGCATACAAAAGAGTCAAGAGATTTTCTGCAATTACTTTAATTCTATTAAAATATGGCTGATTTGTTTTTTTATCAATGAGGTTATGAATTAATGTCTATGTGGTAGTATCTAGTTTTGTGTTGGATACTATAAGTAAATAAATAATTTACCAATAATAATGAAGGCAGTACAGCTCATGCTTAGTTATTTTAATTATTTAGCTTTTTATCTTTGGAAATGTATACATTATGGCTATTATTATTGTTGGACATAATATTTCATGATTTTAATATGCTTGTAATTTTGCAAGTCGATTTGAATCTTTGATAGTATGACTTTCATATTGCTAAAATACATCTAAAACAACTTGAAATGGTTAATTCTCTAAACTCTACTTCTGCACTTCTCTAGAATGAATATAAGTTATACATAATAGTAAACAAAAGTTTATCTACACATGACAAGGAATTATACAATATTTTAAAAACCATAAGTTGTAAAGTTTAATAATAAAAATAGAAAACCAATAAAGTAAAAAGTTTATTAATTAAGATAATTAAAAATAGAATTACAAAGTTAATATGAAAATAAAAATAAATATATTGGTTTTATATTTTTATTATTAAACTTTATAAACTTTATGGTTTTTAAAATATTTAATAACCATTTCCATTTTCTTCATGTTTCATTGATGGTTTGCCTTTTCTATTTTTGATTTTCGAAAAGAGGAGTTATTTATTTCCTTATTATGTCAAGAAAGTTTTTATAATTAATTTGTTTCTATCATAAGATGGCTGATTTTTTTTTTTTTTTTTTTTTTTTTTTTTTTTTTTTTTACATTGAGATTTTATAATTAATTTGTTTCTAAAAATAAATATATTTGTTTTATATTTGTATTATTAAACGTTATAAACTTTATGATTTTTAAAATATTTCATAACCATTTCCATTTTCTTCATCTTTCATTGATGGTTTGCCTTTTCTATTTTTGATTTTCGAAAAGAGGAGTTATTTATTTCCTTATTATGCATACAAAAGAGTCAAGAAAGTTTTTATAATTAATTTGTTTCTACCATAAGATGGCTGATTTTTTTTTTTTTTTAACATTGAGATTTTATAATTAATTTGTTTCTAAAAATAAATATATTTGTTTTATTTTTGTATTATTAAAATTTATAAACTTTATGATTTTTATAATATTTAATAAGCATTTCCATTTTCTTCATCTTTCATTGATGGTTTGCCTTTTCTATTTTTGATTTTCGAAAAGAGGAGTTATTTATTTTCTTATTATGCATACAAAAGAGTCAAGAATGTTTTTATAATTAATTTGTTTCTATTATAAGACGGCTGATTTTTTCTTTTTTTAACATTGAGATTTTATAATTAATTTGTTTCTAAAAATAAATATATTTGTTTTATATCTATATTATTAAACTTTATAAACTTCATGATTTTTAAAATATTTAATAACCATTTTCATTTTCTTCATCTTTCATTGATGGTTTGCCTTTTCTATTTTTGATTTTCGAAAAGAGGAGTTATTTATTTTCTTATTATGCCAAAAGAGTCAAGAAAGTTTTTATAATTAATTTGTTTCTATCATAAGATGGTTGATTTTTTTTTTTTTTTTTTTTTTTAACATTGAGTTTTTGACTTAATTTCTATGTAATAGGTTTGTATTAGGATACTAAAAGTATTTCATTTATAACTAGGATGTGCACTGTAGCATATTTTAACCATAATAACGGGCAAGCTTAGAGCTTAGTGAGTAACATATATAGTTAGTCACTCATAAGGCATATCCATAATTCCGTATGTAGTATTCACTCATAAAGTATAACAACTATGGCATTAATATGACATGCTACAAACACCACTCGTACGTAACTCACCTTGATTATATATTGATTATCTAGTGGAGCTTCCAGCGGCTTCCTTCTATTATGCTCCACAACACCTATAAACGAAGACATCTCCTTGTCATCCTTGCATATAACAACAACAAACATCTTATGGTTCTTTAACTTATATAAATGGATGTTACAATACATTTAAGGATCAATTTTCATGGAAAGTTATGTAAAAATAATTCCAATTTGAGGTTAATCCAAAGATTTTGATTTCCCATTTCATTTATGCCATAATTTATTATATATGGTTGTAAGAAGTAAGAACCCTAATCTACTCCTAAATTGCCGATACTTGCGGTTGAGTGTCTTCATATTAGCCGTAGCCGTACGGGGTGGAGGGCGGTACGCTACAATTTTTGTGGGTGAGCGGTTTGGCTAACCCGCTGCTCCCACTCTCTTTTCTTTTCTCTCCACTTGTATCATATGCATCATAACGTGTACCAAACGGTGTGGGTTGGGAGGGATGAATTTACATGTGTTATGGGTTGGGAGGATTGGAAGTGAAAAGGAGAGATAAATGTTGATGTGGTGCCTATGTGGCATGTGGGTTGGGAGGGATGAAGTCCCTCCACCTTTACCGGTATCAACATTTCCCACTTCCATATAGAATTTCAGTTGGTCTTTTTTTAAGTTTATCATTCATACCTTCCGATCCAAGTTAACCATTTCCTAGGAACCCGAAACTTGTACTTGAAAATATGAAAATTTCTAACGTGTTTGCTTAGATTGACATCCTAATCAAGGCATAAACTTCTATTTTCTTTTTGGAAATGTAATTAGTGTTATGATTTAGGAATCTCAAGGTGAAAAAGAAGAATGTTATGAAACCCTTGATATGTGTTTTGATTGTTGGTTGGAAACCCTAAAAATATGTTGGTTTAATGTTTCAAACAAGTATTAATTTCATATCTAATGGATATTTTTTAAAATACAAGTTTCGGCTTTTTAGGGAGTGTGCAACAGTTTACGTCTAGTAGTAGAGAATAGAATGGAATGATTAAACTATACAATTAATGATTACAAAGGAACCCTAAATTTTCGAGAGGCTAGTTCTCTCCTAAGAACATAGGTCAACATTCAAACAATAGCTAACTAACAAACTTCCCAAGACCACTTATTTATGCTAAGCTAATAACCGATGTAACTGAAAAATGGCTAGAATACCCTTAACACATGTCTTTATTAAATTAAATCTTAAGGAGGTCAAGCTCAATTCCTCTAAGGTCAACGCAATAACTGCTCCTAAAAGTGTAACAAAGTGGTTAACTTGGATCGGAAGGTATGAATGATAATTTTTTTTATAAGAAAGACTACTTGAAAGTCTATTTGAAGCTGAAAATGGTGATATCGACATGGATTAACTTTGCTGATTTGACGTAATTGGTATGGATTCACAAAGACGCAAGTATTGGCAATTTAGGAGTATTATTAGGGTTCTTACAACCCTAAATAATAAATGATCACATAATAAATTGTGATGTTACAATCTTAGGTTAAACCTCAAATTAGAATTATGTTTAGATTTCTATGAAATTTGGTCCTTGAATGTATTCTACAATCCATCTGTAAGAGTTAATAGACCATATGATGGTTATTATTATTATATGCAAAGATGCCGATCACATGTCTAAATGATCAGAATTCTTTCTACCGGTTTTTGGGAGCATAACAAAGAGGAATCCATTGGAAGCTCCGGTGGATAATCAATGTAACAGGTGGTGTGTAGCATATTGCATGTGTTATATAGATTGTGATACTTCTTATTCCTTATGAGTGAATACTAGATGTGGGTAGAATAACAATAATTTAAAAATGAACTACATGATCAAAAATTTATTATCAAGCGATATAATTATATTAGAACATTTATAGTTACTATTGGAAAAGGTGTAATTTTTCACAATTGACTATGACACTGATTGGCAAAGTAGCTGAATAGATAGCTTATCAATATCCCATCTCAAACTAGCTTATCCATAAGATAGCTTATATGGTACTTTATAAACTACAATAAGCTATTTTTATGGTTTTAACAAATGCTAAATTACAGTAAGATAGATTATTTTTGCGAAACAAAGCGTAACTACAAATCAATGTGCCCATCTTGCAATTTGGAAAATAAGCTATTTTCCTAGTTTAGTGGTAAAACCAAATCCAAAGAAAAGCGAAATGTATAAACCATAACTAGATTTGAAATAATTATCATTAATTAGCCAAAATAAGCAGCTCTAACAAGAGAATTGAATATCTTGACATTTGTAACGGGGAGAAATAACACTTAACAAAAAATTGCATATAACTAACATACGAGTTAATGAAGTTAATAAACCCAAATATTTGAACAAAAATAACCATCAACACTAAATGATTAATAGTTAAAGTGTTAAACTAACACCGAAACACCCAAAAAGTAAATCTATTAGGGCAATATACAAATAGAACCATAAAAACATTTGTTTTAACTAAAAACGTGGTAGAAAATATTACCATAATTAAATGTGAAATGTATTAATAATCTCTATAATAAATGTATTTCACATTTATTAATGGTAATATTTTTCATAATTAATGCTTGTTATATGAGCCCTTAGGCACATATTAGTTAAAGGGCTTGTTAAGTTCAGCTATTAGTTAATAACCTCTATTGTTTCAAATGCTACATCAATTACAATACATCTAACTAGGTGTAAGTCCCGTATGTTACAAAAATTAAATATTAAAATTTAAATAATAAGTATTTATTAAAATAAAATTTTGAAACAAAAGTAAAAAAAAAAAATATTAATTACAATTTACTATCATATTTATCACATTTAATACTTTACATATATAAATAAAAGAAATTATTATGTGGCTTTTTAATATTAAAAATTAAAAAAACTCATAAATTGACATGTGGATATCATTTATTTAAAAAAATATCATAAAATGTCAAAATTAATAAGAGAATAACAAGTGGCAAAATTAATCTTCATTTATTAGGGAGGATACTTGTTGACAAAACGGATCATTTTTTTGAAATGCATTAATAATCTCTATAATAAATGTATTTCACATTTAGTTATGGTAATATTTTTCATAATTAATGCTTGTTATATCTAATACTTGTAGACAAAAGGGATCATTCTTTTTCAAATTATATACATTTTTACCCCTTAATATTTGATTGTGTTAGGAAAAAAATCAAGAGATTTGTTCATATGATTAGGTGAACCAATCCTCGTGAGGGTTCATTCTTTATAAGGATTAAAGTGTGAAAGTTTTTTGGTTAAATTGGAAAAGTGAAATCGTTTGACTAGAAAATATTTTTGTAATAAAGACCATAATAGAATGTCTAGAATATTGCCTAGAAATATTTTTGTGGAGTATTTTTGTAATGTTAAAAATGCGCAAATAAGGAATTTTAGCTTCAAATATTGCCTAGAAATTTGAGTAATGACATGTATACTAAAAAAGGATAATTCTCATCCTTGATTGATGATTTTTTTTTTTTCAAAAAGGGGAATTGTTTTCTTTTTCTTTTTTAATATAAAATAAAAAAATCATGCATAAATAAGAGTCGAAGAGTCAAAGACTTTCTGCATTTATTTTTGAAATGACAAATTTGATGTACTCCTGATTCCACCTATGTCCCAAATGGGAAATGAATTTGTTTCTATCTCATGATGGTTTGTTTTTTCCTTTAAAAAAAAATCAAAATTGGTCATTGTGGTTTGTCATTTTCTTTGGTCATTTTAGCCTACTTTCATTGTGATTTGGTCCACTCATAATCTAAAAAGACTCTTTTAGCCCTTTGATTTATTTTTTCTATTCATTTACTTCTTTTACTTATTTAAATAAGAAAAAGGCCCACCGCCCACTGATGCCACCCTATCCTACCCCACCCACCCACGTCTCTCTCTCTCTCTCTCTCTCTCTCTCTCTCTCGTGTCATACCTTGTTCATCTCCAATAAAACTTAGTTGTAGACAAAAGGCTCAACATCATTTGAAATCATCTACATTTTCCCCCTAAATATTTAATGAAATTATAAGATAAAAATAAGATTACATTGAGTGAACGTTTGGATATCTAAGGCAGGGCTCATTTTTCTTCCTTAACAGAAATGAAGAGAGAACACAGGTAGCCAATTTTTGATTAAGAGAAATAAAAATGTGTAAAAGCTGTTTAAGTAAAGGCATTTACTCTCAATACCATAAAGTGTTATATAATATTATAACCGTTACAAACAGCTGTGCTTATTGTCACATTATTTCTACTTTTATTAGAGTATCCTTTTTTTTTTCTACTGTAGATTTAACTACTTAAAAATAACATCAAGTGATAAAAAACATGAATTTGACTAGAGCCTTGTTGACCCTTTAAGCACTAATCTCAAATCTTTTTTAGATGATGTTATTGTCCTTTACAACGATTATTATACTTACACTTTCTTTTTTTCTATTTTTTTTTATCCTTCATTGATGATTTTATTTTTCTATTTTTGATTTTCGAAAAAGGGGAATTGATTAATTTTCTTATTATGTATACAAAAGAGTCAAGAGATTTTGTACAATTAATTTGATTCTATCAAATGATGCCTAATTTTATTTATTTATTATTTTCTATATTTTAACAATGAGTTTATGCATTCTTTTTCTATGTGGTAGTACCTACTTTTGTTTTGCATAATTGAAATATACCATTTACCAATAATAACTATGGTTCTTTAACTTATACAAATGGATTTTACGATACATTCCAGGACCATTTTCATGGAAAGTTATGTAAACATAGTTCCGATTTGAGGTTTAATCCAAGAGTGTGATTTCCCATTTCATGTATGCCATCATTTATTATTTATCGTTATGAAAACCCTAATCCGCTCCTAAATTTATGGTACTTTCGATTTAGTGTCTTCAAATTAGCAAAGCTAATCAATTAGAGTGCACAGAGTCGTGTGAGGTGGACGGTGGGTTAGGGGCGGTACCACAGTTTTTGTGGGTTGAGACGGTTGGCTTACCCACTCCTCCTACCCTCTTTTCTTTCTTTCTTCTCCACGTCTATAATATGCATCATAACTTGTACCAAAAGGTATGGGTTGGGATGGATGGATTTCCATGTGTTATGGATTGAGAGGATTGGAAATGAAAGGAGAGATAAAAGCTGAAGTTATGCTTATGTGGCATGTGAGTTGGGAGGGATGGATACCCTCCACCCTTATAGATATCAACAATTCAACATTTCCCACTTCCGAATAGAGTTCCAATCCAAGTTAACCACTATCTAGAAACCCGATACTTGTATGGGAAATATTCTAATGACATACCACAAAATAAGAATCCAATTCTTTTACGAACAATGTTCCAAATTTTGTAATGCATGCATAAAAAAGTTCAAAAGAAAATCCAAACGAAAAAAGGTCTTTTATGACATCCCACAAAATAAATTTGCTAGATGTTGTGAAACCATGAACAAAGCCCGATTTAGAAAAACCGGGCCCTCACCGGGGTTCTCTTACGCCTACTTGTCGTAGGTGGCTGCTTTTTGCGATTCACACGTGCCACCCTATGAACATTATTTGTAACAGGATCACAAACACGACCGTTTTCTGGTGCGGGTTGAACCGTTTTTGGCACTTTGGTTGTTGGTTTATTGGTGGAGATTTCGTACTGTATTTGGGGAAAAAGGTTAGGTCAAATGATGGTAAAAAAAAAGCTATAAATTAATATATGGTTACTATTAATGTTATGGGGAATGTTTAATATAAATTATGATAAGTTTAATGGACTATTTTATAAAAATTAATAAATCATATGTTGTATCTTGCAAGCGATGGAGCAGAATGTGCAGCGGTCTGGGTTCATAAGTTTCGGGCACAGAATTTGCAAGAGGTGTCCGGTTTCAGTTTGCCGGAGCCTTGGTGAGGGAGGGGACTAAGTGCAAACACCTGCTTTCCATTGGATGTGTATGGCTGCAATTGTAATAAGAATATTTAAGAAAACTATGAACAAGATAACCATAATGAGTTTGATTTTATATTAAAAGGAACAATTATAATTTATACAGAAGTCGACATCATACTCTTTTGTTAAATAAAAAGACTACACTTTTCTTAGGTATGTTATATATCAATGATGAGTTCTTTACTAAATCTACTAAATCTCATTGCCTTACTATTTTAAGAAACATAAATTTAGGAAATAACAACTCAACGCAGATTCACTCGTACGCTTTAAGTTAGTTTTTTAGAAACTAATCGCCCTAAACTAGCAACACATAATTACAATATAATCTTCTTAATAGTGTAATTATATTAAGATTTTGTTATAATTGTAAATAACCCATTTTGGTATTTAGGTTCTTTTTCTTGGTGTTATGCAAAGATTCGATTCATAATGTTTACTACTTCATATTTAAAATGTAATATATCAAGGTTTGCATTTATAATAAAGAGAAAATACCTGTATCTTTGAGCAATCAAGGGGTGCACTCATTTCATCCATGGATACCACATCCATATAGACAAGTCTGAATATTTTTATAACCTTATGATTAGCATGTCTCCCTTCTGCCAGACAATGTGAGCATGCAGCCTGCTCACAGTTAATGCAGTACTTGTTTTCATTGCTTTGAAAGCCGTTGTGGGCCCTACAAGCCCCAAAAAATGTCTTTGATACAAACGACTTCACCCACTTCACATCTCCTGCAGCCTCAGCCTACACAAACAAAACCCTTTCGCAGATTATCATCTTGTTTATATATAGTTTCCTCATGTGTTATAGTCATGTTTATGTATGTGTGCATTGTATGTGTATGTATATGTAAGTATGTATGCATGCTACTTAACACAACTTATTTTGTTTTCATCAGTGCGTTTGAAGACTCTCTGAAGTAATGTCTGACTGCAGGTAACACATCATTACTTGCTCATTATATATTCCATTATAATTGTTTGATAATGCATGTCTATGTGTGTTCCTTTGCTAGATAAATATATATACTTTTTTTTCAAGTAGAACATATTTGAGTATATTTATCGATTGCAAAAACCTCTTTAATGCTGATTTTCACAAAAAATTAAGATCTTTGTCCCTATTCTTAATTGCACACTTTGACATATTTATAATTTTTTGTTCCATACGTGTATATCTTTCAGAAGAATAAAAGAGTGGTAGTTAGTTAAAAAGTTACTTTGATGAGTGGAAGTAGTATATGATTAGAAACATGAAGTGACATAATTAGATTAGAAAACTTGTAGTTACTATTGGAACAATAAAAACAACAAAATAATGAGTAAGTTTATAAATAAAATCATAGTTTTTCACAATCGGCTAACAATAAATGAACTTAAGTCGATAAACAAGAAGACGATAAATAAGAAGCTATCTTGCAATTAGGAGAATATTTTATTTTACTAGTGTAGTGCTAAAACTAAACCAAAAGAAAAGCAAAGTGTTGACACATAGCTAGGTTTGAAATAGTTTTTATCAACAAGCCAAAAATAAGCAACTGTAAGTCTGTAACATAAAGTAAAAAAAAAAAAAAAAAAAAAAAAAAGTTTAATGCTACAGAAACAAAAAGAACATCAAAACTTTCTAAATGTGTCTTATTTACAATTCCTCAAGATGTCGTATTCTTGTTAATAGTTAACAGATTAAATTATAATTATCATAACTATTTTCAAATTAAGGATTTTTAATTTTTTGAATAAGGCAATTTAGGAGGTTTTAAACACTTAAATATACCTCGGTGGTCATTTAAACTGTTTGATGTGTTTCTATTTTCAGGTAATTATTTTATTTTACCCATTTGGACCATTAGTAGTAAACTGTAACACTAAATGACCCATTTTGTAATAAAATAGTTTGAATTGCCCCTTTTGCTTGTTACCTATATAGATGAGACCCAAGACAGATCCAAATTTTTTTCCAGAAGCAAAAATAACACTGACAGAAGAAATAAAAATGAACATATATATATATATATATATATATATATATATATATATATATATATATATATATATATATATATAAACCAACACACACATGAATCCTAATTTATTGAACAAACATAACACTAACACTAACTCATAAATAGTTAAGTAAACATTAAAACCCCCCAAAATCAGAAGATATGTGGGGGCAATATACAAAAAAAGTTAGGGTTCCTGAATATAATTAATTAATTTGTGTGTGTGTGTGTACACTCACTCACTGAGACTACACACACAAACTAGTTGAGATTAGGGACCCTAATTTATTGAACAAAAATAAGAGTAACACTAAATCATAGATCGTTAAATAAACACTGAAACACCACAAATCAGGAATATCTGTTTGGGCAATTTTCAAAAAAACTTAGGGTTCATAAAATGCAATTAATTTGTGTGTGTACACACAAACGCACAAAAAATTAATTGAAATTAGAAAACGTAATTTATTTAAAAAAAATTACACAAACACTAAAACTAAATGATAAATTGTTAAATAAACACCGAAACACCCAAATCAGAAAGATCTTTGGGGGTAATTTTCAAAAAAAACCTTAGGGTTCATAAACACAATTAATTTGTGTGTGTCTACACACAAATTAATTGAAATTAAATCATCAATCGTTAATCATTAAATGACCAATGAAATCCCCCAAATCAGAAAGATCTGTTGGGGAAATTTTCATAAAAATTTAGGGTTCATAAATGCATTTAGTTTGTGTGGGTACACACACAAATTAATTGAAATTAAATAATAAATTTTTAATCATTAAATAAGCACCGAAAAGCCTCAAATCAGAAAGATCTGTTGGGGCAATTTTCATAAAAACTTAGGGTTCATAAACACAATTAATTTGTGTGTGTGTACACACACAAATTAATTGAAATTAAATCATAAATCGTTAATCATTAAATAAACACTGAAATCCCCCAAATAAGAAATAGATCTATTGGGGCAATTTTCATAAAATCTTATGGTTCATAAACACAATTAATTTGTGTTTATACACACACAAATTAATTGAAATTAAATCATAAATCGTTAATCATTAAATAAGCACTAAAATCCCTCAAATTAGAAAGATTGTTGGGGCAATGTTCATAAAAACTTAAGGTTCATAAACACAATTAATTTGTGTGTGTACACACACAAATTAATTGAAATTAAAGCATAAATCGTTAATCATTAAATAAACACTGAAATCCCCCAAATCAGAAAGATCTGTTGGGGCAATTTTCATAAAATCTTAGGGATCATAAACACAATTAATTTGTGTGTGTACACACACAAATTAATTGAAATTAGGAACTCTAATTTATTGAACAAAAATAGTACCAACACTAAATCATAAATCGTTAAATAAACACTAAAACCCCCCAAATCAGAAAGATTTGTTTGGGGAAATTACAAAAAAAAAAAAAAAAAAAAAAAAAAAAAAAAAAAAAAAAACTATTTACTCGTTTTAGGGGGTAGGCACCCACACCGCCCCAATGTAGAGTAACATAGAAATTCAAAGTGCTCCATTTTAAGTTCAGAAATCAAAAGGAAAAACAACTTTTATTGATGCAATGCTACATCAATCCCAAGATATAAAACTAGTTGTAGACAAAAGGATCCACATCATTTGAAATCATCTTCAATTTTCCCCTAAATATTCAATGGATCTATAAAATAAAAAAAATAGATTACATTGAGTGAACCTTTGCATACCTCAATAGGATTCATCTTTCCTCCTTCACAGAAATGACAAGAGAACACAGAGGTAGCCAACATTTTTTGCTAAAGTGAAATGAAAATGTTTCAAAGTTGTTTAAGTGACAACATTTACTCTCAATACCATAAAGTGTTATAGTTTGACCAATTTGTAATTTTGTGATAATGGCCATTTGTTAATTTACTAAAATACCCTCCTGTAGTAGGATACAGTAAGGGGACATAAATTGTTATTCCAATGTTAAAAATGGGTAAATGGAATTTCACCTTCAAATGTTTGCCTTGAAATATCTGTAAACTGTAAAAGGATAAGTGTTGCATCATATATGGAGATTTTGTAATTGAATATTTATTACTTTCAAATGAAAATATTATAGATTGAATTATATTAGATTTGGAATCCAAGATATATATCTACCATATTACAACCGTTACAAACAGCTGTGCTTATTGTCACATTATTTCTACTTCCATTAGATTATCGTGATATGTTAAAACTATCGATTTAGGGTTCATAAATGCATTTAGTTTGTGTGGGTACACACACAAATTAATTGAAATTAAATAATAAATCGTTAATCATTAAATAATCACCGAAAACCCTCAAATCAGAAAGATCTGTTGGGGCAATTTTCATAAAAACTTAGGGTTCATAAACACAATTAATTTGTGTGTGTGTACACACACAAATTAATTGAAATTAAATCATAAATCGTTTATCATTAAATAAACACTGAAATCCCCAAATAAGAAAGATCTGTTGGGGCAATTTTCACAAAATCTTAAGGTTCATAAACACAATTAATTTGTGTGTGTACACACACAAATTAATTGAAATTAAATCATAAATCGTTAATCATTATATAAGCACTGGAATCCCTCAAATCAGAAAGGTCTGTTTGGGGCAATTTTCATAAAAACTTAAGGTTTATAAACACAATTAATTTGTGTGTGTGTACACACACAAATTAATTGAAATTAAATCATAAGTCGTTAATCATTAAATAATCATTGAAATCCCCCGAATCAGAAAGATCTGTTGGGGCAATTTTCATAAACTCTAAGGGTTCAGAAACACAATTAATTTGTGTTTGTACACACACAAATTAATTGAAATTAGGAACTCTAATTTATTGAATGAAAATAATACCAACACTAAATCATAAATCGTTAAATAAACACTAAAAACCCCCAAATCAGAAAGATCTGTTTTGGCAATTAAAAAAAAAAAAAAAAAAAAAAAAAAAAAAAAAAAAACTATTTATTCCTTATAGGGGGTAAGCACCCACACCGCCCAATGTAGAGTAACATAGAAATTCAAAGTGGTCCATTTTAAGTTCATAAATCAAAAGGAAAACAACTTTTATTGATGCAACGCTACATCAATCCCAAGATATAAAACTAGTTGTAGACAAAATGATCCATATCATTTGAAATTAACTTCAATTTTCCCCTAAATATTCAATGGATCTATAAGATAAAAAAGTAGATTACATTGAGTGAACCTTTGCATACCTTAATAGGGTTCATCTTTCCTCCTTCACAAAAATGAAGAGAGAACACAGAGGTAGCCAACGTTTTTTGCTAAAGTTAAATGAAAATGTTTCAAAGTTGTTTAAGTAACAACATTTACTCTCAATACCATAAAGTGTTATAGTTTGACCAATTTGTAATTTTGTGATAATGGCCATTCGTTAATTTACTAAAATACCCTCCTGTAGTAGGATACAGTAAGGGGACATAAATTGTTATTCCAATGTTAAAAATCGGTAAATGGGATTTCACCTTCAAATGTTTGCCTCAAAATATCTGTAAACTGTAAAAGGATAAGTGTTGCATCATATATGGAGATTTTGTAATTGAATATTTATTACTTTCAAATGAAAATATTATAGATTGAATTGTATTAGATTTGGAATCCAAGATATATATCTACCATATTACAACCGTTACAAACAGATGTGCTTATTGTCACATTATTTCTACTTCCATTAGATTATCGTGATATGTTAAAACTATAGATTTAGGGTTTATAAATGCATTTAGTTTGTGTGGGTACACACACAAATTAATTGAAATTAAATAATCAATCGTTAATCATTAAATAAGCACCGAAAACCCACAAATTAGAAAGATCTGTTGGGGCAATTTTCATAAAAACTTAGGGTTCATAAACACAATTAATTTGTGTGTGTGTACACACACAAATTAATTGAAATTAAATCATAAATCGTTAATCATTAAATAAACACTGAAATCCCCCAAATAAGAAAGATCTATTGGGGCAATTTTCATAAAATCTTATGGTGATAAACACAATTAATTTGTGTGTGTACACACACAAATTAATCGAATTTAAATCATAAATCGTTAATCATTAAATAAGCACTGTAATCCCTCAAATCAGAAAGATCTGTTGGGGCAATTTTCATAAAAACTTAAGGTTCATAAACACAATTAATTTGTGTGTGTACACACACAAATTAATTGAAATTAAGAACTCTAATTTATTGAACAAAAATAATACCAACACTAAATCATAAATCGTTAAATAAACACTAAAACCCCCCAAATCAGAAAGATCTGTTTTGGCAATTTAAAAAAAAAAACCTTGAACATGATTAAAAACAAAAAAAACTATTTACTCCTTTTAGTGGGTAGGCACCCACACCGCGCCAATGTAGAGTAACATAGAAATTCAAAGTGCTCCATTTTAAGTTCAGAAATCAAAAGGAAAACAACTTTTATTGATGCAATGCTACATCAATCCCAAGATATAAAACTAGTTCTAGACAAAAGGATCCACATCATTTGAAATCATCTTCAATTTTCCCCTAAATATTCAATGGATCTATAAGATAAAAAAAATAGATTACATTGAGTGAACCTTTGCATACCTCAATAGGGTTCATCTTTCCTCCTTCACAGAAATGAAGATAGAACACTGAGGTAGACAACGTTTTTGGCTAAAGTGAAATGAAAATATTTCAAAGTTGTTTAAGTAACAACATTTACTCTCAATACCATAAAGTGTTATAGTTTGACCAATTTGTATTTTTGTGATAAGGGCCATTTGTTAATTTACAAAAATACCCTCCTGTAGTAGGATACAGTAAGGGGACATAAATTGTTATTCCAATGTTAAAAATGGGTAAATGGAATTTCACCTTCAAATGTTTGCCTTGAAATATCTGTAAACTGTAAAAGGATAAGTGTTGCATCATATATGGAGATTTTGTAATTGAATATTTATTACCTTCAAATGAAAATATTATAGATTGAATTGTATTAGATTTGGAATCCAAGATATATATCTACCATATTACAACCGTTACAAACAACTATGCTTATTGTCACATTATTTCTACTTCCATTAGATTATCGTGATATGTTAAAACTATAGATTTAGGGTTCATAAATGCATTTAGTTTGTGTGGGTACACACACAAATTAATTGAAATTAAATAATAAATCGTTAATCATTAAATAAGCACCGAAAACCCTGAAATCTGAAAGATCTGTTGGGGGCAATTTTCATAAAAACTTCGGGTTCATAAACACAATTAATTTGTGTGTGTGTGTACACACACAAATTAATTGAAATTAAATCATAAATGGTTAATCATTAAATAAACACTGAAATCCCCCAAATAAGACTGCTAGGTTCATCCAAATTTACCAGTGTACTATCACTGATAAATGTATTACCTTCCGCACTAATATGAAAACCATAATAAAACCCAGGTGTGTTCCTAAGCCGTGTGGAACGCCTCGGAGGTACAGACTCGTCAGCTGGATCAACAGGAGTTTCCTCCTCAGGTTGATTGCTAGCGTCTAAGGTTCCTTCACCAATCGATTCTTGAATTTTTTTCAAGATCAATTTGCCTCCCACTGTCTCCTTGGCTTATAAATTCTTTCTCACGAAAGACCCCTCTTCGTGCTACAAAGACCACATTCTCACTGGGTCTGTAGAAGAGGTAACCGAAGGATTTTTGTGGATAGCCGATGAAAATACACCTTTCACTTCGGGGTTCAAGCTTATCATGAGGTTCACGCCCCACGAAAGCTTCGCAACCCCAAATTTTGATGTGGTCCAAATTGGGAATCTTCCCAGTCCACATCTCATGAGGTTTTTTGGTAACCTTCTTTGTAGGGACTAGATTGAGGATATAGGCGGCAGTCTCTAAGGCATACCCCCAAAAAGAGATTGGTAGCGAAACTCGACTCATCATGGAGCGAACCATGTCTAACAAGGTTCGATTACGCCTCTCAGCTACACCATTTAGCTGTGGTGTCCTCGGAGGAGTCAATTGTGAGACAATCCCACACTCCTTAAGATAGTCAAGGAACTCGGTACTAAGATACTCACCACCTCGATCGGATCGAAGCATCTTAATGTTCCTGCCCAATTGATTTTCTACTTCCTGCTTGAATTCCTTAAACCTTTCAAAGGTTTCTGACTTATGTTTGATTAAGTAGACATATCCATATCCACTAAAATCATCAATAAAAGTCACATAATACCGATTAGCATTCCTTGTGGCGGTTTTGAATGGTCCACATACATCAGTATGTATTAGGTCCAACAAACCCTCACCCCTTTCACAAGTTCCAGTAAAGGGTGATTTTGTCATCTTTCCAAGTAGACAAGATTCACAACTATCATCCGATTTAAGGTCGAATGATTCCAAGACTCTACTCTTTTGGAGTTGGCCTATGCTTTTCTTGTTTACATGTCCAAGACGACAATGCCACAATGATGCTTTATCTAGGCTAGTAGAAGAATCAATATACAACACATTATTTCCTAAGTTGTCTACAATCAACACAGTTTCATACACACCATCACAAGGTAATGCTTTAAAATAAAACACATTTTTAAAGAAAGCATTAATACCACCACATTCATTATCAAACGAAAAGGTAAAACCTTGTTTGTACAAAGCATGAAAGGAAATAATATTCCTTGCCATTTCAGACGAGTACATATATTTATTCAAATCTAATTTTAACCCATTATTCAGCAACAAAGTATAAACTCCAATCTTGGAAACAGGTGAAGCCTTCCTATTCCCCATGATCAAGTTTATCTTACCGTGCTCCACATCCTCACTTCTTCTTAGGCCCTGCAAATCAGAACATATGTGAATACCACATCCTGTATCAAGCACCCAAGAGTTAAAATATGGTGAGTTATTAGACAATATTGTGTAAATACCTGCGTGGGTGGGTTTCACTTTCCCATCCTACAGATCCTGCAAGTATTTAGAGCAGTTTCGCTTCCAGTGCCCCTTGTCCTGATAATAGTAGCAATCAGCATCCTTGGGAATGGCAGAAGGAGTGGCAGAACCGCTCTTGGTCCTTGATGAGGAGCCTTCAAGAGACTTTTCCTAGGTACCCTTCGAAGGGTGCTTCCTCTTTTTCCCTTTGCCTTGCCCGATAGCCAAAACAGGGGTAGATGTAGGAGTAGGAGTAGTAGAGGTAACAACTGACTTGCCCTTAAGACCGGTTTCAGCGGTCTTCAAGAGTCCTTGAAGCTTGCTAAGGGTAACTTCCTCCTTGTTCATATGATATGTCATACGAAAATGGTCATAACAAGAAGGTAAGGAGTGCAAAATGATGTCAATTGCCAACTCCTCAGGGAAGTTTACATTCAGCTTCAGCAAACGGTCCACATACCTTTGCATCTTTTGCATGTGGGCCGTGACGGATTCACCGTCCTTCATGCGGGTTGTTATCATGGAGGAGATTATTTCATACCGCTCTTGACGAGCACTCTGATGGTACCTTTCCATCAGGTCTTGGTGCATCTCAAAAGGGTAGAAGTCCTCATAGGACTTTTGGAGCTCGGCTGTCATCGTGGCCATCATGATGCATGCCACCTTAGTAGCATCTCTCTCATGTGTCCTGAATTCAGCGATCTCCTCAAGAGTAGCAGTAGACTCATCAAGCTCTTTTAACTCCTTATCGTGGACATATTCCTTGTCCTCATAATGAGTTACCATCCTGATGTTTCTTATCCAGTCCATGAAGTTGGAACCATCAAAGATGACTCTCCCACAAAGATTCATGAGAGAGAAAGAACCGGTTGGGTTAGAGCCCGAAGCATTAGTGTTGGAAAACATATGAAAGAAGAAAGTAAGTTTATAGATATATAGAGTCCTTAATAAGACACCCAAATGTAATATTAAGGCTAGGATCCAATCACAGTATATTATACTTAGAAGAGGGATGCCGTAATCTAAGTAATAATATATTTGAAAGGTAGGTGAATAACGATTCACCAATTTCCACCACGAAAACGAAATGATTTATTAGGTTTTAATTGGATTTGAAATTCCTAGATTCTTTTGAGATTCATTGAACTTTTCAATGGCATGTTTCAATCTCGATTGTGCCCTTCAAGTTTTGTGACTGGGATGCCGAGGATCACAAAACAAGGTGTGAATAACCATGCCAATTCACTTGGTACCCTTAATATTATCACCTAATCAATGTGCCGGTTAACCACACACGCTCCATTGATCTATGACAAACATTAAGTCACCCTTCGCGATCCTTACTAGTCCAAGTTAGTGTGCCGGTTAACCACACACGCTCCACCAACGACTTGGTAAGGTACAAAGTGTGAATTCCATGGATTAGCACCATGTTCACATTTTTCCTAAAGTAACTAAGATTGGGAATTAAATAAAAGGTTTAGTTACTTTATAATATTCATCATACTTAATGAGAATTTATAAGTCTTTGTCTTACCCGTTCGGCTAACGACCCTCCACCAGTCAAGCAAGCGGTGGGTGAGAGTATACACCCATTAAGTCGCCATTTTATAGGCAACAACCTTATACCCACCTTATAGACCAGCTTCGTGAATGAGGCCTACTAACAGTAGAACGACTTGTTCTTATATATATATATATATATATATATATATATATATATATATATATATATATATAAATTAACCATTAATGTTATAAATAGTATAAGTGTTTTAACTTTTAAAATTCTAAGTGTTGGAATTAAAGTTTATTAAAGTGTGTGAAACTTTTCCAAATTCCAAAACTTGAGGACAAGTTTTGTAACTCTTCAAAACTTTTCATTTCATAACTTATGAATTAAAGGTTCATAAAATGAAGACTCTTCATTTTATGTAACTTATGTGTTTTTAATATGTGTTAAAGAAATGTGACCTTTGGATATCCATAACTTGAGGACAAATTATGAACTCCATTAAAACACATAAATGATCAAGAATTAATCCTAAACAATTCAGCAAATAATTCCTATCATCTTCTAAATTCATAAGAACATGAACATGATTATCAAAGTTTCAAAATTATATGAACATATACAAAGCATGAAATTTTGATATATGCTATTGTAAATGGATTAGAACAACCATTACACCCACTAAAATAAGTTTTAAAACATCAAAACAATTTGGGGTAAACTTTCTAGTCCATTTCCAACAGTAAAAGTCGAAAATCTGCATTCTGAACCTTTTACTCGCCGAGTGCACGAATCTACTCGCCGAGTAGGTTGAACTTTGCCTTGGACTCGTCGATTCCCCCCATGGACTCGGCTAGTCCATCATCAGATAGCAAAGATTTCGACTTTTTTCACTATTTTGCATCAAGTATCAAACAAGCAAGCCTAGGCTCTGATACCACTGTTGGGTTTTGAGAAATCTAACACTTCCTAAGTATGCATGCAACCCTAATAAACCTTGGATCTATGTTTGTCTAAATACATGCAAAATAATAATCTTCCAAGGTTCATAACCTATCTAACATGACATGGGGTACTTTTAAACATAAAAGAGTTAGAAGAGATCACATACCTTTTTTATGAGATTGATTCTTAAGGAGTTTGAGGGCCAAGCACCAATAGTGGGAATGCCTCAAATGGAATCACAAATCACCACAAACTCTTGGAAAACTTTGAGAGAGTGTATATACACTATAATTTTAGGCCACACACAAGCACACACTAGTGGCTATTTCATGCAACATAAGCATGCTTATATAGTGTACATGATTAGGGTGAAACCCTAATAACCCATGACCTTTCCTTTTCCAAGGATCCATGGGTTAAAAGCTCCATGGATCATCCATGGACTTCCATACAAGCCTAGCCCATTAACAAATGGGTGTTAGCCCATACCATATAAAACCAATAGCCCACAATCTAATTAGTCTTCCTTTTAATCTCTAAATTAATTCATAATTAATTTAAACTAAGACTAATTAAATAACATGACTTCATATTAATATATTATAACTTATAATATATTAATAATAATATGTGTATAACTCTCATAAAATTATCCATAAATAGTTTGGATGAAATGCAACCCAAATGGACCATGCCGGTCGGGTCAAGTATATACCAAATAAGTTATGGACTTAGATACCTTATCCAACAAGGTTGTCATTGGGTATACAAGATAAAAACAAAAGCTGATGGTTCTGTTGAGCGGTACAAGTCTAGACTTGTAGCAAAAGTGTATTCCAAACAGTATGGTTTTGACTACGAGGAGACATTTTTCCCCAGTTGCAAAGATGACGACAGTTCATACTATGATTGTAGTTGCATCCGTCTGATAGTCGAAGATCTTTCAAATGGATGTCAAGAATGCCTTTTTGAATGGTGACCTCCATGAATAGGTTTATATGACTCCTCCCCAGGAATTCAGCACCGGTCGGGTGAGGTTTGTCGGCTTCGCAAAGCTTTGTATGGGCTCAAGCAAGCCCCTCGTGCTTGGTTTGAGAAATTCTCCATTGTGATTACCTCTTTTGGATTTGTCCAGAGTAATCATGATTCTGCTCTGTTTATTAGATGCTCGAGTGCAGGACGGATTCTTCTGTCCTTATATGTGGATGACATGATTATTACAAGTGATGACCATGGTGGTATTGAGTCTTTGAAGCATGATCTCGCTCATCGATTTGCTATGAAGGATTTGGGCTTTCTGCGTTATTTCTTGGGTATTGAGGTTGCTTAGTCTAAGAAAGGGTACCTTCTTTCTCAAACTAAATATATATCTGACTTGTTTACACGGGCGGGCCTCTCTGACAATCGAACTGTTGATACTCCTTTTGAAACCAATGCACGATATTCTCCTACTTATGGTGCTCCTTTGTCCGGTCCGAATCTTTATCGCACTATTGTGGGAAGTTTGGTTTATCTCACAGTTACTTGTCCAGATATTACTCATGCTGTTCATGTTGTCAGTTAGTTTGTTATTGCTCCTACCTCTGTTCATTGGGGAGCTGTTCTTCATATTCTAAGATATCTTCGTGACACTCAGTTTCAGACTCTCTTGTTTCCCTTGATGTTTTCTATTGAGTTACGTGCCTATAGTGATGCTGATTGGGATGGTGTGACATCCCCAAAATCACGGCCAGAAAAGACCGATTTTGTTTATGCTTTATAAAAATTAGAGTACATTATATAAAAATGTTGCGGAATTTGTTCCCAGAAAAACATGGTAAATACGTTATTAAAACATTTTCGAAGGAACGTATTCATTTCATTTTAAAACGTTTGGGATGTCATCGTTAATACAGAAACATAAGCATAAACAGAACTTACAATTATTTACACTAGTGATCTACATCTCTTTAAATCTCTCAGTGTAATGTCACTTCATATCAACACCTGTGATATAAATAAACTGAGTGGGTCAGGTTGGGAAACCTGGTGAGCACATAGGGTTTTCAACCCACAATAATATAGTTATTTTTTTTAAACATCAAACAATCAACCCAATTACCCATTCCCTTTATCCTCACATTACGTCTCTAAAACATCTAACACAAGGGACTTAGTCAAAGGACTATCATTGGGATGGAGTGTACCTAGTGAGCACACAGTTCACACAGTTCGAATGAACACACAGTTCGAATAAACACATAGTTCAAATAAACACACAGTTCGAATAAACACCTACAGGTTGCGAGCCTGCTAGTGTTCCACTGGACTGTCTAGAAATAATACTCGATATAACTCATAATAATAGCCCAAATAATTATTTTAAGGACCTAATAACATTCCTATAATTATTTGAAAGCTATATTAAAAATTGCATAAGCGTAGCAAACTTGCAGCGAATTTTATCGAAAACCGGAATTTAATTGGAGCAGCGTTTCGAAACCGAAAAACTCTTTTTTTCTCGGGACTCCGGGAGCCTCGGGGCTTCCCTAGGGCGCTAAGGGGTTTTTCTAGGGTTTAGGGGGGTTTAGATGAGCTAAAGAGAGAAACTAGTGAGAGAAAGAAGTGGATTTGGAGTGAAAAACTCGGAATGGCTTGCATGCTATTTATAGCCCCAGCAGCCTCGGACTACGCGGCATGTCCAGCAGCAACGTTGGGCGTAGTCTCGGATAAGGGTGCCAGTTTCGCACCAGCTGGCTCGCAACATCGTAAGAGATAAGGCGAGGGAACGCGGGGCGTATTGATCTCGGACGTGGGGCGTATGCGAGGATGACGTGTCGGCCATCTGAAGCGACTTCAGCGATCATCATCGGACGGCTGGGAAAGCGCCACATCAGCGAATTCGTATCAGATCTCGCAAAATCGAGTACAAACTTTAAAAATTCGTATCTTTCGCGTACGATCTCCGTTTTCGATGTTCTTTATATCCACGCGAAGGTGGGAACGTACTCTACAACTTTCATTTAGACTCCGTCAGCTAATTTTGGCTCGATTTTAAATTTTATATTATTAACGGGCCGGGACAAGATTGGTCCGTTAAATCCTCATAACTTCTTCATCTGACATCCGTTTTCGCCCATCTTTTTCTCGTTACGCTACTTTTAACGAGATCTTTGATTCTCGTTCAGGTCATGTTGGCTAAAAACCGCTCGATCTAATATTCAAATTTCGGGCTGTACACTGCTAGTCAGAAACTTCGAAAAATATAACTTCTTCATACGAAGTCAGATTTGGGCGTTCTTTTTATCGATGTTCTTAGTTTAACATATTCTACGACTTTCGTTTAGATCGCTAAGGCTAAATCTCTCTCTATCGTAAATTTACTATTTATGCTTCCCGGTGCTGTGTCGGTTTTGTCGCGAAACTTCGACGGGCCATAACTTCTTCGTTATAACTCGGATTTTGGCGTTCTTTATATGTACGGAAACCTTGTGACATATCCTAAAACTTGGTTAAGATTATTTATTCTAAATAATCTTTTGTCGAAAAGTCGTTTTCGACTCCTATTGCCTCTAAATTGACTAGCCCGGATTTGCGGGCGTTACAGATGGTGATCGTCATGATCGTAAGTCCACCACTGGATTTTGTGTATTTCTTGGAGAGTCTCTCATTTCATGGAAGAGCAAGAAACATGACATTGTCTCTAGATCTTCCATGGAGGCTGAATATCGTACTATGGCTGTAACTACATGTGAAATTATCTGGTTACAGTGGATGCTTGCGGATATGGGAGTTTACATTTCTTCATCTATTCCCTTTCATTGTGATAACAAAAGTGAGATACAAATTGCAAAGAATTCTATTTTTCATAAGCGGACGAAGCACATTGAGATTGATTGTCATTTTACCCGTCATCACCTGCAGCTCGGGACCATTTCGCTTCCATTTGTTTCATCAATCTTGCAACTTGCGGATATTTTTATGAAGGCTTTATCGACTTCTCGATTTTGGTTATTATGTGACAAACTCTCAATGCTAATTGCTGCGACATTGTGAGTTTGAGGGGGGATGTCAGTCTATATTTTATTGGCCCGCTTGTTTACGTGCCGTTTAGTTTTTAGCCCATTAGGGTTTCTGTCTAACTAGTATTTATATCCGCTTTAATCTTTGTAGTGTTTATGCTTAGCTTTGAGAATTCTGGTAATCTCTTTTTATTATAATCATATGACAATGTTATCACATTCCACAAGGGAGGTGTTTTGGTGAGGTGAAGGCGAGGAATTCTGGCCGGGGGGTGGTGGTGGGGTTAAGGAACAATTAGGGGAGTAGAAAGTGGTAGAGATGAATAAGGTTGAGAGATTTAATGACAAAAGGATGAAAAGACAGAACATGTCCATAGGTGACTTGAAATCAGATGGAGTCATTTCAGTGTTCTTATAAAACGATAAACAAATAAAGAATTGTTATTTCATACTAACTATTAAGTTAATCAAATGTGTGGAGAACCCTTTTTTATTTGTGAGAAAAGAAACTATTGAGAAAGTATGAGTAGGTATTATTTTTTAAAGATTTTCTCATATTCAAGTGTACGAAACAGGTATGGAGCTAGTGAAGGTCGTCACTCAGGTGGGTCCAATGTATAAAGGCCAAGTTTACATTTTTCAGACATCATTTTTTAGTGAATAATACCGTGATCTGTTAGCTTTTTTTTTTTTTTTTTTTTTTTTTTTTTTTTTTAATATTTGTTTTTGGTAACATAAATTGATATATGTAAATTTTTTGAAATTGGTAACTTGAATTTTGAAGTGACCCACACCTTCCATTAATTAATCGGATATTGCCAAAATTTGTGCCCAAGTCCAAAGTAATAGTTAGGGGTGTGCGCGGTGCGGTTTGGTGTGGTTTAGAGTCAAAACCGCACCGTATATGCGGTTTGAGTTTTTATTAAACCACAGACCGCAACGTGGAAGTTCAAAACCGCATTATGCGGTGCGGTTTGGTGCGGGTTATTTGTGCAGTTAAAATGTGGGTTATGCGGTTTATGAGTTACAATATGTTAAAACTTTTAAAAAACTAAAAAAACCCCAAACTTTTGACAAAATGAAGGTATTTCTTTTGGATTTTGAAAAAGAAATTGGCTTTCTTTTTATTCTTCTTGTGAGTGATATAAAAATGAACAGATTGTACCGAAAGAAAACCCAAAATGATGTGGCTTTAAACATACATGTAATACTTTTCTTAATTAATTCTTTATATATTTTAATATACCGTAATTGTTTCCTTGATATAAATGTAGCTTCATAATATGATGTTTACTTTAACATATCAGTGTTGGTAAATGTTCAATATGAAGCTAAGCTTTAGTGGTGTAAGTTAACATGAACCAAACTACATCTAACTCTTATGACTTACAAATTGTTACGGATTTATCAAATTTTATTCATTAAATAAATACAATATATCACGAATTCAAAAAATAACAAATAATTAAATAAATCATTTAAAAGGATAATAATAGTAATATATGCATCTTATTATATGAAAATTTTGACTAGTTCTCCTTAAAACCCGTCATTCTACATCTTAAAAACCCTAATCCACCATTGCCGATCATGATTATCCCCCTTTTCACATTCTTTTTTCCTGATTTCCACCACCGTCCTATTTGCATCGGACGATCTCCACCCAATAGCAGCCACAAGCACCATATCGTCGTCGTTTTTCCCATCGGTAGTTTCTCTGTTTTCGATTTTGGTCTACATCTCAACGGTACAAGAGTTTAGAACCATATAATCGAGTGTAAAGGAAGCCCTAAACATGTTTCAATTGATATTACTGATTAGGTGATACTCTTGTTGAGGCAGGAAAGCAATTCAATCCCATTTGTTACAGTTTGAGGTAAGAACATGAAGATTGTCGCAACGAACATGAAGATTGAGGAAAGCAATTCATGCGACCCGGATTCTCATACCTCCCTGCTATTCTCTTCCTCGATTCTCATACGTCGGAGCTTGCTCCTAGGCCCACAACACTCCTTCTTCCTTCTCCTGTTTGTCGATACCCAAGTGCAGAAAAGGCAACCAAATCTTGTGAATCCTTTATTATCATATAAATTCTATTTCAATCTATCATGATACCAAATCACTTGAATCCATCAAAATCGCAGAAAATTTATTGATTTAAACAGATTGCTGATTTTTTATCAGTGTGAATCGTTTCCATAGTGGAAGCAGAGCCGTCGAAGTGTGTTTGGAGGGGATTGGTCGAGGTGTTCATCACTGCTGAAGTGGATTTCTATTAAAAGGTACGCAATGGTTTCTTTCCTCCTGTTTTTTTACTATCGACTTCCACCACTCCTTGTAGGTTCATTTAAAACTGCTTGTTTAAAAATGTGATTTTAATACATACCAAGTGTTTGATGAAATGACTGAATGACTTTTTTTTATTCAAATTTAATTGCACATTAGCTGTATGGTTTGTTCATAACGTTGTGTTTAGAATTCATTGAGTATTAGAAAACAAAGAATATTTAAAAGAAATAAGTACCCATCACCAAATATTTGTCAATTCTGCTTTTCTGACCCAAAAAGTGCACACACCCAATACAATATGAGAGTAGTTATGGTTCCCGGGCAATTACACTTTCAGTTGAGGTAACATTTGTTACAGTTTGATGCGAATATTTCTTTCTGTTGCATTGTTAGACACCGAATCAGTTTATTGAGTTGTATTTGTTTTTGTGATTTGAATCGAAAATGGGGTCCCTCAACAAAGAAATTGTGCGTTGAGGTGGAGTTTGTAAGATTGCCCGCAAAGTGTTCGATAAAAGTTCTCAAAGAGGTTGAGTGGTGCTCTCAGGGTTCAAGAACAGGGGATTGACTACTAACGAATACCACAGGTAGTAAAACAAGTAAAGAACTCCAATAACTATTAGCATCAATGAAAAAGCAGTGATTATGAGGATGATAGAGGTGGCTCTGTGTTTTGTGGGAAAGAAGAAAGTTGTGTTTCTTGATCTCCTGAATTACCCACAGTTATGGATTTCATTAAAGTCAAGGGGTAACTGGTTTACCCTTTTAAAAACTTCAAAGTGACCTTTAAACCCGACAAACTCCACATTATTCCTCTAGAAAGCCTAGAAAATAACTTCAGGATCTGTTAAACCAATTCAAAAAACTTTGTTACCCAGCAGTGACATTAACCCTTTTCTCTAATTATAACATCTAACTTTCATTTCTAATTCTTAACTTTTTTTTTTCTTTTCTGTTTTATCCATCTGTTCCTCACTTATTTAAGCATTGTACTTGGAAATTAGAATGGTTTAATAAGAAAAAAACATTATTTTTCTGAAAATTAGAAATCAAGAATGATGCTATATTTGACTATTTTCAGTTCTTTATGTGTATTTACATTTTGGATGGCGATATTGAATGTAACATAAGAAATGGACACTCAGACCTGCATACAAATATTGGTAGCTGTATATTGGCAGGAAGTATACTGTATTATCCATAAATAGATGTCAAGGGATGAATCTAAATTCTAATCAGTGAATTAATGGCGATTCTTCTGTATTTTCAACTCTACATCTCACGATCACTATCTCAACCTTTTTCTTTAAAACATTCTCATATAATTATATAAATTGAATACATAAACTTCATTTCAACATGGGAGTAAGCAGAGCCTTCATTATTTCCTTAAAAAATGTGACTACCATCTGCAGATCCTGAAACCTCTTTTAATGCATAATCCATACTTGTAAACTGAGAAACAATATAATGCAAACAGATTGCATTTATATGTGTGTTTCCAGTTGATAAGATTTACACTCAACCTTTTATTCCCTTCGTATTCTGTATCATAGTGGGTTGTGACATTATATCTTCTATAGAAGATGGATGTCACATTTTTGAGGTGCTTAGGTGGTCAAAGATTGACTTTGCTTGTGATACATAAAATCATTTACCATTACATCCATGTCATGTGATATCATGTTGAAATGAAATGAAAGGGAGAAAAGACATAACCCAGAAAGAAAATGCAATCTTCGTTGACTTATTTGTATACTACTGCAAACATATATAGATGATGTTTCTTAACAAAAAGCCTTTCAAATGAATACATATTGACACGATGCATATAGGAACTTACGAAAAGATAATAACATTGAAAGTACACTAAATCGATACACCCAAAGATGTTAATTCACAGCTGATCCTTCATTAACCGATTTGAAACTTGTTGCATTGTTGGTCTTTCATGTGGATTGGAGTTCAAACATGCTCTTGAGAGATTCAAAACCAACTTAACTTGTTTCTCAACTTGGGATGAGGGAGGAGGTATCCGACTATTTCCCACATTTTCTGGTACCAGATAATCAGCAGACAATGTTGATAAAGATGTTATGAGATCTCTTGGATGTTTTCCCATTATAACTTCTAGTGCAACAACTCCAAAGCTATACACATCCCATTTCTTATTTGCCATCATTGTATAAGCAAGCTCTACATCCAAAGAAACATGAGATAAAAACAAAAAAAAGCTATATCAACCCCACAAGATTCTAATATGTACATAATAGCCGTTACCCGCGCACAGCAGCGGGGACAAATAGCTTCTTTCAACGATATTTTTTTAAAGAAAAATGTTATGTTCCAAAAGAAAGTTCATGCCGTGGGTGAGAGGAATGGCGGTAGTCGTGATAGTGGTTGGTTGAAGGCGGAAGGAGGCAGAGCGGCTGTGGTGGTGGTGGTTATACTGTCTTGGTTACTGATTAGGGTTCTTCGAGAGAGTGTGCGTATATTTCTTACTTTGAAGGGATTACGAAGATAAATATTATGAGATGGCTTGTTACCAATGTGAGAAAAAAGATCCTCTATAAATTGTTGACATTGACCGCTTCAAATGGATGAAATGTTGAGATTGACGGGTTCAATTTGCAAATTAATTTTTCTATTAATTTGATATGAGATTTTTAGGGGATAAAGGATAAGGTTAAAGTTTTAATATTATTATATTATAAATGGGTTGTACTTCAAGCTTAATAGTTTGGACGTCTTAAAAAATAATATTATTATATTCAATCTATTTATAGAAATAGTTAGATTTCTTTTATAAGTAGTAAAGATACATATCTATGTATTAATGTTGTTAATGCATATATACCCGGTATATGTTATCCCAAGGCATACATGCAAGTATATCGAACAGAAAATGAGATTTGAGGTACCTGAAATCACAAAAAGGTGGATTTTAATTAAAAAAAAATTTATAGAATGTTTTATTAATTTGGATATGTAGAGAACAAATTACAAACCTAGCAGCAATTAAGTTGCGATTTGACATCATTTTGTAAGTTTGGGTGTCTCTGTAGGCAATAAAGAAATTTAGAACAACGTTTATGAGGAAGGCGATTTGACCAGCTATGTCTAAGAAATAGAGGTTTTTAGGCGAACCCCAGAAGAAACCAAATTCCATTGGTGTGAAGAAAGAAGAGTAAACTGCCCATATTAATATGAACTTCTCCCATGCCTTATACCTGCTGCATTCAAAAGATTTTGTACATGTTATAGTTTTCATCTTTTGTTATCATTGTATGATCTTAGTATAAATAAGACCAATTTAAACGTTTGAATGCTATAGAAGAATAGGATATTGTTTATTACATTATGTAACAGCACCAGAAATTTGAATTTCACCTAATCAACACCAGGAGCAAAATAGTCAAAAGTTGAACTTTTTTTTTTTTTTTTTTTTTTTTTTTTTTTTAATCAGCACCAGCTATGAAACTTCGGTGGGAATAAACATCAAGGCTTTACTCATCAACATCACCAATTCAACACCACACCATGGAAAACAGTTACCGATTCAATCTGCAAATGCTGTGAAAACGCCAACACCAAGACACCAAGATGAACCAGGATCAATACACCAGTTTTCTATTGCAAGTTTGAATTTACTGCCCTCTGTTATTTACCCAGTTAAAGGATAGAAATTGAATCTCATCAAACACTTTATCTTGATGATTATAACACCGATTAAAAACTACGGAATTGTGTGTGTTCCATAGAGACCATATAACTGTATAGCAAAGGGCCAAGGAACCCCACAATTCTACTTTCATACCCCTTCTTACTCCATTGACGAAATCAATTCCAGATTCCCAAGTGCAGAAACGGCAACCAAATCATTTGAATCCATCCAAATCGCAGAAAATTTATCAACTTAAAACAGATTCGTGATTACACAAAACTGTGAATGCATTTCCATAGTAGATGCAGAGGGGGTGAAGTGTTGTTCAGGGGTGTGCGTGGTGCGGTTTGGTGTGGTTTAGAGTCAAAACCGCACCGTATGTCAAAATATCATAACAACTGTCAAACATATCAGAGTATAAATATCCCAGGCTGAACAAATGGGTGTGCACTGTAATCTTCCCGAGCTCTTCTTTTGAAAACTAAGTACCTGAAACCAAAACTGAAACTGTAAGCACGAAGCTTAGTGAGCTCCCCCAAACTACCACATACCATACAATAACATATAAACACATATTGGGCCTTGCCCACTGCATCGGACCGAAGTCCAGAACAGACTGGGACACCGTCCCCTGCATCGGACCGAAGTTCGGAACTAACTGCATCGGAACCGAAGTACGGAACTAACTGCATCGGACCGAAGTCCGGAACTGACTGGGACCCCGTCCCCTGCATCGGACCGAAGTCCGAAACTGACTGAACATAGCATATCATAAACATATCAACTAGCATGAATACATATAGTGCATACTGCATCAGAACAGAGTTCGGAACACATAACACAAAACATGCCTGAATCACAAAGACATCAAGCACCCTAACTACTGCATCGGACCGAAGTCTGGAACTAACTAAACATAGCATAACATATACTGCATACTGCATCGGACCATAGTTCGAAACACATAACTCATCTGTATCACAAAGACACCAAGCATAATCAACTACTGCATCGGACTGGAGTCCGGAACTACTGCTAATAAAACGGGCCGACATTGTGGCCTTAGACCCGTTCCTACTGGAAGGAAACTCACCTCACACTGCTGAAGTCCCGTAGACACAATCCCACACTGATGAAGTCCCGCAGACTCAACCCCAGTTGCTGGATGACAGATTCCCGAACTGTCAACACCAAAATAACACCCAATTAATAATTGGGTTCTAACACATAACTATAAATACATGTTTTGGATAATTACTACATTACCCCTAGCTTGGCTTACCCAAGCCCAAGGTCCAATCCATAGTCCCAAGGTCAACTAGGGATCAAAGCCCAACATATGGCCTAATTTTCCAAATTGGGCCCACACCTCTACATGGACTCCCCTTAAGGCCCAATTGTCGAGTCCAGTCCAACATGTCTCATTCTGGGGGCCCAACATCATACAACCATCTATGCCCCAACTATGGCCTAATTTTCCAAATTGGGCCCAATCCTTCATATGGGCCTTACCCTAAAGCCCAACTAATTACTCTAGTCCATTTAATTATTCTTGGATGGCCCAACACAAAGCCCAAGTGAAATTAGGGTTTCACATAAAATGACAATTAGGGTTAAGTCTTTCTCACTTAACCCATTAAGGGCTTATCCCACTAAGTACTTAATCCGTTAAGGACTTAATCCATTAAGTCCATTATTGCTTAGATTAATTTCTACCAATGATTGTTATTTAATATTTGACTTATTAATTAAGTCTCGTTTGCATCCTGAAAAATTCTCAAATATTAGGATTTTCTCAATTAGTCCATTAAGGACTTGATCCATTAAATTCATTTACTCTACTATATAAATGGCATGGAATAATTTGGGCTTAATTCATAATCCAATCCAAATGGCCCAAAAGTGGGTCCAAATAAGTCCAAGGCCCAAATATTCATAATTAGGGTTTTACACCCAAACATGGCCCAATAGGCCCAAAACGAATATCTAAGTCCATTAGGGTTTGCTAGCGGGGCACCACCCATTACCACCTAGGGTAGTGGTGGTTGATGGCGGCTCACGGCGGCGGCCACCACCCTACGGTGGTGGTTTGGTTCATTTTCATTATTCCAAAATCAAATTACATTTTATAAGGCTAAAATCTCAATTAACCACACACACACACACACAACCACACCATAGCGGCCGACGGTGGCTCGTGGCGGCAGCCACCACCCACGGTGGTGGTGGCTCATTTCTCAACTTTTCCGATTTGACAAAACACACACATCCCACACACTAACTATAGAACTACAGCCCCATACATGATTCCTATTTGCACTAAGCACCCAGCCACCCACCTGGTGGCTCACGGCGGTCCGGCAGCAGCAACAACCAGGCGTTTGACATCCTCCCACGATGGTTCGTGACTCCTCACCAGAAAATGCACTCGTCATCAAGTCTTTGCTTAGACAATAAACTTAAACTCACCTATAACATACATAACACGTTCATCATCGCGGCGACAGTCAGGTGGTCGAAAACTGCAGCGACAGGGAATAGCCGCATGGCGGCGGCTGCAATACATGGGACGAAAAAAAGAACGAAAGATAGAATAACTCGTCATTACCGGAGAAGAATGGAGAATAACAACGAGCGGGTAGAGCAACGCTGAGAGTCACTTCGTCTAGCGCTATTCCGATCGTTCACTGCTTAAAATCCGGTCTCGATGGTCCTTGTCGCTCCCAGCATCACCAGCAGATGGTGGTTGTTGGTGGCTTCTGACCTCCATGATGATGATGGTGTGGCAACGGGAGTCCAGAGGGGAAAGGTGGTGATCGACGGAGGGGATACAACGGGGGTTTGCGGCTGCTAAGGCACTTAGGGCTAGGGTTCCCGTAGAATGATGGGTATATATACCCTAGTTTCTATCAACTTTCCATATAATACACTTCCAGCCCTCCCTTCCTTTATTCCTTTCACAATAAATCCATATTTTACACTTTTAACCCTGCCTTCAGAAATCTTCACAAACTGACTCCGAAACTTACATTTTAAGCCCTGATTCTATGATTTCCTTTCATAATAAATCCCTAACTTACCATTAAACCCTTGAATTTTAAAATTCTTCACCAATTTGTCAGGGACTTACCTTTATTAATTTATTCAGATAAACGGGTGTTACAGGTTAAGCCCTTTTATCTTCAAGCCTTATAGTTGGACTTTTCGGAAATTTTGAGTGGTCCGAGTGGATAAAGTTGGAAGCTTTACCCTTCTTAATAGAATTATGGGCTAGATCTGAGCTCTAGAGCCCTTGGAATCAAAGATACAATTGAATGTATTAAGTCGTTGGAACTTGGGCCAACATAGCGTGTTTGCAAGCTGGCTGAGGTTTTCCCGACTGTATGAATGTTGGTGGAACATGGTGTGTTGTAAGTAAACACGACGTGTTGGGTCAACATAGACTATAAACCTTGACCGTTGACTTTTACCTTGACCAAGTTTGACCTTGAGGGTATTTTGGGTACTTTGGGATTTTTTTGGAAATTGGTCATTGATGGAATTAGGAATCAAGCAGAGAACTGAGATTCAGAGTTGGACCTCACCAGTTATATTCAGTTTGTGAGGTGAGTTTTCCTCACCATACTTTCGGGTCGAAGGCACTAAGGTCGGCCCATTGGTTTAATAACATGATATTGTTGATATGACGAGTATGGAATAGATATGCATGCTAGTTTTGATATGCTAGTCGGGTAGGTCCGTAGGACTATTTGTGATACTGTCTATTTATCTGTATATGATATTATCTGTTATATGTCAACATATTATGTAGGTTGGGTTGAGGTTGTACTACTCTGTGTTGTAGCCAACAAACCCTGGAGAAAACCAGATATGAGTTAAGGGTCGGGGAGGGCATGCCAGACTCATACTGAGTGTTCATGAGCATTCTAGATACGAGCTGAGGGCCAAGAAGGGCATGTCAGAATCGTACTGAGGGCTTAGTGGTGTTTAGTCTGAGGACTGATCAGGCTAAAGAGCAAGCCAATCATAAGTTATGGGCCAAGGGCAAGCCAAACTTATGTTGTGGGCTCAGGGGTAATCCAGTATGTTAGTTATGGACTCATTTCATGTTGTTATTATATATGTGCTATTTGTTTATGTAGTGGTATTTTGGAGGAACTCACTAAGCTTTAGGATTGTATGTTTCAGGTAGCTCAGAGGAACGTTGGAAGGAGAAGGCGTGATCATGCACCTCCTCGAGTTTTAATTTTATGATTTTGGGCAAACTCTGATATTAAACCTGTTTTGAAAACTATTTGTAAACAATGATGATTTATAGGTTGTTTTAAAAAGTTTAGATTTTTCATGAATTTTATGGTCGTTACTAGTTGGTATCAGAGCCTTGGTTTGAGTGAATTGGAGGAACACTTGTGAATCCAGTCTCAAACTAAGGAAAAAGATTTTTAAATAAATTTTCAAATGGTTTTCACAATAATCAAGGAAGATGAGATGTATACGATCAACCAGAGCCAGTAAGTAAACCTCAAAATACCATACTGTTATTTGATATTGTGATATGTTAGAACATCATGCTAATGATAGGCTAGGGATCTTCAGGATTTCGCATGATAGAATTTCCTGATTATATGATGCCTGATAGCCTAGGGTTCTCATGTAGTGGAATTGACATCATTACTGTAGTTACTTAGTGTATGCATCATGGTCATGCATAACTAAGATTCTATAGCCTGGGAATGTTTGGTTTGACCTCGTTTCTTGTTCTTGTTTAATGAAGGGCCTAGGGTAGGATCAAATATTCAACTGTCTATAAGGTCTAGTGTTATGTATGACTAGCATACACGAGGGATGCAGGGTTGGTGGAAGTTTTATGGATGAGTTGTGTAGGGACAGCCGGCCAGTTGCGAGATGTTTAGCCTTTCCTCTAGGGAGTGTGTGGTTGAGTGTATTTTTATGCTAGTGAGTATTGTTAGGGTGTTGTGATGATCTTATGAGACAAATAGGGGTAGGTGTGGAAGGTATTATGGGCCCGTACTACTGAAAGCACAGAAACCGTATGCGCAACAAGGAAGTCACAACCCCTAGGGCTTTGTTAAGAGTTGGTCCCCTATTATGAAATGTGTGTTATCTGATATCCTCATGGCTTATTTTCAGTATGGTAAGTACGCGTCGATTTGATACTAGGTCCGGTTTGGGATTAGTAGTTGGTCGTCAGGGTTAGTCAGTTGCGTTGGATGACATGATCATGGAGATCCTGCAGGAGGAGGTTGTTGCTCATTTCCGAGATCAATTTCCAGAGATGTTTAGGTCTATTAAGACCTCCATGATTGAGTACTTTGATGAGCGCTATGTTCCTTTGTCTAAGACAGCTACTATTATAGCCACTACAGCCGTTGCGGCTGTATGGGTTGGATCAGGTCGGGGTTTTTAGTATCGGGAATTTGAAAATATGAAGCCCCTGACTTTTGATGGGGTACAAGACCCGAACATCGCCATGAGGTGGCTATCTAATGTAGAGGGGTATTTCTTCACTTTATCTTGTCCAGCTGACCAGAAGGTCAGGTGTGCTCTGAACCTTCTGTGGACTGGAGCGAAGGATTGATAGAGGCTTCCTACTAGTTCTTATTCTATTAAGCAGAGAGCTGTTGTGACTTAGGAGCAGTTCTCTGAGATTTTCCGCTCTAAATATTTGTCGTTGGTGGAGCGTGAGAGGTTGGCCCAGGAGTACCTGGATTTGAGGCAGGGTTCGGAGTCGGTGACGGAGATCACCAAGATGTTCATGGAGAGGGCTATGTTTTGTCCTGATTTTATAACATCTGAGCAGGCTCAAATGACTCTTTACTTGAGTATGCTCAAGATGGAGATCAGATGTTTTGTTCCCTCCCAGTAATATGGTTCCTTGTTGGAGATGCAGGAGGCCGCCAGGCGGCGTGAGATTGAGATTGATTTGCGGTCGAGAGAGCAGAGACCGTCCTCAGCGCAGTCGTAGCCTGCACCAAAGCGGTTTAAGCCTGCTGTTGTTAGATATGGAGGTCGGAGGGGCCGCACTTGTGGGAAGTGCGGCAAGGTGCATGAGGGTGCCGCCAGTAGGCCCTATCACTCAGTTCCAGGATTTGTTATCATTGCGATCAGGTTGGCCATGTGAAGGCCAAGTGTCCCTCGCTTGCTGCTAGGCTGGCACAAGCTCTAGCACTGGCTACTTTGAGGATCACTAATGGGAGTCATGGCAGGGTGGAGCCCCCGAGGGCTCGAGGTCGTGCTTTCCAGCTTACTGCTAAGGAGGCCAGAGCAGCTCCAGATGTTTTGACAGGTATGTTTTTATCCATTATTCTGATGATTATGTTTTATGTTATGCTTATCTATGTGCCTCTATTAGGTATGTTCCTTGTGAACTCTTTTCATGCTCTAGTGTTGTTTGACTCGGGTGCGAGTCAGTCTTTTGTGTCTCGATCGTTTAGCAGAGATTTTGATATGCCCATTGGGGAGTTAGAGTGTTTGTTGCAAGTTTTTATCACCAACGAACACGGGTTTTCTGTATCATCGATGTATCATTGTTGTGTTTTGGAGATCTCCAGGGTGCCTTATCCGATCGATTTGATTCCTATCCCCATGGGGGATGTTTGCATGAATGTGGGTATGGACTGGCTGATCCGTTTTAGCACTATGATTTATTGTGAGGGTCAGCGTGTGGTAGTTAGAACCGCAAGTGGGGGAGAATTGGTTATCTATGGAGAGGGCACCCGGATGGGTTTAAAGTTTTGTTCTGTAGCCACAGCTCGACAGTATATTCAACACGGGTGTACGGGTTATTTGGATTATGTGGTGGACACACGTGTTGGGGATCAGGTTTTGGTGTCAGAGGTCCCAGTTGTTAGTTAATTTGTAGATGTGTTACAGGAGGAATTACCCGATGTGCCTACTGAGAGGCGGGTCGAGTCCAGGATTGATCTTGTGCCAGGTTCGGCCTCGACTGCCAAGGCTCAGTACTGCTTGGCAATGCCTGAGATGCAGGAGTTGTCATCTCAGTTGTTCATCAGACCGAACAGTTCTCCGGGGGGGGGGGGGGGGGGGTTGTTCGTCAAGAAGAACACGTTAACAGTGAAGAACTATTATACCCTTCCATGGATTGATGACCTCTTTGAGTAGTTGCAGGGTGCATCTTGGTTCTCCAAGATAGATATGAGGTTCGAGTATCATCAGGTCAGGGTAAGAGAGAACTACGTAGAGAAGACTGCATTCTGGACTAGGAATGGCAATGGAGCGGGTTCGGGGCGGGGCAGAGAATCCCATCCCCGAACCTAATATCTAAATTTATTCTCGGCCCTGACCTGATACCCGACGGGGTTCTTATCGGGGCGCCCCGTCAGGTCTGAAACTTTCCCCAAGCCCGACCCTAAACCCAAAACCCGATATCGCCCTGAAAACCCGACTCAAAACCCGAAAGATAGGCTTTTTATTTTTTTTGCAAAAAAACTACAACTAAACAATGAGAAATTAAAACATTACATAAACTTACAGTACCAAATAAGTTCTTAATATCATTGAACCAAATAGAAATTAATAATAGTCTAATATTATAAAAAAACAACAGACCAAGGCACCAAAGGTACAAAATATGAAAAACTAAATTCATCATGATAGTATACTACATATAAACATTAAAAACGACTCAGAATCATCCAAATACCATCCCTCAAATTTCATTCAGCAACAAACTATGAGCACACATAAAAGCCTCCAATGTCTTTGCATGAAGTCGACTACTATGAGGATTGTTTTCACTCATATACCCTGAAAATAAACAAACCATATTTATGCAATCAGATACATAGTAAGTCAATAACAAATATAAATGGTTTTATCTTTTAAATCAAAAGCATATACATGGAATGCAACAAGTTTGAATTAGAATATCATATACATAGTTTTAAATCAGAAACATATAACAAACTAATTAGATTTGAGGCTCAAATCAAAGGGAGAGGTGGAATGCAACAGGTGTGAATCAACAACAAGTCTGAACTAGCAGATAAATAGATACATAGATGCAATAAACTAACCAACAGAATATCATATACACGCTTGACATAGAATCAGTAATGATATATCCATTTAATCAAGAATCGGTAACCATATGTGTATTTGAACAAGAATATCATATAAAACAAACTAATCAGTAGAAGATGTTCAAATTAGGATTCTCAACAGCAAGGGTAGATGTGAACAAAATTTTAGGCTAAAATCAACAACCTAATCAAACTTGAGGCTCAAATTAACGAGATTGAGAACATGTGTGATTCGAGTAGAATTTGCAAAAATAAATAAATAAATAAATAAATAAATAAAAATAAACTTAATCTTACCATAATTCGGAGTGAGTCGTCAGTCGTCACTGCCTTGCTATGTCGCAGTGGACAAATCGGAGTCTCAAGTCTATCTTCGATCAGATCGCTGATAAGGGTGAAATTCGAAGGGCTAAACGTTGGTTGTTGGATGCTGCTTGCTACAACTACTGGTATACAATAATAACGAAGACGAATTATAAACCAGGAACCAGAGATATAATTTGATTTTGGCAATGTCGGCTGGAGTTGAAGAGATTTTTGAGTCCTTGTAGCTCAAATTGGAATCTAAATAGTTGTATTTCGAACAAAATTTTCAAGAAAAAGGGTTATCGGAGTTCCTCATCGACTCGTCGACCTGCTTTCGGAGTCCGTCGTTGACTCGGCGCTGCATTGTTGCGTGGGAATAGAGGATGGATGTCTTGTGGTGTATCGTTGTTTTGCTACTATTGCTTGCTACTTGCTACTTCTATGAACCAAGATTAATTTTGATTTTTAGGTGTGTCATGTGCAATGGAAGAATGAAGAGAAGTGGATGGACGATACTGGAATGGAAACGTGATTTTAGGGTTAAGTCTTTAAGGGGCAGCAATGTAATTTCATACACACACACACATATATATATATATATATATATATATATATATATATATATATATATATATATATATATATATATATATATTCGGGGCAGGTTGGGCGAGGCACGCATATCCCACTCCTTGCCCCGAACCCGAATAAAATACCCAATAATGACCCGTTACCCGACCCAAAACCCAATAAAAGTAACCCAATCCGAAATCTTCGGGATTCGGGTTTCCGTATCGGGTTCGGTTTTTTTGCCATCCCTATTCCGGACTCGTTATGGGTATTACAAGTTCGTGGTGATGCCATTTGGGCTCACTAATGCGACAGCGGTATTTATGGATTTGATGAATCGAGTATTGAGGTCGATGCTCGACCATTCGGTTATTGTATTTATTGATGATATCTTGGTATATTCCAAGACTAGAGAGCATCATAAGGAGCATCTTCGTGAGCTTCTGGGGGGTTTGAGGCGAGAACGACTTTATGGTAAGTTCTCGAAATGTAAGTTTTGGCCTCCCCACGATGTATTAAGAACTTTTAGGCCATGTATTTTCCTGGACCAACACGGCGTGTTGGTTTGTAAACATGACGTATTGGCGGCTAGTTGAGAAAACCTTATTTTTTAAGGGTTTTGGACCCCATATAATCTCCTTAAGTCCAAATAGATGGCCTTTTATCAACCTCCAATTCACCCAATCGACCCTTGAAAACCCTAATAATTTTTCCCTCTCATTTGTGAGCTAGTGTGGTGCTTTTAGAGGCAAAGAAGGAAGAAGTTGGAAGAAGGAAGCAAGGATCCAGTAAGCAAGCCCTCATCTTTTAGTTTAGTACTTTTCTGGACCTTTGTAAGTGTCCAAGATCCAATTTTTATTCTTCTATGTTGCTAGATCTTGAGTTTTTTTCCTTTTAGTCTATTGTTCTTGAAGGTTAGAATGATTAGATGTCACACCCCGAAAACCAGAGGCGGAAACATCTCCGGGGTTGACTACCACGTTGTGTATCAAATCCAATGTACATAGTATTCACAGTAAACAAACATTACATTACATATATATGAAAGTTTACATGTGTTTCAAAAGTAAAGTTATACAAATATACATATGCATCATATTAACAAAAGTTGAGACGAGTCTTCTACGCACTCCGTCTTCGCCAAAAGAGATCACCGGGTACCTGTCTAATTTGGACCTGAGAATACAAGCGGTTTGAAAATCAGCATAAAGCTGGTGAGTTCATAAGCGGTTTTGTTTTGTGAAAATGTATCGGTTTCCTTTAGTTTCCGAAAAGATTTGTTATCCAAGAAAATCCCATATTTTCTTATGTGAAGTTGGTTAAGTTATCGTTTGTTACCAATTCGATTATGTATTGTATTTACCCCAGGAAAATCCCATATTTTCCTAATTGTAAGATCAATAGTATATCACAAAGTATAGTTTAGCACACAAAACTATATAATGAAAATCTTGGGATCACTATCCCGAAAGACATATAAGTTAGTTTGAGATATTCGAAAGTACGGTTCAAGATCATGGGACTATCATCCCGAACTAACACGAGATAAGTTAATGTATGTATGTAAATATAGATTTGAAACCATGGGATCACTATCCCGAATAAGATACAAATTTTAGAACTCATGGGATCACTATCCCGTATAAGATATAGATTTAGAAAACCTTGGGATCACTATCCCGAATAGTTCACAGATTTAGAAACCATGGGATCACTATCCCGTATATGGATTTAGAAAACCATGGGATCACTATCCCGTATAAGGATTTAGAAAACCATGGGATCACTATCCCGTATAAGTTGTCGATATGAAACCTTGGGATCACTATCCCGAATAAGATATAGTTAAAGATCATGGAGAAAGACATCCCGTACAGATAGTAGACATAAAACCATGGGATCACTATCCCGAACTAGATACCAAATAGTTTAGTTAATACCATGGGATCACTATCCCGAAAGAGATATAAGAATAAACCATGGGATCATTATCCCGTATAGGACATAGATATAGAATAGTTTGATAATACCATGGGATCACTATCCCGAAAGAGACATAGAAACAATACCATGGGATCACAATCCCGAAAGAGACATAGAATATAGATACAAAACCATGGAATCACTATCCCGAACGAAATAAAGATCCTGAACCCAAACTGTGAATAAGCTGGTATTAATACATATTGTGAGTCGGGTAACCATACTGATACGACAACGTGACCTCCTTGACGTTTGTCAGACGTCGAACGATATCTAGAAATTTGTCACCCTAGGCGTGCCCGCCTAACTGTAGCTAGCAGTTAAGGTGTGGGATTGTCAGTCCCGAATAGATCTATTCACAAATTCCGCGCTCTCCCTCCAGGAGACTCTGGTTACACTTCCGGAGAGGATTTACTGATCATCCATAAAGGGTAGTGACTATCTCACAAGCTAGTACTAAACTATTCACAGGGTTCTTATAAGATATTGACATACGGAAAGTTATGAAACAAGGTACAGTAAAGTGTAGATACATACATGAAATCATCAGTTAACATATTCAATTGATACGGAGATAAACTGAACAGACATAGTTTATCTAATAATTTAGTTTAGATATCAGTATACGATAGAAAGCACAGTAAAGACCCCCAAATTATTCCCATAATAATTTGATTAGTTTGATTGTTTCTTAACTAAAATCCATTTGGTTGAAATCGAGTAGTCATTCCTTATGCTCAGCATAATACATAAGGAGTAAAAGAGTTTATAGATTTGTCAGATATTGTTTGAAACACATCAATGTTATGATTGGAAAACAGTTATAGTTTGCTCGTATTCCCCCCCTGAAAACATTGAAAACAGTGAAAAAGCCGTAGGGGTATGAACTCACTGGACGAGGTACGAGACGATTCGGATGCTAAGAGTTGAGCCGGGACTTGTAAACGCACAAGGTTCCTAATTATGAAGTAAAGATACACATTTGTATCTAATTAGGACTTAGATTGATTGTCGGATAGGGACAATTGCTTTAGGTCGCGATAACACTCCGATACAAGTGTTTGGTGAGTCCCGGGTGGCGTTTTGGGACATGAATGGCACAAGGGACTTGGGAAATGAGTTGGGACATCAAAGGAACACTCCCATTAAGGGATTTTACGGCCAAAACACCCTTCCCCATGAGTTTACGGTCGTAAACTCATGATGGGTGTTTTATGATGCCTTTTGGACTTCCAACACTTAGGGAATGATTTCTAGACTTGGTTTAAGGACTTGGAATGATTTAAAAACATCAATTTGACCCCCTTTAAGGGAATTTACGGCCTAGCATGGCTCCAAGGCTGTAAACCCTTATTTGTCCAAGGAAATGATGTTTAATGATGCTAAAACAAATCACATGTGATTGGTAGAATTAATCCAAGGCCTAACATGAGTTTGCATGTGACATATGAATGATTTATGGAGTTTACGGCCAATGAAACCCCCTTCATGGCCGTAAACTCTAGTGTGTGATGCTACAAGGTGTTTCAAGGTCTAGAACATGCATGAATGGACTTCTAAAATTCATCTAAGGGCCTTAGGGGTGTGTAGTTTGCATTATAACACCAAAAATTTTGGAGTTTACGGCCCAAGAACATGTCTTGGCCGTAAACCCTTAGAAACCCCATAAATGTTGTGTTTTTGGCCCTCAAAGTATTTTTGGTTGGTCCCTTGATTTATTCCAAGGCTTTTGGTGGTGTTGGATGGCTTTCTAACACCTTAGAATGAGATTTATGCCAAGTTTAGTGGAGTTTACGGCCCAAGAACTCTCTTTGGCCGTAAACTCATATAAGTCCTCCATAATCTATGTTTCAAGTGTCCAAATGCAATAATCAAAGTCCCATAATTCATATCTAAGCTATAGGAGTGATTTGGAAGGGTTTAAGGGCATAAAAACCCTCATTATATGAGTTTACGGCCCAAGAATGATCCTTGGCCGTAAACTCCTCTAAACATCACAAAATTTAAGTTTTACATGTTTAGAATCCATATTTTAAAGTCCCATAGCCATATCCAAGGTCCAAACTAGTCAAGGAAGGGTTTAAAGGCTCAAAACCCACCATCTTAGGTGTTCACGGCCTAAGCACCTTCTTAGGCCGTAAACTCATGCATTTTGTCCAATTTCATGTTTAAGTGTCTAATTTTGGAAGCTAAACATGCTATAGATTAAGGCTAGGAAGGTACCTTAAGGATTTGAAGCCTTAAAATTGAGTTTTGGACACTTAATCTTTGGATTTTTGGAGAGAGGTTAGAGAGAGAGTAGTGAGAGAGGGAAAAAGCTTCAAATGAAGGCTAAAACTCATTTATATAGTTCCCAAAATTTGCACACGGTGGAATTCTACCCGATACTGATGCTAATCGCGGCTTTTGGTCGCACCCGATTGAGTTTCCGTCACCCGACGGGAACATTTTTAAAACTTATGAAATAATTGTTTTTGGGCAACTAACATAAGTTCCTGAGTGATTTAGACACTCATTAGGATAAAATAAACATATAATTTATACAAATAAATTCCAAAGAGAAATCGGAATGAATCCGATAACGGCGACTTTTTCCGGGTAGAACGGGTTTTGGCGACGAACAAATTTCGGGTTATTACATTATCCCCCCGTTAGAGGGAATTTCGTCCCGAAATTCAAGGAATAGGATATAGATCATGAGTTTGAAACGAACTCGAATGGATTCGATATTTTGGGATCATCACTTTCTTCAAGTGGAATCGGGTCTCTACGATGATTTCGAAACATACGATATGGAATTAATCTTTAGACGTTCGAATGAAATTCCCAGAAACACTTCGGGACAGACATTTAGTAGAAAGAGCTACTAACTTCTCGTTTCTAAATGACCACTGAAACGAGGAATGCGGTAATTCGTACCAGGAAAACTCTGGAGTTGTAAAGCATGACACAATACGAAAGCTTGATGCCGAAAATCATGAGAGTTAGGTCGAGGAAAAGATATAGACAGGCGATCCTCTCGAAACCAAGATAACAACATGAATGGGACTTCGTCATTCCATGTTAAACGTAGCATCAAGGTATTATCGCGAAAGGTTTCTCATTTAACCAAATGGAACAGAATAGCCCTCTGGACCGAGGATCCAATCTATAGGCGCGAAGTTAGTATTCTCCATCTCATTGGTTAATCGTCTCGATGATGCACATCTCGATCACACACGAGGAATCGGACTTAGAAAACATTCGAATAGATGGATAACAGGTTTCCCTTCAATCACGGGAATCGAAAAGAGTTGCAGGTATAAGAGTTATCAAAGAGAAGTATACCTGCGGCGACAGAGGGATCAGTGGTGGTAGTTGTCTTGGGGCAATTCCTCTTGAAGTGCCCTGCTTCACCACAATTGTAGTAGGCTGGACTGATTCCTGCTCCCGCTGATTGGTTCGTTGACTTGGCCGGTTTTCTGCAGGTTCGAGACAGATGGCCCTTCTTGCCACAGTTGTCGCAGCTCTTTTCGCGACACGGTCCAGGGATGCGGTGATGGTAATTGCACTTACCACACCAAGGAAGATTGCCAGTGTATCCACTGGTGGGAGTTTGGGCTGTAGAACCGACGGCTGAGACAGCAATAGGAGTAGTAGCAGCATGGACTGCTACCGTTTGTTGTTTCTTCGAAGACCCTCTCGTACTCTGGGCCTTTCGCTTGTTCCGAGATTTCTTTCTACTTTCACCTCCACTTGTGTCTGACCCAGGAGTGGTAGTTTCTTCATCATAGTTGTCTTCGTGATCGATCAAGATTTTCGCAAGGCATTTAGCACTGTCGTACGTGGCTGGCTTCGCAGCCAAGACATTCCCCTTGGTTGGCTGGGTCAATCCCCAGATGAATCTTTCGATCTTTTTACTCTCCGGGGTAACCATTCCCGGACAGAGTAAAGCCAGGTCATCGAATCTTGAAGTATAAGCAGCTATGTTAGAACCCTTCATCTTCAAGTTCCAGAGTTCGTGTTCCAGTTTCTGGATTTCGCCCCGAGGGCAATACTCTGCAAGAAGAAGCTCCTTCATAGCTTCCCAACCCATGGCATTCGCTATAGGTAGAGTTAAGGATTTGACTCGGCCGTTCCACCAAGTCAAGGCTTTATCGAGGAAAGTACAGGCAGCAAACTTGACTTTGTTGGATTCCGAACAAGCACATATTTCAAAGATTGACTCGATTTTCTCAAACCATCGAGTCAGGGAAATTACACCTCCAATGCCATCAAAGGTTGTGGGTTTCGCATTCATGAAGTCTTTGTAGGAACCCCCTCTTCGATGTTCCTGGCTGCCTTCTGGGTTTTGAGGTTGGGGACTACCTCCGGAGCCACCGGGATTCATTTGAGACATAGCTGCCACCATTGCAGCAGTCAGAACTGTTTGAAGTGATGCTAGATCAAATTGAGGAGAAGGTGGTGGTGGAGGAGGATTATCGTTGTTCTTCGAGCTGGGTCTCTTTCTCGGAGGCATCTTGATCTAAAAAGATCAGGAAAGAGAGGATTATAAGTCCTCTGAATTGAATCAAGAGATATTGAACAGGGGATATCTCATCAAGACAGATATAGCATCATACTAAGCGATAAAGCAGGAAGGAGTTATCAAGACAGAACATTTTATCGCCAGCGGATTGATCAAGTAACATCGCGTATACGAGGGTTTTCTACAAGGGATTTGGCTCGAGAAATACTCCCATAGTATTTCATGGTTCGTTGCAGCGACGATTCGTTGTTTGAGATATTAGGTAAGTTTTAGGCATGCTGCGTACCACAGTCACTCCTAAGCACATGTTGGCCGTGTCTCGAATGAATATAGTTGGCCAGGCTATATTGACCCTAGACACGACTACATAACCGCCCAGGTTTAACCGCAGTGTACAACACCCATTTACTTATGTTTTGTTCTACTTGTAGTTACGGATTTCGACGGTTCGGTATACTTGTATACTTTTGAAAATACTTGTAGTTTTGAAGATACTTTTAATTCAGAGCACTGAGGCCCTTTAGTGTTTATAGTTTTATACCATGTAAGGTTTGGTATACTCTGTTCACTATAAACAGGGGCTCTGATACCAATCTGTCACACCCCGAAAACCAGAGGCGGAAACGTCTCCGGGGTTGACTACCACGTTGTGTATCAAATCCAATGTACATAGTATTCACAGTAAACAAACATTACATTACATATATATATGAAAGTTTACATGTGTTTCAAAAGTAAAGTTATACAAATATACATATGCATCATATTAACAAAAGTTGAGACGAGTCTTCTACGCACTCCGTCTTTGCCAAAAGAGATCACCTGGTACCTGTCTAATTTGGACCTGAGAATACAAGCGGTTTGAAAATCAGCATAAAGCTGGTGAGTTCATAAGCGGTTTTGTTTTGTGAAAATGTATCGGTTTCCTTTAGTTTCCGAAAAGATTTGTTATCCAAGAAAATCCCATATTTTCTTATGTGAAGTTGGTTAAGTTATCGTTTGTTACCAATTCGATTATGTATTGTATTTACCCCAGGAAAATCCCATATTTTCCTAATTGTAAGATCAATAGTATATCACAAAGTATAGTTTAGCACACAAAACTATATAATGAAAATCTTGGGATCACTATCCCGAAAGACATATAAGTTAGTTTGAGATATTCGAAAGTACGGTTCAAGATCATGGGACTATCATCCCGAACTAACACGAGATAAGTTAATGTATGTATGTAAATATAGATTTGAAACCATGGGATCACTATCCCGAATAAGATACAAATTTTAGAACTCATGGGATCACTATCCCGTATAAGATATAGATTTAGAAAACCTTGGGATCACTATCCCGAATAGTTCACAGATTTAGAAACCATGGGATCACTATCCCGTATATGGATTTAGAAAACCATGGGATCACTATCCCGTATAAGGATTTAGAAAACCATGGGATCATTATCCCGTATAAGTTGTCGATATGAAACCTTGGGATCACTATCCCGAATAAGATATAGTTAAAGATCATGGAGAAAGACATCCCGTACAGATAGTAGACATAAAACCATGGGATCACTATCCCGAACTAGATACCAAATAGTTTAGTTAATACCATGGGATCACTATCCCGAAAGAGATATAAGAATAAACCATGGGATCATTATCCCGTATAGGACATAGATATAGAATAGTTTGATAATACCATGGGATCACTATCCCGAAAGAGACATAGAAACAATACCATGGGATCACAATCCCGAAAGAGACATAGAATATAGATACAAAACCATGGAATCACTATCCCGAACGAAATAAAGATCCTGAACCCAAACTGTGAATAAGCTGGTATTAATACATATTGTGAGTCGGGTAACCATACTGATACGACAACGTGACCTCCTTGACGTTTGTCAGACGTCGAACGATATCTAGAAATTTGTCACCCTAGGCGTGCCCGCCTAACTGTAGCTAGCAGTTAAGGTGTGGGATTGTCAGTCCCGAATAGATCTATTCACAAATTCCGCGCTCTCCCTCCAGAAGACTCTGGTTACACTTCCGGAGAGGATTTACTGATCATCCATAAAGGGTAGTGACTATCTCACAAGCTAGTACTAAACTATTCACAGGGTTCTTATAAGATATTGACATACGGAAAGTTATGAAACAAGGTACAGTAAAGTGTAGATACATACATGAAATCATCAGTTAACATATTCAATTGATACGGAGATAAACTGAACAGACATAGTTTATCTAATAATTTAGTTTAGATATCAGTATACGATAGAAAGCACAGTAAAGACCCCCAAATTATTCCCATAATAATTTGATTAGTTTGATTGTTTCTTAACTAAAATCCATTTGGTTGAAATCGAGTAGTCATTCCTTATGCTCAGCATAATACATAAGGAGTAAAAGAGTTTATAGATTTGTCAGATATTGTTTGAAACACATCAATGTTATGATTGGAAAACAGTTATAGTTTGCTCGTATTCCCCCCCTGAAAACATTGAAAACAGTGAAAAAGCCGTAGGGGTATGAACTCACTGGACGAGGTACGAGACGATTCGGATGCTAAGAGTTGAGCCGGGACTTGTAAACGCACAAGGTTCCTAATTATGAAGTAAAGATACACATTTGTATCTAATTAGGACTTAGATTGATTGTCGGATAGGGACAATTGCTTTAGGTCGCGATAACACTCCGATACAAGTGTTTGGTGAGTCCCGGGTGGCGTTTTGGGACATGAATGGCACAAGGGACTTGGGAAATGAGTTGGGACATCAAAGGAACACTCCCATTAAGGGATTTTACGGCCAAAACACCCTTCCCCATGAGTTTACGGTCGTAAACTCATGATGGGTGTTTTATGATGCCTTTTGGACTTCCAACACTTAGGGAATGATTTCTAGACTTGGTTTAAGGACTTGGAATGATTTAAAAACATCAATTTGACCCCCTTTAAGGGAATTTACGGCCTAGCATGGCTCCAAGGCTGTAAACCCTTATTTGTCCAAGGAAATGATGTTTAATGATGCTAAAACAAATCACATGTGATTGGTAGAATTAATCCAAGGCCTAACATGAGTTTGCATGTGACATATGAATGATTTATGGAGTTTACGGCCAATGAAACCCCCTTCATGGCCGTAAACTCTAGTGTGTGATGCTACAAGGTGTTTCAAGGTCTAGAACATGCATGAATGGACTTCTAAAATTCATCTAAGGGCCTTAGGGGTGTGTAGTTTGCATTATAACACCAAAAATTTTGGAGTTTACGGCCCAAGAACATGTCTTGGCCGTAAACCCTTAGAAACCCCATAAATGTTGTGTTTTTGGCCCTCAAAGTATTTTTGGTTGGTCCCTTGATTTATTCCAAGGCTTTTGGTGGTGTTGGATGGCTTTCTAACACCTTAGAATGAGATTTATGCCAAGTTTAGTGGAGTTTACGGCCCAAGAACTCTCTTTGGCCGTAAACTCATATAAGTCCTCCATAATCTATGTTTCAAGTGTCCAAATGCAATAATCAAAGTCCCATAATTCATATCTAAGCTATAGGAGTGATTTGGAAGGGTTTAAGGGCATAAAAACCCTCATTATATGAGTTTACGGCCCAAGAATGATCCTTGGCCGTAAACTCCTCTAAACATCACAAAATTTAAGTTTTACATGTTTAGAATCCATATTTTAAAGTCTCATAGCCATATCCAAGGTCCAAACTAGTCAAGGAAGGGTTTAAAGGCTCAAAACCCACCATCTTAGGTGTTCACGGCCTAAGCACCTTCTTAGGCCGTAAACTCATGCATTTTGTCCAATTTCATGTTTAAGTGTCTAATTTTGGAAGCTAAACATGCTATAGATTAAGGCTAGGAAGGTACCTTAAGGATTTGAAGCCTTAAAATTGAGTTTTGGACACTTAATCTTTGGATTTTTGGAGAGAGGTTAGAGAGAGAGTAGTGAGAGAGGGAAAAAGCTTCAAATGAAGGCTAAAACTCATTTATATAGTTCCCAAAATTTGCACACGGTGGAATTCTACCCGATACTTATGCTAATCGCGGCTTTTGGTCGCACCCGATTGAGTTTCCGTCACCCGACGGGAACATTTTTAAAACTTATGAAATAATTGTTTTTGGGCAACTAACATAAGTTCCTGAGTGATTTAGACACTCATTAGGATAAAATAAACATATAATTTATACAAATAAATTCCAAAGAGAAATCGGAATGAATCCGATAACGGCGACTTTTTCCGGGTAGAACGGGTTTTGGCGACGAACAAATTTCGGGTTGTTACATTAGATCTCATAAAGGTTGCAACTTTATGAATCTCCAGGTCTAGGTGACCTAATAGAGTCTTGGATATGGCCTATAGTTGGGTTTTGATGTCATGCAAGGAGATTAGGTCATAAATCTCCATTTTGACCAAATATGGGTTCAGGACATGCATTGGACATGCATGTCTATAAAGCACCGACCTTTTTCATGGTTTTGGTTCTAGAATCTCTTATGGAAGAGTTGGGATTCAGACTTTAAGAATTAAGTACTTATTGGTTAATCCCTTTTATCATCAAGCCTTATAGTTGGACTTTTCAAAACTTTTTGAGTGGTCCGAGTGGATAAATTTGGAAACTTTACCCTTCTTAATAGCATTATGTGCTAGATCTGAGCTCTAGAGCCCTTAGAATCAAAGATACAGCGGAATGTATTAAGTTGTTGGAACTCGGGCCAGCACAACATGTTTGCAAGACAACACAGCGTGTTGGCTGAGGTTTTCCCGATCGTAGGAATGTTTGCGGAACACGATGTGTTGTAAGTAAACATGGCGTGTTGGGTCAACACGGACTGTTGACCTTGCCCGTGGACTTTGAATTTGACCAAGTTTGACCTTGAGGGTATTTTGGGTACTTTGGGATTTTTATGGAAATTGTTCATTCATGGAATTAGGAATCACGCAGAGAGTTGAGATTCGGAGTTGGACCTCATCAGTTCTATTTGGTTTGCGAGATGAGGTTTCCTCACTATACTTTCGGGTCGAAGGCACCAATGTCGGCCGATTGGTTTGATAAACTGATATTGTTGATATGTTGAGTATGTAATAGATATGCAAGCTAGTTTTGATAGGCTAGTCTGGTAGATCGGTAGGACTACCTGTGATACTGTCAGTTTATCTATATATGATATTATTTGTTATAAGTCGACATATTGTGTAGGTTGGGTTCAGGTTGTACTTCTTCATGCTATTGCCAATAAACCCTGGAGCAAACTATATATGAGCTAAGGTCCGAGGACGACATGTCAGACTCATATCGAGGTCTCATGAGCATTATAGATACGAGTTTAGGGTCGGGAAGGGCATGCCAGACTCGTACTGAGGGCATAGTGGTGCTCTGTCCGAGGACTTATTAGTTCGGGGAGCAAGCCATACATAAGCTGTGGGCCAAGGACAAGCCAGACTTATGATCTGGGCTCGAGGGTAATCCAGTCTGTTAGATGTGGACCTACTGCATATTTTTTTTATATATGTGCTATTTGTTTATGTATTGGTATTTTAGGGGAACTCTGTAACGACCCAAAATATGACCCAAAAATTTTTGTTTTAATATTTCTAAAACTCACATCATCGAATGTCATATATAATAGAAAACCATTGACTGAATAGCTCAAAATTCATAGCAACTGTGTCGAAAAAAACTGTATCAATCATAACAAAATATCTGAATAAAACTCCTAGGATAAAACTGATGTTATGGTGTGTGCGATGTCATCAGCCCGAGCTCTTCCCTTTGCTTGCAGAAGTACCTGAAACCAAAACTGAAACTGTAAGCACAAAGCTTAGTGAACTCCCCCAAACTACCACATACCATACAATAACATAATAAACACATTCAACAATTACTGGGCCTCACCCACTGCATCGGGCCCCGCCCGGCATCGGACGGAAGTCTGGAATAACTTGGGCCCCGCCCACTGCATCGGGCCCCGCCCAATATCAGACCGAAGTCCGAAATAACTTGGGCCCCACCCACTGCATCAGGCCCCGCCCGGCTTCGGACCGAAGTCCAGAATAACTTGGGCCCCATCCACTGCATCAGGCCCCGCCCGGCTTCGGACCGAAGTCAGATGGAAACTGGATATAACATATCAAGAACATATAGCATAATCATATATTGTACTGGCTTGCACGACATACTACACATAGCAACACATGCTTGAATCACGAAGACATCAAGCATACATACTACTACTATCTAGATGGGTCGGCATTATGGTCGTAGACCCGTTCTTACTGGAAGAGAACTAACTGCTGAAAACCTACGTGAATGATCTTTGACTGCTGTCCCGACTGCTCTCCGGCTATCATGACAAATCAATCACTAGATCAAGTACTAATAAATGCCTTCAGGGTAAAATGACTATTTTACCTCCTAGTCAAAGTCAACTCCCTGGTCAAAGTCAACTTCCTGGTCAAAGTCAACTTTCAGTTAATCGAACTCGCCGAGTCAGGGTGTAGACTTGTCGAGTCCCTCCATCACTACATCTGACTATAACTCACCGAATCCCTTCCTAACTCACTGATTCACCCTAAACTCTCAAATCGGGGAAAAACAAGGACTCGCGACTCGACTCGTCGAGTCTGAAAAACAACTCACCGAGTCCTAAGCATGCAGATTCCATACAGTCGATTCTAATCCACTTCAAATCATCTAACTCGTAGATCTAAGCTCCTGGCACTATCTGAACACGTAAAGTTGCTAACTTTACGTGTAACCAAGAAGAAATGAACCAATAACACTCAAACTTTACTATTATGGGGTTAATAAGCCAAAACAAAGCCATGGCTGTCAAAAAGGTGATTTCCTTGAGCTTATGGAGCTCAAGAAAGGCCAGATTTGAAGTCTTACTCGATCATAAGGCTTTATCACAAAGGATTTGGGGTTTTTTGAGCTTAGTACCAACAATTTGGGGACAACCTAGATCTATTAGCTCAATAAACAAGATGGAAACTTTATTACCAGAAAAGATGACCACAAAGGAGTGTATTCTGGATCTACTTCTTCTTCCTTGAGCTCTTCAACCTTCTCCCTCTTCTACTTGCTCCAAAATGCACCAATAGTTCCTTCACATGGCAAAGATCACTCACACACACTTCAAGGAGGCTAGGGTTTGATAAGGAACACTCTGAGGGTGATGGAGGCTGGGTTTGGGCGAAAAAGTTATTTAAAGAGGGTACAAACCCTTGAAATTAGGGCTTCATCCAGACAGGCAGACTCATCGAGTCCCAGCATATGGACTCATCGAGTAGCCAAGTTAAATAGCATGAACATCTCGTCTCTACTCGACGATTCGGGCTACAGACACGTCGAGTACCCCTTAAGAAATGAAAAATACTTTATTTAAATCACATACCATAAATGGGGCGTTACAACTCTCCCCCACTTATCTTAGACTTCGTCCTCGAAGTCTGCTGCTGCTGAATCTGAATATAACTCCGGATAATGCTCTCTCATCTCATCCTCGGTCTCCCATGTCGACTATGAACCCTTTCGGTGCTGCCACTGCAACTTCACTAACTAAACCACCTTGTTCCTCAAGGTCTTCGTCTTCCGATCTAAGATCGCAACTAGTCTCTTGATATAATTCAGGCTGCTATCAACCTGAATATCCTCCAAGGGTACAACTGCTGACTCATCCACCAGACACTTTCTCAACTAAGAAACATGGAAAGTGTTGTGGTTCTGGCTAAGCTCTGATGGGAGATCTAATTAGTAAGCAACCCGACCCACCCGGGCCAAAACCCTAAACGGACCAATAAACCTTCGACCCATCTTGCCCCGCTTCCAGAACTTGATAACACCCGTCCAGGGTGATACCTTCAGGAGGACCATATCGCCCACCTGAAACTCCAAATCCGAACGCCTCCTATCCGCGTAACTCTTCTGACGACTCTGTGCAGTCTGCAGTTTGCTACGAACCTGCTGAATCAACTCTGTGGTCTTGAGCACCACCTCGGTGCTCCTGATGACTCGCTGACCGACCTCGGCCCAACAAACTGGGGTCCTACACTTCCTCTCGTAGAGCATCTCAAAAGGAGGGCGGCCAATACTAGCGTGGTAACTATTGTTATACGACAATTCCGCTAATGAAAGATACATATCCCAACTGCCACCGAAATCCAAGACACATGCCCAAAGCATGTCCTCGAGAGTCTGAATCGTTCTCTCGCTCTGCCCGTCCATCTGAGGGTGGAAAGCGGTGCTAAAATGAAGACAAGTCCCCAGCTCACCATGAAACCGCTTCCAAAACCTAGAAGTGAACCGGACGTCACGATCTGATACTATTGATACAAGCACTCCATGTTGTGCTATTATCTCGCGTACACCATATCTGTCAGCTGCTTTAAGTTCTCATTTCACTTCTTCTTAAAAGCAATAACCTATATGAATGAAAATTAATTTAATAAATAAAGAATAAAATCAAATACCCATTTAACAAATTTATGGATAAAACTCACTTCGATTGTCCATTTGACAAAGATATCATTTTGGTAGTCCATTTGAAAAAGATACAGTAGGATTATTATATTATTAAAATGGTTAATATAATTCATATCCATATCCCCTATGAGCATGTTAAAAAGTATTGGAGTTGCTACACGCCAAAAATTGTTCAAATTAGAGTTCATGCCAATGCTAATTCCATTGTCATTACCAACACCACACAAAGTCGTGTAACTCCAATTGCAGGTGCGTACCACAACATGCTTCGTGATTTTGTATTTCCAATGTACTTCAATTATATCTTTTTTCTCTTTAAAAGACTATACTTTTAAAGTACAATGCTATATTGCCAATATTTCTAGCAAGGGTATGCTTTGTGATTTTGTATTTCTATATGGGACAAATGGCAATGTACTTAAATTATATCTTTTTCTTTCCTTACAAAATTGTACTTTTAAACTACGAATAAACATTCAACTTAAACTTCTTATAATGACTACACACTTATGTAGATATTATCTTTTTTACATTGTACTATTTTGGTTTACCATTTTGCTTAACTGTGTTAAAACTTCGCTTCGGAATCGACTCTATAGGACCGTGATTATCACGGCCCTCATCAGGTTCCTAGTATATATATATATATATATATATATATATATATATATATATATATATATATATATATATATATATATATATATATATATATAAAGAAAGAAGCTACTTGAAAGTAAGAGTAGTTATTATTTTTTAACTAGGTGTGAGACCCATGTATTACATGGGTTTAATTAATATATATATATATATATATATATATATATATATATATATATATATATATAATTTTAATAATTTGAAATTTTGAATTTATAAGAAAAATGAGAAAAATTTGAATTATTAAAATTAATGAGACTTTAATGTATTGAATACATTACATATATAGATTCTTTCTAATAAATACTTTACATATATATTACTTTACACATTAAATGTGGAATTTTAATTTAATAAAATGAAAATTACAATAAAATAACAAGTGGAAAAATAGAAAATTAAAAAAATCTAGAAAATAACATGTGTTCAAATGAATGAAAAGATGACAAGTGGCAAAAAAAACCTTCCTTAATGAGTTTTCTCATATATAAGTGTGTGAAACATGTAAGGAGCTGGTAGAAGGTCGTCACTCAGCTGGGTCCATTAATTTAAATAACCAGATATTGCCAAATAATTTGGGCCGAAGCCCAAAATAATATCAAATAAACAAAATTAACCAATGTAGATGGGCTCATGCCCACTTAGATTTGGTTGTTTTAGTTTTCGTTACCAGGTTAGCATTGTAGGTAAATTGCTAATATTTCGAAAATTGTTTATTTACAGGAGATCTTGAGTATTTAAAGGTTGAAACTTAAGATGAAATTTATTTATATTGCAATGTTTGTGTTACATAATCACAATGATACACAAACCACACACTCATTCTTCACTTATCAAATACAACTTTTGTCCATCTAAAATCATATCAACATCAAGAATTTTACCTGCATCTTCTATTACTATACAACAAGTGTCATATCTTTCCAACTTCAGTTGTTCGGCTGCTGTTTTTATAACTTGCATCTTGTTTCCAGACATCCTCCCTTCATCAAGTGGAGTATTACCCCATCTACATATATACATTCAAATTAACTAAACTAATACTAGCATATATATATATATATATATATATATATATATATATATATATATATATATATATATATATATATATATATATATATATAATTTAATTAGTTAATTAATATTTGAGGAATTAGTTAATATTGGTGTGTGTGTGTGTGTGTGTATATATATATATATATATACACACACACACACCTGTCCTTTGATAGAACACTAGCTCCAGCTTCCACCAACAAATTGACAATTATATAAGATCCTTGTGATGCAGCCATATGAAGTGGAGTTCTAAAGTCATAATCTTTTGAATTTGGGTCAACCCCATTTGACAAAATCCTTCGTATATAATCAATATCTCCTCTTGCTACACTTGTACACAAAAACCAACCAGCATCATCTATCTTCAATGATCCACCTTCTTTCACTAATATGGAAGCCACTTTATCATGTCCATTCTTAATGGCTTCTAATAAAGGTGTGTTCGCAAAATTATGTATATATCACCAAGATTAATTAAACCATTAACACGAGTAAAACTGATGCATAAAAGTGAACATATATAAAGATTAAAAATGGAAGGAAGTTTAATTACCTCTACATTATTAATTTAAAAAAGCCAAATTAAATTCATATATATAAAGTAAAACAAATACATTATTCTTGGAATGAATGAATTACCTCTACAAGATTGTTGAGAATTTTTCTCCCATAATGAAAATAAATCTCAAGGATGTTAGAGAAAGATTGTTTGTCAAGGCGAAGAAGTCTACAAAGCTCACAAACTCGAACTGTGTAAGGTTGAGGAATGTTACAAAGAATAGAAACTTCTCCAAATGAACTTTGAGGTTTTGAAATCGATATTCTCTTCAAATCCATCTTCACATATACCAATTTCATCCTACACATTATTAGCCGAATCTTTTGTAATTTAGGAAGTGTATTTTAGTTATGATTTATATGTATCCTTCCCCATTTGTATCTCCTCATTAGAAGGATGTTTCGATTGTATCTCTCCTTATATAAGAGGGTATTTTATTCAATGCAATATATAGAAATATCACTTACGCCATAATCTTTGTTATGGTATCAAGCCATGGGTCTAGTATTCCTATTCACGGGTCGGGCCATGCCACACACAACACCACCACGCATTAAAAACATCCTTTTCACCCCATCCATTATTAAAAACTTACTTTCTGTTCGAAAAGTCACCACGGATAATCAAACTTCTATTGATTTGACTCATATGGTTTTTCTGTTAAGGACCTCAAGACTCGAGCTCTTCTTTCTTGTCATGATAGCACAGGTGATCTCTACCCCTTCACACCACCAGCTAGTTCGTCTGCTTTCCTTACCACAACGCATAATCAATGGCATGCTCTCTTAGATCATCTGGGGGCTCCTATCTTAGATTTACTTTTTCTAATTTTTCGATTATTTGTAATAAACCTATGGATTCTTCTTTATGCAACACTTGCCAATTGTCTAAACATACTTGTTTACCATATTATGATTCACATTCATTATCTATTGCATCATTTGATATTATCCATTCTGATCTTTGGACTTCTCAGATTTTGAGCAAAACAAGTTATAAATATTATATGGTTCTTATTGACAACTACACACATTACGTATGGGTCTACCCTCTCAAATTCAAATATGAAACCTTTCTCAATTTTTAAAAGTTTCACAAACTAATTCAAACCCAATTTAATCGCAGCATTAATACTTTCTAGTGTGATCTTGGTGGCGAGTTTCGCAATAACAAATTTAAATCTTTTTCCAATACTCATGATCTTACTTTTCGCTTTTCTTTCCAACAAACATCTCAATAAAATGGATGTGACGAACGTATGATTCATTGTCTCGACGACATCATCCGTACCCTTCTTATCCATGCCTCACTACCCCCACTCATTTTGGGTAGAAGCCCTTCACACGGTTGTGTATCTTCATAACATCTTTCCTACAAAGCGACTCAACTTCGCCACATCAACATTTTCTCTTTATGGCCGCCATCCCACCTATGATCACCTTCGCACCTTCGTGTGCATGTGCTATCCCAACACTTCTGCTACTCAATCTCACAAGCTTCAAAGTTGCTCCATCAAATGTGTTTTCCTTGGTTACCCTGAAAACTTTCGGGGCTACCATTGCGTTGATCCTGCAACGAAAAAAGTTCATCTCTCTCGCCACATCACGTTTGACGACACATCCATTCCATTTTCCCATAGTCCTTCCTCGTCCTCCTATGACTTTTTAGACGATCTTCGGATTCCCTCATTCTCCTACTTCCCATCAAAAACTCAAGGAACTCCACCACAAACTCCTAACCAACACTCATATCCTAATGTACCACCCCCTCCTCCCATCTTAACATATACTCGTCGCCAAAAGACCCCCATACCACTACCTCCCTTCCCACTAATGATAACATATCATCTAAAGCTCCCTCCACATCCAACCCGCCACATATCACTGAGATCCCCACATCGCTTACCCCACCTAACCCACCTACTTCTGCTCATCCGATGACCACCCGCACCTGGGCAGGTGTTACTAAACCTGTCACCCGCCTCAACCTTCATACCACTATGACCTCTTCCATCTCTCATATCCCTACCTCTATCTCTATGGCTCGTTCCGACCTAAATTGGCTACTAGCAATGGAAGATGAATTTAAAGCGTTATAGGTGAATAACACATAGGAACTTGCTCCTCGACCGACGGATAGCCCAGTTATTAGATGTATGTGGCTTTTTCGCCACAAGTTTAAAGCAGATGTTTCTCTAGAAAGGTATAAAGCTCGACTTGTTATGAATGGGAAATATCAAACTGTGGGTATTGATTGTCACGAAACATTCAGTCCGGTTGTCAAACCGGCTACCATCCGGACCGTACTTAGCCTTGTCGTGTCCCAGGCATGGCCAATCCATCAATTGGATGTCAAGAACGCCTTTCTCCATGGGGATCATCATGAGACATTTTTTATGCACCAATCTCCAGGATTTGTGGATGCTTGTTTTCCATCTCATGTTTGTCGCCTCTAAAAATATTTATATGGGCTTAAATAGGCTCCTCGATGGTATACTAGATTTGCAACATTCATCACTTCTCGTGGCTTCAGGAGCACTTTATGTGATTCCTCACTATTTACATTCTAGCACGGCCGACATCATGCATATATGTTATTATATGTTGATGATATTACCTTAACTACTTCTGACCCTATGTTTCTACACAACATTATTACTTCATTGTCTTAGGAATTTGCCATGACAGACTTGGGTGCACTTCATCACTTTCTAGGTATCATGAGATAAACAGGGCTTATTTTTACACATGCTTCCTATACTCGTGGTATCCTTCAGAGGGCTTCTATGTCCTCGTGCAAACCTTGTTCTACGCCAGTGGATACGTCCACCAAACTTAGTGCCACCGATGGCGAGCTATTTCAGGATGGGCTTGCGGGAGCTCTACAATATTTGACATTTACCCGTCCAGACATTACATATGCTATCCAACAGGTTTGCCTTTCATGCATGCTCCAGTTATCTTCAAGGAGCCATTGACTACAGATTACAGCTTGTTGCATCTTCGTCACACACGTTGACTGCGTACTCTAATGCTGATTAGGATGGATGCCCTAATCCTTGACGATCTACCTCTGGAAACTATGTATTTTTGGGAAATAATCTTGTATCTTGGTCATCTAAGCGTCAACCTACCATTTCCTGTTTCAGCGCCAAGGCAGAATATCATGGTGTTGCTAACGCTGTCTCAGAGACCACCAGGCTTCGAAACCTCTTACTTGAGCTCCATGTTCCACTTCAAAGGCAACAGTGGTATATTGTGATAATGTGTGGTATATTGTGATAATGTGTCTGATGTTTATCTGTCACAAAATCCGATTCAGCACCAGCGCACTAAACATGTAGAAATTGACATCCACTTCGTTCGCGAAAAGGTCAGCCAAAAGCACTCTAAACATGTAGAAATTGACATCCACTTCGTTCACGAAAAGGTTCGACTTGGCTAGGTTCGAGTTTTACACATTCCCTCCTCCATGCAATATGCAGACATCTTTACCAAAGGTTTACCTCGTTACTTATATCAACAGTTCCGATCCAGTTTGGGCGTTTGTGCTTTCCCTGCTCAAACTGCGGGGGAGTATTAGCTGAATCTTTTGTATTTTAGGTAGTGTATTTTAGTTATGATTTATATTTATCCTTCCCTATTTTATCTCCTCATTAGAAGGATGTATTGATTGTATCTCTCCATATATAGAGGTTATTTTATTCAATGCAATATACAGAAAAATCACTTACGTGCCATAATCCTTGTTACACATATAATTTCATTTCATCATTCTTAATTAAAAAACCAAAAGTTTTACTAATTTTAATTAAAAGGGGAAGGAAATTATACCAGTTCACTGTGACAAATGAAATAAAGTTGCTCAACCACATTGCCTTGTTCCATAATGACTTCCCATGGGAGAAAAAATTCTTCATGCACTTTAGTTACAACTTAATTTATGAATTCGAAAGAGCATCCTTTGAAAAGTGAAACTTTTTCAATGTATGATATGTATAGCATTTGAGATATCTGGAAAGAATCAAATTTACAACATCATTAAGCATATAATTCTGATGATTTCAGAGCACATAATGTCTTAATAAGAAAAAGATTGAAAGTCTACCTTTGCATGAATGGAAATTGGAAGATCACAAAGAATAGTGGAATCAGTGTAGTTGCTTTCATATTATAAACGAAGGTGACCTTTTATCTGATTTCTTATATCTCTCCCAAGTCTATTTCTATTCATATATTTAAGAAGATCTGTCATTCTATCTCTATATCTTTTTGTCTTTGATCCTTTCACTATTAAAGCTGTCATATACTCATATTACCAATCAAGTATGCTCTCAAAACCATATCAAATGACACATAAATCATTACAAATATCATTTCTCTCATATTCATTGCATGGATTTCACCATAACTTGTACAAAGTACAAACAAACAAATCCACACATTATGGCATTGTACTTTTGATTTTTGTATATAATAAATAAACGAATGAAAGTACATTGCTATTTATGTTGATGAAGTACTTACCAACTGTGGCCATAGTAACAATGGCAATATATAAGGAAGTTGTGTAGTGTTTCCAAAGATCAATCTCTCTTAAATTTGAGTAGCTATAATCGCCTGATTTTAATCTCCCAATCCAGGTGTATCCTTCTTCGACAGCTGGCAGAGTCGTAGCCAAATAATAGAATACGCAAGCAGCCGTATGCGTGCAATAGAGTTCAACAGTGATTAATTTTATATTCCTTGAAAAAAGATAATTGACACGAATGTCCTTTTCTAATCTTGAAAAGAATTCCAAGACTTTGCATACTCGAACCAATCTAATTAGGAAAAGGTACCTCACTTCTTCTTTTCCTTTGGAAGACTAATATAATTAAATAATCATTTATCGTATTGTACATAATAATTTTATTATTGCATCATGTACTAATGCATACCCTGTATATGTTATCCCAAGGAATACATGCAAGTATATCGAAGAAAAAATGAGATTTGAGGTACCTGAAATCACAAATAGGTGGATTTTAATTTAAACAATTTTATAGAATGTTTTATTGAATTTGGATGTATAGAAAAGAAATTATGAACCTAACACTGGTTAAGTTGCGATTATAAATCATTTTGTAAGTTTGGGTGTCTCTGTAGGCTATAAAAGAAATGTAGGACAACGTCTATGAGGAAAGCGATTTGACCAGCTATGTTCAAGAAATAGAGGTTTTTAGGCAAACCCCTGAAGAAACCAAATTCCATTGGTGTGAAAAAAGAAGAGTATACTTCTCCCATGCCATGCCTTACACCAGCTGCATTCAAAAGTTTTTATGCATGTTAGAGTTTTCATCTTTTGTTCCCTTGTATGATCTTAGTATAATTGAGACCAATTTATATGTTTAAATGTTATGGAAGAATAGGATTTTTTTTTTATTACATTTTGTAGCAGCACCAGAAATGTTGAATTTCACCAAATCAAAAGTAGTCAAAAGTTGTATCGAAAGGGAGGAAGCTATGAAACTTTGGTGGGAATAAACATCAACACTTTACTCATCAACATCACCAATTGAACTCCATGGAAAACAGTTACCGATTCAATCTGCAAATGCTGTGAAAACGCCAACACCAAGACACCAAGACGAATTTTAAGCACAACCCCCCACCCCTACCCTCTGAGGATGCAGTAAGGAAGAAACAGGATCAATGCACCAATTTTCCATTGCAAGTTTGAATCTAGTGCCTCTGTTATTTACCTAGTTGGTGGATAGAAATTGAATGTCACCAAAAACTTTATCTTGATGATTCATAACACCGATTAAAATCTTTGGAATTGCATGTTATTCAAAGAGATCTTATAACTCTATAGCACAAGGCTCCCAACAATTCTACTTCAAGACCCCTGTTTGGAGAGCATCCTCGACATTGAAGACATTGAACATGAGCTAGCTTACACCATTGACAAAACCAGTTCCAGATTCCCAAGTGCAGAAACCGCAACCGAATCATCTGAATCCTTTATCGATCATGCAAATTCATTTTGAATCCTATCAAAAGCCGCTTCCAAATCATTTGAGTCCTTCCAAATCGCAGGTAATTTATCAACTTGAAACAGATTGGTGATTATTCAAAAGTATGAATCCATTTCATTTCTGTAGTAGTCGTAAAGTGGTTGAATTGGATATCAATTAATGTGTATGTATTGGTGGTTTTCCTCATTTTTCTAGCTATCTTCTTCCAACGCGCCATTTAGGATCATTTATACATACTTGTTGCAAAAATGCGAGTTTAATGAATATTAACTGTTTGATGAAATGCCTGAATGATTTTTTTTTTTAATTTAATGCCACATCAGCAGTATGGTATTGGTTTGTTCATAGTGTAGTGTGGTGATATTATAGAGTACTTGAAAAAAATATATTTACAGAAACTAAATGTACACACCCAATACATAATGAGAGAAGAATGGTTTTCAGGCAATGCTATTGATATATTAGCTAACAATACACTTTAAAATGCGAACCACATTTAATTATTTTTGTAGCTAGATAATGTTTTTATGGTGTCTTTGGGAAAACTTGCTTAACATTAAATATCATGTTTTTTGGAAAAATTTGATTCCCATCAATATATATGTAGAGAGCCCTTGTTTTATTTGTTTCAGGTTTGCAGATTGTAATTTCTTCCATGATCTATTGAGTATCCATGAAAGAAACTACCAGTGTCATTTCATTTTGGTGCTCCTAATAGACATGGAAGGGAGATACAGATGGAGAAGCTTTTTATACTAGCATGCATTAATGAGTTTGAATCTGTTCTTTGCAATAATTTGTAGGAGCACATGCAATTTCTGTAGGAAAATAAGATTACATCTGAGACTTATGCTTGACATACTGCATCACAAATTATACCCCATAAATCATATTAACTAGATAATATTCACAGATGTATTTTAAATATATATATATATATATATATATATATATATATATATATATATATATATATATATATATATATATATATATATATATATATATATGAAGTTGAGTTATTCATTTTAAAACATGCAAATAACAAATGAATATAAAATGAAACAAATATAAAAAGTATGTCCTGTTTGAGGGATGTATGGATGGTGTTTTCCTTGATTTTCAGCTGTGAGTTTTAGAAGTATAGCAATCGTCATTGACTTATTTGTATACTACAACAAACATTAGTGGCGGATCCAATATCAAAGTAAAGGGGTATCCCCAATAAAAAAAAAATCGCATAATACACAACAATAAAAAATTTCCTGAAAAAATTACACTACTAATTTTTTTAGGGGTATCCCGGGATACATACTAGATCTGCCATTGACAAACATATGTGAAGTTTCTTAACAAAAAGCTATTCAAATGAATACATGTTGACAAGATGCATATAGGGAACTTAAGAAAAGTAAAAAGAACATTGAAAGTACAATATATTGATCAGGCAAGAGATGTCAATTCAAAGCAGATCCTTCATTAACCGATTTGAAACTTGTTGCATTGTTGGTCTTTCATGTGGATTGGAGTTCAAACATGCTCTTGAGAGATTCAAAACCAACTTAACTTGTTTCTCTACTTCGGATGAGGGAGGAGGTATCCGACTATCTCCCACGTTTGACGGCACCAGATAATCAGCAGCAGACAATGTTGGTAAAGATGTTATGAGATCTCCCGGATGCTTTCCCATTATCACTTCTACTGCAACAACTCCAAAGCTATACACATCGCATTTCTCATTTGCCACCATCGTATAAGCAAGCTCTACATCCAAAGATACATAAGATATATATATATATATATATATATATATATATATATATATATATATATATATCAACCCCACAAGATTCTAACATATATACATATATGTATATATACATATTTATATATATCATAAAAGTTAAGAAGATGCAGAATTCCAATCACAAGATAGTGTTACCTGGCGCGATGTATCCATAGGTGCCTGCAATTGCAGTCCAGTTGGATGAATCAAGTTTTAAAAGCTTGGATGTGCCAAAATCAGAAATATGTGCCTCACAATCAGAATCAAGAAGGATGTTGGCAATGGAAATGTCTCTATGAATTATAGGAGGTGAGCAGTCATGATGCATATAAGCCAAACCATTAGCTACACCCTTTACTATATTTACCCTTTTTAACCAATCTAGTTCTTTTGCTAAGACATCGCTTCTTAAGATTAATCCAAGGCTTCCATTTTCAAGGTATTCATAAATCAAAAATGAGTGGCGAGAATGAGAGCAATATCCATAGAGTTTCACTATGTTTCTATGCCTTATGTTCGTTAATGCTCGTACCTCATTAAGAAATCCATTATGATCAACATTCTGGGACGATGGGCGAAGTTTCTTCACAGCTACCACATTGTTAGTTTGTAGTTCGGCTTTGTACACAGTCCCATATCCTCCGGTCCCAATGCAGTATGTTTCATGGAAATCATTTGTTGCCTTCAAGATATCAGCATACACCACTTTTCCATCAAAGCTTGTAATAGAGAAATAATCACCGATTTCTTCATCCGATGGTTTTTGTGGAGACTTTTTCTTTTTTTGTAGATTAGCAATGAGGCGATACGTGAATACACCAAGTAAAACAATCCCGATAAGAGGGAGCACAATTACAAGGATAAGCTTATGATCATTTTTCTTCTTCATAATCTGACTTGGACAAAGTTTCACTCCCGTAACATTCCCACACAAATTTGGATTGCCTTCTATGGACGCATTCACAAAGTTAACTCTGGCGGGGATTGGACCTGAGAGCTGATTGTAAGAAAGGTTGATGTCAATCTCGCGAGGCAAATTTATAAAAGCATTGGGAATAGAACCAGATAGTCTATTGTGAGAAAGATCTAATTTTTGCAAACTCTGCAAACTTTGAACTTCAGATGGTATCTCTTTAGTGAGAAAATTTTTAGATAAATCAAGTTCCGTAAGATGAACTAATTTACCAATCTCGGATGGAATTTTCTCACTAAGGTTGTTATTACTAAGATTCAAGTAGTGGATTTGTGACCATTGATCAATACTTCTTGGAATTGACCCATTCAATTTATTTTTGGATAGATCGAGTACTTCAAGGAGTTCACAAAATCCAAGCTCTAGAGGTATAACACCTGAAAGTTGGTTGCCAGCCAAGTACAAATACAACATACTTTTCATCTTCCCAAACTCCTTTGGGATCTCACTAACAAAATGATTCGAAGACAGATTAAGTCTTTCAAGTTGAGTTAAATTTCCAAACTCTGGAGGAATAGAACCACTAAGTTGATTGTTGTTCACCTTAAAATCAGTGAGAGACTTCAACTTTCCAAGTTCACTAGGAATGGGACCAGCAAGCCGATTATGATGCATATAAAGGAGATTTAAAGATATCAGATCAGCAAATGATAAAGGAATAAAACCACTAAGCTGATTTGTGCTCAACGAAAGAAGAGTGAGAGACTTCAACTTCCCAAGTTCATTAGGAATAAGACCTGATAATTTATTATCACCGAGGCTCAGCCACTGTACGTTGCTCAAGTTTGCTAGTGATGAAGGAATGGAACCACTTAGTTGATTGGAGGTTGCATCAAGATGAGTGAGAGACTTCAAATTCCCAATTTCAACAGGAATGGGACCAGAAAGTTGATTTTGGGCGAAATAAAGGCCATTCAAAGATGTCAAATCACCCAATGATGAAGGAATACAACCACTAAGTTGGTTGTAACCTACATCAAGATAAATGAGAGACTTCAAATTCCCAAGTTCAATAGGAATGGTACCATAGATTTGATTTTCATCCAAATAAAGGATAGTCAAAGATGTCAAATCACCTAATGATGAAGGAATCGAACCACTAAGTTGATTCTCGCTAGCCTCAAGAATAGTGAGAGACTTCAAATTCCCAAGTTCAATAGGAATGGGACCAGAGAGTTGATTTTGGTGCAAATAAAGTAGATTCAAAGATGTCAAATCACCTAATGATGAAGGAATAGAACCACTAAGTTGATTTTTGCTAACCTTAAGATTAATGAGAGACTTCAAGTTCCCAAGTTCAATAGGAATGAGACCAGAGAGTTGATTTTGGTACAAATAAAGAACACTTAAAGATGTCAAATCACCTAATGATGAAGGAATAGAACCACTAAGTTGATTGTAGCTCACATCAAGATTGGTGAGGGACTTCAAATTCCCAATTCCAATAGGAATGGGACCAGAGAGTTGATTTTTATCCAAATAAAGGATATTCAAAGATGTCAAGTTACCCAATGATGAAGGAATAGAACCACTAAGTTGATTGTTGCTCACTTCAAGATCAGTGAGGGATTTCAACTTCCCAAGTTCAATAGGAATGGGACCAGAGAGTTGATTTTGGTGCAAATAAAGTAGATTCAAAGATGTCAAATCACCCAATGATGAAGGAATAGAGTCATTAAGTTGATTGTCACTTAAGTCAAGATCAGTTAGAGATTTGAAATTCCCAAGTTCAATAGGAATGGGACCAGAGAGTTGATTTGTCCACAAATAAAGGCCATTCAAAGATGTCAAATAACCTAGTGATGAAGGAATACAACCTCTAAGTTGATTTTTGCTCAGCGCAAGATGAGTGAGAGACTTCAAATTCCCAAGTTCAATAGGAATGAGACCCGAGAGTTGATTTTTGTACAAATTAATGGCATTCAAAGAGGTTAAATTACCCATTGATGAAGGAATAGGACCAGATATATTGTTTGAGTACATGTACAAGATGGTTAGCTGGTCTAGGTTTCCTATTTCAGGTGGGATTACTCCAGAAAACTTATTTTCTGAAAAATCAAGATGGATAAGTTTGGACAGCAGTCTGATTTCTGGTGGGATGGGGCCAAAGAAGTTATTTATACTAAGATTAAAATGTGTAAGATTGTGTAGCAAAGAAAATGAAAATCTATGAAGCGTACCCTTTATTCCAGATGATGTGAGGCTCAACTTCTGAATGCTCCCATCAGCATTGCAAACGATTCCAAGCCAAGAAGTGCATGGAACTGATGTACTGGAATTCAAAGGGAGGGGAATCCATGAAGAAAGCAAGGAGTTTTTTGGGATTTCAAGGCTTGCTTTCCATTTAAGAAGAGCATTGGCTTCCTCCAAAGAAGCAGAAGCAAAATTTTGTATTGAGGAGAGTGTGATGATTAGTAGAGCCAGAGAGAAAAATAACAAGTTCGAAGAAGACATTATTTGCTTTGTCATGTTGCTTTCGATAAAAAAAGGAATGGTTTGCATGTCCTAATTTATACTTGAGCTATCTTTTTCTCTTGTTTTCTTTTTAATGTGCTTGAAAAGGAAATATGTACAATGTCATATTTTTCCACAAGCAGGCCTTTTAACATGTCAAAATTTTCCACAAAGGTGTGTATTACACTTTGAATTGTATCTATCTGTCATGACATTGATCTTTTTTTAGAACAATAAAATACGTTGTAACCCAAAATTTAGCAAGGCGCTAGGATTACAAAAAGACAACATGCAGTAGTATATGTTATTCTTGGATTTAACAATGTAATAATATAACTTAACTTGATTATTTGGATGTATTTATTTTTGTTTTCTAATAAATTCTAGTAGAAGTTTCATTCAAACTGCGCTTGACATCATAACCAGTTCTGTAACTGATGATTATTATATTAATAATTATCACGTGAAAATCATGTGAATGGGTCAATAGAGATAGGGACTTAAGGGTCCCTTAAAAAAATCTAAAATGCAAATGGGCATGGTGTGTTATTTGGACGTGTGAATGAGGGAAAACCGGAAAAGAAAATAAATATGAAGATAATTAAATAAAAACTGGTGGTTCTTATTGTTCCCTGCATTTATTTCATCTGTTAATTTCTTTTATATCCTGAAACGCCTAAAAGGGTTCATACTTGTACAGACATAAAAATGAAGATAGTTAAATAAATAAAAAGTGAAATACAAGTATGTTCTTGTTTGTTTATTATATATTTCTACAACTGATTCGTTTACTCAAATCTTTAGAATTCATCTGCACATCACATTTCATGATCAATTCTTTCTCTTAGGGTCCTTATCATCACATATTAGACACATAATTCACGACAGATTTTTTTGCTGGAATAGAAAGTCCCATATAACTAAGATTATATTTATGTTTGCTTTCCAAGTAATTCTAATAAAACTTTCTTTCCAAAAGCAAACATCCCTTATCAAATTGATCAATGCTCCCAATTCAACACCACGTCATGGAAAACAGTTACCGATTCAATCTGCAAAGGCTGCGACCAAAACACCAAGATGATTTTTCATTGCAAGTTTGAATCTACTGCCTCTATTGTTTACCCAGTTGAAGGATAGAAATTGAATCTCATCAAACAGTTTATCTTGATGATTGTAACACCTATTAAAAACTCTGGAATTGCGTTAATGATATATCACGTAACTCTTCCTAGTATCAAGGAAGTGATTAGATGATAGTTATATATTGTATTTTCCCTATTTTATCTCATGTGTATGTGTAATTAATCTAATCCCCTGCTACTCAATATCTCTATATGCAGAGCCCACCTCGATCCGCTTAAGCGCTTTCTGATCCATGGCGCCCATCGAATCCACTTTGACCGACGACTTAAGAGTTGAGACAACATGAACCCATCGAATCCTATTACCATCATTGATCTCACAACAGGAAAAATCAGTATTCTAGTTGCTCCAACTTGCGTCACTTCCATTCGGTCATCCGACTATTTCCATTCTACATTCAATTTCTAGATCCAGCAACTTAAATATTTCTCTACTTTGAGCTTCAAAGTTCTACTGTATATCTTGAAATTCTAATAAAGTCATAAACTTCCCTTTGCTGCAGATTCTCTTCAAAGTTCTAAACCTTTGGAACCATTTTATTCTAATGTTGGGGACCAAATGATTTGACTATTCATGGCTTTTGTTATTATTTAATGTTTGTTGATCATTTCAGTAAATATACATGGCTCTATCCTAATAAAAATAATCAGAGGTTGTTATCTTGTTTCCCAAATTCAAGCTACTAGTCGAAAAGTGTCTCCAACATCCTATCATATCCGTTTAGTGTTTACACAGATAATGGAGGCCAATATACCTATTTGTCACCAATTCTTACCTCATATGGCAGCTCTCAGTTCAAAACACCACCGTATACAACTTGTTGGCTTAATTAGGATTTTGGGACAAAAAGAGTCTCTGGGGTATTTTTGGAATACTTTGTTTTTAAATGTTTTTGAGTTATTTTAGGAGTCTAACTCTTTTAGTATATGGATACATGTGCTCACAAACATTAAATATTATGTCTATATCATAATTATATATATATATATATATATATATAGAGAGAGAGAGAGAGAGAGAGTTATAGTTATGTTCCAAATGAGAAAAATTATAAAATTGAGAACGCGAGAAAAAGCTGGGCCACATATTTTATTTATTTTTTATTTTCCCGCATACCTGTGTGACAAAAGAATGTAATATTCATACGTGAATATAAACCAGCTACACCACAACCACCTTTGGGACACATTCCTTTTTCCCACAAAACCTTCAAACGTACCGACTGAGGCGTTGCTGACGTTAACTGATATTCATATATAAATAAGTATATTCATATATGAATACATATGTATATTCCAATATGAGTATGTATGTGTCTATTCTCAAGTTATTCTTCATATATGAATATATTTATTCATATATGAATATTATTTGTCCCATCGTTCTGGTACATTGGAGCACTTAAGCGGCAGATTTGAAATATGCGAAAATATAGTTACCTTTATATTCAAATATGAATATTACATTCTTCAGTCGCGCCGGTACGCAGGATGGTTTTGCGGCAAAAAGAACTATGTGGCATAGATGTGTTCTCGCGTTCTTTCATAATTGTTCTCATTTGAACCTTCCCCTATATATATATATATATATATATATATATATATATATATATATATATATATATATATATATATATATATCATGTTAACCTATTAAACTCACAGTTATATCCAATCTTGTAATCTAATCAGTATAAATCAATTTAATACCATAAAATATATTTAAAAATTAAAATAAAAGGTGGTTGGACTAGAATACCCTTTTCAAGTCATTAAAGAATAGACATAATTGGGTTTAACTACAATTAAACCTAATTGTGGGAAACTCCATCCACGTGATTTACAACTCCAAGACCTCAAGCTTCCATATAGCAGACTATTCTCACTTTTTTCACCAGTTTACCGCTACTCTTTTTGTTTGAGGCGATTTTGCGGTTTCTATTTGGGAACAACGACATTTATCCTTTAGGGCTCAATGGACGGATTGATGATGTGGCTTAGTTGTTGTTTCAAACGACTCCCAAGATGATATTGAATCCGTGGAAAGACAAAATCGAGAAAGAGATTAAAGATTTAGTAAACAAATTGAGTGAGAGAATAGACGATAATGATTTCTTCTATGGGCCAGATTGTGTAATTTTGGTGAAAGGGTTGATAGTATTTGGCAATCGTTGGTTCACGTTAATGAAGAGTGGATATAGAAAGATGAATTCAACAAAAATATAAAGAAATTGAAGTTCAAGAAAGGGATGGATGAAGGATATTTTAGGTTAGATGAACTAAAGGGGATTATTGAGAAGGAAATAGAAAAGCATTTTGTTGATGAGCTTGGTAGTATTGACTATGTGGTTGATGCTGGTGGAGGAATGGTGGTGAAACACTCTCATGCTTACAATTTGCAAAATGAGATTCATATAACCTAACCTAGTTTTGGTGAGCCTGGTCAATGTTTTCCCCTAACAATGATTATGTTGAGGCATGACATCATCCAAGAGGTTTTCACTCTTGAACATGTTGCAAAGGTTTGCTCTCTTAACTTGTTCTTTGGTTGTGATTTCCAAGTAATGTGTTAGTTCGTTTCTTGTTTGCTAATTTTGTTTAATGTTTTGTGTCCAATTGTTTGAATTGAAATCTAAGTGAGTTGGAATTACCCATATGACCTTGACTAGTTACATCAATAATTTGTGCATTTTATGGTGTTATGAACAGAGTGTGCCATTCAACATATCTATGACTCCAAAGAACTGTAGAGTGTTTGGATGATTGCATCCCGATTCAAAAAAGATGGTTTTGTTGTGTGATTTCTCATATGATGTTGTAAAAAGAAATGTAAAACTTTCAATGTTTAGGAGAAGGGATTAACTGTGAACATGATCAGATTTGAGTTCACATCAAACCACAAAGATCCCACTCATACTTGCATACATCACTTCAGGGTGCATGGTTATGAATCCAATTCTCTCTTCTCGTTGGTAACAGCCTCATGACATTATATGCAATCTCTTTATCTTATCACTTTACATGGCGTTCATGATTAGGTTAAAATGAAAATTATTAGTTGGTCCATATGATCAAGTTTATATATAATTTGATTATGATCCTTGAAGCCTACTGTTAATGTGTATTGTATGCTTGTGTTTTTGGTTGCACATTTCTCAGACTAGTAAAAATCAGTCAATGTATGACTTGTAGAGTGTTTGAGATATCTGGAGAGAATCACATTTATAATATCATTAAACATATAATTCTAATGATTTCAGAATATAGAATCGCTTAATAAGAAGATGATTGAAAGTCTACTTTTCCACGAATGGAAATTGGAAGATCGCGAAGAACAGAGGAATCGGTATAGTTACTCTCGTATTTTAATCTAAGGTGTCCTTTTTTTTAATTGGTATATTTCTGTATCTCATTCCAATGATTTACAATTTGTATTTATACAAAATCCTATCACTATCTACAATAAAGATAAGGTCTATCAACTATAACAGTACTTCCTCAATATGAGGAAGGATATCTTCGGCTAATATACCCCTGCAGTCGAATCTGAAGGATGAAGAACATTGAGATTGTTTTTAAAGTCGTCAGAGAGAATGAAAGGTAGACCCTTTGTGAAGATATCTGCAATTTGATACCGAGATGGAATGTGGAGTACACGGACTTTACCCCGAGCGACCTTTTCCCAAACGAAATGAATGTCGAGCTCGATGTGCTTGGTACATTGATGTTTAACCAGGTTGCAGGATAAGTAAACGACACTAACATTGTTAGAGTGGACTAGCGTGGGTGTAGTTCGGGGGACATAAAGGTCCAACATTAAATTTATGATCCAACATGTTTCGGAAACGACATCTGCAACTCCTCGGTATTCTGCTTCAGCACTAGATCGAGAGAGTGTTAGTTGACGCTTGGAGGACCAGATATTAGGTTATCGGCCAAGTAGAAACAGTAAACATAATTTGAGCGTCTCGTGTCTAGGAAACCTGCCCAATTGACATCAATATAAGCAATAAGTTTCTTGGAATGTGATTTGTGAAGATGCAACTCGTGAGCAAGAGTACCATTAATATACCTCAAAATTCATTTAAGAGCATTAAAATGAGATGTTCTAGTTAACCCTAGGTTCATGTTCACTAATACTAGGCATACAATCTTGTTCTCACAAAACTATAAGATTCAAACAATCAAGAAGATGTTTATACAACTCAATATACTTGGTTATTAATAGAAAATAATTATCATTAACACATAAGGATCTTTTAACAAGCTTAACAAGATAAATAACCAAATCAATATAATCCAAGCTACTTAATCAAACCATATTCATAAGATCCTCTACATCTAAATAGAAGTATGGAGTTTAGCCTATAACTTCAGCAAATAACATCATAAAAATGAAATTTATCAATGTAGACATACAAACACCAATTTCCATAAATGTCATTGCAAGGAGATATAAAATAAAGTAAAACAAATTTTTATTTATTTATAAAATGCGGAAAAACTTTTTCCTTACAATGCAACTTTGAATGAAAACTATGATATTACATATTTCCTAGCAATCTATCATAACTCCTAAGTAGCAGCTCAAGAATCCGATCTTCGAACCATGCGATAGAAATCCATCTTCGCGATCAGATTCAGTATACTCTTCCTTTAAGTTCCTCCCCTTTGCTTGATCCTGCCAAACATCAAAATATAACCGAGTCACATCATGTATTAAGAATCAACAATTATAATCTTAACAGAGTTAGATAATGGACTTACCTGAAGCAGAGTCAAACTTTTTGATTCTTCCTTCTCTCAGATCTTTCAGGTAGTTAGGGAAGCTTCGCTTCCAATGTCCCTTCTCTTGACAGTAAAGGCATACAGACTCTTTGGGAATGGTAGATGGGACTGTCATAGGCTTAGCCTTTCTCTTTACCTTTTGGTCAACCGGATTGACCAAGGTCGATCCCTTTCCATTAGGAAGAGAAAGCTTTTCTAGAATTCCAATGTTACCATTGTCAATGTCCATGGAAGTTTGAGAAATAGACGTTTCACCCATATTTTCTTGACCATTGCGCCAAATCATTGTTGATTCAGCAGCAACAAGCAAATAAGAAAGATCTATTAGGGTCATGTCGTGATCTGTCACATAGTAGTCTTTAATAAACTCATTATATGACTCAGGAAGTGACTGAAGAACCTAGTCAATATCCAACTTCCTTGGAACAACGACACCCAACATTCTCAACCTGTCAATATGTGACTTCATTCCTAAGACATGAGTGCACACAGGTCTTCCATCTTTATGTTTCATTACAAGTAGGGCTTGAGTGATCGTGAACTTTTCAAGTCTTCGAGCTTGTGGGTCAGGGAAAATAATTGGAGGAGGTGGAGGAAGAGAAGTATGATTTCCATGATCTAGTCTCGGGACATCATCTTCATTAGGAAAGCTTGTTCCAAGAGATTTGGGAAGATCATAATTGTCTAAACCAGACATCTACAATGGCAGAAATTCAAGTTAGTTGATTCAAGTCCTTAATATAACACCCAATATGAAATATTAAGGCTAGGACCCAACACAATATTTTATAACTTGTAAAAGGGATGCCGTAATCCAAGCCATAAAATATTTGAAGGTAGGAGAATGATAATTCACCAATTTCCACCATGAAAAACGAAATAGGAATTAGGTTTTAATTGGTTTGAAGCTCCTAGATCTTTTAAGATTCATTGAACTTTTCAATGGCATGTTTAAATCTAGATTGTGCCCTCTCAAGTTTGTGATTGGGATGCAGAGGATCACAAATAAGGTTAAAATAACATTGCAAATATACTTGGTACCCTTAATATTTATCACCTAATCGATGTGTCGGTTAACCATACGCGCTCCACCGATCAATGATAAACCTTAAGCCACCCTTTGCCTACCTTGTTAAATCCAAGTTAGTGTGTGGGTTAACCACACACGCTCCACTAACGACTTAAGCAAGGTGCAAAGTGCAATTTCATGGGTTAGCACCAAATTCACATTTTCCTAAAGTAACTAAGATTGAGAATTTATAAAATGTTTAGTTGCTTTATATTTATCATTATACTTATAATGAGAATTATAGTCCTTGTCCCACTTGTTCGGCTAACGACCCTCCACCAGTCAAGGAAGCGGTGGGTGAGAGTGGACACCCATTAAGTTGTTATTTTATAAGCAGCAACCTTATACCCCCTTATAGACTGGCTTCGTGAATGAGGCCCACTAACGGTAAGACTGACTTGATCTTATACATATATATTATTAACTTATAGGGGTTGAATTTTAAATTTTAGAACTCTAGGGTTTGGAATTAAAGTGTGTGTGAGAGTTTACAAATTCTAAAACTTAAGGGCATGTTTCGAACAATTCAAAAACTTTTGGATTTTCATAACTTATGAGTTTGATTAAGGTTTTTAAAAACTTTAATGAAGAGACTCTTGAACATCCATAACTTGGGGACAAGTTATGGAGTCCATAAAACTATTTATGAGAAAGACTCTTCAACTATGTAACCTATGAATTTTTAATGGATCTTTAAAAGAAATAACTTTTGGTAATCCATAACTTGAGGACAAATTATGAACTCAATTAAAAAAATTTAGATCAAGAATTATTTAACAAATAATTTTGCAAATAATTCCTATGATCTACCAAAACTCATAAGTGTATGAACAATCATATCAACAATTTCAAGAATTACATAAAGACATTTAAAACATGAAATTTTGATAATAACCTTGAAATTGGTTTACCATAATCATTACCACATCAAAAACAGGTTTTATAAGTCCAAAACAGTTTAAGGTAATGATTCTAGACCAATTCCAGCCTTAAAACTCGAAGATATGCTGTTAGGGGGTCCAACTCGTCAAGTGCATGAACCAACTCGACGAGTTTGATGATTTTACACATGGACTCGTCGAGTCCCTTAATGGACTCGGCGAGTCAGCTATCTAGATAGCATATAAACTTCGATTTTCAGTAATTTGCATCAAGTATAAATGAAAACAAGCCTAGGCTTTGATACCACTGAAGGGTTTTGAGCATTCTAACACTCCTATGGTGTACATGCAACCCTATAAACCTTGGATCCACGTTCCCTGCATTTATTTCATCTGTTAATTTCTTTTATATCCTGAAACGCCTAAAAGGGTTCATACTTGTACAGACATAAAAATGAAGATAGTTAAATAAATAAAAAGTGAAATACAAGTATGTTCTTGTTTGTTTATTATATATTTCTACAACTGATTCGTTTACTCAAATCTTTAGAATTCATCTGCACATCACATTTCATGATCAATTCTTTCTCTTAGGGTCCTTATCATCATATATTAGACACATAATTCACGACAGATTTTTTTGCTGGAATAGAAAGTCCCATATAACTAAGATTATATTTATGTTTGCTTTCCAAGTAATTCTAATAAAACTTTCTTTCCAAAAGCAAACATCCCTTATCAAATTGATCAATGCTCCCAATTCAACACCACGTCATGGAAAACAGTTACCGATTCAATCTGCAAAGGCTGCGACCAAAACACCAAGATGATTTTTCATTGCAAGTTTGAATCTACTGCCTCTATTGTTTACCCAGTTGAAGGATAGAAATTGAATCTCATCAAACAGTTTATCTTGATGATTGTAACACCTATTAAAAACTCTGGAATTGCGTTAATGATATATCACGTAACTCTTCCTAGTATCAAGGAAGTGATTAGATGATAGTTATATATTGTATTTTCCCTATTTTATCTCATGTGTATGTGTAATTAATCTAATCCCCTGCTACTCAATATCTCTATATGCAGAGCCCACCTCGATCCGCTTAAGCGCTTTCTGATCCATGGCGCCCATCGAATCCACTTTGACCGACGACTTAAGAGTTGAGACAACATGAACCCATCGAATCCTATTACCATCATTGATCTCACAACAGGAAAAATCAGTATTCTAGTTGCTCCAACTTGCGTCACTTCCATTCGGTCATCCGACTATTTCCATTCTACATTCAATTTCTAGATCCAGCAACTTAAATATTTCTCTACTTTGAGCTTCAAAGTTCTACTGTATATCTTGAAATTCTAATAAAGTCATAAACTTCCCTTTGCTGCAGATTCTCTTCAAAGTTCTAAACCTTTGGAACCATTTTATTCTGATGTTGGGGACCAAATGATTTGACTATTCATGGCTTTTGTTATTATTTAATGTTTGTTGATCATTTCAGTAAATATACATGGCTCTATCCTAATAAAAATAATCAGAGGTTGTTATCTTGTTTCCCAAATTCAAGCTACTAGTCGAAAAGTGTCTCCAACATCCTATCATATCCGTTTAGTGTTTACACAGATAATGGAGGCCAATATACCTATTTGTCACCAATTCTTACCTCATATGGCAGCTCTCAGTTCAAAACACCACCGTATACAACTTGTTGGCTTAATTAGGATTTTGGGACAAAAAGAGTCTCTGGGGTATTTTTGGAATACTTTGTTTTTAAATGTTTTTGAGTTATTTTAGGAGTCTAACTCTTTTAGTATATGGATACATGTGCTCACAAACATTAAATATTATGTCTATATCATAATTATATATATATATATATATATAGAGAGAGAGAGAGAGAGAGAGAGAGAGAGAGTTATAGTTATGTTCCAAATGAGAAAAATTATAAAATTGAGAACGCGAGAAAAAGCTGGGCCACATATTTTATTTATTTTTTATTTTCCCGCATACCTGTGTGACAAAAGAATGTAATATTCATACGTGAATATAAACCAGCTACACCACAACCACCTTTGGGACACATTCCTTTTTCCCACAAAACCTTCAAACGTACCGACTGAGGCGTTGCTGACGTTAACTGATATTCATATATAAATAAGTATATTCATATATGAATACATATGTATATTCCAATATGAGTATGTATGTGTCTATTCTCAAGTTATTCTTCATATATGAATATATTTATTCATATATGAATATTATTTGTCCCATCGTTCTGGTACATTGGAGCACTTAAGCGGCAGATTTGAAATATGCGAAAATATAGTTACCTTTATATTCAAATATGAATATTACATTCTTCAGTCGCGCCGGTACGCAGGATGGTTTTGCGGCAAAAAGAACTATGTGGCATAGATGTGTTCTCGCGTTCTTTCATAATTGTTCTCATTTGAACCTTCCCCTATATATATATATATATATATATATATATATATATATATATATATATATATATATATATATATATATATATATATATATATATCATGTTAACCTATTAAACTCACAGTTATATCCAATCTTGTAATCTAATCAGTATAAATCAATTTAATACCATAAAATATATTTAAAAATTAAAATAAAAGGTGGTTGGACTAGAATACCCTTTTCAAGTCATTAAAGAATAGACATAATTGGGTTTAACTACAATTAAACCTAATTGTGGGAAACTCCATCCACGTGATTTACAACTCCAAGACCTCAAGCTTCCATATAGCAGACTATTCTCACTTTTTTCACCAGTTTACCGCTACTCTTTTTGTTTGAGGCGATTTTGCGGTTTCTATTTGGGAACAACGACATTTATCCTTTAGGGCTCAATGGACGGATTGATGATGTGGCTTAGTTGTTGTTTCAAACGACTCCCAAGATGATATTGAATCCGTGGAAAGACAAAATCGAGAAAGAGATTAAAGATTTAGTAAACAAATTGAGTGAGAGAATAGACGATAATGATTTCTTCTATGGGCCAGATTGTGTAATTTTGGTGAAAGGGTTGATAGTATTTGGCAATCGTTGGTTCACGTTAATGAAGAGTGGATATAGAAAGATGAATTCAACAAAAATATAAAGAAATTGAAGTTCAAGAAAGGGATGGATGAAGGATATTTTAGGTTAGATGAACTAAAGGGGATTATTGAGAAGGAAATAGAAAAGCATTTTGTTGATGAGCTTGGTAGTATTGACTATGTGGTTGATGCTGGTGGAGGAATGGTGGTGAAACACTCTCATGCTTACAATTTGCAAAATGAGATTCATATAACCTAACCTAGTTTTGGTGAGCCTGGTCAATGTTTTCCCCTAACAATGATTATGTTGAGGCATGACATCATCCAAGAGGTTTTCACTCTTGAACATGTTGCAAAGGTTTGCTCTCTTAACTTGTTCTTTGGTTGTGATTTCCAAGTAATGTGTTAGTTCGTTTCTTGTTTGCTAATTTTGTTTAATGTTTTGTGTCCAATTGTTTGAATTGAAATCTAAGTGAGTTGGAATTACCCATATGACCTTGACTAGTTACATCAATAATTTGTGCATTTTATGGTGTTATGAACAGAGTGTGCCATTCAACATATCTATGACTCCAAAGAACTGTAGAGTGTTTGGATGATTGCATCCCGATTCAAAAAAGATGGTTTTGTTGTGTGATTTCTCATATGATGTTGTAAAAAGAAATGTAAAACTTTCAATGTTTAGGAGAAGGGATTAACTGTGAACATGATCAGATTTGAGTTCACATCAAACCACAAAGATCCCACTCATACTTGCATACATCACTTCAGGGTGCATGGTTATGAATCCAATTCTCTCTTCTCGTTGGTAACAGCCTCATGACATTATATGCAATCTCTTTATCTTATCACTTTACATGGCGTTCATGATTAGGTTAAAATGAAAATTATTAGTTGGTCCATATGATCAAGTTTATATATAATTTGATTATGATCCTTGAAGCCTACTGTTAATGTGTATTGTATGCTTGTGTTTTTGGTTGCACATTTCTCAGACTAGTAAAAATCAGTCAATGTATGACTTGTAGAGTGTTTGAGATATCTGGAGAGAATCACATTTATAATATCATTAAACATATAATTCTAATGATTTCAGAATATAGAATCGCTTAATAAGAAGATGATTGAAAGTCTACTTTTCCACGAATGGAAATTGGAAGATCGCGAAGAACAGAGGAATCGGTATAGTTACTCTCGTATTTTAATCTAAGGTGTCCTTTTTTTTAATTGGTATATTTCTGTATCTCATTCCAATGATTTACAATTTGTATTTATACAAAATCCTATCACTATCTACAATAAAGATAAGGTCTATCAACTATAACAGTACTTCCTCAATATGAGGAAGGATATCTTCGGCTAATATACCCCTGCAGTCGAATCTGAAGGATGAAGAACATTGAGATTGTTTTTAAAGTCGTCAGAGAGAATGAAAGGTAGACCCTTTGTGAAGATATCTGCAATTTGATACCGAGATGGAATGTGGAGTACACGGACTTTACCCCGAGCGACCTTTTCCCAAACGAAATGAATGTCGAGCTCGATGTGCTTGGTACATTGATGTTTAACCAGGTTGCAGGATAAGTAAACGACACTAACATTGTTAGAGTGGACTAGCGTGGGTGTAGTTCGGGGGACATAAAGGTCCAACATTAAATTTATGATCCAACATGTTTCGGAAACGACATCTGCAACTCCTCGGTATTCTGCTTCAGCACTAGATCGAGAGAGTGTTAGTTGACGCTTGGAGGACCAGATATTAGGTTATCGGCCAAGTAGAAACAGTAAACATAATTTGAGCGTCTCGTGTCTAGGAAACCTGCCCAATTGACATCAATATAAGCAATAAGTTTCTTGGAATGTGATTTGTGAAGATGCAACTCGTGAGCAAGAGTACCATTAATATACCTCAAAATTCATTTAAGAGCATTAAAATGAGATGTTCTAGTTAACCCTAGGTTCATGTTCACTAATACTAGGCATACAATCTTGTTCTCACAAAACTATAAGATTCAAACAATCAAGAAGATGTTTATACAACTCAATATACTTGGTTATTAATAGAAAATAATTATCATTAACACATAAGGATCTTTTAACAAGCTTAACAAGATAAATAACCAAATCAATATAATCCAAGCTACTTAATCAAACCATATTCATAAGATCCTCTACATCTAAATAGAAGTATGGAGTTTAGCCTATAACTTCAGCAAATAACATCATAAAAATGAAATTTATCAATGTAGACATACAAACATCAATTTCCATAAATGTCATTGCAAGGAGATATAAAATAAAGTAAAACAAATTTTTATTTATTTATAAAATGCGGAAAAACTTTTTCCTTACAATGCAACTTTGAATGAAAACTATGATATTACATATTTCCTAGCAATCTATCATAACTCCTAAGTAGCAGCTCAAGAATCCGATCTTCGAACCATGCGATAGAAATCCATCTTCGCAATCAGATTCAGTATACTCTTCCTTTAAGTTCCTCCCCTTTGCTTGATCCTGCCAAACATCAAAATATAACCGAGTCACATCATGTATTAAGAATCAACAATTATAATCTTAACAGAGTTAGATAATGGACTTACCTGAAGCAGAGTCAAACTTTTTGATTCTTCCTTCTCTCAGATCTTTCAGGTAGTTAGGGAAGCTTCGCTTCCAATGTCCCTTCTCTTGACAGTAAAGACATACAGACTCTTTGGGAATGGTAGATGGGACTGTCATAGGCTTAGCCTTTCTCTTTACCTTTTGGTCAACCGGATTGACCAAGGTCGATCCCTTTCCATTAGGAAGAGAAAGCTTTTCTAGAATTCCAATGTTACCATTGTCAATGTCCATGGAAGTTTGAGAAATAGACGTTTCACCCATATTTTCTTGACCATTGCGCCAAATCATTGTTGATTCAGCAGCAACAAGCAAATAAGAAAGATCTATTAGGGTCATGTCGTGATCTGTCACATAGTAGTCTTTAATAAACTCATTATATGACTCAGGAAGTGACTGAAGAACCTAGTCAATATCCAACTTCCTTGGAACAACGACACCCAACATTCTCAACCTGTCAATATGTGACTTCATTCCTAAGACATGAGTGCACACAGGTCTTCCATCTTTATGTTTCATTACAAGTAGGGCTTGAGTGATCGTGAACTTTTCAAGTCTTCGAGCTTGTGGGTCAGGGAAAATAATTGGAGGAGGTGGAGGAAGAGAAGTATGATTTCCATGATCTAGTCTCGGGACATCATCTTCATTAGGAAAGCTTGTTCCAAGAGATTTGGGAAGATCATAATTGTCTAAACCAGACATCTACAATGGCAGAAATTCAAGTTAGTTGATTCAAGTCCTTAATATAACACCCAATATGAAATATTAAGGCTAGGACCCAACACAATATTTTATAACTTGTAAAAGGGATGCCGTAATCCAAGCCATAAAATATTTGAAGGTAGGAGAATGATAATTCACCAATTTCCACCATGAAAAACGAAATAGGAATTAGGTTTTAATTGGTTTGAAGCTCCTAGATCTTTTAAGATTCATTGAACTTTTCAATGGCATGTTTAAATCTAGATTGTGCCCTCTCAAGTTTGTGATTGGGATGCAGAGGATCACAAATAAGGTTAAAATAACATTGCAAATATACTTGGTACCCTTAATATTTATCACCTAATCGATGTGTCGGTTAACCATACGCGCTCCACCGATCAATGATAAACCTTAAGCCACCCTTTGCCTACCTTGTTAAATCCAAGTTAGTGTGTGGGTTAACCACACACGCTCCACTAACGACTTAAGCAAGGTGCAAAGTGCAATTTCATGGGTTAGCACCAAATTCACATTTTCCTAAAGTAACTAAGATTGAGAATTTATAAAATGTTTAGTTGCTTTATATTTATCATTATACTTATAATGAGAATTATAGTCCTTGTCCCACTTGTTCGGCTAACGACCCTCCACCAGTCAAGGAAGCGGTGGGTGAGAGTGGACACCCATTAAGCTGTTATTTTATAAGCAGCAACCTTATACCCCCTTATAGACTGGCTTCGTGAATGAGGCCCACTAATGGTAAGACTGACTTGATCTTATACATATATATTATTAACTTATAGGGGTTGAATTTTAAATTTTAGAACTCTAGGGTTTGGAATTAAAGTGTGTGTGAGAGTTTACAAATTCTAAAACTTAAGGGCATGTTTCGAACAATTCAAAAACTTTTGGATTTTCATAACTTATGAGTTTGATTAAGGTTTTTAAAAACTTTAATGAAGAGACTCTTGAACATCCATAACTTGGGGACAAGTTATGGAGTCCATAAAACTATTTATGAGAAAGACTCTTCAACTATGTAACCTATGAATTTTTAATGGATCTTTAAAAGAAATAACTTTTGGTAATCCATAACTTGAGGACAAATTATGAACTCAATTAAAAAAATTTAGATCAAGAATTATTTAACAAATAATTTTGCAAATAATTCCTATGATCTACCAAAACTCATAAGTGTATGAACAATCATATCAACAATTTCAAGAATTACATAAAGACATTTAAAACATGAAATTTTGATAATAACCTTGAAATTGGTTTACCATAATCATTACCACATCAAAAACAGGTTTTATAAGTCCAAAACAGTTTAAGGTAATGATTCTAGACCAATTCCAGCCTTAAAACTCGAAGATATGCTGTTAGGGGGTCCAACTCGTCAAGTGCATGAACCAACTCGACGAGTTTGATGATTTTACACATGGACTCGTCGAGTCCCTTAATGGACTCGGCGAGTCAGCTATCTAGATAGCATATAAACTTCGATTTTCAGTAATTTGCATCAAGTATAAATGAAAACAAGCCTAGGCTTTGATACCACTGAAGGGTTTTGAGCATTCTAACACTCCTATGGTGTACATGCAACCCTATAAACCTTGGATCCACGTTCTCAGTATTCCAAGGTTTTATCCTAACTAGCATAATATGAAGCAACTATACTATAAAAGTCTAGTTAGATAGCATACCTTTTGATGAAGCTTGAAGTCTTGAACTTTAAGAGCTTAGCCCCAATAGTGTGGAAGCCTCAAGTGGAATAACAAATCACCAAAAACACCTTGGAAACTTGAGAGAATAGTAAGCACACTAGAAATGACCCACTTTTGTTTACTCACACACTAGTGCCATTTCATGTGCCAAGGACCCCTTTATATAGTGTGGTGGATTAGGGTTACATTCATGTAAACCCTAATACCCATGACCTTTCATTTCCATAAGTTCCATGGGTTAAAGCTCCATGGACTATCCATGGACTTTCCATGCAAGCCTAGCCCATTCTAAATAAGCATTAGCCCACACTATATAAATATAAGTGCCCATATTTAATTAGTTCCTTTTGATCACTAAATTAATTGTAAATTAATTCTTGATCAATACTAATTAAATAATATTATGTCACATTAATGCATTCAAATCATAGATTTGGCCTACTTGGGCCCCTTTTATACATAAAGTTTCAAACTTTATGTTCATGCATGGGCCATTTAGCTCAAAAGGCCCTAAAATGGAGTCTTCTAGATGTGTGGGTTCTTATGACAGTAGAGGTGGCATCTTTATGCCATGTGAGAAATTGCAAAGTGAATGAATTACCTCTACAAGATTTTGAGAATTTTTCTCCCATCATGGAAATAAATTTCATGAATGTTAGAGAAAGATTATTTGTCAAGGCAAAGAACACTACTATAAACATGGGTTTTAGAGATAGTCGAATCTGTCGCTAAATGTTGTTTGCAATGGATTAGCAGCAGATATACTCCATAGCTAAATAAAGTGTGGATAATGACATGGCGAGGGCTTTAGTGACGGTTCAGTTTTTCCTTGCGATAAACTTAGCGATGGAGTGTCCATCGCAAAATGGTCCCTTAATACAATTATTTAGGACATTGGCGACAAATTTGATAACAATATTCCATCGATGTTTTGTTGCAATCTTCATATCTTTTATTTTATATCCGTCTCTAATCCCTAGCAAAACTCATATATTATTTTTAATTTTTCATTAGCTAATCCCTAGCAAACTTCATAAATGATTTTTTTATTTTCCATCGCAGATCCCTAGAAAACTTCATAAATGGTTTTTTTTTTTTTTAGTTTCCAAAATTAAACAAACCTCTTGGGATGTTATGATAGGAAAATTTTATAAAATACAATGTTATGATAGGATACTATAATGGACAAAATTAAACAAACCTCTTGGGATGTTATTGTACTAGTTGTTCCTTTCAAAAAACTCATTGGATTAGACATAGATGCGGATCCTTATATTCTTCCTTTCTTGAAAAGCAATGTACTTTTTAGAAAAAATATATAGAAAAAAAGAATAAATTAGCCTCTAAGTGTTAAAGAATTGGAAGTCATGCCTGCATTAAAAGGTTTCAAATCCAAGAGAAATGTTAGAAACAGATTTTTGAAATGATTGTTAAGTTCCAAAACAGAACAAAAAACAATTTCTATAAAAAAAAAAAAAAATAAAATAAAAAAAAAGGTTAGATCCATGAAATAGCAACAACATTGTAACAGAAAGAAAAAACATCTATGTATTCAATTTCTATGGAAGTAAGTCTATAGAGCTCACACACTCGAACTGTATAAGGTTGTGGAATGTTACAACGAATAGAAACTTCTCCAAATGAACTATAAGGTTTTAGAATCGATACTGTTTCTTCAGATCCATCTTCACATATATAATTTCATTTCATTTCATCAATCCAAAAGGACAAAGCCATCTCACAGCATGCATGTAGCATCACCAGAAATTGTGAATTTTACCAAAGCAACACCAGGGGCAAAATCGTCAAAAGTTGAATTTTACCAAAGCAACACCAGGGGCAAAATAGTCAAAAGTTGAATCGAAAGGGAGGGAGCCATCTTACAACACATTAATCTCAACATGAAACTCACATCGATAGTAACTATGGCAAAGGCTGTGAAATCAGTTTTCCATTGCAAGTTTGAATCTACGGCCTCTGTTGTTTACCCAGTTGAAGGATAACAACTGAGTCTCATCAAACACTTTATCTTGATGATTATAACACCGATTAAAAACTCTGGAAGTCCGTGTTTTCTAAAAAGATCATATAATTGTATAGCACAAGGCACCCAACAATTCTACTTTCAGACCCCTGTTTAGAGAAATGCACAAACATCTCAGACATTGAAGATGAGGGTTTCGACACTAGCTTGCACCATTGAAGAAATCAATTCCAGATTTCCATGTGCATAAATCGCATCCAAATCATTTGAATCCATCCAAATCGAAGAAAATTTATCTAACTTAAAACAGACTGGTGATTACACAAAACTGTGAATCCATTTCCATAGTAGACGCAGAGTGGTTGAAGTGTGGTTCAGGATCGTTAAAGTGGATATCAATTATAAGGTATGTATTGGTGTCTTTCTTCATTTTTCTGTGATATCTTCTTCCAACACTCCATTTAGGATCACTTGTACATGCTCTTTGCAAAAATGTTAGTCTAATGAATATTAACTGTTTGATGAAATGCCTGAATGATTTTTTTTTTTTTTTTTGAATTTAATGCCACATCAGCTGTATGGTATTGGTTTGTTCATAGCGTAGTGTAGTGATACTATAGAGTACTTAAAAATAAAGAATATTCTAAATGGTCTCCAAACATTTGTTAGTTTTGTTTTGCTCCAAAAAAATTGTACACACCCAATACAGAATGAGAGAAGAATGGATTCCAGGAAATGCTATTGATATATTAGCTAACATTACACTTTAAAATGCAAACTAGACTTAATTATTTTTGTAGCTAGTTAATGTTCTTATAGTGTCTTTGGCAAAACTTGGTTAACAATAGATATTATGTGTTTGGAAAAATTTGATGCCCATCAATGTGGAGAGCCCCTGTTTTATTTCTTTCCTGATTGCAGTAACAATATTCACAAATGACAATCACTTTGCAATTTCTTCCATGCTCCATTGATTATCCATACATGAAACTACTCGTGTCATTTCAGTACTAGCTACCAATAAACATGGAAGGGAGATTCAGATGAAGAAGCTTTTTATACTTGCATTAATAAGATTACATCTAACACTCAGGTGGTCAAAGCTTGACTTTTTTTTGTGATGGTGTTGTCCTTGGTTTCAATTTTTTAGAAGCATAGTAATTTTCATTTACTTATTTGTTCACAAACATATGTGAAGTTTCTTAACAAAAGCCATTCGAATGAATACATATTGACATGATGCATATAGGGAACTCAAGAAAAGTAAAAAGAACACTGAAATACAATATATTGATCAGGCAAGAGATGTCAATTCGAAGCAGATCCTTCATTAACCGATTTGAAACTTGTTGCATTGTTGGTCTTTCATGTGGATTGGAGTTCAAACATGCTCTTGAGAGATTCAAAACCAACTTAACTTGTTTCTCTACTTCGGATGAGGGAGGAGGTATCCGACTATCTCCCACGTTTGACGGCACCAGATAATCAGCAGCAGACAATGTTGGTAAAGATGTTATGAGATCTCCCGGATGCTTTCCCATTATCACTTCTACTGCAACAACTCCAAAGCTATACACATCGCATTTCTCATTTGCCACCATCGTATAAGCAAGCTCTACATCCAAAGGAACATGAGATTAAAAAAAAAAAAAAAAAAAAGCTATATCAACCCCACAAGATTCTAACATAGATACATATTTATACATATTTCTATATATATCATAAAACTTAAGAAGATGTAGAACTAAACTCACAAGGTTCAGTTACCTGGCGCAATGTAGCCATAGGTGCCTGCAATTGCAGTCCAGTTGGATGAATCAAGCTTTAAAAGCTTGGACGTGCCAAAATCAGAAATATGCGCCTCATAATCAGAATCAAGAAGGATGTTGGCTATGGATATGTCTCTATGAATTATAGGAGGTGAGCAGTCGTGATGCATATAAGCCAAACCATTTGCTACACCCTTTACAATATTTACTCTTTTCAACCAATCCAATTCTTTTGCTAAGACATTGCTTCTTAAGATTGATCCAAGGTTTCCCTTTTCAAGGTATTCATAAATCAAAAATGAGTGGCGAACATGGGAGCAATACCCATAGAGTTTCACTATGTTTCGATGCCTTATGTTCGTTAATGCTCGTACCTCATTAAGGAATCCATTGTGATCAACATTCTCAGATGATGAGTGAAGTTTCTTGACAGCTACCACATTGTTAGGTTGTAGCTCAGCTTTGTAAACACTACCATATCCTCCGGTCCCAATGCAGTATGCTTCATCGAAATCATTTGTTGTCTTCAAGATATCATCATACAATACCTTTCCATCAAAACTTGTAATAAAGAAATAATCACCGATTTCTTCATCCGATGGTTTTTGTGGAGACTTTTTCTTTTGTTGTAGATTAGCAATGAGGCCATATGTGAATACACCAAGTAAAACAGACCCGATAAGAGGGAGCATAATTACAAGGATAAGCTTATGATGAAAGGGATCACTATTCTTCTTCGTAATTTGACTTGGACAAAGTTTCACTCCCGTAACATTTCCACACAAATCTAGATTGTTTTCAATGGATGCATTCACAAAGTTTGTGCAAGGGGGGATTGGACCTGACAGCTTATTGAAAGAAAGGTTGATATGAATCCCATTAGGCAAACTTGTAAATGTATTAGGAATAGAACCAGAGAGTCTGTTGTGAGAAAGATCCAATTTTTGCAAACTTTGCAGACTTTGAACTTCAGATGGTATCTCTTTTATGAGAAAATTCTGAGATAAATCAAGTTCTGTAAGCTGAACTAATTTACCAATCTGGGAGGGAATTTTCTCACTGAGCTTGTTATTACTAAGATTCAAGTAGTGGATATGTGCCCATTGACCAATACTTGTTGGAATCGACCCTTTCAATCTATTTTTGGATAGATCGAGTACTTCAAGGAGTTCACAAAATCCAAGCTCAAAAGGTATAACACCTGAAAGTTGGTTGCCAGCCAAGTACAGTTCCAACATACTTTTCATCTTCCCAAACTCCTTTGGGATCTCTCCAACCAAATGATTTCAAGACAGATTAAGTCTTCGTAGTTGAGTTAAATTTCCAAACTCTGGAAGAAGAGAACCACTAATTTGATTGTTGTTCACCTGGAAATCAGTGAGAGACTTCAACTTCCCAAGTTCACTAGGAATGGGACCAGCAAGCTCATTGTTATGCATATAAAGGAGAATTAAAGATGTCAAATCACCTAATGATGAAGGAATAAAACCACTAAGCTGATTTCCTCTCACCGAAAGATGAGTGAGAGACTTCAACTTCCCAATTTCAGTAGGAATGAGACCAGAGAGTTGATTGGTGTGCAAATAAAGAACATTCAAAGATGTCAAATTACCCAATGATGAAGGAATAGAACCATTAAGTTGATTCACAGCCACCTGAAGATAAGTGAGAGACTTCAAATTCCCAAGTTCAATGGGAATGGGGCCGGATAATTTATTCCAATCGAGGTACAGAAGCTGTAGGTTACTCAGGTTTGCTAGAGATAAAGGAATAGAACCACTGAGTATATTGAAGCTCACATCAAGACGAGTGAGAGACTTCAAATTCCCAAGTTCAATAGGAATGGGACCAGTAAGGTAATTGTGGTACAAATAAAGGACATTCAAAGATGTCAAATCACCCAATGACGAAGGAATAGAGCCATTAAGTTGATTCTCATTCACAGCAAGATCAGTAAGAGACTTCAAATTCCCAAATTCAATAGGAATGGGACCAGAGAGGTAATTGCGGAACAAATAAAGGACATTCAAAGATGTCAAATCACCCAATGACGAAGGAATAGAGCCAGATATATTGTTTAAGGATAGGTACAAGAAGGTTAGCTGGTGCAGGTTTCCAATTTCAGGTGGGATTACTCCAGAAAACTTGTTCAATGAAAAATCAAGATATACAAGTTTGGACAAAAGATGGATTTCTGGTGGGATGGGGCCAAAGAAGTTGTTTACACTGAGATCAAAATGCACAAGATTGTGTAGCAAAGAGAATGGAAATTGATGAAGCGTACCCATTAATCCGGATGATGTGAGGTTCAACTTCTGAATGCTCCCATCAGAATTGCAAACTACTCCAAACCAAGAAGTGCATGGAACTGATGCACTGGAATTCAAAGGGAGGGGAATCCATGAAGAGAGTAAGGAGTTTTTGGGGATTTCAAGGCTTGCTTTCCATTTAAGAAGAGCATTGGCTTCCTCCAAAGAAGGAGAAGCGAAATTTGGTATGGGGGAGAGTGTGATGATTAATAGAGTTAGAGAGAAAAATAACAAGTTTGAAGACGACATTATTTGCTTTGCTATGTTGCTTTCAATAAAAAAAGAGTGGATTGCATGTCCTAATTTATACTTGAGCTACCTTTTTCTCCTTTGTTCTTTTTCATGTGCTCGAAAGGAAATTTGGACAATGTCATATTTTTCCACAAGGAGTGTCTTTTACGTTAGAAGTCAATGTCATATTTTTCCACAAAGGAGTGTATTACACTTTGAAATGTGTTTATCTGTCATGGCATTATTACTTTTTTCTTAGAAAAATAAAAATTCTTGTAGCCTGAAATTTAGCAAGGCACTAGGATTACAAAAAGACAACAGTATCAGATGTTATTGTTGGATTTAACAATGTAATACTATAACTTAACTTGATCATTTAGACATTTAATTTTGTTTTCTGATAAATGCTAATAGAAGTTTCACTCAAACTGTGTTTTACTTCATAATCAATTTTGTAACTGATGACTATTATATAGATGATCCACGTCCAAACTATTTGCATTGGTCAATGGAGATATAGATATATAGGTCCTTTAAAAGAATCTAAAAAAAATGGACATGAGTTGTTCCTTGAACCTGTGAATGAGGGAAATAATATAAATATGAAGATAATTAAATAAAATTTAATGGTTATTATATTATTCCCTGCATTTATTTCATCTGTTAAGTCCTTTTATCTCCTGAAGTGTCCTTACATAGACTTAAAAATGAAGATAATTAAATAAAAAGCCAAATACAACTGCATTATTGTTTGTTTCTCATATTTCCACAACTGATTAGTTTACACAAATCATTAGAATTAATCTGCACATCGTATTTCTTGAATCAATTCTCTCTCTTAGCAGTGGCGAATCTAGAACCAAAATCAATGTGGTTCCCTACATAAATGAAATGGAAAAAAGTATGAAAATGTAGGTCTTTTGGCAAAAATAAGATAGTTCGTTATGTATTTTTATATAAATTAAAAAAGAAAAAAGGTTGTCCTAGGACCTACTTGAGTGTGAATAGTTACGCATCTGTATCTTTGGGTCCTTATCTTCACATATTAGTGACATCCACTATTGTTCTTGGGTCCTCTTAATGTCAATGGGTCAATGGAGAGAACTTTCTATGGTTTTTCAAAAGAATCTAAAATAAATGAATGAACTCATTAAAGGAGGGAAAAGCAATGATTTAGAAAGTGTTATTTTTTTAACACCAAGCTATCATATTTTAATTTTTTTAGTTACAAAAGACCATGTATCTCACGATTAAAAAAGATCATGAATCACTCATTTCACAAAATGGGGTTTTCAATGAATATTTTGTGAAAATGACGTCACTTCTAAAAAATTTCAATTTTTTTATAGATGAAGCTTCTACAAAGAGAAACATTAAAAAATTTCAATTTTTTTTAAAGACGAAGCTTCTTAAGATCATTTTATCGTATTTTCACTCACCTTATGTCAACTGAGCATTCAACACCAATCCCCGATCTCGTAAATCACCATGTACAATTCAAAACAATAATGATAAATTTATAAGTGTAACTAATTACGAATTTTCGGTGGGTTAAACCCAACCGCAAAGATGTACAACACTTATGATGCATTTAGTACAAATCCACATTGCACATTGTATAAAAAATGAACAGAAAGTGAAGTGTGACCATTTCCTAGGTTTTGAAGAGTGAGGGGAAAATGAAGTGAATCTGAAAGAAGGTGAAAGGTAAAATGTGACTAGGGCATTAGTCTCACTTGTACAATACCACAGCCTCCCTTAGTTACTCTAGTACATGTGCTCCCTTTTCAATTTAAATATCAACTCTTAAGATCCTGCTTATTTCTTAATTTCCAAATCACAAAGGAGTTGCTCCTACTGCTACTGCTATCATAAATCTATTATGTACATGAACTTAGCTCACATTAGACTGTCAAAGCAACACTTGATATTTATGTTGTAATATCACTTCATTTTTTTATACAGTTTCACCAAACATCGTCAATTATCGATATTTACTCAATTTTTGTATGAAATACAACTTTTGATCGGAATCAAGAATAACCTATTAATATTTTAGAACCCTCTTTATAGTTCCAGAACTTAAATCACTCATCTATTCAAATAAATTTGGAATTAATCAGTAATGTCCCCATTATAAAGAGAAAATTAAAAATATACCTAAATTCCTTAATGACTTGGCAAAAAATAGTGTTTTTCCAAAAAGATTCATCCAAATTGCTGGCCATTACGCTCACCTGAAATTTGAGTCTCTCCAGCTGCAATTTGGCCTTTTTGGGCTAACATTTGGACCCATTTTGGCCCATGGGCCGGAGGTTTATAAATCTAAAATTCTGGAAATAGCCTTTATTTTTACATTTTCAACTTTAAGAAATCCTCTTTGGCTAAGGGTGAAAGAATATTATTCTCACAAAATACCTTCTATCAAGTCTAATACGACCCTTGTAGTTTAAAAGAAAACAATGATATTCTCCTTACACTTTCCAGAAAAACGTTATATCCCATCCCATGTACTTCCACGTACAACAATCAACCCTTATATTTCACATCTCAAATTTAAAAAAAATAAAATAAAATAAAATAAAAAAATACCAAGAGTTAAAATAATGGCTTTTCTAGCAAAGCCGAAAGATACATCTCGTTTAACTCAGGTCCTCTATCCAACTTCTTCCCAACCACCCACTTCACTTTATTAAACCCTACACTTTCCAAAAGTGGCACATAAATCCCTTCAAGTTCCTCCCCTACACAAAAGAAATGATCAAGCCAAAACAACCCACCAGGCCTTAAAACCCTATAAATATCAAAAAACAAAAAATGTAACAAAGTAGTTGGAATCCAATTACTCAATACATGCATCGAGTGAACTATATCCAAGGTGTTATCAAAAAACGGAAGCCTCTGTGAAACACTTATATACATAGGCACAACACCTCTTGATGCTATAAAACTATTAAAAGGACCATTTAAATTCATTGAAGTTGTTACTATCGTTATATTCCTTTCCATCATTCTAACTGCAAAAGTTCCAACACCACCTCCGATATCAAGCCCAATTCGAATCGTTCCGTGTTTCTTCATCGCTAACACTTCATCTATAGCAAAATCGGTTCCGGTTTTACCCTTGATCACCCACCTTGTTTTCTCTCTACCCTCAAGGTCAAAACAGTCTTTACAGTCATCAAAATGTTTTTGGTTGTGGGACCGGTTTATAAGGCATGAGTAGTTCTTGCATGTGTATGCTGTCCAAATGACTGATGAATCGGGTGGTGTTGACCAGAAGCTTTTGGGAATCGGGTAGGGTTCAGTGTAGTCTGGTGGTGATGGTGGGCGGCAGCGGCGGCGGGGGAGCGGCTCGCAGCCTTTGAGGAGGAGCTTTTGTGCTAAAAGTTCATCATCCGGGCAGGACCCGTTGACCGGGTAGCTCATGTAGTTTTGAAGTTCTTGAAAAAGGGTACACGGGCTACCCACCGGAGGGTATAGTTTGTCTGAATCGAAATTTGAGTTCATTCCAAATGGGAGGTGTTTTGGTGAGGTGAAGGCGAGGAATTCTGGCGGGAGGTGGTGGTCGGACGACGGTTGACTGGCGGAAGGGTTGATCACCGGTGGTGGGGTTAAGGAACAATTAGGGGCGTAGAAAGTGGTGGAGATGAATAAGGTTAAGAGATTTGATGACAAAAGGATGAAAAGATAGAACATGTCCATGGCTGACTTGAAATTAGATGGAGTCTTTTTAATGTTCTTATAAAAGGAAAAACAAATAAAGAATCGTTATTTCGTACTAACTATCAAGTTAATCAAATGTGTGAAGAGTTTTTTTTAATATATGTGAAGAAAGAATCTATTGGAAAGTAAGAGTAGGTATCATTTTTTAATGAGTTTTCTCATATTTTAGTGTGTGAAATTGGTATGGAGCTGGTAGAAGGTCGTCGCTCAGCTGGGTTCGATGTAAGGCCAAGTTTATATTTTTCAGACATCATTTTTAGTGAATAATACCATGATCTGCTAGCTTAAAAATGTGTAAATATTAGTTTTTGGTATCATAAATTGATATATATGGTAATTTTTTGAAATTGGTAACTTGAATTTTGAATGGACCCATACCTTTCCATTAGCTAATCGGATATTGCCAAAAATGTGGGCCGATGCCCAAAATAATAGCAAATAAACAAAGTTACATGTTTTTGAAATACGTACATCGTATTAAAAGTTACATGTTTTGCCACAATTATGACAAGATTCTTAAACTTTGGCCAATAATATGACAACATCTGTATTCTACAACTAGTGAGACTTATAATATATGCAGAAAATTATCACGTTAGCTTTGTAGGTAAATTGCGAATATGCAGAAAATTATCACGTTAACTTTATTTTGGGTATTTAAAGGTTGAAACTTAAGATGAAATTTATTTATATTGCAATGTTTGTGTTACATAATCAAAATGATACACAAACCACACACTCATTCTTCACTAATCAAATACAACTTTTGTCCATCTAAAATCATATCAACATCAAGAATTTTACCTGCATCTTCTGTTACTATACAACAAGTGTCATAACTTTCCAACTTCAATTGTTCGGCTGCTGTTTTTATAAGTTGCTCTGTTGTTCGTGGAATCCATAAAACCACTCCACACGTGCTTTTGTCCTTATGTTCCCATGGGTGAAATGCGTATACTGTACATTTCCTAGGATGCATTTTATCTGTCATCAAATACACGTAGATTTTGTCAGTTGCCATGTTAGTCTCACAATAATAAGAAAAATATTAGGTTAAATTTTTTGAAAAATACCTGTTATTTCTTGAGAACCTTCCGGAAGTTCAGACAACTGAACATCTTTTGCTTCTTCTAGTAATTTGATCAACATCTTGTTTCCAGACATTCTCCCTTCATCAAGTGGAGTATTACCCCATCTACACATATACATTCAAATTAACTAACTAAATAGTAACATACATATATATATAACTAATTTAATTAGTAAATTAATACTTTATGAATTAATTAATATTGGTGTATATATATATATATATATATATATATATATATATATATATATATATATATATATATATACCTGTCCTTTGATAGAACACTAGCTCCAGCTTCCACCAACAACTTGACAATTATATAAGATCCTTGTGATGCAGCCACATGAAGTGGAGTTCTAAAGTCATAATCTTTTGAATTTGGGTCAACCCCATTTGACAAAATCCTTCGTATATAATCAATATCTCCTCTTGCTACACTTGTACACAAAAACCAACCAGCATCATCTATCTTCAATGATCCACCTTCTTTCACTAATATGGAAGCCACTTTATCATGTCCATTCTTAATTGCTTCTAATAACGGCGTGTTCCCAAAATTATCTATATATCACCAAGATTAATAAAATGATTAGCACAAGTCATCAAAGTGAACATAAAGTTTACATATAGAAGGAAGTTTAATTACCTAAAACATTGACTTCTACCTTTTCTTGAATAAGAAAAAGAGTGATATCTTCGTATCCTTTTGATGCAGCAAGATGCTGTTTATTCATTTCAAGAATTTGTTATAGCCCTCAATCTTGAAATCTTTTTTTATAAAATTAGGATTTGTTATTATTTATTAAAAGTAGTTTAATTACCAATGGTGTCCTTCCATCATAATCTTTCTTATTTGGATCAGCTCCAGCTCTAATCAAGCTTTTAAGCTGATACAAATCACCATAAAAAGCTGAACTGTTGACCCTGAGTGCAAGCTCTGCTTCATGTTTTCCAATGTGTAAAATGATATCTGTCTCCAATTGCTTCATGCGTGCATCTGATGCGTTAAACTGTCATCATATCATATATTAATTTCAAAAAGCCAGATTGAATTCATATATATAAGCTGAATTGAACTTATTTGTGGAAAATGAATGAATTACCTCTATAAGATTGTTGAGAATTTTTCTCCCATCATGGAAATAAATCTCAAGGATGTTAGAGAAAGATTGTTTGTCAAGGCGAAGAAGTCTACAAAGCTCACAAACTCGAACTGTGTAAGGTTGAGGAATGTTACAAAGAATAGAAACCTCTCCAAATGAACTATGAGGTTTTAGAATCGATACTGTTTCTTCAGATCCATCTTCACATATCCCAATTTCCTCCTATTTATATATAATTTCATTTCATCGTTCTTAAGAAAATATCCAAAAGGTTTAGTAATTTTAATTAAAAAAAAAAAGAGAAGGAAGGAAGTTATACCAGTTCACCATGACAGATGAAATAAAGTTGCTCAACAGCATTGCCTTGTTCCATAATGACTTCCCCTGGGAGAAAAAACTCTTCATGCACTTTAGTTACAACTTGATTGATGAATTCCAAAGAGCATCCTTTGAAAAGTGAAACTTTTTCAATGTATGACTTGTATAGCGTTTGAGATATCTGGAAAGAATCACATTCACAACATCAATAAGCATATAATTCTAATGATTTCAGAGTATAAAATGTCTTGATAAGAAAAAGATTGAAAGTAGACACCTTTGCACGAATGGAAATTGGAAGATCACGAAGAATAGTGGAATCAGTGTAGTTGCTTTCATATTGTAAACGAAGGTGACCTTTTATCTGATTTCTTATATCTCTCCCAAGTCTATTTCTATTCATATATTTAAGAAGATCTGTCATTCTATCTCTATATCTTTCTGTCTTCGATCCTTTTACTATTAAAGCTGTCATATTACCAATCAAATATGCCCCCAAAACCATATCAAACGACACATAAATCATTACAAATATCATTTCTCTCATATTCACCGCATGTATTTCACCATAACCTAACAAATACACACAATTATGGCATTGTAATTTAGATTTTTTTTATATAATAAACAAATGAATGAAAGTACATTGTAATTTATGTTGATGAAAATGAACTTACCAACTGTGGCCATAGTAACAATGGCAAAATATAAAGAAGTTGTGTAGCGTTTCCAAAGATCAATCTCTCTGAAATTTGAGTAGCTATAATCGCCTAATTTTAAGCTTCCAATCCAGGTGTATCCTTCTTGGACAGCTGGCAGAGTAGTAGCCAAATAATAGAAAATACATGCAGCTGTATGCGTGCAATAGAGTTCAACAGCGATTAATTTTATAATCCTTGAAAAGAGATAATTGACACGAATGTCCTTTTCTAATCTTGAAAAGAATTCCAAGACTTTGCGTACTCGAACCAATCTAAGTAGCAAAAGGTATCTCACTTCTTCTTTTCTTCCGGAAGCCTAATATAAATAAATAATCATTTTATCATATCGGAAATTATGATTTTATTATTTCATAATATATTAATTTTGTAATGCATATATACCCGGTATATGTTATCCCAAGGCATACATGCTAGTATATCGAATAGAAAATGAGATTTGAGGTACCTGAAATCACAAAAAGATGGATTTTAATTTTAATTTAAAAAAAAAAAAGAGTAAATTACACGAATGGTCCCTATGGTTTTGGGTAATTTGCATGTTTAGTCCCTAACTTATTTTTTTAACTCGAAAGGTACCTAATGTTTGTTTTTATTGCATGTTTGGTCCCTGTCTTACCTAAAAAAACTGTTAAGATAATGTAATGTGGGTTAGAAGTGGGGTTGGGGGTGTGTTTATTTAAATAAATTAAAAAATCAAGGGAAAAATAGTCTTTTTATGTAAGACAGGGACCAAGGATGCAACAAAAACAAACAGTAGGGACCTTCCGAGTTAAACAAATAAGTTAGGGACCAAACGTGCAAATCACCCCAAACCATAGGGACCATTCGTGTAATTTACTCAAAAAAAAATTATAGACTCTTTTATTGATTTGGATATGTAGAGAAGAAATTACAAACCTAACAGCGATTAGGTTGCGATTTGAAATCATTTTGTAAGTTTGGGTGTCTCTGTAGGCAATAAAGAAATGTAGAACAACATCTATGAGGAAAGCAATTTGACCAGCTATGTCTAAGAAATAGAGGTTTTTAGGCAATCCCCTGAAGAAACCGAATTCCATTGGTGTGAAGAAAGAAGAGTAAACTGCCCATATTAATATGAATTTCTCCCATGCTTTATACCAGCTGCATTCAAAAGATTTTGTGTCATATGTTAGAATTTTCATCTTTGGTTATACTTGGTTGATCTTATAGTATAAATGAGACCAATTTAAATGCTTAAATGTTTTAGAAGAATAGCATATTGTTTATTGTATTCCTTGTATCTAAGTGTACAAACTTTAAACCAAAAGCTAATGATCCAACACTTACTTGTAACAGCTTTTGGAAGCTTTTAGCTTTTATGTTTTATGTCTTTTTACACAATTCGAAAGCTAACAGCTACTTTTGAAGAGCACTTGTACACATACTTTTTGATAAATGGAGCGACTATCACATCTTCATTTAAGTGTGAAATATATGGAATAAGATATACTAAATTTTGGAAGCTGAATCCTTTTTAGGTGGTATTTAAGTTCAATATATGATAATTATACATATTGATATTTATTTTAGAATTGTGGGATATGGATTAATGTATATTATGATGCCAATATATGTGACTCCACTGGGAGATGAAACTTAAATAGAAAAATAATTAACATAACAATTTTCAAAAGGTATAAATAATTAACATAGCAATTTCTTTTTAGGAATTTTAAACCTTAAATAAATATTTTACTATGAGCAACATACAAATGAAAATTATTGTAAGTACCATAAACCATCACATGGGGTTTTGTGGAGGACATAAATATTTGATTAGATATTTTCCTAAAATTTCGTTCCAAGATTAGTGGGATCACAAGTGGTATGTTATGAATACAATATAATTGGTTTATTCCCGGACGTACAAAAAATATATATATAATTAGTTTCTTTATTTAATTAGAAATTCAAACAAAATAAGTAATATAAACATTTATATATAAGAAAAGTATCAAAATAGGGACTCACAATATAAATCAAGATCGAGTTCACATGTTTATCTAACAAGTGGTGTTTTTAATAATAAATAGCCCCCTTTTCTACAATCCTAATTAATACCTTGCAGTTTTTAATTACAATAACTCTATTGTCAAACTCTAACAAAATAGATGAAATATTATTATATTATTACATTTATATCAAGTTAATAATAATACACAGCTTGAAGCAAAAAATGAAGAAACCAAATTTAATGTAAAAAAGTTGAAATCTCAATCGTTATTAAAAATTTTATTAAACTTAGACGAAAACAAATTAAACAATCGTTATTAAAAAATTTGTTAAACTTAAGACAAAGACAAATTAAATGACTAGAAAATACATTTAGAAATTAATGGATTTGTTTATTTAAAGAGTTATTTTAAGGCCTATCTTTTTAATAAAATACAATATTATTTCATCTATTTTATTAGTGTCACATACAATAAAATAAAGAAACCATCTATTTAATACTTTTGAGATAATGACTCCTTAGATTATAAGTTGCCCACGTATTATTAGTTACAAATAAACTGATTTTTTTTTTTTTTTTTTTTTTTTTTTTTTTTTTTTTTTTTTTTTAATTCTGAGGAACCCATTGTAGTCGAAATATTTGATGAAATAGGCATTTGACTTTGTTAAAGAATATCATTCCCCTATATTATTGTGTCTGATATAAGTATATTAAATTTTACAGCATACATATTTAGAACGATTAAAATGTTAATGTAATACTTAATATAATTATTATATAACTAATAACTGGTCATAACTACCACATATATATATATATATATATATATATATATATATATATATATATATATATATATATATATATATATATATATAAATTTTGATAACTAAAAAGAAACTTATCAATTTATTACTTATTAGTACATAAGCTAAGAACATCTCTAATAAAAGCTTACTTATGATTGATTATTATTCCTTAAACAACCCCTTACTAATTTAGTGATATTGTATCTTATAGGTTTAAGATTTTTTACTCATTAATCAAATCTATTAAAACATAAAATAAAATTATTATATTTTTATTATAATTTTTAATATTTTTAACTATATAATTAATAAAATAGCACCAATATGAAATATGATATATGTTTAAAAATATAAAATATTTTAAATAAATAGAAATAAATATTTAATTATTAAAACTCTTACAAAGAAATTTTTGTAGTGGAATTTTTTTTTAAAGATAATTTGTATATACATTTAAAATAATAAATAAATTTTGGATATGCTCTAATCTAGACTTTTCTATTTACGAAAACAACTAATAAACACCTTTAAAAAAGCATGTTGTAAATAAACAATTGTATTTTTATCTTGTATGCTGTTTAAAAGTTGAAAATTGAAAAATGTCCATTCATGAACATATTATGAACATATCTTCATCTACGAATATGAAAATATATTCACTAGACACTAGTGGGCATAAAAAAATACATACAACGGATATTACTTTTATACATGTGTAATTGTGAAAATCTATTAAAAAAAAATTTCTTTTTATTTTGATAACACGTTAACTATAAAGTATAAACACCTTAAAAAAAAACATGTTTTGAATAAATAATCCCAATTTCCCAAACGATCCATGCATATTTCTAAACATATATATTTACTTTATGATTTATTTATATGATATAGCTATATATGGCAATTTCACAATGACCCTCGAATCTTGATGATTCATTGTCGGCTAAAATATTTTATCTCATGGAACATGTACATCAATGACGGCTAAAATATTTTACAGCGACCCGATGACTCAGACAATGTTTAGGTGACTATTATCTGATCCACTTTAAAAAAACAATTCTTCACTTTTAATCCAAAAATAAAAAATAAAAATTGAATATATGTTAGATTTTGGGACAAATTTTGCAAATACTAAAAGTGCCAAAACGAAGTAATGGTTGAGATTCCTCTTGTCACGTAGTTTTTCACACACACACACACAAGGAGTCGACATAAATACATATACAGAGAGAGAATGCAGCGTGTGTATATGCAAACATATAGATATACTGATAGAGAGAGAGAGAACCTGTTTTGAGGATGAATGAAGAGGGCAGGAGAGCATCCTCTGATTCCATCGATGAATTTCTCTGTATTGAAATCTCTGCGACTCGGATCTAGGTCAAGATCCCCTGCCAATAACGTGAATCGACTCCGACGTTTCGTTAACCTCCCGTGATCGTGATCTCGAACATCCTCAACCACGTACTCCTCCCCCACCACTTCATCCTCTACCGCTTTCCTCCGCCTCTCATCCGCCGTTGATCCAATCCTCATTCTATTATCTATATCGATCAACCACAACCAATTATCATAAGAGTACCCAAATTAATCGATCGAAGTAATTGATTAAGGCAAATGGATAATGACCTAATTGATTGAAGATTGAATGAGTGATCAGAGTTGTGTATGAGTTCTCTGTAGATTGACTAGGGCAGTAATGACGATTGGCAAATTGATTGAACTAGGTTAATTGTTAACTGTTTGTAAATGAGAAAAATGTCACGGGAAATAAGGACTGTATTCAAGTGGCGAAAGAGATGGAAGGAGAGAGAACAATTTCAATGGAAGATGGATGTAGAAGACGATGATAATTGATAACATATTTAGCACTATTTATATAAGCCATTCAAAATTATAAAAATATAGAATAACTGATTCACTACAAAAATATAATAAATACTCAATATTAATATGCCACTTATATAAAAAAAAATTGTTAATACGTGAGACCGAACAAATATAATTTTTTATATTTGTTGTCTTTTTTATATTTTTTAATATAGATTAGTGTTTTTTTTCTTTTTTTTCTTAGACTATGCTCTATATAACTTGAAGGGTGGCAAAAGGTTGAGTCTTGAGCTTTAAAAAATATGTCGTGATCATGGCGTTTTTAAAACCTAACTTTCAGATAGGTGGGTGTGTGTATGTGTGTTAAAGAGACTTAAGATGATGTTGCTTATGATGTGAGGTCTATTGGTGCATGGCGAACCTTTAACGACATTTTCAACCCAATACTAAAACCTATTTTATTATGTAATTTTTAGCGAAAACTTGTTTCAACGCAATAGCAAGCCTCGAAAATCTCATTAAAATGAGGTGGGGAGGTACAAACATCAAAGTTAATTCTTTTAATCGCTTAGAGAACTAATTTGTTAACTATAATCTCCCATAATTTGACCCTTCGTTTTTACTTGCTAATTAGTAGATTTAATGTTTACTTTTTATGCATAATGATCGCGATCAAGGCACGAAGTGGAAACTCCTCATATCCAACCTTGTACTATTTGATCTCTAATGGAACAAATCCTCACTATGTATCGAAAACTTGTTGGTTACTTGTTTAACAATGGATGAATTTAAATATAGGCAACCTCCCCCACCCCCGCCCACCCAATGCTAAATCTATATAAGGTTGAAAATAAAAGGGAAAATGACTCATGAAAGTAACCAGCTTTTGATTATGTTCATATTTAGTCATTTTTTTGTATATGATATACCATCCAACTTTATTGAAGTTGTTCACAATTTACCTTTGTGATCGGGTGTTGCAAGTTAAAAGGGTAATATGTTAACAAGTTCAACAAGTTAGATGATATATAATATAAAAAATGCCAAAATCTAAACAAAATCAAAATTTTTTGAGAATCAATATTTACATGAGAACTTAATAATTTTTTTCCCAGGTAAAATATTTCAAAACCAACACCACCACACAACCTCTATGCATCGTCTAAGTCAATCACATCATAATAATAAAAACGTTTAGCTATGATATTGTACTTCACTCCAATTATGTGATAGGCTTGTAGTCATTAATACCTAAGGGATTCGCAACTTTTGGGATTAAAGGAAGGGTAAATTACACGAATGGTCTGTATGATGGTGAATTTGTACATTTGATCTGTAACTTTATTTTTTAACTCGGACCATCCTTATGTCTTTGTTTTGTTTCAAGATGAGTCCCTACCAAACCTAAAAAGAACTATATTCCTTTTTTCTTTTTCTTTTCAATATATCATTTAATATTATTATTAACAGTTTGCTTCTTGTAAGTCTTCCCTTCCCTTTCCGTTTCCCAATCACTATCTCCATAACCAATATAAGACTCACCAGATTAAATCATGGGTACCCCATACATTGCTGGAAAACTTGCTACCACTCACCAAACTCAAGTGCATAATTACCTTTTGCTTCATAGTTCCTATCTATTTGATCTTGGAGTAAATTGCATAATAAATCCTCCATGTGTAATCACCCATCCATGAGAGAGAGAGAGAGAGAGAGAAGAGGGGGGGAACATGGTGGGGATTGGAGATGCAAACTCTAGTTGACCTAGATTGACTGAAGAATGTCAGGTTGGAAGAGGTTGGGAGAGGGGAAGAAGAGGGCGAGGCGGCTACAGAAAAGAAGAATGAGAGTGAGAGGTGGTGATGGAGATATGGAGGTGAACGTGCCAACCTCATGAATACGATCGTGGAGAGATGAAAAGGCTTAGGTTTAACGTTTTTTATTGCTTACTTCTTTTATATATAATTTATACAATAATAAATAAATAAATAAATTATAAAAAAATTATAAGGGTATATTGGTCATTTTAAATCGAACATGGATGAAATCTAAAACAAAAAAAAGTTGTTTTGTCACTTCAACAAGCCCAAATTGCATCATTGACCACCTCTTGGATATGCATAATCAGGGGCGGAACACAAGCTATAAAACCAAAGGGCCAATATGTTTTTGAAGTATAATAAAATTGTCTTTTAATTTTACTTGAATTGTGTTACAAATTTTATAGTAATACTCTTAACAACAATTAAGAAATTACAAAATTATTTGATACTAACTAATAAATATAAAAAAAAAAATAAAAAAAAAATAAAAAAAAAAAAAAAACTAACAGTTAAATATATAACTTTTAGCAAATAAAATTAAACTGCAAATTGAGGATTTCGATAACATTTTCCGTCACACACCTTCATTTAATAAAAAAAATCATAAATTAACAGATAATAAATAAATGGTTTTGCAGCTTTTGGTTTTACTTTCACAGGTTTTCATTTACCTATTCGTATCTTTTTCACATTCCTACACTTTATCTTAGGGAAATGGACTTAACAAGGTAATTAACTTTTCAGTTTGTTCACAGTTGGGTAACTATCTTTTTTATACACATCTAGGTAACGAACTTTTTGGAAGTGTTCACATATGACAATTATGACCGGCTATAGCAGGTTATATCCGGTCATATCAATCATAATGGTCATATGTGAACACTTCCAAAAAGTTTGTTACCTATATGTATACAAAAAAAAGATAGTTACTCAGATGTGAACAAACCGAAAAGGTAACAGTAAAATACACGAATGGTCCCTGTAGTTTGGGTAATTTGTACGTTTGGTCCATAACTAATTTTTTTTAACTTAGATGATCCTTACTATTTATTTTTGTTGTGCATTTGGTCCCTGTCCTACCTTAAAAGACTGTTGTGCCCTTTTTAATTTTTTTTAATTTTTTTTCTTATTTATGTATTTATTTTTTATATATTAAAAAAAATTAATAGACCCCACATATCTACATCTCCTCACCTTAAACCTGAAACCACATTTGAGAAATTTAAATTGGATCCCACAATAATCTTTTGAGGTAGGACAAAGACCAAATGCATAACAAAAATAAATAGTATGGATCATCTAAGTTAAAAAATAAGTTATGGATGAAACGGACAAATTACCTAAACTACAGGGACCATTTGTGTATTTTATTGTTACCTTTTCGGTTTGTTCACATTTAGGTAACTATCTTTTTTTTTGTACACATCTAGGTAACAAACTTTTTTGAAGTGTTCACATATGACCATTATAACTGGTTATGACGGGATGTAACCTGCTACAGCCGGTCATAATGGTCATATGTGAACACTTCCAAAAAGTTCGTTACCTACATGTGTAAAAAAAAAAGATAGTTACCCAGATGTGAACAAACCGAAAAGTTAATTACCTTATTAAGTCCATTTCCCCTTTATCTTATCACATTCAAGAAAAGAGAAAGAGAAATAGAAAGACCGAGAGCCAAAGTGAGAGTGAGAGCGAGAAAGATAGAAAAAAAAAATTACAAAAGCGGAGAGACAAAGCACAGATCAGCAACGACAAAGAGGATAGAGGGGATGATGAGCACTCCGGTGGTAGCAGCGATGTTCACCGGTGAGAATTCCATCAAATTTCAGGACTCCGTTGGTGACATTATTTCCCGATGAACAATTTTTCAGGCGGCAGAGTTATTCTTTAGTTTAGGCTTAATACTTTACGAAGGACTGCGTAAATAGAAAGTAAATTAGAACAGTTTTTTGGGTTTATTTGTAGAGTTTTAGTTTCCAAAAATCACGATTTGATTACGATTTTTTCCGAAATTTTTTTGAGATTGTGTTGTATACTTGTATAATTTCCTTTTTATTAATGATAATGATAACGTATGGGCTATAAAGTTAGCTTAAAAAAAATAAAACTCATCTTATATATAATAGAGGTATTTATAAGTAAAAAAAATCAGGCCCTATATAGGATCCGCATTACATCCAAGCCAAGAACATGATTCCGCTCTAGCCTCTTAAACCGACGATTAGCAATCGAAGAAGCTAGGATTAAGGTGCCATAATTAATGTTTCCAACACCATGCTTTCTAGGGCATGTTAAGTAAGTTTAATTCGTTGGCGAACTCATGCATGTTAAAAGAGTTATAATTAAACAGAAACGTTGGTTTTAAGACTTTTTGCATGATCTTCTTAAACCATTCGCTGATTCTTTTAGAGGAGAGTTGCCAATTCCACTTAAAAAACGTGGAATTAAAGGTTAATTGGGCAAACATATACATAACAACCATTCATATTATCACAGAGCTACATCACTTTTTTAGGAAATGAAAGTACGAATATGAAAGAAGATAATGTGCAACTTCCCACATGATTTTTCAATAAAAAAAATGACGATAAGTGTGATGTTGAAATTGATGCTGGTGTAGATTTGTCGTTAAAGCTTTTTCTAAATTGCTAGGATGTTTGTTTTTTAATTATCATTTTACAGTAAAGTTAAAATCATAAAAACGTGTATTTCTATATGTATCACAAAAGACCATTATTTATGAATTAGGGTAACTGATTTATCAAACTAAATGTCGATGTGACATCTACATGATAGTTACGCATCCATTTTTACACTTACGTATGTTTCTTTAACTCGCTTCAAATATATATATATATATATATATATATATATATATATATATATATATATATATATATATATATATATATATATATATATATATATATATATATATATTAAAATTAACAATATTGATATGTACTTATACTAATGCTTAAATTTCATCCATCTTTAGTATACTAATGAGTAATATATACCTTTATCCTAAGTTTAATGTTGAGAATGGAAGTCCACATTGCCATAAACCACTAACTGTTCAAATTTATAACACTTTGCCAACTCAAAAACCTCTAATGGTTGCCTTTGGAGCATCCACTCCTCAATAACCTACCATGCTTTTGTGATTATACTATATTTCATGACAAAGACAAATGTTAAGAAAATTTGTGGTTTTATATTTCAAGAAGTACGTTATTATATCTTATGTTTTTACATGTATGATTATGACAATTTCGATTGTTATGTATAGTTTTTCTTGGGAACGTCAGAATTTTAGCAAGAAGCTAGCTAGAAATAGGAATATTACAAATTAGAAATCGCTTAACTCGAGTTGTGCAACAAACCAGCCTAGTTTAAGTTACAATTCTGGTTCTTATTTGAAATACAAAAAAACCGTTGTTACCAATAATTATGCATAACTATTAATCAATCTATGGTATTAAATAGGATTGTTTGGAGTAAAAAAAAAAAAAAATAGGTAAACTGCTCTCGTTAATGTAGTTATTAACTAGGGTTTCTAACTTCTCTTGGAAAGGGAGGGGCGATAAGGTATCTACTTCTCATTAAATCACAATAATAGTCATGTCCAACAATTATTATATATAGCAATTATATATTCTCATTAAATTACAATAATAAACATATACAAAATTTATATAGATGTCCAGATGCATTGAGAACTAATAAACATGGGCTACAATATTTGGTTAAATAATAATACAATCTAACATCCCCTACAATTTCAACGGGGGTTTACTAATGGACATTCACACTGAAATTTAAATCGTGGGTCGTCCACTTTGTGAAGATATCCAAAAACATGACGACGATGAAACATAGAGAACTCGAACTAGGTTCTTGGTGACTTGATCTCACATGAAATGAATATCAATCTCAATATATTTTATTTGTTGATGTTGGATCAGGCTAGAGGACATGTACTCGATAATGATATTGTAACAATAATATCTTGTCATCTTCATTGGAGGAGAACAAAGCTCGCATAATATATTATGTATCCAACATGTTTCATCAACACATTAGTAACCTCCTGCTATTCGGCCATAACACTCGACCCTCAAATAACCCATTTTTGTTCGGAAGACCAAGATAAAAGATTGTCATTTAAGAAGATGCAATACTTGTATGTAAAGTTTGGTAGATAAACTCCCCCTAATCATCATCTGAAATATGCAATAAGGATGGTAGATGATGAACTGTAAGTTGTGATCCAAAGTGTTGTAAATATACTGAAGAATACGTTGGAGGGTGAAGTGCGGATGTTGAGGTTCATGCATGAAGAATCATATATATTCAATACCAAAGGAAATTCTAGGTCTCATGAAAGTAAGGTGTTGCACAACCCCGACTAGACTATATAAGAGGGTAGGTTGTAGCCATTGTTGTACCACCCACATCGAGCTTGAGAATGTTCTCGGTAGGTGTTCTATAAATGTTGCAGTTCATTAGGTTGGCATGTTCTAGTAGTTTATTGGCATACTTCTACTAAGAAGATATATATTTCAAACATTTCTTGTAAAGAAGACATATATTGCAAACAATACACAAGTGAAACTCATAAGTCATAAAAGGTAGATAACCTTGCATGTAAGTGAAGTGTTTGTCTAAAGTTTCACCATTTAGTCATTTGACACTTTTGGTCGTCATTTCTCATGGATTTTTGTGGTTGAACAACTCAAGTCATTCTCATCCTAACATGAATTCACCAATTCATGAGGAAATACATTTATAAATCATCATATTCATTTACTCATAAGAAATACTCTTTTAAAAATCTCATTTTCATGAATGCACAAAACGATAAATTTAGTATTACACATAACAAAAAAGTTTTGTAAAAATCAAAGTCAAGCTCCATTTCATAAGAAAAATCATAGTCATATTTCATTTCATAAAAATCATCATAATAACACTTCATTTTATAGAATCATAATAGTAATACTTCATATTATAAAAATCATCAATATTAGTTATAATAGGGACATGTGTTTGGTACTTACTCATCTCAAGTCAATGCACACGCTTCTTCACTTCTTCAAATGCCTTTAAGCCTCATAATCATCACTTAATGAATACCATAATAGGTTGCATTATTACCAAAATACCCTTACTCAGATACTCAACTCAACATATGCTTCGTATACTTATTTCCATCTATATAGAGATTATGGAAGCAGTTGGAGGTCAAGCAAGTGAAGGATTTCCATAATACCTATGTAGTTGATCCTAATGTACACATGGTGTACTTGTTCCCAACCTTCTTATAAGCTTGTTTAAGTATTTCTGATTCACTTTAAGACTTACTAATTTATATAATAACTTTTATACTCATGAATCAATTATAAAGATTCTTAATTATCTTAAGAGCTCAAGGGATGCTTGTGTAGACATCAAAGCATTTACATTAGGTTATGTGCTCTTTATAATTTATGGTTTTACCAAGAGTGATTTTGTAACGCCCAGTTCTTGGTACGTATTTAAATAAGAAGTATGCATTTTTACAAAGGGGCTCAACGAGTTGGAGGCCGCAAACTCGTCGAGTGGGAATTAGATATGAGGATGCGGGACTTGAAGTCTACTCGACAAGTCGAGGAGCCTCGACTCAACGAGTAGGCCTACCAGAGTGAAACCCTAATTTTTAGGCTTTGCACCCTATTTAAACACCTTAACACCCCCATTGTGGCCTCTCTCATCGCCTTCCTTAGTCCAGAAAACCCTAATTCGAAACCCTAATCCATTTTGAGTGTTCTTGAGCCATTTTTGTGTGGTTTTGGTGGTTTTGAAGCTTGAGAAGGAATGAGAAGCTTGGGAGTTCAAGAAGAAACAAGTAGATCCAGAGGCTGTGTTCCATTTCCAGCTCATTTGAGGTATAAAGTTTATAACTTGTCCATTCATTTATTAGATCTCTTCTTGGAGTAGTATAGGGTTTTAAGGAGACATTTTTGGAACCATTCATGGATGCAAGCATGTTTTGGGGTATTGACTTCAGATCCAAAGTCTTTGAGGGACTCCATGGCATAAAGGTGACAACTTTATGGCCATGTGAGTCTCATGCATCCTAGGAACCACTTTTTAGAGCTTTTTTTAGCTAAATGACCCATGCATGCACGTAAAGTTAGAAACTTTACGTGTTATATCGACCCTAGGAGGCCAGATCTATGTTTTGGATGTGTTAAGCCCGACTAAAATCGACTGTATAGTTTCAGATCATGGGGGCTCAATGAGTCGATCTTAGGACTCGGCGAGTCGGGTCGTGGTTCCCCCAACCTTCTCTGTTACTTAGCAACTTTTTGAGTCTAGAAGATGACTTAGCCAGTTAGATGTGTTTTGGACTTAAAGGTCAATAACTTGACGAGTCCAAGGATGAACTCGCTGAGTCAGTGAGCAAATTTCATGACTGTATGAAGGAGAACTCGACGAGTCCAAGGAAGGACCCGACGAGTTTAAATGGAAAGTCCGAATTCTGTCATAAGAAGGAACTCGACGGGTTAGAAGGTAACTCGACGAGTCAAATCGCAAATTTGAGAGTGTCTGAATTGTGGAACTCGACGAGTTGATGGACCAACTCAGCGAGTTGAGTCAATCAGGATATTGACTTTGACTAGGGCGTTGACTTTGACTTTGACTTTGACCATTACCCAAGATTGACCCTTAAAGGGGATATGAATATGAAGGAGTAACTAAAGGAGACTGTATGTATAAGAGTTTGAGGAGAGTTGATCCCAGCACCGAGGACAGTTCAGTTACTGCACGACATTGATGTGAGTTACCTTCCAGTAGAAGTGGGTCTAAGACCACAATGTCGGCCCACTAGTAGGAGTTGTTTGTTAGATGACTGTCTTTGTGATAATTGTCTAGTATGCCACTATCTTTATGTTTAATGTGCTAGTATGGTATGATGATATGTGATAGTTGTAGTAAGGGGAATAGTCCCCGTATCAAGTCGAAAAGACCAAAGGGGTAGGTCGGGCACCCCGGTATGCCTGGCAATATATTTATATTATGTTATTATGTGGTAGTGGTAGGGGTGAAATAGTCCCCATAACTGGTTGAGATACACCGGAGGGTAGGTCGGGTACCCAGATATGCCTGACATGGGGTAGGTTAGGCACTTCGGTATGACTAGTAGGGGTATGTTGAGTACCCCAGTATGCTCAACAGGGTAGGTCGGGCACCCAGATATTCTTGGCAATATATTTATAGTTTTGTATGTGGTATGATGGGGGAACTCACCAAGCTTTGTGCTTACAGTTTACAGTTTTTTTTCAGATCCTTCTTCTTCGAAGGGAAAGGAGTCGGCTCGGTAGCAGCGCATCACACCATTATTTTGCGCACCATGATGGTCTTGGGATTGTACTCTGACATTATTATTCCATGACATGTTTTATGATATTTAATTTATGGGTTTATGGGTTAATATGATATTGATGATGTTTTCAGCAAAATGTTTTATAAATTACTTAAGTAAAAACGAAATTTGTGGTCTTGAAATTTCGGATGTTACATATTTAAATCACTAAATAATCATTATCACAAATTTTAATCATCTTAATAAACCTTTTAATACTCTAATTCACTTGAACTCATAGTCTGGGATTGATGATTCTAAATTTTGGATATCTTAAAACTTGATTTAATGACTTTTACCTCAAATAACTACCAAAATCATCTTCTTAGTCTTTTTCTAAAACAAATCGTCAACAACCAAGTCTTAATTGTTCTAGTGCTTTAACTTATGAAAATTTCACAAGTTTTGCTGTCTCAAAAAATGCATTGAGATCATATCAAAGGTTCATAAGAAATCATGGAAGCCCTATATCAACCTAGAAAGCAATTTATGAATCAATTGATGAATCTCATGGTTATTTGATGCACTTTTTACTAGAAATAGTTTCAAAGTATTGAAACAAGTTTAACTTCATCATCATTTCCATGAGATCACATCACACATGCTTTTTACCATGATTAGAGCTCCAACGTTTCAACCAAGGTTGTAAAACTCGCTCGACGTTAGTTAGTAAGTGGACTGGGTCAAGGGATTAATCGGCTAGACGGAGATTAATCGGAGGATTAATCAGGGAACCATTAGTTGCTAATTTGTTAAATTTTAAAAAATTAAATATGACTAATATCATATAAAAGTTCATAAATACCACTAATATCATAACGAAATTGGTTAATATGATAAATACAATAGTAATCATAACTCAAATAGTTTTTATTAAGATATAACTTCTTCAAAGAATTGAAATTTCATCGGGTTCTACCGTTTCAGTCATTTTGTATGCATGGATTAATTGCTAGGCACTCTCCAATCGGTCAAGTAGCGCCTAGGGATTAATCGGAGATTAATCGGGACCTAATCAGGATTTTTACAACACTGGTTTCAACTATCACTAAACTTCATAAAAAGCAAACTAGAGAAGATCTCATGGAGTTTAGGAATCTAAATGTTGTAAAAATTACTGAATTCTATTAATAACTTCTTAATGAAACAAAAAAATTGGATTTAAAGCCCAATCCAAACCCTAAAGCAATTTCTAGATCATATAAGGAAGAGTCTATACCTTTTTGAACTCATTGATGCACTCCAAAATTCAATTCTCTAGACAATTTCCAATCTAAAACTCCAAATGGTCTTCTTTTTTAGGAGATTGCCATTCTCTCCCTTATTTCTCTTTGGAATCAATTTTATGTAAATTAGGAGAAAGGAAGAGTGTCTAGCTTCTTAATTATGATAATCTAACTCTTATAATGCTCATAATTCTAAATATTTCATTTTGACTACCATGACACTAAACCTTTTAATGAAGTTCTAAATTTGATACTTTAGCCACATAACTCACATTTCCTTGACAAAGTGATCAATGACACATTTTAAGCTATTCATTTACATGTTTAGCTAACTTTCATATTTATCCTATCTTCCAATAATTAGAAATGAAGTCTTATTTAACTATCAACAATTAAATGTTTATTTAAATATTTTTTATTAACTCATTTAATTATTATTTTTATTACTTATTTAAATTTATTAAATTTTATTTTGTTTTATTTAAAAAATAAGTTCTATTTTTACTAAATATGGACTACAACTCTAAGCCAAAATCGAGGATATTATAGTAACTTAATTTAGAGGTTCAGTTTAAGCATGACCTTCGACTATATGATCCTTTCTCCTCATTTTAATTTATTTTTGCGATGGAATGTCTAAATATTACTGGGAAGCAACTAATAGTGATTATCAAGTGGAACTATCTCCTGGAACCAATCTGACATCATCAGTAAAGCTTCTTCCCTTTCTCTACTGTTTTACATTATCTATGAGCTTGGTTAAGAAGTATCTATAACATATCTGAGGACTCTGAACTATTTTCTGGGTATTTCTATTGTTAGCGACCAATATGATATTTTCTTATCTTAGTAGAAGTATGTCACTAAGTGTCACATAACTCCAATTTCTTTTGAAATTACTCTAAGTATTCTCAACAAAGAGATTTGCATGGCTTCTCAAAGTCTATTTTAAAAACCATGAGTTTTTTTACGACGTCTCTTATACCAAACCATGACTTCATCGTTTAAGTTCATAGGCCCATCAAGATTTGACAAACCTTTAGAAAATTTGATTACACAAGGTTTGTCACATCATAAATTACTTCTCGAAGTCTATTAGTTAAATGATTATCAATTATTTTATATCAGCGGCCTATTAGACTAATAGGCCGATAATCCTTAATATGTTTAGGGTCATTAATTTTAGGAATTAAAATAATTTACGAAGGGTTAAAGCCTTTAGGAATGATAACAATTGTTGAAAACACTTCACCAACTTCAACATGTGGTTTTCATACAAGTGACAATACATTTTAATTAACTCAAAAATGAATCCATCAGCATCTGACGCTTTATTCACACAACAATCACAAACTAATTTTTCACCTCCTCTAAAAAAAAGCTCAACCAAAACCCTTTGTTGATCAAAAATTATTTTTCTCAAAAAATTTGACATTCATTATTAATCGAACCTGTGTAAAAGGGATGAATTTAGTGGAGTAATACCAAAAAATATATGATTTCACCCTTGTAGGGACTATCTTTCACTCTCCATCTATTAAAACCCATCAAATAACAACTCGCCAATGTTTCCTTTTTGTGCTAAATCCATCTGGTCAATTTTTTTTTAATATTGCCAAACTTTGTAAGATACTGTATATGAGCACCCATTTGGTTTGCTTTGATCTAATCATGTGTTTCAAAGTTGAGTTTATTTTTTATTGTTTTTAGTAATAGTTATGAGCTAAAAACCCTTTGCATTCGTTTAGAGTAGATAAACCTTGAACCTATGTGTTGATTTGAAGATTTTAGTTTTAATCTAGTTGTTTATTTATTATGCTTGATTGATATGGATCAATATGTGTTAAAGTTTCAAACATTTCTATTTATTGATGAGAATTGTTAGGATTAGATGATCTATCTAATTTGATGTGTTTCGTATGATTTTATAAAGTATAAAGTTGTAGGACTAGAGTTTTGACAAAAAAAACTTAGGATTAAATAGATATGTTGGTAACTTTAATATGTGAGTTAATATATGATGAACATCCATATTTAAAGTTGACATTTACTATTACTAATACTGTAACGACGTAAATTTTAAAACCAATTTTTCATTTTTGCAAACATCAAAACATCGAGTAATATTTTAATTTCCAATGTAAACAATATTGTCACGACTGAATACATCACAAATATCATAAAAATAATTTTCCTCGAGTATGTGTACGATCACGCCGGCGCCTTCCCACGGTCCTCGCTAGTACCTGAAACACATAACACAACAACTGTAAGTATAAATGCTTAGTGAGTTCCCCAAAATACAACCTACGCACATACGCCTTTCCAGGCCCTGACCTTCCAGTCCATGTGTCTCAGGGGACTTCCGTCCCGACTGGGTAAACCTTCCGGTCCTACCCACGTCAACCTTACGGTCCACATTACAACGCCTTCCGGCCCGTAACATATTCGCTTTCCAGCCCATAACACAATGCCTTCCGGTCCATATCAAGCATATCATACATGGCACATATAACGATTAACTTATCACACATAATGCATATATCTCATATCATATTCTACCTTCCGGTTACACAGTCAAACCCTTCCGGGTATAGTATAGTGAGAAGACTCACCTCGTATATCTCGATAACTCGCGAATCCTGGAAATCACTCGTGCTCAATCCTCCGAGCTATAATCCTCCTATGACATCATATATATCTAATTAATACCTTTACCACTAAGGTTGACTACCCCTACCAAGTCAACACTGGTCAACTCTAGTCAACGGTCAATTTGGCCGGACTCGGCGAGTGTACTATAGCGACTCGGCGAGTTTAAGCATTTTCACCAACTCTCTAGGATTCTCTTTTGGCACGTCGAGTACTCCCCTGACCCGACGAGTTCCACCTGGTCATGAATCGCGGGGCCACCGCGACTCAACTCGCCGAGTCGCAAGGACAACTCGGCGAGTTCCAGCTCGACTCAGTCCACCTCTCAATCCCTCTCTAACTCTCCGTGACTCACTGAGTCAACCATAACTCGGCAGGACCACTCACTGAGTGGTTAAGGATAATTTTAATGCTACTCGCCGAGTCTGTTCTTCAGACTCGGCGAGTCCATGCCATGCATCAACTCAATCTTGCTTCTGAGGTCATATCCGCTCCATACACTCATAGATCTGGCCCTCCCAAGCTTATTTATCACGTAAAGTCACAGTCTTGGCTACCATGCAACACTTACAAGGCTCTTTTTGGGGAAATGACCTCTAATATGGCAACCCTAGTCTCCAACCCAAAAGGAAGGACATAAAGCATAGCATTTGGGACTTTCTGGACCTACTAAGGTCCAAATCTAGGTACCATATCTCCATGGGACCTCTCACACTTCAATTACAAAGCAAATAAGGCAAGAAGAAACCCTAGATTTGACCATATCAACAAAAACACGAAAATAAGCTCTGAAAGATACCTCAAGAAGCTTCCCTTGGCAAAATGGAAGTAGATCCAAGCTCCCAACTCTTCTATCTTGACTTTCCCCCTTCCTTTCTTGCAAATACACACAAATTTGGTGAACAATAGCCTCTTATCTAACTCACAGGAACCCTTAGCTGCTTTGGTGCTCTCAAGGATCAAGGTGGCCGCAATGAAGGGCCATAAGGTCCTTTAAATAGAGCTTAGGGTCGGGAAATTAGGGTTTCATTAAACAACGCAGACTCGCCGAGTCTAGGCGCGAACCCGCGTCCAGAACCGCAATCCTACTCGGCGAGTTTGAGCTCCAACTCGCCGAGTCCCCTCACAAAACACCAAAAATTATGTGAATAGAAGATACCTGGAAATCCGGGCTGTTACAAATACCAGTTTAGTATTCAAGTCTCGCATAATTCGAACCGAACATTAGTTTCTTGGATTATTTGTCCACTTGATCAATGAATAGATAATCTTATTAAATCAAAGGATTAGTAATTTGATCATTATTGCTAGTCATATTAAGAATCGATAATCAACGAAATTATATCCATTGGACTATCCATAAAAACAACCATATGGAATAGGTGAATCGAATCTAAATGAAGGTACTCTTAAAATCTTATTTCAAAACCTTTATCTGCTTCGTTTTTAGTTGAAGTAATTGTTTTTTTAAGTTATTCAAAGGCTAATTGTTAATAAGCTTTTTGAACTTGCAAAATTATAACCACCCTTACTTTTACTTACTTAATTACTTGACTTTTAGTAGATATTTTAATCTAGAATCATTCATGTTCCCTAAGTGTTCAACAACCTTTTCTTACCGAAAACTATATTATTTCGCAACTAGGTACATGGTTTAATTTTGTTTTAACTAGTCTAGATTTGATAGGTTATATATATATTTAGGCTTAGGTTATTCTATTCTAACTAATTATTGTGCGGATGTATGAACAATGCTATTCTTTGAGAATGATAAAGAAAATATGTTGTTTGATAATATAAATACGTTCAATCTTACATAACTATTGTCATTAACACACATTCTCACTAATTAAAGCGTCTATAAGGTTATCATACACTTATTATTATTATTCTCATTTCTGTCAGAATGTTGTTAGAATGTTTATTGAGTCATATTCTGTCAGAATGAAAATGAGTGAAAAACGATGTGTGAGAACAAAAATAAATAATAATTAGCGAGAATGCATGAAAATGACAATATTTATGTAAGGTTGAACATATTCGTATTGTTAAACAACTTATTTTCTTAGTAATTTTCATAGAATAATATTGTCCACACATCCGCATAATAATTAGTTATAATACTTGAACCTAACTCTCTCTCTCTCTCTCTCTCTCTCTCTCTCTCTCTCTCTTTATATATATATATATATATATATATATATATATATATATATATATATATATATATTAAAAACTAGTATACAAAATACGTGTAACAATACCTATGATCTTCCTTTTAAAGCCATTCTTCTTTGCATCTTGGATACTTCAATATAATATAGGGTCATTTAAATACAATACTTGGGAAGTATAAATATCAAGGTTCTAAAAAGCTCGTTATGGGCTTGTACTTCCCATTAAGCTTTAACAAAATGTTTCCTTAATTCATATATGTATATAAAAATAATCATAGTAGAAAATATACATAAAATTATTAATTATATACAAAATTTTCGCCTTAAGTCACATCTTACAAACAACGTGGCTAGCCACGGATCGAAAAAAGCTTAAGGTGTAACATCTTGTCTTGAGAAGTTTCTTATTTCGAGATTTTAGACTGAAAATGGATCAAGTAAAGGCCTTGGGCTTCAAGGTAATAGGTTTTAGACGTTATTGGATGTTGATAATATTTGTTTATGTGATCTAAGCCCTTGGTTTGTGTCTTGGAGTTAAAGGGTAAAATGGGAAAAGTGATGTTCCAGACTTCTTTCATGTATTAAGGATTGTAGTTTGGTGTATTTTAATTGAAAAGTAATTAGATAGAGTTTTGAGTCTTGTCAATACCTTTTCGTGCATATAAAGATCGCTGGAAATCGAGTTGGAACAAAGAAGTTATGGCTGATTTGAAGCTGGAATGGATTTGGGTGAAAAACCATCAGTATAGAGTAGAGATTAGATCCTATGGTGTGGCAAGCCACGGAGTAGAGAAACATGGGCACGAAGTGGCAGTCTCTCAGGCCTAAGCCTATTCTTTTGGGTTTTCATCGTATATAAGCATAAGGTTCCATAATTTTAGGAATGTTAGCAGCCTCTATCATATCTAGAACCCCTTAGGTGAAACCCTAGCCTCCATCTTCAAGATTTAAGCTTCTCATCTCTCATTGTTTGGATGTTTTTATGTTATTTTGATGAAGTTTAAAAATCAAGAAGGTTCTTATGGATAAAGTTGGAAACTTTATCCATCTAAACATCATGTTGATTTAGATATGAAGGTTGGAGACTTGCAATTAATGAATTAAGTTAAGAAAGATGCATGTTTAGGTCTCTTTGAGACTTAAAGTCTACATCTTGATGGTTTGGACCTTCCTAATGGATAAAGCTAGAAACTTTATCCATTAAGACCTTGGAAAGGATCAAATTTGAGATTTGGAGCTCTTGAAATCAGAAGAAAATGGATTAAGCTCATTTAAGTTGTTCAGACCAATCGCCATGGTGTGGCCTTAGGCTGCCACGACGTGGCGACTAGGGAATCATTGAGTGTTTTGACATTTTGTGCCCATGAAGTGGCCAAGGAAGGCCACGATATGGAGGGTTGTTGTTGGCTATTTTGACCTTAGCTTTGGTTGTTGACTTTTTGACCAGATTAACTTTTGGTCAAACTTGGATAGAATTGAGTTTTTAACTAAAGGGTAGTCTCGGTTTGGTTTTAGGAAGCTTGGTTTGCCTATTCTAATGTTGAGGTAGCTATTGGGCTTCTAGTGAGTAGTTCAGGTGAGTCTTCTCACTGTACGCATGGGTCGAAGGTACCAATGTCGGCCCACTGGATTATGTAGGATGCTAGTTATCTTTATGATACTTGCATGGAAGACCCTGAGGGTAGACCATGACATTTATATGAAAGACCATAAGGGTAGCCCATAGCAATTGCATGAAAGACCATAGGGTAGCCCATGACACTTGGTTCTAAGACCTTGAGGGTATCCCATGACATTACAAAGAAAGACCATAAGGGTAGCCTAGGGCACTTAGTTGTAAGACCCTTGGGGTAGCCCATTGCATTCCAGGGAAAAGACCATGTTGTAACCCACGATAATTGTATGTATGGTATGTGGTATTTTGGGAAACTCACCAAGCTTTGTGCTTACAGTTTTGTGGTTTAAACATTTTCAGGTACTTCCAGTTTTAAAAGGAAGAGTCTGGTTTGATCGCACTGCATCCCCTGAAGATTTATTTCGTAATGATTTTTTATGATTTTACTTTCATTTTTTGAAAATACTTTTACTATGGTCATCTTTTGGGTTAATGAGTGAATGGTTTTAACTTATTAAAAATGAAAATTTTACTTAGTACTTTTGGGACGTTACAAGTTGGTATCAGTGCCTTGGTTCGAGGGATTCGGGCATACTCTCGGGTGTGTCTGAACTCAAACTGAGGATTTGGTAATCTTTTTAAAAAATAAATAAATTTTCTAAGAAGATTTTTATAAGGAAAAGGGGCATGATACATGTAATTAGTCGAGCTCAAGTAAGTGATTCCCGAAATACCCACATCTAAGTATATGACTAGTACGCCTGTTATGTGAATTGCATGCTAGAGTATGGCTAAGAATACCTTCAGGAATTTCATGGTAGAATGGCCTAAATTGGGATGCCTTGTAGCGTAGGAGGAATTGGATGCTATGCTAGATTTGGAATTTATGTTGGTGGAAATGATTTCTAAGTGTATGTTTAAAAATTATACATGGTTAGGATCATATAGCCCTAGAATGACTTATTTAGCCTTATTTCATATTCATCGTCTGATTGTGGGCTTAGGTTAGAATCATTTATTCAACAATATATTTGATCCAGTATTATATATAATTTGCATGCATAAGGCAACTGATAGTGTTGGTAGAAGTTCCTAGCATCGCAAAAGCAAGTGAGTTGGAGGATGTCTCTTGTGATTTGTGGCCTGATTAAGTGAAGCATTGGCTTAGATTTCTCGTTGCTCGAATGTTGCTTGCTTTGTTCTTTTAGAGACCTCCAATAATATCAACTAACTATTAACCAAATACGTTAGGTTACATGTTGCAAGGATTAGATAATTTTATAAGGTTAGGTTTAAATCTATTGCACAACTCTTATTTAAGTCCAACCGTTGTAGTGTGAGAACTTGAAGTAGAAGAATTATTTAATACATATGGCATGTAATTATATTCGTGAGGTAGTTAAAAGGTATTAGAGGGAGTCTCTTCTATAGCTGATGGTCGAGAGTGATGTGAAGGGAACCCTAGGACATCATAGGAAGAATGTTAGAATGTGCTTGTGTGAGCTTTTTCGGAAGAGGGATCCTAGAAGGAGAAACTATGAAGATTAGTAGTGTGTACTCATTTGAGGGCGGGTATTGTGGTTGGATCGAACGGTAGTAGACATGAGTAGTAACTTAGAGGATCCAGAACAATTCTTTAGGAAAGTACGAATATGTGTGGAAGGTAGTATTGGGCTCGTACTATTGAAAGCACATGATATGTACTTGAATCAAGGCAATTTTATGGGTATTCTAAGAAGCTGTTTGGGGGTAGATAACATGGTTGCCTCCATGATTCATTGCAATGTATTCCCATCTTTATCGACCTTTCGGTTTTGGTTATTCGGAAGGGGGATGGGTTTGGTGATTTTGGACCTTAGTGTCTATGTCAGTTAAGGTCTAAATAGTGAAAACATCAGTGGGTTAGTTGATTTGAGGTATCCAGGGCCTTGCTTGAGGTAGTTCCATTTGAGTCGCGAGACTCAAGAAGGAAGTGATTATGATGATTGGCTTGAGGATTGCAGTTGGAGTCATAGTGATTGACAGATGGATTGGAATGTCAATATCTACAACGGGGGTTATGTTCTTCCAACTTTCCTTGATCCGAGGAAAGAGAGGGAATACATGTGATTTTAGGAGTTGGGATGTATACCTATCATGGGGCTAGATGGTTGTCGTTTTTGGCAGCAAGTATGGTGGTGTGGGAATATACAAGAGGGTTCTTATGGTATGGTTGCCTTGAGACGAGATCAAGGTTCTGCTTGCTTTGAATTTAGCTAGGTCAGGTGCTAGTTGATTGTTTCAGGTGATCATGGAAAGTAAATCGAGAATAACAACTTTGGTTGTCTCTTATGTATCCTGACTATGAGAATGATGCATCTTGTATTTATGAATGATTCTCACGATGAATTAATGGTTGGGGATTTACAGGCATGGTGTGTGGTAGTTCATTTGTTTCTAGATAGAGAATCGATGCTATGAATGGACTATCAAAATTATTGCATGTGCATCTGCAAGGGATTCTTGGTGTTAGAGGTAGTTATGCTTAGGAAGTTACTAAGGTGTCCATTTGAGATTCGAAATCTCTTTGTGGTTGGTTGGTCTTTATCTAGAGGATCATCTTGCATTGTAATATACATGCCGAGAATCAGGGATGATATGTATCTGGTTGAGCCAATTTGAGTATTGGTTTGTTGCAACGTCAATTGGTGGTAGTTCAAACCCTAAGTAGGGGAGAACCGAGTATTCTGCTTGGAGGATAATCGAACTGTTCAAGTTTATGGTTTCAGAATAATGGGTCACAGGAACTTGCGATTCGGGTATGCGAGACTTTGGTTCAAAATTTGGTCAAGTCGGGGGTGCAGAGCAAGTTGCCATCAGATGTATGTGCTCAAGAATGCATGAGTTGTCTTCGCGGCAGGAAGTTGTTGGACAAGGGGCTCATTATATCTAGTGGTTCCTTTCGGGATGTCGATGAATAGATCAAGATGCGTTTGTGTCACTCAGGTTGAGTATCGGTAATCGAGGGATTTGTCAGCTCATTGTATAGATTGCTATTTATAGTCTAGGTTGGACAGTTGTTGATCGGTAAATCAGCTTCAGAGTTGGGTATATGTAGTTCCACATAGGTTTTGTTAAGTAGTGTATTGGGTAATTGGATTAGTTATCAGTATTCTCGATCATTGGTCATTTCATTCATCGTCAATAGATGAGGTTTTTCAAAGGTTTTGAGCTTTATCAGTTGAAGTTTAATGGATACGTCAACCTATCGTCAATATCTGTACATTGTACATTTTGGTTTCTGGTATGGGTACCATCAATTGTTGGTTGTGGAATTATTGTTCATAGGAGGCTCGAGTTTGGCAAATATCCTTGGTTATTGGAAGTTCGGGTGTTGGGGCAGCATTGTTTAGTTTTTCAAGTGTGTGTTTGGATTTATGCAGAATCAAATTTTGACATGTCGTGTTGACAGGGTTGGTATCTGGATTGACCCGACCAGGGTTTTGATAGCATTTCTAAATAATTTTGAAAGTTTTATCGAGCTAGTTATCTATTGGTAGGATCTGTTTGGCTTTAATCAAGGCGGGGGATCTTGTATCGGTTGTTCATGAGGATGTTTTGTTAACGGTTGAGGTTTGTAATTTCATTAGATCTTCTGGTACTTTACCCTTTGGGTAAGGTTGTGAGAAAGAAGGAATGCATAGGATCTAGGGTAGTTATATGTCTCTCCTTGGGGATGTATATTGTAGTAATGCCTCTAATATTGTCACGAGGGGTGTATGTAGACTGAGTAATATGGCATGAGAACAATTGGTATGAAATTATTGGTATGATTCTTATGTAGTTTATAGCTTTTTAATTGGAACAAGAGTACGACCTCTTATCTCATTCTTTGGTTGTGTACGACCATGTTTTCGTCCAATTTTGCATTTGTAGCAACCTTCACTGAGAAAGGAAATATGTATGATAGAAGGGTATGGTTCATGTTGTCTTCAGTTAGCGTTAAGAGGGATGTTGATTGGGTTCCTACAAGTTGGTGGATTAATGGTTGAGTACCTTTAGGCCCCTGTGGTGTAGGTCGTGAGTCTTCAGGCCAATGATGGAATGACGACAAGATCGACATAGTACCGTGATATTAGTGTTTTAGTGGTTAGAAGGTGTCATGGTGTATCATGAACCAATGGTTGCATGATCATATAGGTAGGACCCGATAGTCATTTGCTTGAGACTCTTAGGTCTCGGATCGTTAGTCTTATTGGCATGTTTAGGTGTTAGTGCATTGTTAGGAGCCAACAGACTTAGTAACCAGCTGGTTTGGATCATGTGGACAGTAAAAGGTTGTTAGGAGTATTAATTGTGCATCAAAATTCTCTTGCTTAATGCTTAAATTATGAACCTTGTTTTCTTGTGGGCTGTTTATTAGGAGTTTGGTTACCAATATTGGGTATCGGTTCTGAAATCCCAAGTCATGTAGTTCGTTGTAAATGTCTCGAGTGATTTTTTAGGTGGATGTACACTTGATTTGATGAGGGATTTGGATGTAACGTGAAGTTCTTGGATTGGCCATCATTATGCTCGTGGGAGCAGCGGGTTCGTGATTACTTGTCAGGAAGTCAAATGTGTATTTAAGGTTTTTTGGCACAATTTTTGGATTTAGGATTGGGTGAAATTCACGATTGGGATTTTTTTGAGTATTCTTTCTACATGGTTTGGTGGTGTTCCTAGTCAGAGAACTAGGGGTAGGTAGGCAAATTAATGATCATAAGTCTTAGGGTATGGTTTCTAAATTTTAGACTGATGGGTTCCTGATTTTTGGAAGTATATTGAATGGATTTGGTTTATGGTTGTAGTCTTGAGAGTTCCCGGTTTGAGTCGTTCTTACTCGAAGTTGGGTCTTACAGTTATGGAGAGAAAGATAGTTGTTGTGGTTGAGTATTTTCAAGTTATTGGGTTGTTTGTTGGAATCTATGGGTTTCTGAGTGGTCTTTAGAGTTTTCCTTACAATATGCCTTGATTTTGAAGTGGTTACAGGAAGCTTATGGAATATGTTTGGCGTTTGTTTCAGAGATCCTAACCAAGACGGATTTCGAGGATGAAATCCAGTTTAAGTGGGGGAGAGTTATAACATCATATCTCGAGAAATTTCTTATTTTACGATCGTGGACAATAAACGGATCAAGTAAAGGCATTAGGCTTCAAGGTAATAAGGTTTAGACCCTATTGGATGTTGATAATATTGGTTATGTGATCTAAGCCCTTGGTTTGTGTCTTGAAGTCAAAGGGTAAAATGTGAAAAGTGATGTTCCAGACTTCTTTCATGAATTAAGGATTTTATTTTGGTGTATTTTAAATCAAAAGTAATTAGATAGATTTGTGGGGCTCTTCAATAGCTTTTTGTGCATATAAAGATCGCCGAAAACGGAGTTGGAACGAAGAAGTTATGGCTAATTGAAGCTAGAATGGATTTGGGTAAAAATCATCAGCACAGAGTGGAGATCAGAACCCATGTCATGGTAGGCCACAAAGTGGTAGTCTGTCAGGCCCGAGCCCATAATTTTAGGGTTTTCAATGTATATAATCATAAGGTTCTGTATTTATGGTCATTTTAGTAGCCTCCATCATATCTAGAACCCCTTGGGAGAAACCTTAGCCTTTATCTTCAAGATTTGATCCTCTATCATCTCTTCTCTTTTGGATGTCTTTTATGTTATTTTGATGAAGTTTAAATATCAATAAGGTTTTTATAGGTGGAAATAAAGCTGCTTTTAAGTATGGACCCATCAAAAGCACTACATTTCTGGACTATTGTAAGTATAAAGTTCCAATCTTGCTATCTAGTTCTTTAGATCTTGTCATTTGGATTTTTTGGCACTTTTGGTCCATTTTGTGGGTGATCTTGGAGTCGAGGGGACTCCAACATCTTTTTATCAGTATGGAATGCTTCATGGACCTTATGTATCAGGAAAGTTGTGATCTTTTGCCTTCTCTTATAACCATGCAAGTTATCATGGTCGTTTAGGTCATTTTGGTGTATTAAAGTTTAGATCTTGAAAGTTTGTGACATTGTTATGAATAAAGTTGGAAAGTTTATTCATTTAAACACATGTTGATTTAGATCTGAAGGTAGGAGACTTGGACTTAATGCATAAAGTTATGAAAGATGCATTTTGGGTCCCTTTGAGACTTAAAGTCTACATCTTGGTGGTTTAGACCTTTTGAATGGATAAAGTTAGAAACCTTATCCATTAAGGCATTGGAAAGGATCAGATCTTATGTTTGGAGCTCTTGAAATTAGAAGAAAATAGATTAAGCTCATTTGAGCTATTTAGACCAGTCCTCACGGCGTGACCTTAGGCTGCCACGACGTGGTGATTGGGAAATCATTGAGTGTTTTGGCATTTTGTGCCCACGACAAGGCCAAAGAAGGTCATGACGTGGAGGGATGTTATTGGCAATTTTGACGTTAACTTTGACCGTTAACTTTTTGACCAGTTTAACTTTTGGTCAAACTTGGGTAAAATTGAGTTTTTAACTAAGGGCTGGTCTCGGTTTCGTTTTAGGAAGCTTGGTTTGGTTGTTCTGATGCGGAGGTAATTGTTGGGATTTTGTTGAGTAGTTCAGTTGAGTTTTCTCACTATACGTATGGGTCGAAGGCACCAATGTCGACCTACTGGACTGTGTAGGATGCTAGTTATCTTTTTGACACTTACATGGAAGACCCCGAGGGTAGCCCGTGGCATTTGTATGAAAGACCGTGGGGGTAGCCCATGGCAATTGCATGAAAGACCGTGAGGGTATCCCATAACACTTGGATGCTAGACTATGAGGGTAGCCCATGATATTTCAGGGAAAAGACGATGGGGGTAGCCCATGACACTTGGTTATAAGACCCTGGGGGTAGCCCATGACATTCCAGGAAAAAGAACCATGGGGGTAGCTCATGACACTTATATGTATGGTATGTGGTATTTTGGAAAACCCACTAAACTTTATGCTCATGGTTTTGTGGTTTAAACATTTCCAAGTAGTTATAGTTTCAAAAGGAAGAACCTGACTTGATCACGCTGCATCCCCTGGAGATTTATTCCGTAATGATTGTTTATAATTTTACTCTAAAGTTTTGAGAATACTTTTACTCTAATCATCTTTTGGGATAATATATGAATGGTTTTGACTTATTTAAAATAAAAAATTTACTCGATATTTTTGGGATGTTACGTACGGCTTGACATTACCGTCAAGTCACGCCTAACGTTATTTAGAGCTTTGATGAATATAGTATATGTGTCTACGATATATGAAATACATCAAACACAATACACACTAATATGTCCCTCATAAACTTTGAGAAAAAGAGAGATGATAAGTCTTTAGTGAAGATGTTAGTGAACTAGTACCTCAAGGGAACAAGTAGACCTCGAATTTGGCTGACAGAAACTTTGTCAAGAACAAAATAAAAATAAAATTATATTTGTTTCATGACTAAACTAACAAAAATCATAATCCACATCGAATTTAAAATTTAAAATAATTGTATACTCTTAAAAGTTAAAATGCATTGCTTTTCGTTTATATATTTAGAGGCAATTGCATAAAACAAACCTTTCAAACTTATGGTGTCATATTTAGCAAATGTTGCCCACTTAAAACAATAGAAAACACACTTATATCTCATTGGCCACCAACTTGTGGATGGGTGTGATCGAAAATGGTCACACCAATTGCTGTTTTAGTTTAAAATACTATAATATTGTATTTATTTAATAAAATATTTATTATGGTACAATATATATTATGTATATCGCCACTAACTATTTTTTTTATCACATGGATATTCCTTTTGATAAGATGATGGTATGATTATCGTTTTCATGACTTTAAACGGTTGAGTCGTAAAACTAGACTTATGAAGATCATCATGTATCATAATGTACTTCCGTGTGATAAAAAAAAAAGCTAGGGATGATATCAATAATATTCATTACACAATAGAGAAAATTTATGTAACTAAATCTACTAATTATTATAAACTAAAATTGTTCCATATCTTGCTTTCGTGGGGATGCATGCACGTGATACCTTTTACTATGTGCTAGTCATACAAAAGAAAAATATTATTATTCGTCAATTTATCGTTTTGTGTGTACGGTTTTTGGGGAGACCATACTTGTCGACATACCATAGTCTAGGGACCATACCCACATACATATCGTTGTTCAAATTTAAAGGGGTAAAGTGACATTTTTTAAAGTAAATGGGTGGAAAGTGTCATTCTATAAAATAAGGGGTGGAAAGCATCATTCTACAAAATAAGAGGGATGAAATTGCCATTATACGAAAATCTAGGTACCAAATCTGCACACATAAGAAATTTTTGTAGCCAAAATATGAAATGGAAAAATAGATTTGTGGCCGAAGTATAAAATAAAAAACTTTTGTGGCCAAATTACGAAAACACAAAACTATATTACTTATAAGAGGATGCTTATCATTATATATAATAATGTTGATGTATAATGCAAGAGTATTCTCATTTTCTAGTTATTGAAATACTAGGTGTAAGTTTTATGTATTACATGAGTGTATTTAAAATAATTAAATATTTATATTTATTTGAGAAATTTAAATTTATAAAAAAAAATGAAAAAAATATTAAATTACTAAAATTAAAATGTTTTTTTTTTTAATTTAAACAAATCATTTAGATAAAATAATTAAAACAAATTAATCACATTTTATTATAAAATTTTGAAATTATAAGGAAAGTTTATTAATGAAATTGATATGTATTTATTATTAATTTTAAATACCATATGAAATAGGAAAACCACAAAATTATATATGAAATAAAAATTAATTTAAAATAACCACAAAATGATATGTAACAAAAATGAATGAAAGTGTAACAAATGATAGAAAAAACTTTTATTTATTAGAGAAGATATTTTATTCTCATCATCAAAGTTTTACATTATGGTCAAATTATTTTGGCCTGAAAATCAATATGAAACCTTTCCAAAAATTTTGATCTGATCCGGTCCTTTTATAATCCAGCCTATTGATAGTTTAATATTGGTGGGAATCGGTCCAAAGGTTATTCTTAATGGGTTACATAAATCCGATTCAATGACCGGTGCGACCCAATTTTGTCACTAGTTGTAATTTGTTTGGAGTAAGAACTTAATAAATAAATATATAAACATGAACATATAATTGATTGGAGTGTAAGTATTGTTTACAAATATGACTTTATTAGCTTTTTTCATAAACAAAAAACATAGTTTAAAAGGGGATCGGCTTGAGAACCATTATCTCAAATTTTTATTAGAACCGAAACCATAACCAATTAAAAAGTATTCCCTCCGTTCAAAAATTATAGTTCATCTTTTATTTTTGGTTTGTCCCAAAATAATAGTCAATTTTTAAAAATAAATAATATTTTTACCAAAATACCCCCTCATTATCACTTAACCAACTAAGCATTTAATGGAACATTAAATGTAAAATAAGAGTAAAACTGTCATTTTATTATATAAAGTTAGTGGTAATTAATGATTTCTTAATCTGTATGTTTTTTGTTTGTGAACAATAATATTGGGACGGAATAAGTAATATAGTATGTCGGCAGAAGACAAAAGGCCAATTAAAACTCACCCCGAAACCGGTCCAAGGGTGAGTTTTGTGAAACATCTATCTACATTAAAGCAAAACCAGGAGTCTTACTTAATATGAAGTGACATGATTTTGACTCAGTTTAGTGTATGGATAAACATGTGGTAGCCAAGTCCCCTTTATCTCTAAACTCTAAAGGTTACTTTTTAATATATATATATATATATATATATATATATATATATATATATATATATATATATATATATATATATATATATATATATATATATATTTTAATTTTTAAGTATACTAGATTAATATATATATAAATCAGTTAAAGTTCACTTTTTTCTATTAGCATATATGTTATTGGAAGAATTAGCAACACCAATAAATAAGCCTTAGAAATCTATTTATAATCGGGTTTTGCGTGCACTTTCTGATAGAGAATTATGACTCGGCAAAGCTTAATTGGAGATAGCAACTGATGTTATAAAATATTTGTTTATTTGACCACCATCACCGCCCATTCAATACGACTTAAGAAACTGTTCTAATGGATAATATTAAATTGAGGCATCTAAAACTATGAAATAAAACCACGATCATTCATCCACTATACATACTCATTTTCTATTTCATTTCAAATATTTATTGCACTATCACTGCTACACAATGGGCTATCACCCACAAATATTACCCACGGATTTAAACCATTTGTAAAGATTTTCATAAATAAAAACATTAATTTATATAACAATTGTTACGGATTCATATATGTGAAAAAAAAAATGTGGACGTTACCCGGCCGAGGATCTAAAACCATGTGTCGTAGTATGCGGTTAAAAGTAAGGCAGGAGTTGCAAGAAGCTTCGCTCACTTTCTTATTTCTGTCACCAAAAGTGAGGGTGTGTTTGAGAAGTTTCATTCACTTTTTTTAAATAAAATAATTGATATTTATGATTTATAATTTTTTAAATGAGTAATAAACATAAAATTAATTAAAAAAAAACCGCTACATTAATTAAAATAAAATTTGCATAAAAAACCTAAGATTTAAATAACTAGAAAAAAAAAAAACAAATCGAACAACAATCTACGGAAAATATTTTTGCATAATCCTCTCATTTTTCTTCAAAACGAGCTCCAAATCTGGTCCCGAAAGATGGTCAGTGTTTTCCATCAAGAACCTCATATCCTCCATTTCTTTCTTTCCGCGCGCTTTTTTTTTTTTTGTCGAACACCAAACGTTCAGCGAAATTAAGATTATATCAATCAAATATCTTCGTAATTTTTCTCATTTCGTCTGCGTCCATGCTGAAATCCGATGCACCCGAAGAAGTCCTCGAGTTCGTCCTCCTCATTAAATCCAGAACGACCCGAGCATCGGAGAAACTTGTGTAATCACTACAGTCCGTTTTCGTTCGCTTTGACTGTTGTGTTGCAAGTATAAAGTCTTGCTTGTATTGTTTCTACCTAGGACTTTTAATTAATATTATCCAACAATTGTGTCACTTGAATGACTTTCCCACTTCCTCTAGATAAAAATACAAAGCTTTCTAAAGTATTTCTTCATCTTTATGGCCGCTTTTCCGTTGGGTTTTTAGGTTGTTGTACAACCCGTTTATTTTTTAAACGGCCTTCGTTATTTCTCAAAACTTTGAATTCAATTGATGATTGATATGGTACTCATCACTTTTTCCCATCTGCTTGCGAAATGTCTCAATAATGTGAAACCAAAAATGATCCCCCGGTTGTGCATTTTCCATCGCCGAATCCTCTGAAATGTCAACCCAAGCTTTTACCGCAATTATTTCTTTTTGTGGAGTCCATGCTTGCGGCTTCTGTCTTCTCGATTGTGTGACACCGTCCTTCACTTGTTGTTTTCCAACATTGAGGGGGGGGGGGGGGGGGGGGGGGTGAGTTTCCCGTATAATCTCTTCATCCGACTCTTCAAAAATTTAGTGTTGTGGTTTAGATTGAGTGGGTTGTGTTTGAGTTTGAGATTGAAAAAGTGAGATTTAAGTTTGGGGTTGATTTGGCGAAAGTTGATCAGGAAAAATAATAGAGTTTGATAAAATACTTAGAGTAATATTTGGAACTTGAATCGGGTAAAATTGTCTAACATTTTGGTATTGAAATTGTAATGGAGATTGAAGGGTAGCATCGAGCTATGGACGATAAACCCTTTTAGATGAATCGATAACGAAAATGTTTCGATTTGGGATGCTCGAACTCAAAACATTGGTTTTTTTCCTTCTAACGGAGTTTGGGGTTTGGTTGTCGAGATTCATTTTTTTTTTGAAGAAAGTAGAGAGAAATTGATAGAAGAAAATGTGTCATTGACCTTAAAAAAATAAACCTTTTCGTTGTTGTGACAAATTTGATGGTTAATTCCAATACAAAGACATCAATTAAGCAATCACATGTTGTAGATTGTACGAGGTCATCTCTCACTATAGAACATTAGATGTAGACAAGTTTCTTTTTGCGTTGAATAAGATATAAAACAAACTCATGGTGGTTATGATATTTAAAGAAAGACAATTTTATGTAAGAATAAATATGTTATTTAACAACTATTAGAAATGCTAAGATTTTACTAAAATAAAATATAAAAAAAAGTGTTTGTCCCATATTCATCATATGGGAAAATACATAGTGAAATTTCATACTTCGTTTTTATGTGCCCGAATTAAATTTTTTGATTTAAAATGTAGAAAAAAGTTAGTCAAATAATTAAAAGTGTGAGTGTAATTAACGGTGATTTGGTACGTTAGTCTTGTGAAAATCAGAATAATACATTTATAAAAATTAGTCTTGTGAAAATGTTAGTCAAATGGTGATTTGGTTAGGTTAGTCTTGTGAAAATACATTTATAAAAATTAGAATAATATTAAAGTGTGGAATCTTCATTATTGTTGATGAATGTGTACAGTCACATCTTCGCATTCCTAAGATGACCAATGATACATGAACCAATAAACAACTGAGTAAGCACAAAACTTAGTAAGTTTCCCCCAAAATACCCCATACGATATACATACAAGCATGCATTGGGTCCACTCAGTCATCGGGCTAGAATACCCAAAGTTTGTTGGCCTACCGCCTCAACCCAACCGCTCTTCTAGAGCCTCTGTGCCTACATCTTACAGCTGGTCCGCACCGGGTATCTTGGCTTACAGCATAAACCAAGACTGCCTCAACCCACTACTACCATATGTCGACATATAAACAATTAGGATCAAGTAGGCACATAATACAGGCAAACAACAATCATACAACTTACTACTGCCTACTAGTCTTTACATCGCACATTATCCCACTACCAGCTAACCTCCATGGAATGCATAACTATAAGTACCTAGAGGTGAGATAGCCACCCGAACAGATGATCCTACTCAAAAGCCACAAACAAACGAGGAACATGAAAGAAAGCCTAAATCAAGAGTTCTCATGCTATCCTACATGACTACATACACTCCCTAGGGCAGTCTACTAGATGATAACTAGTAAGTGCCTGTAGAAATACATATCTACAGATCACTACCACATAGCAACATCCTAAATACCAGGATAGAGATCTAACAGATCACTATAACATAGCAACATGCCAATTACCAAGATGCAGATCTAACAGGTCACTACACCATAGTAACATACCAACTACCATGATATAGATCTAACAGGTGACTACAACATAGCAACATACCAACTACCAGGATAAAAATCTAACAGATCACTACATCATAGAAACATACTAACTACTAGGATACATATCTAACAGATCACCAAAACATAGCAACATACCAAATACCAACAATATAAGGAATGCATAACCGTATATACTCAGAGGTAAGATAGACACCCGGATAGGTGATCCTACTCTGAAAACACAACCAAACAAGGAACATGTAAAAAGAGCCTAGATCAAGAGTCCTCAGTCTATCCTACATGACTATATACAATCCCTATCTCATCCTTCTACTACAGATAACCAAAACTAGTGGGCCGACATTGGTGCCTTTGACGTACGGTACAATGAGGCGAAACTCACCTAAAATGAAGAAACTCGAGAACACTATGATACGCTTACAGCTATGTTGCTTGCTCCCACGGATCCACTAACATAAGAACCATATAAAATCTTAATCACCAATCAAAACCCTCAAGTTTGACCTAAAGTCAAACTTGGTCAAAAGTCAACGGTCAATGGTGTTAACAAAAGTCAAAGTCCAAGGCTGGTTGAGTATGCCTTGCATACTCAACTTATACCCCCCGTACATAGGATGGCTTAGTACGCCCAACGTACAAAAATTACGCCCAATGTACGAGAGCTGGTTCCATCCTTTCCTTTAAGCACTTAATCCCTTAAGGACTTTTCACCCAAACTTGGATCTAACCTCAAAACATTGTCTTATGTCATAAATTTTCCACCTTTACGACTTTCCATGGCTAGGGAAGGTCCAAAAGCTAAAACCCTAACTTATTAATCTATTAAGATATCACAACTCTTGCATGGAAGGGATAAAAAGACCCAGATCACATTTTTATGGTTCATAATAGCTCCATGGTGGATAAAGTTTACAACTTCGTCCATTAGAATGGTCCCAACAAACAAGATATAGCCTTTAAGTCTCAAAGGGACCAAATATGCATCTTTTTCAATTTAATTCATTAAGTCCATGTCTCCAACCTTCATGTTTGAATCAATATGTTGTTTAGATGGATAAAGTTTCCAACTTTATCCATAACAAGGTCACAAACTTTCAAGATCTAAACCTTATGCACTTAAAGTGACCAAAATCTCATAGCACCCAAAATTAGCTAGATCTAACAATTTCATCATCAAGATTCAAACTTTATACCTCTAGAAGAAAGATCAAGGTGGACAAAGTTTGGATCTACAAGCTCCAATGCAAGCAACACTTCTTCAATGAGTTCCTTCTCCTCCAAGGTGCACTAAGAACACTCCAAAGCACCTAAAAACACCTTCTTTTTGCTCATAAGGCTCAATCTAGGGTTAGGGTTTTCAATAGAGGGTGTTGGAGAGGAGGAGGCTGAGAATGGAACGGGTTTGGGGAAGTTAAGGAGCTTAAATAGGGCTCAAACTATGAAAATAGGGTTTGGGCACTAATCGCGTACGACCAGCATACTCAATTTACCCCCAACATACTAAGGATGGCCTAGTACGCTCGATATACTCCCCTTACGCCCAACGTACGCGGCTAACCCAAAAATCATCCTAACTTCAAACAGTCATAACTTCTTCGTTCCGGCTCTGTTTTCGATGTTCTTTATATGCACGAAAAGGTATTGAAGAGCTCGAAAATAATACATAAATATCTTGAGACTAAAAACTTCTCGAATAAAAATCCATATTTCATACAAGAACCCAACCTATGACTTTTCTCATTCTACCCTTCAGCCCAAAACACAATTCAAAGGCTTAGATCTCATAACCATCTTTGCCCCCTTCCAAAAGGTATAAAAGTTACCTCCTTAAGGCCAAAAGCATTTTCACAATCAACTTTCAGCGCATGGCCCGGAAATAAGCAATGACGGGAAACAGGATGTTACAATTCTCCCCAACTTAAATTAGATTTTTTCCTCAAAATCAGCACTCACTTCCACTTCATGGTGTAACCCTCACATCAACCAAACTAACCAAAAACCCGAAGATTTGATTGGCTCGAAACCTCGTCCGCCAAACACCGTCATGCTAATCTCGCACATAAGTGCACCATCACTACAAGAACCAACTGGTCACATACCAAACTAGGCCATGCTCCTTATTCGCTCTGACAACCCTGCTTAGCTATGTACTAACAACACTCAAGCTTAACCTTGATCTATTAACTGAAAACGACACTCGGGCCTACCCCCCGATCCATTGTCCAACAACAACACTTAGACCAACAAAAATTAACTGATCCTACTAGGTCTTTGGGCTATGAATCAGATCTCTAAGCCCCAATCAAACAAGAATATGCAAGGAAATCCTCATCACATCCCTCAACCTGGACTTCTAACACCCTAGAGTCTAAAGCACAAGCACACCCTACACATGATGCCACAACTAAAACTAATATGACTTGAAGGGAAATCAAACAACTGAAGATGATCTTGATGAGAAGCTGAAAGATTTAACGAATGTGCAGAAGTCTTGAACTTGGAGAAATCTGACTGAGAACCGAACCTTGGCTCAAGGTCTTCCTACTGCGAGGTTCTACCCTCCCCCACTTGAAATTGTTGGATATAGTGTCTAAGTCCATAACTATATTTGGTATATACTTGACCCGACCTGTCATGCTCCATTTGGGTTGCATGGCATCATGCTCTTGGATAGACTAAATGAGAGAAATAAGACACTTATGATTTATTAATATATTATAAGTTCTAATATATTAATAATAAGAATAATAATATTTAGTTAGTATTGATCAATAATTAATTTAGAATTAATTATGTGATCAAAAGAAGACTAATTAAATATATGGGTTGATTGTGTCAATCATCCATAACTTATATAGTGGGCCAAGGCTCCATGGATTATCAAGTTGGGTTAAACTCATAAGATGCTCCATGGATGCTCCATGGGGGGTTACATAACCCATGGGTGATGGAAATGAAAGGTCATGACAATTAGGGTTTACATGGTGTAACCCTAATTGTAACATACTATATAAAGAAGCTATTATTCACCATTTTCGGCCACTAGAGTGAATCAAAGAGGGCTAGCCGAAAATCCAAGTGTTCTTATTCTCTTAGAGTTTATTCCAAGTGTACTTGGTGTTGTGTGAAGCATTTGAGGCATCACACTTGAGGTGCTAGGCTCACAAGGTTTCAAAGGAATCCAAGCTACAAAGAGGTATGTAATTCTTACTAACTATAAGAATAAAAGATCCCCATGTATGCTAGATAGGATTATGAACCTTGGAAAATCATTTTGCATGTATCTTAGTCAAACATAGATCCAAGGTTTCTAGGGTTGCATGTACACCATAGGAGTGTTAGAATGCTCAAAACCAACAGAAATATGCTAGAATTTGACGACTTCATAATCTTTCAATACCATGACTAACCGGAACTCCACCACTTGATCCCAACCACTGATATCCAAATACATAGGAGAATTTGAGCCCACATAACATTCATAAATTCCAATATGCATACAATCGAGGACAAGATAATTAATCCATTCATAACAAGAAATCAAATTCTTATGAGCTAACTAAGATAATTCCATTCAAATGATCATCCAAGATTACAACAAAACTTTGAAAGACAAACCAAAATTGTAGATAAATACCAATACAAAAACAATTGTTGAATAGAAGATCGTCCAACTCAAATCTCAGTCCTCAAGACTCCAATCGTCCCATGACGACCGTCGGGTAACTTCCAAGCCAATGGTGTAGGAGCCAACACCTCACTGAAAACGAAAAAAGGACAAGGAGCTCTGATATGGCCTTCCTGACCTCAATGGAAACAAACTCGCACACTCTACCTAAAATCTCTACTAAAATTTCCCTCCTCGCCACACCTGTGACATACAAAAGATATGCACCTCCCCTCAAATTCTCCCAAACTCCGTCCAGTGGACTTGAACCGTTTAACTACATGTTGGAGTTGAACCAGATCCTGACACTACTCCTTCACCTGCGTCTCTATCTCAATCTCTCATCTCCTCGTAGCACTTGAAGCTCAATGAGGGTTCTCTATTTTTGGGTACACACAAACTGATGAATGTCCGTCTTAAGCATACTTAAATACAGAGTCATCTGATACTGTTCTAAAGCAGCGAACTCAGGACTGAGCCCTCTCAGTGAACATCTTGGTGATCTCCATCACCGACTCGATTGTCTGTCTCATATCCAGGTACTCCTAGCCCAGTATTTCCTTCTCCACCAGGGGAATATATCTCTCACATAACATCTTCGAGAATTGCTCACAAGTCACCACAGCTCTCTGCTTAGGGGTGTAAGCACCAGTCACCATTCTCTACCAATCCTTCACCCCCAACTTGAGAAGGTTTAAGGCACACTTGACCTTCTTGTCATCGGGACAAGAACACGTGAAGAAACAACCCTCTACATCAGATAGCCACCTCATCTCCATAATTGGGTCCTCGACCCCATCAAACTTTGGGGGCTTCTTATTGTTGAAGTCCCGGTACTGAAAAGCTCTCTCCCTTCAAACCTCTATGAATGCAACAACCACGATAGCTGCAACAACAACAACCTAAGAAAGTGCAACATAGCGGTCGTAAAATAGCTCAATCAGGGCAGTCTTGACCAATCCAAACAACTTTAGAGTAACCTCACTGATCGCCTTAGCCACTTCTGCATCAATGATCCCACAAATCTCCTCCTCACTCGGACCAGCCCTCTCAGTGCTGCCATATCCTAATCCTGAACCTCGAATAGCTTCCATACTAAAAATATACCAAGTTGTATTGTATGATGAATGAGAATTTTCATCTTTGAAAATTAAGACTAATTCTTTGATCACATGTATATGTGAGTCAATTGAAGGACTAAGGAATTAGGTACACTGGGTGTGCGCTGGTCAAGGTCCACCACAAAGATTGATTTGTCATGATTTAGTAAAGATTAGTAAATATGATTATACTTATGAGGTTAAGTATAATTCTGTAACATTGGAAAGGTTATAATGTATGACAAAACAAATGAGAAGAATCAAATTAGGCAGAAAGATAAAAGTTTCTCAAATCTGAAAGGATGGGAGAGAACTTTAGTATCATATTTCACGATCATCTTAATGATTATGAAACCATATCACAAATTCATACTCTAAGGACGTCTTAGTGCATTGTTATGGCTAAGAAAAGAGGTCATGAATTGTTGCATTGGTTAAAATCAAGAAGATGAGTCATACTTCGTTCCAAAACAATTCTTAGAGTCATACTCCAAGATTGTAACATTGAGTGACATAAAGTAAGGTTTATTAACACTAGTCAAATGTAAGAGTAAAATGGTTTCTACCCTTGTACATTTGAGATTGGTAAGTTGTGATGTCTTGGATGAGACAAAGACCAACTAAGACCAATTGTGTGAAGTGTTAGTCTTGATAAGAATCCGCACTATCCCTTGAATATTTGTTTTGTCAAGGAATGGTTCTTGACTGGGGAAACTTATATGTCAAGGGGACAGTGGGAGCCTTAAAGATCCTGAAAGAGTTTCAAGATTTAATCAAGAGTAAAACCTGTAATTTATCACTAGCACATGACTTAAGGTTTGCAACCTATCGTGTTGACATAATTCTTATTTATGTACCTACTTCAAATAAGTTGAATTTGCATGTGAGTTATCAGAGTTCAACTTGGAAGCATTGGTGGGCCTTGTGCTACCAAGGTGACAAGAAACTAAGATTGAACAAGTTTAATCCATGTAAGGCTGAATTTGTCACTAACCTTATCTTGTGATTATGGTTTTGACAAATTCACATGGATAGGAACTCATACACTATAAAATCTAAGTTTCATAGGGTTTCTCTCCGATTCATGAAAATGATGGTGAGGAAACGCTTTCACTAAGTAGATTTTATGTAGATATCAATTGTGTTATTTGCATTTTCAAAAGTCGTTAGTGGAGCGCGTGTGGTTCACCGGCACACTAACATGGACTTGTGAGAAATGGAAACAGTCTAAACAATTAAGACTATGATTACAGTATCCCTTTTCATAGTTCTGAAAATTGTTTAGACACACATGTGAGCTATCTAAGAAAGGGTGTATGAATCTAAATTTCAGAAGTCCAACAGATTTCTGGAATTTATTGGATATTATCTTTTTTACAGATCATCATTTATTGCGACACCAAGGTGGGACCTCCCAGCTTTAACCACATTGGATCTTCACCATGTCAAACTGTCTAATGATAACGATGGAAGTGGTTTCTTCTCAAAGTGCACCAATTTGAAGAACTTGTCCTTAATTGCATACACATTAATGAAGGGAACCAAAGTTTTGTATATTTGTCTTCCTCGGCTTTCTGATCTTACACTTAAATATATACGTGCAAATATTGAATTAATTGCACCTCAACTAAAGAATCTGACTATTAGATGGTGTGTTGGGAAGCATCTGATTTCTACACCTTGGCTTACCTCAATGTGCATACAAAGTTATATCAACGTTGTCAGCTTTCTTATTCTACACAACCAGGTTTAGGTTTAGGTTTCCCCTGTTTGGAGAAGGTTGACCTCTTTGTGCACTATCCATCCGATGCAGATGTTCATAAAATAGTTTCTCTGCTTCAACACCTCCCTAATGTCAAGCTTCTTACACTTAACTTGGATCTTCTTGAGGTATTGCGCCTTGATTGCAAACACATGGTATTGAAGATGGGGTTAATTAATTTTATAAGAAATTTTGTTTTGTTATATTTGTTGCAGAGTCTTTCATCATCCATGGAACTAATCCCACATCAAGTTTGTGTGTTTGATAACGCAAAGATTTTGAAGTTTACAACAAAAACTCCCGTAAAGGTATACTTAGAGGTAACCAAGTCTACAGATATCAAAAACAATGATGATAGTATACCAAATGCCATCTTCCCAATGATCTCACATGAGGTAATCAAATAATACCAATAAAAATATTGTTTATTGGGTTTTATGAACTCAATTGTTATTGCTCAATTACCAACTTGAAATTCTATAGGAGATTAAAGCTATGTGGGATATGGCATCAGCGCAAGTATTGGTGAAACAATTGAGGGTGTTTCTAAAGGAGTGTAAAGCAAATACAAATAGTAACACCAACAAGGCTCATATGCTTGAATATGGAAAATCACAAGTTGGGAAGCACTACGCATGGGCATTGCAGTTGAACCTTAAGGAAATGATGCTACTGATACAACATGCAGAAATTGTTGCAGCACTAGAGACTTGTCTCATGATGCCTTGGATTAGGCAAAAGTACATTCAAAGATCAGAGACTCCTCCCATCATTGCATGGTTGGAGGAAATGTGTGCAGTGTTTGAGCACATTGAAAGACTGATAACTCAGCTGTCTTGCATCAAAGAGGCTTGTGTTGCAACCAGTTTTTGTTAGTTTGTGTGAAGATGCAACCATTCTCACCAATAATATGTTGGGATGGATAAGGACAGTAAATTAGACTCATTATTATTATTTTTGTTATTATTTCTCATTGTCTAGTTGCAGATAATCAAACGGTAGATTTATTTGGCTTCTATGCATTTAGTAGGTAGGTAAGGAAGAATTCAAGAGCCCTGGAATGATAGTTACATTTTTGTTAAGAACATATTTGGTTGTATGGAATGATTTTAGGGTTGACGTTTGTTTGAGATTCAATGAAAAGCTTGGTTTGTGGGTATTTGTTTTGCCATCTTTTTTACTTGTTTCACCAAAAGACAAAAGTAAATACAAGGAGTATTAATGTTAATGATACTCCTAAATCCTTTTATTTTATTGAATCATGTCATTTTCATGTAGCCTTTCCAGAAAAGTGTTGCATTTGATCTATGTAGTTTTTGCATCACTTTCCTTGTACGAAGCAATAGGTGTTGAAAAAAACTAAAATCGAATGAACGAACAGCTTTTTCATTTTTCAGTTAAACCAAATATCCGAAACCTTATTTGGTTCAGTTTTCGGTTTCTATTTCTACTGGTGGGTTTTTTGAATTAACCGAATTCTAAAATGGTATTTAAACTTCACAACACACACAGGGACTTTTTATCATTCAACCCGGTTTAGGGCAGGTGCAAGAGGGGCAATGGAATAGGGCCCACAAATTTAAAGGGCCCATTTTTTTTAATTCTATTATCGTTCAGCCCAACTTCCCAATCAATTCAACATCATCAGAAGAACTAGGAAACTAGCGACCAACATTAAACTGAAGCCAGCGCCCAGCAGTGATCATTCGATCAATCATCGTTGTGTTTGTATATAAAACGTCCCTCTCTCTCTCTCTGTATATATATATATATATATATATATATATATATATATATATATATATATATATATATATATATATATATATATATATATATATATATATATATCATGGTTGCAGAAATCGGGATTAATCGGCGATTAATCGTTTGGCATTCTCCAACCATCGAGGATTAGGGGATTAATCGGGAATTTAGGATTAATCGGGTTTGATGGGATTAATCGGCCTTGGCGGGATTAATCGGTCAACAAAAGTCAACAAAAGTAAAAAAAATCGAAAAAAGTCAAAAAAAGGTCAAAAAATTTTAAAAAATTCAAAAAACCAACTTTCTTTTTTTACTCCAAAATTTTCAAAATTTCAAATATTATACCAAAATGTTCATATTTTCGTATTTCCAAATTTCCAAATTACAATTTTTCTTATTTTCTAATTTTGAAGTACTTGTTTTTCTTAAGATATATTAATATTTTATTAATAATCTATGGTCCCCGATTAACCCTCGAGTAATCCCCGCCAAGACCGATTAATCCCTTAACACTAGTCGACCGTCGAGCTACCGTCAAACGATTTTTACAACCTTGATATATATATATATATATATATATATATATATATATATATATATATATATATATATATATATATATATATATATATACCTTCAAATCAAAATCTCACAAAAGATAAAAACACATATACAGACACAAATGAAAAAAAACCCATTTGAAACTCTCGTTGAAGGCAACATAGAGCTGAGATCTGAAGAGATCTTTTGTTCAGTTTCAATCAAAGACAAACACACGCATCCGGTGCTGATTCGATTCGGGGAAGGAGAAATCGGAAGTAGAAATCGATGGAGGGTGGTGGCAATCGATAGTAAAGGAAGGAGCACCTCCGTTTCTTGTCTAATTCGAAGAAAGGAGAAGGAGAACGGAATCAGGAAAAAAAACACGTACGCATCAAAGATTTTTGGTCCTGTGTTTGATTTCTTGTGTAAAGAACGAGCACCTCCGGTGCCCTCACTAGTTCATAGAGGGAGGAAGAAACGAAAGCATCAATGGCTACTGAAGCAGTTCCTGCACTTTCTGTCTCAGAAAGAAATATGAAGAAGAAGGGTGAGAGGGTACGATGGAAGCAGGACAACAACATTAGTACAAGTGGGTGTTTGGCTGCTATGGAGTCAGCGAAAGAAGAAGAGAAGGTGCAAGGGGGTTGTTGCCTTCTTGTCTGCCGGAAAAACTCCACCTCTAGAGGGGTTTTCTTTGATTGAAATTGAATAGAAAAAATGGAAGAACAAGGGCTGAACTGGATAATGAATTTTGGGGGTGTTTTGTTGCTTTGCTCGAGAGAAAAAGGAAGAAGGAGGGATGAGGGGTTGCTGCTCCTTTGTTACCGGAAAACCACAAGAACATCACCTCTATTGGAGGTCTTTTTGGTTGCCTATCGAAGAGAGAGAGAGAGAGAGGGAGAGGGAGAGAGAGAGAGAGAGAGATAGAGAGAGAGAGATTATATATATATATATATTAAATAATAATATTTAATTTAAAGAAAAAGAGATAAAACATCATAAATGGTCTCTGTGGTAGTGAAATGACGAAAAAGAAATTAATTAACGGACAAAACTTAACGGAGTTAGGAATAACGACCAATCGTCAAAAGTTTTGAAACCACAAGGACCATCTATGAAGTTTTTAAATCACAGGGACTAAACTTCAGATTTTGGGTAACCACAGGGATCATTTATGATGTTTTTTCTTAAAAAAGGAAGTGTTTAAAGAACAATATTTCAAGTTTATGTGCATAAATGAATAATGATTCAAACCTATTCTTCTTCTAACCAGTTATTTTCAAGCATACCGGATAGTTTATCCTATTTGTCCGCTTTCAATTTAGCACGATATAGTGCTTCTTCTTTGCTTGAACATCCATTACTCTCCAACAAAGACTCTAAGATCAAGCAAATATATAATTTCACAATAGTACTATTTCACAATAATACTGGTTTTGATCAAATGATAAAGATGGCACTTATGTTTTTATAATAAATACAATGAATTAAATCTAAATTCTCTGCATTTAGCCAAAAATATATGAAATTTAATAAAAATAAATAAAATATTATCTAATGTTAAATAAAGAAAATTAATAAAAGATAATAATGATTTGGAAACTAAAATAATCTATTTAATAAAAAAAAAATTTAAAAGTTTATAGATTGTGCGTTTCTTTACTACTCAAGATTGGTTTGTGTCATAAATCCTAACACATATGCAATTTTGATCTTTTAAGGCAGGGAAGTACCAATGTGGGAGCCTGAGATAACACGTGCTATCCCTCAAATTTTTCAAGTAACACTAAGGGTGCGTTTAGTTGCGGAAAAATGGACCGTTTTCAGGAAAAAATTTCCAAGAAAAATGAGAATTTTGAAAACGCGTTTAGTTCGTCTATTTTTCTAAATTTTTCACGGAAAATGAAAATTTTCAGTTTTCTAAAATTACAAAGAAGTTGGAAAATTTTGGAAAACTGATAATCATTGTTTTCCATATTTTTCTAATTCCAAAATTTTTCTATAAAAACACACCCACTCCACCCCATCCACCTCTACCTACCCTCACCTTAACATCCCCCACCCCCCCCCCCCCCACACACACATACATACCCACCCCCACACACACCCACCCGCACACACACACACACCAACCCACAAACACACACACATACATACATACCCACTCTCACACACACACACATACATATTCACCCACACACACCCACCCACATACATACATACCCACACACACACACACGGACACACCGACCCGCGCGCACTCACACACACACACACAAACCCACACACACACACATACATACCCACCCACAAACACACACATACATACACACCCACACACCCACCCGCACACACACCAACCCACACACATACACATACATACCCACCCACATACACACCCACCTACAAACACACACACATACATACCCCCCCCCCCCCCCACACACACACCCCTACCCGCACACATACACACACACCAACCCACACACATACACATACATACCCACCCACACACACACCCACCTACAAACACATACACCCTACCCGCACACGCACAGACACACACACAGACCAACCCCCCCCCCCCCCCCCCACACACACACATACATACCCACCCATACACACGCACACACACCAACCCACACATACACACATACATACCCACCCACACACACATCCACACACAAACCCACACCTACCCCCACTCTCACCCTTACAGACACACACACCCACACACACACAAACCTACACCTACCCCCACAAACACACACTCGCACCCCCACCACCCAACACCACCACGACAATCACCGACCTACCATCACCACCACCACCACCACCACCGTTGCCGCCACCATCACCACCACTGATACAATTGCCGCCGCCACCACCATCGTCTGTCATCACCACTACTGTCGCCGACCCGCTACCGTCACCACCACCACCCACTCCTTACCACCGCTACCGTTTTTTAAAAATGAAATCCGATAGAAAAATACACATCTAAACACGTTTTCTAATTTTCTAAAACTGAAAATGAAAAATGAATAAGTTTAACTAAACGCGTTTTCTAAATTTTTCAATGAAAAATAAAAACGGAAAACGAAAATCGAAAAGGAAAAACAAAAAATAGAAAATAAAAATTGTTTTTCCGTAACTAAACGCAACCTAATTCTTTCATAATTTTTTATATATATATTAAATTGTTATAAAAAAGAATTAAGCTATCCTTAATTTAAAAATCGAAACACAGAAACACACGTAGTCTAAAATCTTTATATATATCAAAAGTATAAAGCCCAATTAGTTTTAATGAAATAAAAAACAGGCCCACATAACTAATGCTTTGGTGGTGAATAAGTGGGTTTGATAAGCCCATTTCATGCCTCTTAATCTTATGCGGTCAGTGGGTCATAATCATACACATAAATAACGCTGACTGAGACTGAGAAATAAGACGCTCCCCATTCCTTCTTTGTCTCTTTGCCAAAATAAAATAAAAAAATCCCGCCTTCTGGTGGTGAATAAGCGACCACTGACAATCACGCCTAAAAGGCAAGCTTCTGAAATTAAATTTGATCACTCCATTATCATCTGGAAAGCAAGACGACATTATCCATCTCCATCTACCCTCACGAATCCTCTCGTTGATTCCAACCGCGCCTCCTCCAGTCGAAGCTCTAATGGGTTGACAGAAAACAAGTGGAACGAAGTCGAACTCCTAACATCGACAGGTTCGTATTAAGCTTTCATCTGATTCTGTTGAAATCCTACCTTTGATCAAGCTGATTCGTGAAATCGTGGTTTTTGAAATCGGCTTGACGTAAAATCGTGGTTTATTATTTCCATGGGAACAGAGGAAGCTTGTGATTTCTTTGTTAGATACCTAATTGCTTATTTTATATAGTGATGTTAAGAATGAATTAGTTGAGTAATTAACAGAAAGATTTTTTCGATGTTAATTTTCGTAGATTACTTGTGCCTCACGGAGAAAAATCTTGTAATCTTGGATCTTAGCTTTTCTTGGAAGAATTACATACATGGATTTTGGAGCCAAAAAGAAAAGAAAGCATAACAGACGCGATGATAGACTGAGCAGCTTGCCGGATGAACTTATCCATAAAATCTTTTCTTTTATAAGCATCAAAGACGCTATCAGAACGTGTGTCTTGTCATCTGGTTGGAGGTCAATTTGGACTTCCATGCCCTATCTGAATTTCGAAAATCTCAAACGTGGGCCCAGCATCTCGAAATTTATTTTTAATGTCCTGTCTCACCTCGATAACAAAACACATGTTTCTTCGGTCAATCTCGTTCTTGGGAAAAGTGTCAGGGATAATGAATCTGTAAGAAAAATTCTCAACTACGCATTCTCTCACAATGTCCAACAACTCAGTGTTGGACTTGGACATTGTGTTACCCGCTTGCGGGGTGGGAAAATGGTTAAACTCCCATTTTCATTTTCCTCTATTCCAACACCAACATTGGACCCGGACCTCCCACTCCCAACTTTAACAACCTTGCATTTTCACAATGTCAAACTGTCTCATTACAGTGACATTGATCTTTTCTCCAAGTGCACCAACTTGAAGAACCTTTGCTTAACAGGATGCAGAATGGAGAGAACCAATGTGTTAAATATTTGTCATCCTCGACTTTCTAATCTTACACTTGAAAATACACCCCTGGATATGAGTTTTAATGAGGTTGTGAATGTGGTTGCACCTCAACTCAAGAATCTCACTATTAAATGGTGTTAAGGGAAGCATCTGATTTCTGCACCTGAGCTTACCTCCTTAGTCATAGAAGGTTTTCAACCTTGGCAGGTTTCTACACCATCAGGCTTCCATTCTTTGGAGAAGGTTGACCTCTTTATGTATGATCCACACAAAGCAGATGCTCATAGAATAGTTTCTCTGCTTCAACAGCTCTGTAGTGTCAAGCTTCTTAAACTTAACTTGGGGATTCTCCAGGTATATTATATAATATTATATTCCTCCTTCAATGCTTTCAAATAAAAATGGAATTAAACTATATCTAATTTCCTTTTGTATTATTTTCTGTAGCGTCTTTTTTCAGAAACTTGCGTGTTGCCCAACGCAAAGATATTAAAGTTGTCTATCAATGGTCACACGTGAGGTGAGGTATTTATTAATCCTTTTCCTAGTTTATGTAGTACTAAAGTGGATGGAATTTTCATGCAGGATATTACAGCTATGGGGGATATTAGATCAGCACAAGTATTTGTGGTAGACTTTACGCGGTTGCTAAGGCAGTGTAAAGTAAATACAAAAAGGGACAAAGACACTCGTATAGATGAACCACAAGTTGAAATGTTTTGGGCAGGGGAATTGCAATGGAACTTTTGGAGATTGATGGAACTGCTTCAGGATGGGAAAATTGTTAAACTAGAGACTTGTCACATGATGTCACGGATTAGGGTGAGATATAGTAATGGGGGGAGATTAGATATCACATGTCCCATGACTGCATGGATGAAGGAAATGAGGGAATTGTTTGAGCGTGTAGAACGATTGATAACTAAGATGTCTGCATCAAAGAGGGCTGTGTTGCAACCAATTTTTCTTAGTGTTTGTCAAGATGCTGCCATTGTTATGGATAATATGTGTGAATGGATATTGAAGACCGCAAACTCAACTTGACAGACGATGAGATTATAAGTTCCGGTTAAATCAAAAGGGTCATTGAGTTAGAGTGTCATTATTAAATTTTACAAATTACATTAGAAAATTAGATTAGATTGCAATCTTTTAAGCTTAAAGAAATTACTTTTTATAAACATCAATTCTTTTGGCAGCTTGTAGACTATAAAAAAGTCTTTTGCAGATTGCAGATGTTTGGTCTGCCTCTTCTTCTGCAGATGTGGTCTACAGATTGTAAACGTTTTGCCTTTTTAAAAACAAACAATATATTAATATCTATTTTTCTTCTACTACTTCTGCCAAGTCAACACTTCTAGATGATTATTTTCATGGATTAACGTTATGCCCTCACCTGCCCCTTTTGAATTATGTGATCTTATTGATGATTCCAAGAGACATGATCAAGATTTTATTAGTCCTACAAATTCTAAGAGGTGGGTTGATTTTAATGTCGGATTTGTCTGGCTCCGCTATTGGTATTGATTATGATGCAAGTTCTCCGGATCTTGGTGATACAACTCATGAGGATTTGTTTCTTGATCCATTTCAGCGGATGAGATCTAAAAAGGACAACACCGGTTATTATAAATTTTTTTTAAATACTACACAAAACTTTCAGTTCTATAAAAGCCGTGAAAATTGAAAATTGTTTGGTTTAACCACTTAAAAGGATCTTTTTTTGTCCATTTAACCATCAAAAAGTTTGAATTTTTTTCAAAAAAAAAACATAGTTCACTGAAAAACTAATCTTTTGTTATGTTATTTGCAAATAGTAATACTCTTGTACAATAAAAATATTAAAATAGAACAGATTTTTTTTCCTTCACAAAAGAAGGTATATGATAGAACTGTCTCATATTAGACCAACATCACACCATAAGCACAAGTGTAGAAATCAGTCCTTACAAAAAAAAAAAAAAAACAAACAAACAGGAGAATCAGTCGAGCTCAGCTTAAGACCCGAAAATACTAAGCCAAAGCACGTTGTAAATACCAGCTTAGTAGGATCCCGAAAATATTGGACATTTAGTTACTTAACCTAGACTATAAATACATTTGTAAAACACACACAATAGAGACAATTCTCTGACACCTTACTCATTTAGACTCATTTTATCATTTGTAATTGCATTATCAAGCTCATCTCTGTAATTTACGTTCAAATCAATAAGATCATACAAGGCAGGTGATCATTATCACCTCTCAAAGTTTTATGTCGAAGATCCTAGCAAGGATCAAAGGCTTTCCTTGTAAACCTCTTATGTTATTTTGATTTCAATTCCACATTCACATTACTAACAACACCACATCCTCTCATGCAATTTGGTTGATATCCATCTAGTTGATTTTAAAAAAGTTCAAACAACTGCTACGCTAAATCTTAAAAAAATCATAACTTCCTCAAATGAAGTCAGATTTTGACGTTTTTTATATGTACACTCTCGGTTTAAGGACTACTATGACTTTTGTTTAGATCATTAAGACTAAAAAGTAATTTATGAAAAAAATTATTTTTTACGTTACGCAGAGTCGTGCCGGTTTAAATCGTAAAACTTCAACAGATCATAACTTCTTCGTTATAAGTTGGATTTCAACATATTTTATATGTATGAAATCCTTGTGAGACATGTTATAACTTTGGTTAAGATTATTTATTCTAAATAATTTTCTATCAAAAAATAATTTTTAACATTTATTATCTCTAAATTGACTAGCCCGAATCTACATGCGTTACACATGAGTTCGATTCTTAAGGCTTTTTATTAGATAAGACCGATAGGTATGGAGCGGGAAAGGGAACCGCACCTTCGAACACCATACCAGGGGTGAAATTTAGGGGGTTCGGGGAAATGGTAAGGGGAGACTACCCCTCCCTCTCTCTTCTTATCTGATTGGTCAATTTTTTTTTTCAATTTTTTAATATTTATTAAATTATATGTATGATAAAAGATTATAAAAAATATTAAAATTCATCATTTGTTATTCTCTACGAAATAAATATAATAATTATATAAAATATATTTTTCAAAACAATAAAAAAAAAAAGTTAAAGATAGTGAAAGGTAAAAAAAAAAAAAAAAAAAAAAGTTAAATAAGAATAATAAAGATAATGAAAGCCGCAATTTTAGGTTTTTTGGTGAGTAAAAAAAATCCGTCGAATTTGCATAAATGGTCATTGTGGTTAACACAATTGACCGGTCTTTATGACAAATTTTGTGCATAGATGGTCCCTATAATTTCAACATCTTGCAATGACACTCTTTTTAGTTAACAATGTTAACTTTTTCAGTTAAGTACCTTGTGAAATGAGACATTTATCCTTCTTATCAGAGGGACCATTTATGTACTTTGTTCCAACAACAGAGACCATTTATATAACTTAGTCAGATATTTATCTTTATTTTTATTTAATTTATTTATATTTCTATGATTTAGATTTTTTGACATGTTGTTCGAATATATTCTTTAATGTTTTTTTTTTATATTTTTCCGTTTACATTTTTTAATATTTTTTTCGTATAATTTTTTCTAATTTTTTGAGATTTTGTTCTAATACATTTATTAATATTTCTTTTGACTTTTTGTTTGAATAATTTCTTCTATTTTTTTTTTTTACTTTTTGTTCGAATATATTTTTTACCGTTTTTTCTTTATATTTTTTTCTTTATTTTATTAAAGATTTCATGATCACTATAATCATAATTCTTAACTTAATTCACTTACAATCATATTTTCATTTTTTTTGTTCATTTATTATTGATAAGGTTTTATAAGTATTATTTTATAATCCAAATATATGTATATAACACATATAAGGTTGTATAATTATTCTATCTATAAAGCTTTTTATAAATATTTTTTGTACAAAAATGTAAAAATTTTGTTAAATGTGAATATAATTAATATAAATTAGGTACACATAGGCAAACCTAAGACTGTCTTGTAGTCTTGACGAGAACAACCATGTCATTACACGTTGGACCTAACTTTAGTCTTTTTGAGTTATTTAATTCTTTTAGACATTTTTTTTGTTTTCGAATATAGAGATTTTGATTAATCTATATATAACTTGACAACAATTTTGGATTCCGATTAGTCTATGTGTTCCGATTAACCTATCTATATTAATCATATTCACATTTAACAAACTTTTTTATATATACTCTTTTAAAAATGTATATAAAAAACTTTACAAAAATAATAATTATACAGTTTTATATGTGTTATATAGTTATATATTTGAATTAAAAAATAATAATTATATAACAATATCTATATTAAAAGAACAGAAAATAGAAAAATATGATTGTAAGTGAATTAAGTAGAATTATGACTATAGTGACCATGAAATTTTTAACAAACATAAACAAAAAAATGTAAAAAAATCATTAAAAAAATATTTGAACAAAACGTCAAAAAGATAGAAAAAAGTTATACAAACAAAATATTAAAAAAAACATCAACAATACATTCGAACAAAACGTCAAAAATAACTCTAAATCATAGAAATATAAATATTTTAAATAAAAAATAAAAATAATAGACAAAATTACATAAATGATCCATGTGGCTAGAACAAATTACATAAATAGTCTTTATGGCATGAAGGACAACTGTGTCATTGTATAAGGGACTTAACTGAAAATGTTAACACCGTAAGCCAAAATGATTTTCTTTGCAAAATTTTGAAACCACAAGGAACATTTATATAATTTTTTCTTTAAAAGCTGAGAATACCCTCCGAGTCGTTTGAAAATTTTCCTAATTGTTGATTTTGCTAACAAAAGCAATTGTTAGTGGAATTATATATATATATATATATATATATATATATATATATATATATATATATAGAGAGAGAGAGAGAGAAAGAGAGAGAGAAAGAGAGAGAGAGAGAGAGAAAGAGAGAGAGAGAGAGAGAGGTTCAAATGTTTTTCACATTTATTGTGTGCTAGAATGTACCAATAGAAATTTAGTATTAATTATATGTATATTAAATGCTATCCAAATTTATAACTCATATTTATGGAAACTAATTAAATTTGTCATTAATATCAACAATAATATTATTTCGGAATAAATTTATATGTAGAAGAATGAGAGTATATTCTAGTAGAATACACTCTCGTTTTTCATATTTCATATAACTTTATAGTATTTTAAGTGATTGAGTCTTGAAACAAAGTACGAAGTCATATATGAAAACCTAAATGCAAATTCATTCTGAAAGAATGTTATTGTTGGCATTAACGACCGATTTAATTAGTTTCCATAAAAAGAGAATTATAATTATAGATATCATTTAATATATATATATATATATATATATATATATATATATATATATATATATATATATATATATATAATTATGGAAATCATTTAATATCTATAATTATTTAATTAAATAATTATTTAATTTACTAAATTTCTATTGGTGCATTCTAGCACACAATAAATATAAAAAACAAAATAACCTAGCCCTATATATATATATATATATATATATATATATATATATATATATATATATATATATATATAGTGTTGCAGAAATCGGCCTAGGCGGCCGATTAATCGCCGCCTAGGCGCTAGGCGGACGGCCACCGATTAGGTTTATTGCTAATCGGTCTATGTAATCGGGGTTAGTCAAAGTCGATCCAAGTAGGGGCTAATCGGAGTTAGTCGGAGCTAGGCAGAGCTTGGTGCCTTAATTGGTCAAAGGCGGTCAACAAAAATTCAAGACACTTTAAGGGCAAAATTGTTAAATTGTAATAATTTCTTGCTAGGGTTCGTTCCTTCTTTTCTCATTCTATCTCATACTGCCAACAAAATTCTCTCTCAGAATCATGAACCAAAACCATGAAATGCCTGCATCTTTTCTTCGAATCACACTGGTACGTCGTTGCCTTCCAAGCTTGTTGTCTCATTCTCGACTCAAATCGGTGCTAGTTTGCTCCGAACATCCGCTCCTTCTCCAACGACGCCATCAACTCCTCTAGAATCCCTCATACACCAACCCTCTTAATCTTCGAATGTTCGTTCTCATCCTCATCGATCTGAAATCCTCTGCACCATCACCTCTCTCACTACCTGTAACAACCCACCATCAAAACTCTAACCCTATATCGACTTAATCTAACCGCGATACTCACCGACACTTTCATCTCCGCTACTCTCATCAAAATTAGTGAAAACCCTCCACTTACATTGTTAATTTAGCCCCTACTCTTCTAATTTTTTCAGCAAAATGTTTAATTTTTTAGGTAGGAACTTGATTTTGTTTACTATTATAACAAAAACAAAATGAAAGTATTTGTGTGTGCAGGGTATTTATTATTTGTATAATTGTATATTTGTATTTGGTCATATCTTAATGTCTTTCTTTCTTTTAGTTTTTTCAATCTTTTGAATCCATGGATCTTGTTCAGACTGTTAATGGAGGAGTTGTTAAGGTGAATGAAGTCAAAAGTAGAGGTGGGAGGTCAAACTTTGGGCATGAACATGACAATTTTCGAAGAAATAGTAATGACAGAGATGTAGAGGTGGATAGGGGTAGAGATAGAGATAGAAACTATGGTCGTTTTAGAAAAAGGTTTGAGGTTTGCTTTTCAAAATGCTTTTATCTATATGATAATTAATTGTTTCTGTTTAAACAAAAAAAATAGTTAATTGTGGTGCTTTTTACACAGTATTAGTAAGTTTGTGTTAATATTTAACTTGCATTTCACAGGTTTATCGAATGGAAGAGCTTGTAGAAGAGAAAGGTGATCATGTATCTAAGCTTGAGGAAAAGTCACAGGTCTTATAATTAACATCCTCATAGTAAACACCAAATTATAATTCTACCCTCCTTCAGTTTTTCATTAATCCTTTTTGATCTTTTATTTTTTGTTACAGAAACTACAGGATGCAAAAAACGCTAGACAATTGATTTGAGTGAGCAATTTTAATGTGTTAATGTGATTTTTTTATAACGGTTGATGAAGCTCTTGCAACCGATGTTAGTCAAGCACCCCCAAGAAAGTCCAAAAACGAGGGAACTTTTCAATGAAGATTTCGAGTCCGAGAGTGAGAAGCAAGTGTTAGAGAGAAGATGAATATGTGTCGGATGGGGCTCAAATAATGGAAGTACGTGGAGAATATTAGAAGAAAAATGTTGTGCTTGTTAAACTTATTATTAAATTTCCATTGACTTGTTAGGATGATGATTTTGTATTCTTGTTAAACTTATTCTAAAACTTTAATGCTTATTTTGGATGATAAATGGTTGTACTTGTTAAACTTATTAAGTTATTATTAAACTTTTACGCTTATTTACTTATATTCTTAGTATTAAAGTTAGATTTATAAATTTTTGAAATTTTTTTTAATAAGTAATGGTCCCCGATTAATCCCCGTCTAACCGATTCCTAGACCTCAGTCCACCGCCTAGCTAACGTCTAGCGTTTTCTGCAACCTTGATATATATATATATATATATATATATATATATATATATATATATATATATATATATATATATATATATATATATATATATATATATATACGGACGTATGGACAATGTTATTCTATGAGAATTACTAAGAGAATAAGTTGTTTAGTAATGTGAATACGTTCAACCTCACACAACTATTGTCGTTTTCATGTATTCTCATTAATTCTTATTCATTTTTGTTCTTACTTATCGTTTTTCGCTTATTTTCATTCTTACAGAATATGATTTAATAAACATTCCGACAACATTCTGACAGAATGAGAATAATAATAAAAAAAAGTTTATAATGAACTTATAGACGATTTAATTAGTAAGAATGTGTGATAATGACAATAGTTATGTAAGATTGAACGTATTCATATTATCAAACAACATATTTTCTTTGTCATTCTTACAGAACAACATTATCCACACGTCCACACAAAATATTTCAATATACATTTGAACCTAGCTCTCTCTCTCTCTCTCTATATATATATATATATATATATATATATATATATATATATATATATATATATATATATATCCCTATTGTAATAAAAGAATAGTTTTATTTTCTTTTTGACATGTGTCATCCTATTAGGCCTCGTAATTTATATATATATATATATATATATATATATATATATATATATATATATATATATATATATATATATTGCCATTTGTCACCCTATTATGTCTCCTAATTAATGCATGTCATTTATAAACCTATTAATTCTCTATTTAAAATTTAAAATTTAAAATTCTCACTTTAATTACATTAAATTAGGGCTGTCAAATCGGGCAGTCGTGTCATGTTTTTGTCTGACACGACACGACACAACAAGGTTTTGTATAAGACGAACACGACACGACACGATGTTGTGTTTTTTTTCATTAACACGAAAACGAACCAATTAAAACACGACAACACGACACGACATGACAAATATAATATTGTTGTAACATCCGGATTTTCAGGGTTACTATTGTGCAAGTTAATTTTGTGATTAGAGGAGAGACTCGGCGAGTTGAGGGTCAAACTCGCCGAGTCAAGTCGGGTTTTCTCGTGGGTTTAATGAATGGACTCAACAAGTCTGAAGAGGGACTCGTCGAGTAGGTGCTGGGCAGAGAAACCCTAATTTCTGAAGTTTGAGACCTATTTAAAGGCACTTAAGGCCTCCTATTTCGGCTATCTTTCACAAGAGAAACCCTAAATGAGTCCTGAGTGCTTTGGGCAAGAGAGAAAGATATTGTGAGCTTCTTGGTGGATGGTATGCAAGGAAGAATGAGGTTTCAAGCTAAAGGGGCTAGAGGAGGTTGTAGATCCGCGATTTACAACCTAGGAGCATCAGTTGGAGGTATCAATTCGGACCCCTTTTCTTCCCTAATTGTGTAGATCTTTCTTTTGAGGATTAGGGCTTTTATTGTCTTCTTAGTGGGGTTTTGAATGCATCAAACCCCTCTTGTGAGTTGGTAGCATAGAGCTAGACCTTGTAAGGTCCAGGAAGTCAAAAAGTAGAAAGCCCTTGTTGAGCAACCATGGAGTTTTTAGTTAGGAAGCTTTAATGGAGTCTAAATGGCATATTGAGCGAAATATGTCATGCATGGACAGCAAGATCGGCCCTTTACATGACATTTGGGTAGTAGGAGGTTAGATCTATGAGTTTGGGTTTCAGATCTGACCTCAAATGGCTACATGAGAAATCTTTTGGAGCCAACTCGCCGAGTCCAAGGGATGACTCGACGAGTCGTTGCGGGTTTGACCGAGTAGCGTTAACCCAGTGTTTACCCACCGACTTAGGGGTCAACTCGATGAGTTGAGAGAGACCCGGGTAAAATTCAGATGATGCAAGGGGACTCGACGAGTCGCAAGGGTGCACTCGACGAGTAGGGTCAAATGTGGACTGTTGACTTGAGTTGACTTCTATTGACTTTGGGGTTTTGGTCAACATAAGTAATAGAGACCATGGAGGGGTAAAATGGTCTTTTACCCACTTCCTGATTAGAGAGAGAAAGAGTACTCGTTGGTTTAATTAGAATTGAAATTTCGAGTGATAATTAGAGATATTTACCCTATGTGTTAGGCGGTGGCAAGTTCGAGATTCAAATGTGAGGATAACTGTTTTCTGCTTGCCAGGTGAGTCTTCTCACTATACTTTACCATGAGTGGTAATTAGAGTTATATGACAGAGTTATTATATGCTATTTATGTGATTTGTTGCACTGCATTATTTCTATGTGATTTATGATGTGTGTGTATCAGAGTTTACAGAGTTAGAACCGGAAGGTTCACAGAGTTAGGACCAGAAGGTCTACAGAGTTAGGGCCCAAGGGCCCACAGAGTTATAGCCTCGAGTGGCTAGTATGTGTTATGTGTGGTATTTCGGGTAACTCACTAAGCTTCATGCTTACCGTGTTATGTGTTATGTGTTTCAGGTTTTTCTCAGAATCGCGGGACGACACCGGCTTGATTGTACACACCAGAGAAGAATTATGATTTGAGGATCCTGAATTACCATTTAATTAAACATGGAGCTATGTTTTGTGATTTTAATAAATGATGTTTTTGTGAAATATGCATTGAGAATTTTATGTTTCCAAAAGAAAATTTGTTTTGAAATTTACGGTATTACAATTGCATAACTATTAGTGTATTTCATTCATACTTAAATATATATAACACGAGAAACACGACAACCACATGCTTAATCGTGTCAATTTCGTGTCGATTTATGAACACGAACACGACACGACACGACATCGTGTTTTTTAATTTTGACACGAAAACGAATTCAAATTTTGATTCCGTCCTGATTTCGTTTCGTTAAGTGTATTTTTGTCGTGTCGTGTCATAAATTGTCACCCCTACATTAAATTAATAGCATTATAATTAAAATTAAAATAAACTTAATACAAATTATAAAGTGATATAATTTCACAAATTTATTTAAATCAATGATTAAAATTTATATAACTAAAAAAATCTCTTAACTAATAATTTAATTAAAATAATTGATTAATATTTTTTAATTTTTACTTTAAAAGTTTAGTTAATTTTGTAACGGTGGTTCCCACAATATTTACTAAATTTAACATTTTTAGTCCCTAAAATTAAAACTTTTATATTTTTATGTTTTGGTTAAGCTTTTATGCCTTTAGGTTTTTACCACAAATCTTTAGTAACTTTGACACTTTTAGTCCTTACAGTCAAAAGTTTTAGATTTTGGTGTTTTTGCCACAAATCTTTAATGAATTTGATACTTTTCGTTCTTGTAGTCAAAAATTTTACATTTTAAACCTCATTTAGAATTTTGCCACCATATTCAACAGATAAAGTTCGCCCATTTTTTCCATATTTTTTAAGTCGCGAGTCCTTTGCTAGTTACCTTTGGATTTCTTTTCATAATCCGTGAACAATGTACACCACTTCCATGGCGAACTGCTCCTATAAAACTCCCAAGATTGGTTAACGGGCGGACACCCCAGCACTTCGCTTCCTTCCCAACCTTTGTGCAATTCGGTCTTTATGTTTAAACACTATCGACATACGACTCAACACAAGCTGTCTTCCCCTTCATTGTTGCTCTCGAATTTTTTTGCAATCCCTCATTCTCCTGTGAGTATAAAAAGTTCTAACCTAGTTTCTTTTTCTTCATAACTAACCTGGCGAATTATAGAATTTCGTTTGTTTGTTTTGTATGTCCTGATTGATTGTTGCATTGCAGCGAATAATGCATAACAATGATCTGGTGGGATCTGTAAGAAAAAGAAAAAAAAAATCAATTGATGTAGAAGGAGGCGATGATAGACTAAGCAGCCTAACGGATGATGTTATCCATACAATCTTTTCTTTTATGAGCATCAAAGATGCTATCAGAACCTGTGTTTTGTCGTCTAGATGGAAGTTTATCTGGACTTCAATGCCTGACTTGAATTTTGAAAATCTCAATGATCGGCCCCACCTCTCCAAATTTATTTCTAATGTTTTGTCTAACCGCAATAAAAAAAAAAATACAAGTTTCTTCAGTCAGTCTGGTACTTGGGAGAACAGTTAAGGACGATGAATCTGTCTCGAGAATTCTCAGCTTCGCATTCTCTCACAATCTCCAACAACTGAGTGTTACATGTGCGCCTGGGAATTCGATTAGATTCCCATATTCCTTTATTGTGACACCAAAGTGGGACCTCCCAGCTTTAACCACATTGCATCTTCACTGTGTCAAACTCATGTCTGATGACCTTTTCTCCAAGTGTACTAACTTGAAGAACCTCATCTTAGAAGAACGCACTTTAATGGAGGAGATGGAAGTTTTAAGTATCTGTCATCCTCGACTTTCTGATCTTACACTTGTATCTACACCCCCTGATATGGAATTAGAGGAGGTTGTGAATGTGGTTGCACCTCAACTCAAGAATCTCACTATCAAATGGTGCGAAGTGAAGCATCTGATTTCTGCACCTGGGCTTACCTCCTTGGTCATAGAAGGTTTTCATCCATGCCAGAGTTTTACTTGTACAAAACCAGGTTTCCATTCTTTGGAGAAGGTTCGTATCTACTTCTATGATGCAGGGAATGCAGATGCTCATAAAATAGTTTCTCTGCTTCAACAGCTCCATAGTGTCAAGCTTCTTACACTTAACTTGCAGATTCTCCAGGTATTGGATTTGCTTCTTTCATCTTTTAATCTCAACAATAGCAAATACACTTTTATTTTTCTTTCACAAAACAAGGTATTCTTCCATTTGGCTAGCCTCTACTTGAAGATGATATAGCCTTCCATAACTATATGTGTGTGTGTGTTTGTGTGTGGTTATAAAGATGACATTAATCTATATCTAATTTCTTTTTGTTTTATTTTCTGCAGCGTCTTTTTTCAATAGAGGTATACCAGGAGTTGTTGCATTTGGCTGCTCTACTTCAAGATGAAATAACCCTCCATAACTACATGTTCATTCAGAATTCTGAAAAAAAAAAAAAACAGACATATCCGTTCAACAGTGTTTAGGAAACTGTTTTTATTATATGTGACATTACATACTATTTATTGTGTTTAATTTCAAGTTGTGTTTGGTTTCTTGACTGTGCAGGTGCGGCCTAGATTTAGGAATGTCAAACGGAGGATGAGTAAATCAACGGTATGTGAGAACTTGAGAACCATTTTTTTTTTCAAAACCAACACCACCTAGGCCAATTGCACAACAAAAATCGAGTAAATTACTGAAATCGTCCCTATGGTTTGGTCAAAATTACATGTTTGGTCCCTAACTTTTTTTGGCACTCGGATCGTCCCTATGGTTTGCTTTTGTTGCATTTTTCGTCCCTTACACACATAAATTTAGGGACCAAACACGCAATTGTGACCAAACCATAGGGATGAAAAAACGCAACAAAATCAAACCACAGGGACGATCCGAGTGTAAAAAAAAAAGTTAGGACCAAACATGAAATGTTGACCAAACCATAGGGACGATTTCAGTAATTTACTCTAAAAAAATCTAAAAAGCACATAAAAAAACAAAAAAGTATAAACATGCATATATGTAATTTGGTTTTGTTATATTTCGTGCAACGTTTTTCTTCAGGCATGGAAGTAAGCCCATATAAAACTTGTGTGTTGGCAAATGCAAAGATAGTAAAGTTTGTACCAAATATTCCCGAAGAGTATACTTGGAAAAAGTAACCACGTGTAATGAAATAAAAAAGTACGATGATAATTCTCCAAGTTCCATCTTCCCTGGTCTCACGTGAGGTATTTACACAATGCCATATATTTTTCCTAGTTTATAACAGTGTAACATTACAAAAACTTGAAATATATTATGACTTGCAGGAGATTATAGTTATGGGGGATATAGCATTAGCATTTAGCACAGGTATTTGTGAGACACCTGAGGATATTGGTAAAGGAGTGTAAAGCAAATAAAGATAGTGAGACTGACAAGGCTCATATGGATGAACATGGCAAACCACAAGTCTGGATGATGCTTTGGGCATGGGAATTGCAATATAATCTTAGGAAAATGATGGCAAGGCTTCAGCAAAGGGTAATTGTAGAACTAGAGAATTGTCGCATGATGGCTTCGTTAAGGAGAAGATATAAAATTATGCACAGGGGATTAGAGACTCATCCCATAGTTACATGGTTGGAGGATATGCGTGCATTGTTTGAGCGCATTCAACGGTTGATATCTCATTATTAAATTTTACAAATTACGTTAGAAAATTAGATCAGATTGCAATCCTTTAAGCTTAAAGAAATTACTTTTTATATACTTCAGTTCTTTTAGCAGCTTGCAGACTTTAAAAAAAACAGTCTTTTGCTTGCAGAATGCAGACGTTTGGTCCATCTCTTTTTCTGCAGATGTGGTCCACTGACTGCAGATGGTTTAGTGTTTTACCTTTTAAAATACAAACAATATCTTAAGATCTATTTTTCTTCTACTGCTTCTGCCAAGTCAACACTTCTTTTCATGGATTAACGTTATTGTAAAAAACTTTAATTTAAACATCAAGTATTAAAAATAATATATCAGTAAACTACCGAAATGGTCGAGTGGTTTGCCTTTTTTTCTTTTGCCAAACATCAAGTATCAAATACTTCTACATCCAGTCTCAGTTCCTCTCCTTGTTGTAGCTCACCCTCTCCTAAACTCTCTGATCAAGATGAATTTCGATAAGGCCAAGTCATAATTTTACTCAACACAAAGTGGTCTACTCATGGTTTAAGGAGTTGAACCCTTGGATTAGAGATTTCATTATTAAGGAACGCCTCATTTGGATTGACATCGAAGGAGTTCCTTTGAGAACTTGGAGCAAAGTAAATTTCCAAAATATTGTCAATAAATACGGTAGCATTGTGTATATGGATGATGATTTGGAAGAGAACCTTTTTACTAACCGCGTTTGCATTGAAACTAATCTAACGGGTATAATCTCAGATGATGCTTCGTCTATTGGAGAAGTGAATAGTGATCATAGGCCGTCACCTGCCCCTTTTGAATTATGTGATTTTATTGATGATTCCGAGAGACATGATCAAGATTTTATTAGTCCTACAAATTCTAAGAGGCATGATGATTTTAATGTCTTGTTATTGGTATTGATTATGATGCAAGTTCTCCGGATCTTGATGACAGCTCATGAGGATTTGCTTCATAATCCTTTTCAGCGGATGAGATCAAAAAAGAAAGATAACACTGGTTATTATAATTTTTTTTAATTACTAAATAAAACTTTCAATTCTATAAAAGACATGAAAATTGACTATTTAAAAGATTTTTTTTTGTTGATTTAACCATCAAAAAGGAAATGTGTGCATTGAAAGATTGATAACTCATATGTCTGCATGCTGTCATGCAACCAAAATTTTCTAGTTTGTGTGAAGATGCTGCCATTCTCACCAATAATATGTTGGGATGGATAAAGACCATAAATTAAACTCCCTTATAATCAAACGGTAGATTTATTTGGCTTCTATTGCATTTAGTAGGTAGGTAGGTAAGGAAGGACATTGGAACGATAGTTACATTCTTGTTAAGAAAAAAGTTTGGTGGAATGGAATGAATTTGAGGTTGATGTTTGTTTGAGATTCACTGAAAAACTTGGTTTGAAAGTGTTTGTGTTGCCTTCTTTTTTTATCTATTGTTTCACAAACACATACTCAAAGACTAAATACAAGGAATATTAATGTTAATGATGCTCCTAAACCCTTCTATTACATTCGATCATATTGTTTTCATGCAGCCTTTCCAGAAATGTGTTGCATTTGGGCTATGCTATGTGGTTTTTGCATCACTTTCCTTGCATGCAGTTTTAATTTCCAAGCTGAATCGTGTTTTTTTTTATTTATTATTAATTTCGGATATAATAGCCATTTAGTGTTGTTATTAGTTGGTTATAAAACCTTCTATTATTTAGAGTTATAAGGTAATTTTAGAAAAATGTGTTAAAATTTGGTTAGATGTATATAAATGATCCTTTGGGATGGTAGTTTTGTCATTTATCCCTTAATTTTATATGGTTTTATTTGGCAGTGTCAATCAAAACATGCATCTGGTACAATTTACACCAAATCTAACATAAGTAGATGACTAAATACCCCCAACTTCTCACAATGCTAAAAATGCCCTTTTTGCATGGCAAAAACAGAGGCCTTCTTTTATCCTATGACCATTTTTTTGTTCAATATATAGTTAAAAAGTTAGGTGTTTCAAAATGCTACAACCTTTTTATGGTTTGACACCTCTAATGCAAAGATATAAGTATACCAACACCATAGGGGTAAAATTGTAACTAATTAGGAGGTTGGATTACAAGGATGATGATGATGAACTTGAAAATATGTGATGTCTAAACAAGAAGTACCAGTATCTCTCACTCATTGACTTGAAGGATTTGGTCAAAAACTTTAATCTGCAACAAAAAAAAAAAAAAAAAAAAAAAAGTCAACTTGAGCATATGCAAGTGAATTATCAGAAAAACATTAAGGCAAATAGTGTGGAGAATGTTACCAACCACCAAGTGAAACTGTGTCTACAAATGTTTAGCTCTCCAGTCCACATCATCATCACTGTCCACGTCACTTGATGACTCATCAACACTACTTTCTTTCTCAACCACTTGTGAAGCTTTACTTTGCTTTTGCTTGTCTGACCTTGTGGCCTTAAGCTCCAATTTTTTCCTCTTGAATAATTCCACTCTCTCCCTACAACTCCTGCGATAAGTTCAATTTTAATTTCAATCTCAAGTCAAAAACCACACAATCCTCCAATTTTGTGTCTGATAAAATGTATCAGACACACTGTGTCTGATGCATACAATATGCATCAGACACACAGACAATATGTATCAAGCACATTGTGCCTGATGAATAACATGCTACACAAGTTATACATCAGGCACAGATAATACACATTGTGCCTGATGCATATTATGCATCAGGCACATACAGACATAGTGTATGTATCAAGCATATTCTGCATGATGCATACAGTATCTGTCTATCAAGGAAAGTACTATTTACCTTTGCTCTGCGGTTTCGGCCTCTTCGATCATCTCAGCAGCATCATACTACATAAAATTATTAAAAAATAAATATATATAAAAATAAAAAATGTTAAGTATTTAAAGAAGCATAATTCAAATTTATGTGCATATAAATGAATAATGATACAAACCTCTTCTTCTTCTAGCCGATTGTCTACCTCCTTCAAGTCCTCTTGGATCAACTTCTCAAACTCCTTGTACTCGTCTCTGCTCAAGTTTTTCATGATTTTAAAAATTAAAAGTGTTTCATGTAATTTGAAAAAATCTTATAAATTTAGTCCCTTTTTGTATTAGCAAGCTTTTCTTTTTGTTGTTTATTAGCTAAACTGACAAACTCTATGGCATTTCAATTCACTAAAAAAAAAACAAATGTTGACAGAGTCAATGTGCTGACTAAATCAAATTGATGGGGTCTGTTTAAGAGCTTACAATTAACAATTTATTTCTCTTTAGTATGACTAAACTAAATAACTAATTATCTTTTCTTTGTCAATTTTTAGCATCCTAGAGTGTAAGTAATATATCTAAGAGCATTTATTCAACAAATGACACATACTGCTCTTCAATTTGATTTCAAGAACATTCAGAAAGCTTAAAACTTAATGACTTTTATTGAAAAGAAATATCAAAAAACTTACTTGATATCTAGCTTAACAGGTGTAATTCCACGTGCACGTAGATCAGCATCTTTATCATCAAAGAAACCTTCCGGAAGAGTTCGTGTCTCAGAGCCCTCAATCTCAGCATCTATGGTCTCTGAAACTCTTTTATTCTCCACATTAGACACATTTGCAAATTGAACTTGAACACTACCCACCACCTTCTTCTTTTTATCCTTCTCCATTAACTTTGCATTACTGATTTCTATAAGCAGACAAACAATTGTTCCATTTAAAACACTTTGAATGATATTTAAGCAGAAAACACACTGAAAAGTAGTAATATAATGCACTCTTACCATTCTTTTGCCTCTTTGTGTCAGGCTTATCAAAGAAATTAGAAGGAAGTACAGATTGAGGTTTAGGTTGAGGTGGTTCGATTTGACTTTTAACTGAGTCAACAGGTTTGACTTTACCAGATTCTGTAGAACCACCAGGCTTTACATTGTTAACCTTACTAGCTGCAGCAGCATTTGCTTTTACATTTTTAATCGCCTGTTATAATCACCAGTGTTTTTTGAAATCAAAGGGATAAAAAGAATAAAGAGGGGGAAAGAAGAGTGCATATATGATTATATACCTCGCGATGCTTAGCAGATATTTGATGTGCACCCCAAGCAGAGTCAGATTTTAGGACAATATCACAAACCCTACAGACTGGTTGATCAGATTCATTGTACCTAGAACCATAAAAAGTAAGTGAGATGGGATTTATAACAGCAATTTTCATCATTAATATGAATTGAAGAAAGAACAGCAAGTAATCTAACAATCCAAGAAGATACAAAGCAGTTAAGGAACACCAATATTCACCATGAAACCTTGTTATGTTAAAGCTTATGTCATGTCATATTTGTGATTGCTTAAACAAGAACATGAAAAGATAAATGAAGATGATATAAAAAGATCCAGCTACTCAAATTACTATTAAACTCCCAATTTTAGATGGCTAATCAGCTACCCGTTTTACTTTCTCAATAAATGTTTGTGCAAAAATTAACACTGTACCTTACGAGAGGAGAATCAATACGTTTATCCTGCTTCTGCGCTTTCAATTTAGCACGATACAGTGCCTTCTTCTTTGCTTGAGCATCCATTACTCTACAACAAAGATTCTAAGATCAATCAAATATATAATTCCACAATAATACTAGTTTTGATCAAACGATAAAAACGTAGAGTGAAAGTTCTATCCAAAATTAGGGTTTGGATAGCGATTACGTCGGTAATTTCATTTCGTATGTTGCAATTAGAGACTAACACAGCTGAAATTGAAATAGGGAAACATTATTTTACCTTTCGGACAAGTGTTATTTAAGCTGTGAAGTTTCCACCTCGAGAAGATTAGAAGCAATGAAATTGGAGTGGAACTGTGACCTGCTTTTATAATTCTCTATCGCCGTCGTTGTTTTCTCGTCGCCGTCGCTCGCTGCTCTTTCCCCTCCCCTCAATTTGATATTCTACATCCGAAGAGGAATCAGTGATTCCATAAAGTTTTAAAGGAATTAGGACTTCCATCTTTAAAGTTTTAACTTTTAAGAGTAAATTACACGAATCGTCTTATGGTTAACGGTAATTTATTTATTTTTTTATTTTTTTTTAACTTAGAACTTAGAAGGTTACAATGTATTGTTGATGGGATAATGATTTACGAGGGTAATAACGTTTTCGGTTTGTCCATTTTAGGTCCCTAACGTATTTTTTGTGCGTATTACACCATTAAGGTTATTATAACCGTTTACAAATAGTCATTTTAACAGGAAGAAGCCGGTAAAAGGATTATTTATAAACGGTTATAACAACCTTAATGGTGTAATATACACAAAAAATACGTTGGGGACCTAATATGGACAAACGGAAAACGTTATTACCCTCCTAAGTCATTATCCCATGAAACTATAAACTCTTATAATAAATTTTTACTTTTTAAATAAGAAACTTATAGGTCTTGGGGTTGGTAGTTTGGATGTTTTTAACATCGACCTTCTTTATAAATGGAAGTGGCGGTTTCTTAATGACAATGGAGCTCTTCGGATTAAAATTGTCAAATTTTGTCATGGGGAAGGTGATGTTTTTTCGGACGATTCGAGAATAGGAATTGGAGGGGGTGTTTGGCAAAAGATTGTAGGATCCATTAATCACCTCCATGCGAATGGTTGTATTTCTTCTAATTACATGTATAGAGTGGTGGGGGATGAGACTCAAACGAGATTCTAGAAGGATGTTTTGTGCTTGGATATTCCTCTTAAGGAGCGGTTCGGGAGGCTCTTTGCTTAGGCCTTTAATCAAGATGCTCGAGTAGCACCAAACATCCTTCTAGAACCTCGTTTGAGTCTCATCCCCCACCACTCTATACATGTAATTAGAAGGAATACAATCATTCGCATGGAGGTGATTAATGGATCTTACAATCTTTTGCCAAACACCCCCTCCAATTCTTATTCTCGAATCGTCCAAAAAACCACCACCTTCCTCATGACAAAATTTGACAATTTTAACCCGAAGAGCTCAATTGTCATTAAAAAACCGCCACTTCAATTTATAAAGAAAGTCGAGGTTAAAAACATCCAAACTACCAACCCCAAGACCTATAAGTTTCTTATTTAAAAAGTAAAAATTTATTATAGAGGTTTATAGTTTCATGGGATAATGACTTAGGAGGGTAATAACGTTTTCCGTTTGTCCATATTAGGTCCCCAATGTATTTTTTGTGTATATTACACCATTAAGGTTGTTATAACCGTTTATAAATAATCCTTTTACCGGCTTCTTCCTGTTAAAAGGACTATTTGTAAACGGTTATAATAACCTTAATGGTGTAATACGCACAAAAAATACGTTATGGACCTAAAATGGATAAACAGAAAACGTTATTACCCTCCTAAGTCATTATCCCTATTTTTGATACACGTTGGGTCTCTCACCAACATTAAAATAAAACAAAATTTAAAATAAAAATAAATAAAAAAAATAAAAAAAAAAAAACTTTTTTGATTAATTTATTATATATTTATTAAAAAATCTAGTTAATAAATAAGGTCCCAACTTAACCTACACCCTCCCATCATTTTCGTTCTCTTCCAGGATCACGAGTCAATTTGAAGCACGGGACGAAAACAAAAGATAAGATCCATTAAAATTAGTAATCGCTAACAATAATACAATGATGTTATGGAGACCAGAGAACATCTGTTATTAAATTATATATATATATATATATATATATATATATATATATATATATATATATATATATATATAATGTGAAAATTTTGGAATGAATTTAAAGGATGCGAGTTAAATATTAAAACCAATAAAACCTTTTGGTTAGTGATAAAAAACCAATAACAAAACAAAATAAAAAACTAAACAATAGAACAACCAACCCATTTTGAAAAACCACCCATTTGGTGTTTGGAAAAAAAAACAAAAATATGAGTGTTTGTAAAAAAAATCATCTTTCAATGAAACATCTCAAAAAAATAACTTGAAAAATAATCTACCTAACTGATAGGTTAGCATTAATATTGTTACCAAACCTAAAATATATATATATATATATATATATATATATATATATATATATATATATATATTAAAAGACAGTGCAATATAGAAAATCTCATATATAAACAAAGAAATTATGTATGATAATAGGCTAGAAAAACACCAAAATTTCAAATGAAATAATTGTTTGGGTGATTTGTTGAAAAAACAAGGAGAGTTAAGGGACCATTTATGTAACTTGTATGATTTGTAAATAACGAGGAAGAAATGTGGGGGCTTTTCTAGATTCCAATTTCAATAAAATGATGAGCAATAAGTTTTTTAAAGTATAAGAAATAAATAAATAAAGTTAGGCGCCTCAAGTAATTAAAGAAATTGTTAATCTAAAAACTGCATATAAAAGAATCAAACATGGGCTCCTGAAGAAGGTGAAACGCATGCTAACAATGCCGTAATTTTTGACACAAATTAGTTATATATATATAAATAAAATATCAAACAACATTAATTTGGGCCCACAAACCGTAATGAGGTCTGGACTTGTCCGCTCTATTGGGCCGGCCCTGCGTTCTTCTAACCTACATCAACCATCACCAACATTCCACCCATTCACCATCCATCCACCATAACAATAGAATCACCTCCACTAAACCGTCATTTTACCCTGAATTCGAAATTATTGAAGCAACAGGAAGGTCTGGTGGGTTACTTACCATTTAGGATAATCAACAATTCACGGCGACAAAAATCATCCGATCGAGATTCTTCCTAATAGTAATCAGTCCATGTAGCGATAGTAGTGGAGATTTAGCGATAGTGAATGTATATGATCCCCAGTCGGCGACTATGAAAAAGAAATCATGGGATGAACTGTCTTTGATAAAGGCCAATAGAAATGCAAGATGGATCATTATGGGAGACTTTAATGTGGTGCGCAGGTAGACGGAAAGATTAAACTCACGCTTTTGTCCTAACAGTGTTGATGATTTCAACCAATTCATAAATAACAATTCCCTACAAGACCTAAGAATGGATGACTTCAACTCCATGTACTACAGGCAGGAAGGAAGAAAGTTAAGCAAGCTCGATCGGTTCCTCGTGTGTGAGGAATTTCTTAAATATTTACCTACGGTTCTTCCTAGATATTTATCAGATCATAGCCCAATCATTCTTACCACCATGCAGGAGGACTTTGGGCCAAAACCTTTTAGGTTATTTAATTCTTGGATGATAAGGGAAGGTTTTAAAGAGGTGGTCACTAAGGCGTGGTCTGAATTTCGAGGGTATGGAGGGGATGATTCTTTCTTAGCAGCTAAGCTAAGATACCTTAAAAAGAACATTAAGAAATGGAGAGAGGCTGACTATACAAGAGAAACGGGTGAGATACAAGCAATAAAGAAGAAAATGGAGGAAATTGATGCCTTGGCGGAAACACGGGACCTGATGCCTCATGAAATGGGAATAAGAATTAACTGTCACAGGAAAGTTGTTGAATTTGAAAAATTAGCAATCATGGACTTAAAACAGAAGTCAATGATAAAATGGATTGTTAATGGAGATGAGAACATATCATTCTTCCATGGATACGTGCCCAACAGAAGCCGTAGGAACCAAATACAGGGACTGGCAATTGATGGCTCATGGATTACTAATCGAGCCCAAATAAAAACAGAGGTTCATTCTTTTTTTGCAGAAAAATTCAAAGAGAGATGGAGATCTAGACCAAAACTAATTAATCACAGGTTTAAAAAATTGTCCCAAGAAGCTCGAGATATGTTGGAAGCAGAGATCGGAGTTGAGGAAATTAAAGTTTCTGTCAGTTTCTGTGGTATGAGAAGGCACCGGGGCCCGACGGTTTTATGTTCAAGTTTTTTAAGACGACATTGTGGATTTTGTAAAGTATTTCGAAAGATGGGGAAAATTTTCAAGCGGATGCAACTCTTGGTTTATATCTTTGGCACCAAAGGTGAAAGATCCACTAACCCTTAAAGATTATCGTCCCATAAATCTTATTAGAGCTTTATACAAAATAATAGTGAAGATCCTTGATAATCGTATAATCGTATGCGGACACACATTGGTGGGTGTATTAATGAAGTTCAATCAGCTTTCTTAGAAGGTCGTAACATATTGGATGGTCCACTCATTGTAAATGAAGCCGTAGGAACCAAATACAGGGACTGGCAATTGATGGCTCATGGATTACTAATCGAGCCCAAATAAAAACAGAGGTTCATTCTTTTTTTGCAGAAAAATTCAAAGAGAGATGGAGATCTAGACCAAAACTAATTAATCACAGGTTTAAAAAATTGTCCCAAGAAGCTCGAGATATGTTGGAAGCAGAGATCGGAGTTGAGGAAATTAAAGTTTCTGTCAGTTTCTGTGGTATGAGAAGGCACCGGGGCCCGACGGTTTTATGTTCAAGTTTTTTAAGACGACATTGTGGATTTTGTAAAGTATTTCGAAAGATGGGGAAAATTTTCAAGCGGATGCAACTCTTGGTTTATATCTTTGGCACCAAAGGTGAAAGATCCACTAACCCTTAAAGATTATCGTCCCATAAATCTTATTAGAGCTTTATACAAAATAATAGTGAAGATCCTTGATAATCGTATAATCGTATGCGGACACACATTGGTGGGTGTATTAATGAAGTTCAATCAGCTTTCTTAGAAGGTCGTAACATATTGGATGGTCCACTCATTGTAAATGAATTAGTTTTTTGGACTCAGAAGTATGGAAGAAAAATGTTACTATTTAAAGGTGACTTTAATAAAGCTTTTGACTCGGTCAATTGAGAGTACTTGGATTCAATTATGGTTCAGATGAATTTCGGTGAAAAATGGAGGAGGTGGATAGCGGGATGTCTAGAATCATCTAAAGCTTCTGTATTGGTGAATGGCTCCCCAACAAAGGAGTTTGCGATGTCAAAAGGTGTTAGACAATGAGACCCAATGTCCCCATTCCTTTTCATAATAGCCATGGAGGAAGTACAGATTATGATGATCTCGGATGTGGAACGGGGATTATTTGAAGGGGTGAAAATTCCAAACTCTAATGTTAATATTTCTCATTTGTTATACGAAAATGATGTTGTGTTTCTAGGAGATTGGTCAGAAAGAAATATCGCTAATCTAGCGAGAATTCTAAGATGCTTCCACGTGGTATCCGGTCTAAAGGTGAATTTCAACAAATCGCGTGTTTATAGTATTGGAGGAGAACACAGTGAGGTAAGTGAGTGGTCCACTTTGCTTGGATGTAAACCATAAACCCTCCCTTTAACATATTTAGGTGTACCCATGGGAGATAATATGAACCGAAAAAATGCATGGAAACAAATAATCGACAAATTTAAGTCAAAATTGTCGATATGGAAGTCAAATACACTAAATTTTGGAAGTAGGATAACATTAGCAAAAGCAGTACTTGGGAACCTACTCACTTATTATCTATCTTTGTTTGCTGCACCATTGGAGTATACACTGGGTTTCCTAGGAAAAAATCACAGCCCCAAAACAGGTGTGAGGTATGGTATTTTGGTTTTTTAAGAACGCTAAATTTGGCTCTATTATCGAAGTGGCTATGGAAACTCAAGGTGAATTCGGCACAATTATGGGCCCGCATAGTCACGGCCATACATAAAATGGGGAATAATTTTAATTATTGCTTTGCAAAGAAATCATCAAATGGTGTTTGGTCGAACATTGCTAAATCACTCAAGGCAATATAGAAATTGGGTTTGACGACACTAGAAGTAATAAAGATGGCAATGACAGTTAGATATCTGATTTTGCAGAAGGGTCCGCTAAAATGCGGTTGAGAGCTATTAGGCGATATCTTGTTATTATTAATTATTTCCTCTCCGTGTACTCTTTTGCTTCACTAGCAACTTACTAGTGCAACCTTTTATAATATATTTGCCGATTCCAAAAAAAATGTAATAAAATAAAATAAAATTATTATAAAAAAAAAAAAGTTGGATCGATGAAGGGGAGGAGTTGAGATGTTGATGACTGTCAATCGATTTTGAGGAGGAGACTATGATTTCAATCTGCTAAAAGGGTGTTATAAGGGACAGATGAAGTTTCTGATGAGGAGGAGTACCTTTGAAGCCATTCTTCGTCACCCCCTTTCTGGTTCAATCATCTTCTTCATTGCACACCTGGTCATGAACGTTCATTGACGACTTTCCCAACTCTATCTCGTATCCTTACGCTATACTCGCCAGACCTTGTTGTCGTTAGTGGAACGACAGATGGTCCTCGTTCCAGTAAGCATTACATTCCACAAAGTGGATCTTTTGGTTTTAGGTTTAATTTTTGGCTTAAGGTAACTTCATATGTAGTGCAGAAATCAATGTGATTTCTTACAATTAAATCCGTTATAGTAGCAGTCTAAATCCATGGGTTCCAATATCAGTGCCAATATGCTCTTTATTGTATTAGATTTCCATGTTCTATTTACCCTAGAATATAGGAATGTTGATGGAAAAAAAAAAAGCACAGATCCATGGTGGCATGGTGGTTTTCACGAACGGAAATGGACGGAGCATAGAGCTTCTAGGTCTTTTTGCAACCTTTCCGAATAAGATGAAGGGGTTCATTAACTATTTTGAATTTCTAGAGATCCGTGGAATAATTTTGCTTCATCTTTGCTTTGAGTATATGTCTAAGAACATTTTTTTGTTTCCTTATAATAAGTAAAGACATTTTGTGGATTAACTGTAATTAGATGGATCATATTTGGATTTAGAGGGTGTTTGGGATATCTTTTTAAACAACTTTTTGACTTTATCTTTTTCAAAAAGTAAAAAAATCCTAAAAATCATTTGGCAAATTGAAAAATCCTTTTCATTTTAACTTTTGGTCAAGAAGGAAATAAAAGCTAGATAAAAGACAGGCATTCATATCTTTTTGAGACTTTTTACTTTTGCATACCAAACACATTTTAAAAGCCTACTTTTTGAGAAAATCCTTTTACCAAAAATCCTTTTACCAAAAGGACTTTTAAGGTATAAAAGATATCTCAAACACCCCCTTAATCTAGTTGGAGAAGATGAAAGAGTAGCCGAAATCGGAGTAGCTGACACGAGATAAAAAAAAAAGGCAATGGAAGCGTGGGTCTCGTGGAATAGCAATAGGGTGGTGGGACCCACTTGTTTATTAACAATTCTTTAATCCTTAATAAATAAATAATGAATAAACATTATATTAATTGAAAAATAAATAAAAAAAGGGTAATTTTGTCTTTTTATGTTTGTGAGGGAACCAACACTCAACAAAAATATATTGTAAAGACCGTCCAAGTTTTAAAAAAAATAAATAAATATATGGACTAAACACGCAAATAACCATAAACCACAGAGACCATCTTAGTAATTTACTCAAGTTTTAATTTGATAAAACTTGCAAAAAGAAGTTTGCATTTTTATTTTCTTATTTATATACAAACATATGTATTATGATTATTGACATAAAAGTCCTTATTTTTTCAAGTTTTTTCGGTTTTGTCCTTGTGACGGGTTTTGGTGCATGAATGCCTAATATTTGGGAAGATTTGTCCATTTTTAACCTTCTACAACAAGATACCCGTGCCTACATCAGGTCACCACCAGCAAAATCTAACTTGCTTCCACCACCATAAGCAACCACCACCCCATTGGTCGGTAACGGACCGTCACAACCATCCTCTCCCTCCGTACCACAACAAATCGCCGCAATTTTTGGATATGCACACACCCTTTAAACCGCTTTCCCTTTGCAATTAAACCCAAATATCTTCCGACCACTAGAGGTACCTACGCCACCTTCCTCCCTCCTCTAGAAAAACAAAACACCTATTATCTTTCCCTTTCGAGTTCGCCACTACCCATGCTATGACTAGAAGCAACCACCACAACCATCTCTCTATCTCTGCCTTACGATGAATACAATAGAGGCGACGATGCTACCACCAACACCATATGAAATTAAAAACACATAGAGGAGGCAACGATTAATGGCGACATTAACTAAGGTTCACGATAACAACCGAAGGTGGTGGTGACAACAAGGGAGGCTAGGGTTTATGGTGAAGATGTTAGTGGGGGAAGCTAAAGGTGGGGTTTTCAGTGTTAAGGCCGAGGGAGGAGGGTAGCGTAGGTTGCTCCGATGGCCAAAAGATAATGGTGGTTAGTGGGGTAAAAATCTTTAAGTGTGTGTGTATGTGTCCATTTCCAAATTTGCTGGTGTATGTAGGCTTATTGAAAATACTTGATATCCGATTACCCGACCTGACACATTTTGAATTCGGGTAAATCGAGTATTGGGTTTGGAAATTCGGGTAATCAGATAACCTGATATTTGGGTAGGATTAAGAAAATTCAAGTATACCTAAATACCCAATTAGAAAAAACACCTAATGTTATTAACCAATTGATCCATATGACTATATATATATATATATATATATATATATATATATATATATACACACACACACCTACACACGCACACACACACACATATATATATATATATATATATATATATATAATTACATTTTAACCCTCTGTTGTTATTTAGTCAAATTGGCATTTATAAAATTAAAATGGATGTTTCAAAATAAAATCATAAATCTCCTAAAAATGAGTGTACTAGAGCATTATAGAAACTCTTAGTCATCGCATGAACTTTTAGAAATAGATCTACTATAATAAATAAAGATTTTTTTTTTGTCACATGTCATCTTCTCCTTCATTTAGACACATGGCATTTTCTAAATTTTTTAAATTCTCTATTTTCCACTTGTCATTTTATTATATTTTTCATTTTATTAAATTAAAATTCCACAATTACTATGTAAGGTAATATATATATATATATATATATATATATATATATATATATATATATATATATATATATATGTAAGTTATTTATTAGAAAGAATTTATATATGTAATGTATTCAATACATTAAAACCTCATTAATTTTAATAATTCAAAAAATTTCTCATTTTTCTTATAAATTTAAAATTTTCAAATTGTTAAAATTTTATATTTAATTTTTTTAAAATAAACCACAGTAATACATTGATCTCACACCTAGTAATTAATATATGGCTATTAAACTACAAAAATTTACATAGAGCAATTAGTACTTGCAAAATAATTGTTGTTGGAAATTTGATGCTTCTAAATTTATAGTAATATAAAGCATACAAAATTATTTTTTATATAACCTTTAAACCTTATGTTCAACTTCACAATGCCCAAACTAATCAGAAAAAAAAATTGCATTCAAACCAAATGTAATAAAAATCCAATTAGTGATACTCAAGTAATTTTCGGATATACCCGAACCTACCTTAAACCCGAAAACCCAAATTGCAATACAGGTAGGGTCTCCAGTATTATTATTTTAAGGAAAACCCCGATCTACCCAACCTCAACTACCCGAAACTCAGAATTTTTACCCGAACAACACCCCTAGGTGTATGTATATATCAATTATAGGTCTGTAATCTACATGTGTTAGTGGAGGAATGGGCTTTTCAGAGATGAAGGGGCTTTATCGGGGATGGATAGTGGTGATTGTGAGGGATGAAGGATATCTGTGTGTGTTTCAATCGTGTCCCTATCCCTCGTTTTTCTGCTAGTGACCCACATCACCAACTTATCCCCTCTTTAGCCGACTTCTATGGGTAATCTCAGACGACAAACAAACCCAAAGAGAATTAATCGTCTCCAAACCTAAAACCGAGTCCAGAAGGAAAATCCAAACAATACAAAAACAACTTCTTAGCTCATCGCTCCATCATGAACAATGTTCATTACATTGTTCAGAATATCAAACATTCACTGGAAATTTAGGGAAGGGTTATATCACTTTCTTTTTCTTCTCTGTCTTGTAAAGTTGCTAATCAATTCAATAAGGGAGCTCAAACTCCATTGTTATGGTGATCGATTGATAAAGAATGCAGTTCAAGACTCTTGGGACTACCAATTAAACACATCAAAGTATAAAAAAGTCATTTCATGTATTGTAGGGACCAACCATGCAAGTTTTAGAATCCTTATAGAAACCATAAGGATCATTTTCATCATCAAAAAAAAAAAAAAAAAGGAACTGAAGTAGTGATATTTGGTAAACCACAAAGATCATTTATGTAATTTTGTATAGTTGGTATAATATGCGACTTGGATATTATAAAACTTATTGTTAGTATAATATGTAATTTTGTAATTTATTTAATTTTGTATAGTTAGTGTAATTGTCGAGTCGGCCCAAGCGCATTGGATCTGCCCACTATATCATAGAGTCAACTCTCCCTCAACCATGTACCATCGACTCCATCTAACGGTAAACTAGAATCAGATGGACATAAGGAGGGGTTGAAAATTTTGTAGGGGTGGCTCAACCTTATATTTTGCTAAGTTAGGGCTTAGTGTCACAAACCAAGTTTTTAGAAGTCTCATCGATCATCTATAGAAGGTTGGAACGATAAAGAATACCCAAGGAGTTTCCAAATCTGTCATGAATACTCTACGAAACCCTGGAAGATGCTAGAACATTATAGATGTTTTTGGAACAAGATGGAACAATCCAGAATAATCAAGACCACACTAGACGAAACTAAAATGACTCGGAAGACTCGAGAACGATATAGAACATGCTAGATCAAGCAAGAATAACTTGGATAATATCATAACATCCTATAGATATCTAGAACATCATAGAATAGTGTAGCATAATACAGAGTTTTGTAAAGAGAATGTAGATATTGATAGAATACTCTAGAATAGTCGAGAATATACGGGACCTAGAAACTTCCCATAAGGAGGTGTAATGTCCCTATATATAAGAAGGAAATCTCATTTGTAGAGACCATCTGAGAAGTTGTAAGCTCTTGAGTTCACTTAATACAATAAGATACATAAATCCTACTTGTTTTTTTTTTTTAATTGCGTGATAGAATGACATGAATCTAAGCATATAATTGACGATTTTTTGTTCCAAACACTTTCTATTTCGGCTGTAGAATTATCAGATAGTAGATGGAAAGCAGGACGCCTCATACACGTTGCTAATGTGGTTGTGGATGCTTTAAAAGAAAAAAAATCCATAAACGGGAATGGAATGAGTAGAGAGGATGTCCGGAATACAGCTATGGAATACATCCGGGACACAAGTTTGATCGATTATATCGTAAAAGATTGGATAATATAATTGTAGGCGGTTACATGGTTCGGCGTGCAGTTAATTCTCGCACTCGTGTTCTCGAGTTTTAGAAACACTCGAAAATGCAAAAGAATCGGAGGAGACCAGCCTAGTTCACTTAGTTCCCCGGAGTGAGGTGTATAAACAATCTCACCTTTCTATATATACACCTTTTGTTCGACACCAAATCCGACAATGTTGGGTTTGCTTTAAAGACTATTCTGGACACTAAAAACTTTAGTAAAAAGTGGTCATTTAGGATGTTGACCATAATTTTCACTTCATTTATCGGGTGATTCTAACGAAATTGAACCTGGAAATAGTATTCCACGAAGGAAAGGAATCAATGAAAACAGTCAGTCAGGGAGGAGCTGGTGGTGTTCATGACCTAGAAAACTGTTGTGGAGTCCGTCATGAGGAACACTTATTGCATAATGGAGATTGGAGAACCTTGAAGTACAGGAGATTGAGGGATGTAAAGGTGTGGATGATGATGAGTTGATCTGGGGGACTTTGCAATCAGGGGTGGAGATTTTGGTTCGCGAGTCAAAGAGTTGACTTCTTGACCACTAGTGATTTCATATTTGAAGGTGGGACGTATAATTGGGTGGTGAATTGTAAATGTGGTGCTAGGGATGATGATGGTGAGAGGCTTGTAGCGTGTGGCAGCATACCCAGTGTGTCGGAATTGACGATTCTGAAGTTACCGCGCCACCTTTTATGCGTTACAAACAATGTTTTAAAACCCGGGTCGACCCGGCCGGTTCAACCGGTCGTACCGTGACCCGGAGTAGAAACGGGTATTGAGAGCGGTTTTCTGTAAAAATACGGACCGGATCGAATCGACCGGGTTTCCCTTAAACCGCAGTTCGACCACTTATGTCGAACCGGTTAAAACCGGATTGACCCGTTTTAATAGGGTTTGGATAGTTGGATACAAGTAGTGAACGCCAAAACAATGATCCGCTTGTGGTTTCTTCAATGTTTTTCAATGTTTAAACTTTGTGGACATCAAACTATTGGTTTTATATGTTTATGCATTATGCCGGAAAGTAAAAATATATAAAAATAGAAAAAGACCATAAACCGGGTTGATCCGGCGGTTCAACCGTGAACCGGTCATCACACTGAGTCAACTAAAAATCTGGGTTTTAAAACATTGGTTACAAATGTGCCGATTCTACTGGTAAATACTTCTATATACCATAGAGCAAATAACAGTTTTGGTCCCATTGGTTTACATCAATGTGCAACATTAACCAAACTTTTAAGCTTTTGACAAAACTCCTACTTATTGTTTCCAAAAGTTGCACATAGTTCAATAAATTAAATAACTTTATTATTATTATTATTATTATTATTATTATTATTATAGCCATCATTTTTTTCGTTGGTTTACTTTATTTATTTTTTAATTGTAAAATTATTATTATTTTGGCAGAGATTAAACAAAACGGTGAATGAAACTCCTATGTTAACTATGTTGAAAAATGTGGACGAAATTCCTACGTCGAAAAATATGGACAAGAAAGGTTTTACTATGCCTCCAGACCAGCATGTTGGATGCTCGGGTAGAAAAGTTTTTCAATTTCACAATTACATTTGCAGAGTGTATATTAACATCAACTTAAAATAGTAATTAATGAATTGTGCAATCCAATGTGGATGCATATGACCCCACACCTAGAGAGGCCACGGAGAGCATGTAGCTTAGAGTTATCCACATCAATGATTGTCCACAGCCAGGAATGCTTTTGTTAGAGCCATATATGCAACAAGGCACAACTGCTATACCATTTTTCTATAATCAAGGCCTCCATGTTAACCACATATTATCTAAGGAAGTGATGTCTCCAAAATTTTGGAATTTATTATTTGGGATAGAAGAGTTTGGATGGTTATCTGCTATGGTAAGAGTGAAAAAATGCTTACCAAATTAAACTATAAAGTTTTATTATATTGGAATTAATTTTTTTATTACTTATCTTATTAATAACAACATATTGTCGTATGGATATGATTGTTGCTTGAGAGGTGTCTACAAGGCGCAAGTTAGACAATTATTTCGCCTTATTTTTTCAAGTTCATGCCACGACAGGATTGGTCTTGTTGAAAAGAGTTAATAAAGATATTCAAACTTAACATTAATTTATTAGTTATAGGGTAAAATTGTTATATTATATATTTGTGTGGATATTGTGGTAAGTTGTTATGCAGGAGAAGGATATACGCGGGTCAATGGATCAATGGGTAATACCCGAAGTCTAGTGGGTCAATGTATATATTGTGTTAAATGATTTCATTTGTAGCTACCAAGATATTTCTCATATGTTTCCCTCAGTTTCTCTATCAACTTGAGTTAGGGTTTTCGTTTAGGGTTTGTTCATAAGTCGTTGTCACACTAGATTTGTAATATGAGTGTGTGAGTGATTTTGTAGAGAGGTTTTACTTGTAATCTGTTGATGTAAACCATCTGTTTCATAGTGAATGAAATGATGATGTTGGGAAGATCTTGTGTCGATTACGTTTCTTTACATGGTATCAGAGCTTAGGCTCCTTCGTTGTTCTTGTGACGTTCATTGATTTGTGTTTGTTCGTCTCACGATCGTAATGGTAATTTCTGAACTCTTTTCTTTATTTGCTCTTTGATTGACGCGGTTGTTTGTTTAATCATGAGTTCGTGTGAACTCAGATCTTCTATTTCATCAACTGTGTTCATCTTGATGTTCGTTTTGATTTAGGGTTTTCTCTGGAAAATCAAATCGAACATCTACTTTCTTTTGGATTTGGTACTGCGAGATTGTTTGTGATCTTGTAGGTTACGTCTGTGAAGATCAAATCAAGGTTGTTTACAAGACTGGTTGTGAACAACAATTAAGCCAAATCGATTAATCTCTAAGTCTGAAATAACTCACTAGGGGTCAGAGTTCATCACTGATAAACCCTAGTTGAGAACGGACAAAGAGAGTCGATCCCTGCACTTAACTCATCCTAAAAGGCTTTGTGAGCATTTTCTTGTTCTTTTCTTTCTGTCTCACATTTTTTCTTGTGAAGATCCTGGTGTTCTGTGTGTATTGGTTGATTTCTTTTGTATATCTGGTTATTTCTTCCTCTGTACTGGTTGTCTTGGGCCCCGACATACGTGGTGACCATCTGGACATAAGATCAGTTTAGGGGCAGGTTTTCTTGATTTCTTTCTTGTTGTTTTTGGTTCATTTGCTTCTATGACGGGTGGCTCAACTGATCCACCTAGTGGAAGTGGGAAGGATGATCAGATTAATTTTGATGATCCTCTCTACATTCACCCTTCTGATAATGTTGTTACTTTACAATCAAGTTGACTGGTAATGAAAACTTTAGGTTATGGAGGAGTTCCATTTCTAGGGCTCTTAAGGCAAGAAATAAGTTAGGCTTTGTTGATGGCACTTGTAAAAAGAGCAGTGTTGATGAGTCAAAGAAAACTAAATGGGATAGGGCTAATGCTATTGTTTATTCTTGGTTGTTATCTTCCATTTTTTACTCAATTTATCATAGTAAAGCTTATTCTGAAGTAGCAGAGGATATTTGGGAAAATATTTTTGAAACTTACAATAAGTCTGATGGATCTGTTGTTTTTAATATACACCAACAAATTAATTCTCTTAAACAAAATGGCATCTTTCACATTAGGTAAGGGATCCATTAACAAAATGGTACTTCTCTGTCATATTACTTCAATAAGCTTGATTCTTTGTGGAAAGAATTTGATGGTCTTACTAGTTTAACTGAGTGTACATGTGATGCTTCTATTAAACTAAAGGATCATTCTAATCTCATGTAGCTTATGCAGTTTTTATCTGGACTTGATGATTCATACAGTCAAGTCAAAAGTCACACTTTATTAATGGATCCCTTACCTAATGTGAAAACTGCATTTTCTATTGTGTCTAGAGAAGAATCACTTCAAAGAAATGGTTCTTTGACTTCTCTTCAAACATCTCAGTTTGTAAATAAATCTCAGTCATCTGCTTTTAATAGCAAGTTTAATAACAAGACTAATGTTAATAAGAATAAGGGTCAAATTGTTCAATGTAAAAATTGTGGTATTAAGGTTCATACCATTGAGAAGTGTTACAAAATAATTGGGTATCCTAAGGATTTTAGGTCAAGAAATGAAACTAATAATCAAAATAACTTTGTTAAGAATTTTTCTAATAACTCTACTACGGCTTCTTCTGGAAGTGCTAGTACTAATAATTTTTCTGGTTCTATTGGTGATTCTGAGTTTCATCAACTTGCTAAGGATCAATATATCAAACTCTTACAACTTATTGGCGATAAGCAAGTGAATGAAAAAGCTTCTGTTAGTACTAATATGGCAGGTACTTGTTTGTTTCAAGCTTTTAATTCTTCTGTTGGTAGTCAAAGATGGATAGTTGATTCAGGGGCTAATCAACATATGATTGCCTATGAGTCAATACTCCATGACACTGTGGATGTGTCAAAATTAGATTTGCTGGTTTGTCATCCTAATGGTACATCAGCTAAGATTGAAAAAATTGGTAACATGAATTTATCTAATTCTTTAACATTGTTTGATGTGTTTGTTGTTCCTGATTTCAATGTTAATTTGATTTCTGTTCATAAGGTTTGTAAAGATAGTAATTATGAGGTTGTTTTTGATGAGCATAATTGCAAAATTCAGGATTTACAGTCAAAGGTGATGGTGGGGAATGGTAGAGAGTCTGGAGGTCTCTATTACATTAATAGTGCACCTTCAGGTAGTCTGTCTAATTCCTCTATTTCTTCTTCTGTTTGTTGTGTGTCTAAACTAACTTGGCATAATAGACTTGGTCATCCTTCTGATCAAGCCTTGAGTTCTTTGAGACATAGACTTAAAATTGGAAATGAAGTTCTTCCACCTTGTGATGTTTGTCATAAGGCTAAACAAACTAGAGAATCTTTTCCTGTTAGTCAACATACTACTTCTAAACTTGGTGAGTTAATTCATTTAGATGTCTGGGGTCCTTATAAAGTGACAACTACAGAAGGATTTAGGTATTTTTTGACTATTGTGGATGTTTTTACTAAGGCAACTTGGGTTTATCTTTTAAAGTCCAAAGATGAAGTTTATGATTTTGTTCTTGTTTTCTTTAATATTTTGATCAATCAGTTTAGTGTTGAAATAAAGGTTGTTAGATCTGACAATGGTACAGAATTTTTAAATAACAGAATGAGACAATTAACTGAATCAAAAGGAATTTAGCATCAAACATCTTGTGTTCATACTCCACAACAAAATGGTGTTGTGGAGAGGAAACACAGACACATTTTAAATGTTGCTAGGTCTTTAATTTTTCAATCTGGTTTGCCAATTAAATACTGGGGAGATGCCATTTTAACTTCAGTTTTTTTGATTAATAGAACACCTACTTTAGTCTTAAATGGTTCTTCTCCCTATGAACTTGTTTATAATTGTGCACCTGTTTTTGATAAGCTTAGGGTTTTGGATGTTTGTGTTTTGCCTCTAAGTTGAATAATAATGATAAATTTTCTGAAAGGGCTGATAAATGTGTTTTTCTTGGTTATTCTTCTGATAAAAAGGGTTACAAAGTTCTTAGTCTTGATTCCAATTTTGTTTTTGTTTCCAGGGATGTAAAGTTTTATGAATCAGTGTTTCCTTTCAAGCTTAAAATTTCATCTTTGACTGATAGTTCAGTTGTCACTGTAAATTCAAATGACCTATTTTCCTATGATGAGTCTTTAGATTCTAGTTTTATTCTAGATAATACTAGAGCAGATAACCTGAGAAGTAGCCATCAGATGGATGGTGCTAATGCAGAACAGGACCAGGATGAGACTTGTCCCTCTAATGTCAGCAACCGGATTGGTGAGGCATATGTGGCTCCCTTTGATGTGTTGTTTCCAAGTTCTTCTGCATTGACTGAGGAAAATGATTCGATTAATTCTAATCCTTCTGAAAGTTTGTCAACTAGGATCACTAGATCTGGAAGAAATGTTCACATGCCAGTTAAATTTAGTGATTATGTTGTAGAGGGTAAGCATAACTATGGTAATGAAAAACTATAAACTATTCAGCTCTTAATAATGAGTCTTTCTGTTTTATTTCTAATCTTAATAAAACAGTTGAACCTAAGACTTATAATGAAGCAGCTTTAGATCCAAATTGGATCAAAGCTATGAATGAGGAAATGGAAGCCCTCTATAGGAACAATACTTGGGAAATTACTAATCTTCCTAAAGGAAGAAAAGCAATTGGGTGTCATTGGATATATAAAATTAAATATAAATCTAATGGTGATATAGAAAGATATAAAGCCAGACTTGTGGCTAAAGGATATAATCAAAGGGAAGGAATAGACTATGAGGAGACGTTTTCTCCTGTGGCCAAAATGGTAACTGTTCGTGTGGTAATAACATTAGTTGTATATAATTCTTGGCCACTTTATTAGTTAGATATTAACAATGCTTTTTTATATGGAAATTTATCTGAAAGTGTATATGTGTGTCAACCTGAGGGATATCATTCTAAAGATGATATTAGAGTTTGCAGACTGTTAAAATCTCTTTATGGACTTAAACAAGCCCCAAGGAAATGGAATGAAAGGTTATGTTCTTCTCTCTTTAGTTTTGGTTTTAAGCAAAGTATTAATGATTATTCATTATTTGTTAGACATTTTCAAAATACTTTTGTAGTTCTACTTGTTTATGTGGATGATATTATTCTAACTGGTAATGATGAGTCTGAATTGAATAATGTTAAAAAAAATTCTTAAATCTCTGTTTTTAATTAAAGATTTAGGAGAATTGAAATATTTCTTGGGTATTGAAGTATTAAGAACTGAGAAAGGGATATGTTTAAATCAAAGGAAATATTGCATGGAACTACTTCATGAGTTTGGTATGCTAGCATGTAAACCATTTAAAACTCCACTTGAACCTAATTTGGTTATCAAAAGAGAATATGATTTGGAAAAGTCTGATTATTTAGTTAATATTACTGAATATCAAAAACTTATTGGTAAGTTGATTTATTTGACTGTGACTAGACCTGATATATCTTATGTTGTACAAATATTAAGTCAATACATGCATAAACCATATAAGTCCCATGTTAATATTGCTTTCAGACTGTTGAGATATTTGAAAAATAGTCTTGGTATGGGAATACATATAACTAAGTCTAGTAGTTTAGATTTGATTGGGTTTGTTGATGCAGATTGGGCCAAATGTTTGTTTAATCGTTGATCTGTAACAGGTTATCTAGTATATCTAGGAGGATCTCTTGTTTCTTGGAAGAGCAAGAAACAGAGTATTGTTTCTCGTTCATCCACAGAATCAGAATATAGAGCATTAGGAAGTATAAGTTGTGAATTAATATGGATTTTAAAGTTACTTCATGATTTAGGTATAAAAACTAATATACCTGTAGATATTTTTTGTGATAATGAATCTTCAATTAAGTTAGCTTTAAATCCTGTATTTCATGAAAAAACAAAACATTTTGAAATTGATCTTCATTTTGTCAGAGAAAAAATTGAGAATGAAATTTTAAGAGTAAATAAAATAGTATCTTCTAATCAAAATGCAGATATATTAACTAAATCACTTGGTAGTGTTCAACATGAATACATTGTGAATCGACTTAATATGATTGATGTTTTTAAAAGGTAATAAAATATTTTCAAAAATTAATGTTTAGTTTGAGGGGCATGTTGAAAAGAGTTAATAAAGATATTCAAACTTAACATTAATTTATTAGTTATAGGGTAAAATTGTTATATTATATATTTGTGTGGATATTGTGGTAAGTTGTTATGCAGGAGAAGGATATACGCGGGTCAATGGATCAATGAGTAATACCTGAAGTCTAGTGGGTCGATGTATATAATGTGTTAAATGGTTTCATTTGTAGCTACCAGGATATTTCCCATCTGTTTCCCTCAGTTTCTCTTTCATCTTGAGTTAGGGTTTTCGTTTAGGGTTTGTTCATAAGTCGTTGTCACACTAGATTTGTAATATGAGTGTGTGAGTGATTTTGTAGAGAGGTTTTACTTGTAATCTGTTGATGTAAATCATCTGTTTCATAGTGAATGAAATGATGATGTTGGGAAGATCTTGTGTCGATTACGTTTCTTTACAGGTCTACTTTTGCTTCCGAAAACAATACTTGCGCTGATAAGGGAAAAGCATTGTGGGACGTTGATCGGATGAGTGATTTATTTCTTACTTATACATATAAATGTCAAAAAATAAGCATTAGATCCTAGGAGAGCTATGGTTCGACACACTAACGTTAAATGTGTATGACAGTCTTATTTTAAATGGTAGCTATCGGTCGCTAGAAAGTAAGGGTCGATTTAAGAGATTTGAAGAGGAAATGGCTATCATTTTGCATAACATTCTAAAATGAAAGCTTTGAAACTGGAAAAATGTAGTCACTTCCTCTTCAAATCTCTTAAATCACTCCTCACTTTCTAGCCACCGATAGCTGCCATTTGAAAGAAGATAGTCATACACATTTAATGTTAGTGTGTCGAGTCATAGCTCTCCTAGGATCCAATGCTCATTTTTGACATTTATTGGAATATAAACTTGTTAAACAAAAAAATATTTAAAGCTTAGGAATTGTATAGTCAAATATATTTGTATAAGTAAGAAACAACGTCCCACCATGCTTTTCCCTTATCAGGCTAAGGATTGTTTCTGGAAGCAAAAGTAGACCAATCCTGTCGTGGCAACAACTTGAAAAAATACAGTGAAAGAATCGTCCACCGTGCGCCTTGTGGACACCTTTCAAGTAACAAATGTATCCATATGACAATACGTTGTGATTAATAAGATAAGTAAACAAAATTAATTTCAATATAATAGAACTTTTTAGTTTTAATTTGGTATAAAACTTTCCCACTCTTACCATAGCAGATAACCATCCAAACTCTTCTGTCCCTAATAATAAATCAGAAAATTTTAGAGACATCGCTTCTTGAGATAATCTTTGGGTAACATGGAGGCATGGCTTATTCTCATAGAAAATTGGTAGTGGAGTTGTGCCTAGTTGAAAATATGGCTTTAACAGGAACATTCCTGGCTGGGGGACACTCATGGATGTGGATGGCTCTAAGCTACGTGGCCTCTCTAGGTGTGTGGTCATATGAATCATCATTACTCTTGATTTCGACTCCTTGGTCCAACCGATGCTTCATTTTTTGGTTCGAGAAACTTTTGGTAAGTTTTTGGAGTTAAAGTTTTACTTTCATGGATGGAACAGTCTTATTTTGGGTTTGTTAACTTTAATAATGTGATATTTAATGTGCTTAATCCTGAATGTGGGCTTTTTAGAGGGATTTTATATTGTAAAAATTTGATATTTTTTAAATCTTGGTAAAAACCCATGGTTTTCACCAAGGATATCTATGTGGGAGATTGGCACCCTTTTTGGTTTTCATCAAACGATAACCCCAGTTATCTGTTACTATAATTTCTATTATATCTGTTATTTGCACTTTTATTGCAATTCACAAATCACAAAAAGGTTAATCTTTACTTTAGTTTGCTAGGAGTGAAAATTTTCTGAATGGTGCCTTGAATGTGATGACATCTTTCATCTCCGAAAATGATTTACCAGCTTTTGATGGTGAAAAGGGCCATATCCTTATTAGTCATTCAAACAAATATGGAAGTATATTGTTATTTTTTTTATGTTGCAAATTTTGTTTGTTCCCTGTAGGGTATGTAAAAAAAACAAGGAAGGAAACAAGTTGATGATACAAAGTACTGCACGAGATCTAAGAAGATGACAAAGGTGACGTGAAAAAATAGTAATTGTATGAAATTAAGGAACAACATGCCAAATTGTCGAATTATGTGTTTATCATTGTCATTTTTTTCTAAAAGTTTTACATCTTTTAGATTAATTGCTCGTGTTTAATTTAATTAATATGAGCAAATGACCATTTTGCCCTTTTTTGATTAATAGGTAGAAATAGAGGCTTTAACCATGGACCTTGGACCACATTTAGAGCTCCAACTATTGGAGGTAGCCTTGCACAAGGTTGCAAAGATAATGTTAAATAGAGATGGTGGGAGCCTCTCTGTTAATAAAAGCATGTTTTCATTATAGTAGATTTTTTTCGGAATAACACATTTATTAGAGTATTATTAAAGCATATGATAAGCGGTGCTTATTTGGAATGGATTCAAAAATATTATTGGGCTTATTTTTATTTATTTTTTTACCTTTTTTATGTTGCTATTAGGATTCCTTCAAAAATTAGCGACAGTGACAAGTTTTCCTAGAAATGTCCATATTCTAGGTCCTTAATTTCATGGTCATGATGTATATATGATCACATTGATGATGACCTTTTTGCCCCTGGAAGTACATTGCTGCAAATACTAATATAGAAGCTCACATGATCTTTACATTGCTTCAGTCTTGATGTGAAATTTAAGCTTCTTTTGAAACTTTTCTTTTTTTTGGTTTAGTATTGCATTATGTGTTCTATTTAAGTTTCTGATATTTTCCCTTGATGTGAAATTTAAGCTTCTTTTGAAAATTTTCTTTTTTGGGTTTAGTATTGCATTATGTGTTCTATTTAAGTTTTTGATATTTTCGCTCTTGTACTTTTGCTTGCTACATGTTAGCCTTTAATATTATTTTTTTTCCGTTAAAAAAAGATGTTCAAATGAAGCATCCATATGGATAATTTTTTAATTGTAAGTTTAGATTGGGTTTTGAACTAAAGTAAACGACTCTATAAATAAACCAAAAGTGATTGGTTTTGAACTAAAATTAAATGTATTTCAGGATCAAAGATGTCATATTTTACCAAAAGGAATTGCAGTAAGGATGAAATTCCACGAAAAAAATAAGCATCAAATTAACGTTCAAACTACTAATACTCTTACCAAATAAATAAAAACAAAAATGAAGTGGATTTTCATTTTCAAACTAATTGTTAGTTCCAAAAAAAATACAATTTTCATGATTTAGTAGTACAAAGATACCCTTTTGGGTTTCAGATTGGTCCATAAAAGAAGAAATAAAATCAATTAGGGCAACATTTATTAACACAAATTGTAGAATTACTTAAACTTTAATAATAATAATATAATGTTATTTATTGCTTTTTTTGCAAAATAAAAAAATGTTCATATACACAGATTACTGAAAAGTAGGTGTTTTTATGTATTTATATAATTGTACAATGCTATAATTTGAACAAATGAAAGTACGATGTTATACCCAAAAAAAACAATCTATTGTTCTTACATCAATATACTCAACCAAAGATCAATTTATTGAAAAGTTGAGGGCTAAGAGAGTCAGAAACTGATCACACTCTTGGTAGGTATGTCACTAATTTTTTTTGAAGTTAATTTACTATTCATTGATTTTTAGGCCGAATGAACTCCGGCTAATCATGGATTAAAAGAGAAAAGAGATTGAATCGCTACAAAAGGCATTGAGAAAGTTATGGGCCCCAACCAATGGGGACAGTGATAGAAGTTTCATTTTCTCATCTTAAGAAAAGCTCAATGATGTTGTAAGTCATGTAATTTAATATTACCAAGTTACCCTTGAACATATATAGAATATGATCGCGATCTTTGTTCTTTTATCTACAGATCAAGAGTCTGATTTACAACAATTAACATGAAAGTATTAACTAAAAAACGATTATCATTATAGAGATTAAACAATTTCAAGATCTAAGAGATAAAGTCATTGCAAATGCTGAAGGGTGGGCTAAATTGACAATTTTGTAGGTAAAAGAGATTCAGTTATGGTAGTTCTCTTTCCAAGAGTGTTTCCGTTATGGTAGTTCTCCTTATTCTCACTCTTTCTCAACCTCCTTAAAAGAGTGTTTCAGCTATCGTAGTTAACTAATGAAAGTAAAATCGATATCTTGTTTTTATGTCATGGGGTTGATTATTGATAATGATTTTGTATATTTTGAGTTTGATTTCTTTACTTCAACCAAATGCAAGGAAAAGTCTATTTGATGATCTTCATGGACAATATATGTATTTTTGAGCAAGATTGTAAAAATCGTTCAACGATAGCTCGACAGTCAACTGGTGTTAAAGGATTAATCGGTTTTGGCTGGGATTAATTGGTGATTAATCGGGAACCATAGATTATTAATAAAATATTAAAATTCATCAAAGTAAGAAAAATAAGTACTTTAAAATTAGAAAATAAGAGAATTTGAAATTTGAAATTTTAAAAATATGAAAATATGAATATTTTGGTATAATATTTGAAATTTTGAAAATTTTGGAATAAATTTTTTTTTTAATTTTTTGAATTTCTTTCAACTTTTTTTTAAACTTTTTTTACTTTTATTTTTGACTTTCGTGACTTGACCGATTAATCCATAATTTCCGTCTAACACACTAACCTTAATCGGTTGGAGAACATCAAGCGATTAATCCCGATTTCTGCAACCATGTTTTTTTGAGTAATCAAAATATTTTTAGTAAATATGTTAAAAACTACATTAATGCATTTGATAAAAAAAAAATAATATCAATTTTTTTTTTTTTAATTCGTCAAACCAACAGGTATAACACTCGTTGGTTTTTTAGGTTGCGAGGAACAATCATCGTGAAGAATTAGGCTCTTCCTTTGCTTTAGATCAATAAAGCTTACATGTTTTTTAAATTACTTCAATTCCTCGGATACCCGATAGAGAATGAAAAAAATGCCTCTGGTCAAGCATCCAACTTTACCCCTCACTTTCTTAATTATGAGCTGCTATTATTATAACTTTTACATGCTATAGTTTCAATTTAGGAATACGATCTTAAAACTTTTATATTAAATGAAAGACTCCTAATCAAGAATCTTTCATATAAGCTTTTATGTCCACCAACATCTTTCAAGAGTTTATTTCACCAATAAAATCCTAAGTTTCCTGCTAGAGCTAGTTTTATATCAACTTGTATTCTATAATACGAATTCCATCAAAGATAGTAACACCCTTTGCGATAAATCCTACTACACCAGCTTGAAGCAATAATAACGACTGAGATAAGATCATTGACAAATTAAGTCTATTATTCAACATAACATCAAATTTGCTACCAGTCTATCTCATCTCTCCCAGTTTTGGACCTTCAACAACATATACTCATCACACAAACCAAAAAAGATCCAAATCACACCTCATCCGTAAAATTAACAGCTAAATCCCAATAATGTCCAACCCCGGCATCCGAAAACACCCTTCGAGCCGCATTCTCAGTCCTACATTCATGCACCAAAAACTTATGGAAACTCTGTCTCGCCACACTCCCTTGCCACACCAACACACACTTATTCTTCACCTTCACATCCCCATCATCACCATCTTCCTCCATATTCTCATCTTCCACAGCCGCACTCCAATCTATCCTCTTCAACATCAACTTCTGATACCTTTTTACCGATTTAACCCCGCCCTCCACCACAACCACACAAATACCCTCCGAAATCACCGCACACCCCGACAACCGATTCTCCTGTGCGTTCACGTCAACTTTAAACCGTGTCTTCGGGTGCGAAAGGTCGTTGATTTTATACACTGACACAATCGTCTCGAGGGTATTATTGTCATCGAAAAGTTTGCGTTCTTTTTTCTCGCGGCGTTCGGCGGGGGTTAGTTTTCGGGCAATGTTGCGGTCGACGTGGGCCTGTTCGCGTTCGGCGGCGGCGCTTCGGATTTCCATTTCGAGGCGGGTGGGGTCTTGGGTGGCTTCTGAGCCGAGGACTTTCATGAGATTGCTCATTTTGACTTTGGGTTTTGGGGGTTCCAGAAGGCCTTGGCGGATCATTTCTTGCCGGTTTTTTTCGGTGGCTAGGCGGCGTTGGGTGCGGAGCTTTTTGCGTTCTTTTTGGGTGAGTTTTAAGGGCTGAGGTGGCGGTGGGGCCGGTTCTGCTGGCGGCTCGATTGGGCGGGGGTGTTCTCGGTATAAAGTTATCTTCTCTTTCTTTAGTATGTCTTCTGGTGGCCCACCTTCTTCCAGGTTTCCATAAGTACCAGGTTCAAGAATTATCACATCCCTGCAAATTATTTAATAAAAAAATAGTTATTGCGAAAAATGGATAGCAAAAATTCAAAAAGATTACTTTTTCTGGACTAAAAAGGCAAAAACATTCATTTTGGACCATACCGAGAAAAATCAATATAGCACAGGGGCCAAAAGTGTAAATTGCTCTGATTTTTTACAGTACATAGGGACCAAAAAGGCAAAAAAGATTTATTTTTTGGACCAAAGCTAGAAAATTTGATATAGCACACTGACAAAAAACATAAAGAATCTTTTTCGGACCATACAGACAAATTTTGATATAACACAGGGGCTAAAAGTGCAACTTAATGTTGTTTTTTCTACAGAAGCTAAAGAACATACCAAAGAGGGCTTTTGACATAAAAATCTTTTAAGTTAAGTTTGGCAAGTTTTAACGTCATGGACGATTTTTTGGTGGTTAATGTCCAAAAATTCCCAAGTTTTTTTCATTTTTGCCCTTGTTAAAAATCTTTTATGTTTTTACCCTTGGTATATTTTCAATTTTGAAAAAAGAAACCCTTAACTTTACAAAAGTTTTATGTTTTTACCTTAGGTATGTTTTTCAAATTTGACATAAAAGTCCTTAAGTTTGCCAAGAAATTTGTCCATTTTGTCCACTGAATCCTGTTATTACAGGTTTTAAAAAAACAAAAAAAAGGGAAACTTTGGACATTAACAACCATAAATCCATCACAGGGACAAAACCGACAAAACTTAAGGACTTGTATGTCAAAAGACCTACCAAAGAAGATATAAAATGCTGTAAGTGTAAAACTGAAATAACTTACCACCACTCAACATCAGGAATAGGGTCTTTCGGCTTTTCTTTGATGATAATTCTCTCAGCTACCTCTATGAGATTTGGGTTAATATCAGGTTCAGCTTTAGCCTTAGCAAGATGTGCTTGTTTTGCTTTGAACTCTCTCGCTTGTGCTTCACCAAATTGACTCTGCAATCACAAATTCCAACAGTTAGAAAATTCAAAATGAAACCAATGAGAAAAGAATGAATTACTGAAATTACAGAAGTAAGTTAGATACCTTCAACTTGATGATTTCTGCCTCTTTAGCCCATTTGCCTTCCTCAACAAACTGAAAGGTCATCTTTTTAGGTCTCAAAAGCTTGGTTTTATCTATTCCCATTCGTGGATCAAAGTGAGGGTTTTTATCAGGGTCCACTTCTAATTCTGGTTTCAGAATCTGGAACGCATCTTTCTTCTGTTTGTTAATGTTAACTTTAAGTGTGCTCAGGTTGTTTAACTTTGGTATATTTACCACGTTGCCATTTTCATCTACTTCCCTACCCAATGCATCTAATCGAAGAACAGGAGCTTTTGCAGGCTTAGGTTGACCAGTCACCTCTGGTGCCAGCTGTCCTGGGAACATGTTTATAAGTGGAGCAAATTCAGGGTCTTGTCTGAAACCCATCTTTGCAGCAAGTTCTTGTGCCCGTTTTACAGCTTCAAACTTTGGGGCAGTTAGTCCTGCAAGTTGGGGCAGCCCTCCACCAAGTGGGGCAGCATTAGCAGTTACAGATTGTGGTGGAGGAGGGGGTAATCCTGAACTAGATGGAGCTTTCAGTCCCTCTCTTGCTGAATCTGCAACCTTGTTTAACTGCAGCATAACAAAAACACAATTATACAATGGCAAATTATAAAAACTTAATATTGATTGATCAAAATGGTAGATGAACATTGAATACTGATATTTAGATTGATGACTTACCATGGGGATCTTCTTCATCTTCTCTGCAAGCTCCTTTCGCTTCAGTAGAGTTGCTTTGGCCTTAGATAAGGCATCGAGAGAGATGCCTCCACTCTTGCCAGCATCTGTAGAAGTCCCATCTGTACTGGATTTCCCAGGAACCTCATGAGATCTGTTACTATTAACTCCTTCATTTTCATGTTTGGTAGAAAGTGAAGATACCTTAGGAGGAGGAGGAAGAGGAGGGTGGCTGGATGCCAAAGGGGTCTCATGTGGGGTTCCATATGCCTTACTGCGTGATCCCTGTGCACCACCCTGCAGCCAATAAGTATGAAGCACAAGTCAAAACAAATAAACAAGGATGTGTGTGAAATAATAACATTTAACATACAGGTGTAACAATCATGGTTTCTGAATGTGTAAAAGCCCTAGATATTTGATCTACTTCATTGTAAATAAAGAAAGGAACAGAAGCTTACATTGGCATTGGAACCACCATTGTATTCATCTTTAGGTTCGCTCTTCGTCGTTGTCATTGTTTCCCCGTTTAATTTCTCTTGTTGCAGTTTATCTTCATCATTATCAATAAAACTGGTCTCTTCTTTCTTAACTTTATCCTCAAACTTCCTCCTCTCTTTCCTCTCTTCTCTGTCTCTGTCATCCTCAGCAGCGGCAACTTTGTCCTCAAACCGCCGCCTCTCCTTCCTCTCATCCGCAACCCTAGTTCGTTTATCGCGAGCATCGTAATACCGATCCTCCTCATCACTCTCTCCACCTCTATCTTTCCTCTTGTGATTGTGATGCCGTCTGTTATCCACCGATTTCTCTCTCGGTTCCCTATCTTTGCTGCCTTCTCTGTCGTATGACCTCTCACGCTTAACCCGATCTTCAACATCTTCGGATCTCTCCAGTTCCCCCCTGCGACGTCGATCATCTCCATCGGCGTCTCGGTGTTTATCGTGTTTGGAGCGGTGGTGGTCATCGGGGTGCTGGCTGCTTCGATGCTTGTAGTCTTTGGTTGAATCCTTATCCCTGTCGCGATCGGAATCTCTATGTTTCCGGCTTGACATCTCGTTCTATCCTTTCTAGGGTTTTGAGAAATCGTACAATCTCTAGTCGTTTCACCACAAAGGAAGACGAGATGGAAAAGAATCAGAAATCGAAGTAGTCGGATTAGGGTGTTTATTGGGTAACTTACAAGGCGCACAAGCCCAGATTTGGTATATATAGGATTTCATGGGCTTTCTGTTTTCAAATAAAATCTCGAGAAAATCACAAAATATCAAGTAACAGATTTTATGAAGGGATTTGGCATATTGGTTTTCATGACTGTTTTTCATATATAGAATTATTAATTGAATATTATTTTTCATCGATATGTTTATTAATTGATTATTATTATGATTGTCATAAAAACCAGCATGATCATTATGTTCTAAACTTATCATTTTTAAATTTCATTATGAGTTGTGAACTTAATTTTCTTTTGACAAAAATCAAGTTTAAAATTACTATTTTAAGAAATTATGAACTTTCAAACTCCATGTTAATATCAATCCTAGTATCCTACTTTTCTAACACAAATCAAATTAAAAAAAAAAAAAAAAAAAAAAATCAATTTGTTCTTTTATATATTTAATGATCTCATTTTATGGTTCCAATTGTACAGTTTGTCTCAACATCCAAAATTGTTTTAAGTATCATGGAAGACAGTATAATGGCATCCAATATCATATAACATTATTTCATATTATATATATATATATATATATATATATATATATATATATATATATATATATATATATATAAATTTGATAAAAAAAAATATGCAGATGTGATATCAAGTTTTTATCGTCTAAGTTGTTATTGAACAGAAACTTGTCGCCGGGGTAAATGCAATGAGCTGACATGTAATATGTGGTATGAAAAAACTACATCATGAATGGGTCAAACATGGTCTTAACGATATAGTAGTTCTAAAAGGAGTTTCTTTAGGGAATAATTCAGACATATAAAGCGGTCTAAAATTACCATCGAAACAATAATAAGTTATCCGAAGTTGCATGAAATTTTAAGATGGTATATGAGATAATAATATCCCTAAAGGTGTAAGAAACGATGTCTACTTCTTGGTTTGATTGCAACTCACACAAAAATGTTTCGAAGAGTAATTTTAAGGCGAGTTGTAACCGTTCAATAAGTATATATTCGTTTATATAGCTTTAAAGAAGTTATCATCAAGCCAACATGTTCTCATAAGTAAACTGTTGTAACATTTACACATTCGTTTCCGAGATGTAATATGTATACATTCATTTTGCTAAATGTCATATTTTTCATGAAGTATATGTACTACTTTTTACAGTTATTTTATATAAACTTTAAGACTTTCATGTAACTATGGTGTCCGTATTACATAATATATTATCAAATAACACACCATTTATATAAGAATGATTTGATTTACAACTCATGTTCAATGATATCAAAAGAAAGGTATTTAAGATGGAAAATCATTTACTTTAAAAAAGTTTATGGATGGTGTGCGGAGACAAACAATCACATACACTTAGGGCCATTGATGTGTTGTTATATGTTTAACATTCTATGTATAATTAGTCTCATTTTGTCAATCCATAAGTTGAAATATGTCGAGAATAGTATGAAAATAACAATAAATAAAATGTATTGTTGATTGTATGTGAAGCTATAAGGCCACACATTAAGAGGGTGTTTGGGATTGTTTATATAACTCCAAAAGTGTTTTTTTGTCAAAAATGTTTATTGGCTTATGGTGGTAAGAAATGAGTTTTTAAATAAATGTTTGGATTAACTTTGTGACGGTAAAAACCAATAAGTTAATAATTTGTTTTTTAAAAAGTTTTTTGTTTAGCGTATATATGTAAAATGATCGAAATTGGCCTGTGTAACATCCGGATTCCCAGGTATATTATTTTATTCTTTTATTTTGGAGTTTGTGGAGGGACTCGGCGAGTTGGTGCTTAGACTCGTCGAGTAAGGTCGCGGATTCTCATCTGGGTTCATGACTGGACTCGGCGAGTCCATGTTGTTTAATGAAACCCTAATTTCCAGGGTTTAGGACCTATTTAAAGGCCCTTAGGGTTGTCATTTGCGGCTACCAAACCCCAGAGAGAAACCCTAAAAGAGCTAGAGCGATTGTGAGAGGAAAGGAGCCATCTCTTGATCTTTGTGGTTGATTCTTGCAAGAAGGAGGTGTTTCCAGCTTAGAGGAGACCAAGGAGGTGGTGCATCTGTGGATTTCGAGCTAAAGACTTCATCTTTGAGGTACTATATCGCCCCTTTATCTGTTTTGTTGGAGGAATCCATAGATGTAGAGTTTTCATGTCCTTTAATGGAAGAAATTGTGAGAATATGGCCCCTATTCATTTTGAGACTTCGGATCTGGACCCATAGTGGTCTAAAGAGCTTATCTCAGCTTGCTTTATGTTGAGCTATAGAGGTGTTGAGCTTAGGATGTTATTTTTGAAGCTAAATCACCAAGTGAAACCTTCTAGACGTCCCATGAGTGTCAAGATTCGAGCTTTACATGTTTATCAGGCTTGGGAAGGTCAGATCTATGGATCAAAGGAACAGATCTGACCTCAGGAGGTCAATTGAGTTTGTGCATGGCATGAACTCGCCGAGTCCAAGGGCAGACTCGGCGAGTAAGGCTAGGGTTTCCCGTAAATCACTCAGTGAGTAGACTTGCCGAGTTGGGGGAATAACTCAGTGAGTCAGAGAGGGATTAGAGGACTGGGGTTCAAGGCGGAACTCACCGAGTTGATCTTGAGACTCGGCGAGTTGAGTCGGGGTGGCCCCGCGATTCATGCCAGGTGTGACTTGACGAGCAAGGGGATGGACTCGACATGCCAAGCGAGACTAGAGAGTTAGTGGACACGTGTAGACTCGCCAAGTCGCCCAAGTGCACTCGACGAGTCAGGTCAAAATTTGACCGTTAACTTTGTGGACTTTTAGGGATTGATCAACAATGGGATCTTTGAATCAAGAGAGGGGTAAAATGGTATTTTACCCATCTGAGGATGCTAAGAGAGGGTTGGGTCTAGTCTCGAGAGTTATATTTATGAGCGTATCTTATGTTATGTGATTAGGCGGAGGCTAGACTATACAGCTACCAAGTCAGGGATTTACCGAGACATCTGAGGTGAGTCTTCTCACTATACTTTACCATGAGTGGTAATTAGAGTTATGTGACAGAGTTATTGTATGCTACTTATGTGTTGTGTTGCACTGCATTATTTCTATGTGATTTATGCCATGTGTACATCAGAGTATATTAGAGATAGAACCGGAAGGTTCACAGAGCTAGGACCAGAGGGTCCACAGAGTTAGGGCCCAAGGGCCCACAGAGTTATAGCCTCGAGTGGCTAGTATGTGTTATGTATGGTATTTTGGGGAACTCACTAAGCTTTATGCTTACAGTGTTATGTGTTTCAGGTACCAGTGATGATTGCGGGAAGGCCTCGGCATGATTCGTACACAATCATGGGATTTTATGTATTTTGATCTTGGAAAATATTTTGTGAAACGAAGATATGATACAATGAGATTTTGTTAATAAATGTGATTGGAAAATGTGTTTTAAAATGCGAAAAATTGTCTTAAATTTTACGGTGTTACAATTTGGTATTAGAGCCTTGGTTTGAGGGATTCGGATGCGTCTTCGGGCGTATCTGAACTCAAACTGAGGATTTGAGGAAAATTTTGATAATAAAGTAAATTTTTTAAAGAGTAAAAAGAGTTTTGAGACAAACAGAGCAGAGCCGTGTGTACGATCAGCCAGTGCCCGAACGGTGATTTCCCAAAATACCTTTACAATAAGTGTTAAAAGATACGTTATGCTATGCTATATGATGAATTATGTTATGCATGCTAGAGTAGACTAGGTATTCTTATTAGGACTAGAGTGGCCTAATATATGATGCCTTAGTCTAGGGGTTTTGCTGCTATAGATGCTTGAGAGTGTTTAGATAGCAACGAGGAGCTTATTAGATATTTGCTAGTGAGTAGCACATGATTAGAGAGAGTAGCGTACTTGGGATTTGGGACTCTGGGAGGAGGACTTGGGATGAATGCTGATGCGGTATGGATGGTAGTATTGGGCCCGTACTACTGAAGATACTGGGTCAGTGCGCAGTCCAAGTAAGAATCCTTAGGGTACCAAAGATCAAGTAGGATTGGGATATCGAGTGTGTGTACACCCGAGCGAATTACTGATATCTTATGTTGTATTTCAAAGAGGCATCATGGTAGGGACACACCACAGACCAGGGACCATTGGAGGGGTTGTGAGCGACGAGGAGCTCTGCCAGATGATACATGATGAGGTGGTTGCTGCCATCCGCGATGAGATTACAGAGATGTTCGGATCTATCAATACCACCCTGATAGAGACATTCGACGAAAGATACGCTGCTCTTTCTGAGGCTGTTGTTGTTGCGACCACTACAACTATAGTTGCGACGAGGCCGCAGGGTGGTGATGTGTTGCTGTTCCAAGAATTCAGCAACACGAAACCACTAGAGTTCGATGGGACCCAGGACCCGATTGCAGCGATGAGGTGGATATCAGACATAGAGGGGTGTTTCTTTACTTACTCATCTCCTGAGCATTTGAGAGTCCGGTTCGTGCTGAACCAGCTTCGCTTGGGAGCAAAGGACTGGTGGAAGTTTGTGACGGCGCATTATTCACCTGCTGAGCTTTCTACATTGACTTAGGAGAGGTTCACTACTATGTTCCGAGATGAGTACGTTCCCCAGGTGGAGAGAGAGCGTTTGGCCCAGGAGTTTCTGACCCTCAAGCAGGGTATTGATTCTGTCACAGTGATTACGAGGGAGTTCCATGAGCGGGCAATGTTTTGCCCAGAGCACGTGTCCTCTGAGCAGGCACGTATGAGCCATTATCTGAGTGTTTTGAGGAGGGATATATGGGAGTTTGTGGCGAACTCGACGTACCGGACATTTGCTGAGCTTCAGGAAAATGCCTGGAAGAGGGAGATAGAGCTGGAGACCCAGGCAAGGGAGGAGGCTGAGTCTCAGGGGAGGGATCGGCGACCGGCACAGTCTCAGCCAGCAGCCAAGCGGGCTAAGCCCGCTGATTTGAGATCTGGGAGCCAGAAGGGCCGCACTTGTGGCAAGTGCGGCAAGAGTCACGATGGGGTGTGCAGAGCAGGGTCTTGCTACAAATGTGGCAAGGAGGGGCATATGGCCAAGGATTCCCCCAAGAAGTTTGCAGTGTGTTTTCACTGCAACCATACCGGACACTGGAAGGCAGAGTGTCCACAGTTGCAAGGGACAGCTTAGGGAGCATCTCAGGGGTCTGCCCCTGCTGCGGTGAGAGCTACAGACAGTCGGCATGTGAAGGCCGAGGCACTAAAGGCACGAGGGAAAGCCTTCCAGTTGACTGCGGAAGAGGTTCGCGCAACGCCCGACGTCGTGGCTGGTATGTATTCTTTCATGTATTTACTTTTATGTTGAGATATTGTGCTTATATTATGATATGCGTAGGTACTTTTCTTGTGAGTTCTGTACCTGCATTGGTGTTATTTGACTCGGGAGCGAGTCGGTCTTTTGTATCTTTGACTTTTAGTCAGCACATCAGTATTAGTCTGTAACATACACATTCTAAAATTGTGTATTGTTATTATTAAAAGTGAATAAAATTGAGTGTTGAGTTCTAACAGCTAGTTTTTACTAGAAATGAAGTAAAACTATGTTTAGAATCACTCATAAAATATTGGAAGTCTTATGAGATTCCAATTAAAAGCCAAATAGTGAAATTTAGCGAAAATATAAAATTTTAAATAAGTACAATTTTATTATTTGATGTTGTAGAGAATCTCGTTAGAAACTTATAGGCGAAAACCTCGTCAAAATCCGAGTTATAACGAAGAAGTTATGACCAACCGAAGATCCACGACAAAACCGGCACGGCGCCGAATGACGTAAAAAGTGAGTTTTTGATAAACTACTTTTTAGCCTTAGTAATCTAAATGAAAGTTGTAGTATTCGTTAAACCGAGAAATTCGATAAAAAGAACTCCAAAATCTGACTTCGTATGAGGAAGTTATGATTTTTCGAAGTTTCAACTTAGCAGTAGATAACTAAAAACTCGAATTTTAGATCGAGCGATATTTGACCGATACATCCTAAACGAGAATCTAAGGCCTCGTCATTTGTAGTACAACGGTAAAAATTATGATGAAAACGGATGTCGGATGAAGAAGTTATGAATTTTTAACGGATTTTCCTGTCCCGGTCTATTAAAAATAAATCAAAATTAGCCGACAAAGTCTAAACGAAAATTGTAGAGCGTAATTTTAGCTACGCGTGCATATAAATAACGTCAAAAATGGAGCTCGTATGCGAAAGTTATGGATTTTAGAAGTTCGAGGCTCAATTTCCGAGAAATTTCGCATGAATAGTGCCACCCTCGCGAGATCTCGCCTCGTGTCCGACACGCGTCGTAGTTTGGTTCGCCTAGAGCATCGGTCCAATACGCATCCGACATTCGCCTCGCAGCCGAGTCCGCTTCGTGTCATCTTCTGATTCGCCGAGGCCGAGGTCCAGTAAGAACTAGACACGTCTCGCATCGGTGGCCAATCCGACGCGAGACACGTCTCGCCTACCAACCTCGCACCCGGTGCCAAGTCCGAGCCTCGCAGCGGCCTCCTGGCCTTCGCTTCTCCTGCCAAGTGTCCGAAGCTCGCATGAGCCACGCTTCTCCCTCCTGACCGAGCCTCGCAGCTGCGACGTGGACTCTTCTCAGCCCTCGGATCCGAGCCCCTCGCTCTATAAATAGAAGCCTGCGAGATCTTCCGGGTAATTTTAGAAAATTGTCATTTTTGGCCCCCTTTTCCATATTTTATTCATTTTGACTTTTCCCGAAGCCCCAGTATCAATTTTAGCACCCGAAACACGTCCCGAGACCCCCGAGAAGCCCGAAAATTTTATCTTTTCGGTTTTGAAGCCCTACCTTCGCATAGCCTGGTTTTCAATTAAGCTTCCGGTTTTCAACACAGAAAGTCATATTTAAAGCCGAAATGCTGTCCAAATTACTATTTTAACCACCGGTTAACTTAAGGTGAGTTCAATATATAGGAACATATGTATGTTATGTGCTATATGTGTTATGTGCTTCTTAGTGTTATTATTCCGAATTATTTTTCTGTGTTAATTTATTCGCTATGTTTATAGCAAATATAATACCTTTGACCATGTGATTAGTGAAAGGACTTAGATTCACATTGGTACTGGTACGTAGCCTCTGGCCATGTAGAACATGTCTCCGTAAGAGAATGACTTCTATTCTATGGCATTGGCAGAAACTTAGATAGGAATGGTATGTAGTCTTCGACCATGTAGAGCATGACTCCGTAAGGGAATTGAACTCTATTCTATGGTATTAGCAAATGGTTAAACAGGGCGTGAAAACCTGAAATCTACCAAAATGGTTAAACAGGACGTGAAAACCTGAAATCTACCGAAATGCTAAACAGGGCGTGAAAACCTAAAATCTATCATATTGATAATCAGAAATTATATGTTTTCTGTGCCATTTGGACCAAAGCTTTATTGATGCATATCAAGTATTGAAATCGTTATGTCTCATTGAAAAATATATCTTTGAATAAAGTCTTTGATTGATATGAACGCTTGTCACATGATTTCACATATGTCTTGTTGTTCCTCTTTGCTTTTGCCACATTGAAGTATATATAAGACATACGATTATATTGTATCTATTTATTGAATTCACTAAGCGTTATCGCTTATTCCTCTCAATGTTTAACAATTGTAGGTGATGAGTATCCAATATAGTTTTATACTGCTGAAAGATTTAGAATAGTTAATACTATTTCTCTGTATTTTAATGTTCATGTATGTATATGAATAGTAGATTCGTGGGTAGACATGAAATGTAATAAAACTTAGTCAGTTTGTATCCAATCCTTTGTAATCACTTTATCAATATAAAATATTGTTTTATAAATATGCATGTAGCATATTTTGAGGAAGTAACTTAAGAATAATATAGAATAGTATGAAAGTTTGGGTCTTTCATAAATACGAAAGTTGGGGTCTTTCATAGTCGAGAGGCGTTGAGTCGACCCCTGAGAGTTTCCATAGCCGACGAGAGAGCGGTGTATGCCACTGAGGCGATCCGAGGGTGTGTACTCGAGATTTTCGGTGTTGAGTTTCTGATTGACCTAGTTCCTATTGCGATGGGAGATGTATGTGTCATCGTGGGCATGGATTGGTTGAGCAAATTTGGAGCGGTTATCGACTGTGAGAGACAACTGGTGACCATACGAGACCCTAGTGGGGGAGTTCTTACAGTGTACGACAAGGATACGCGTTCTGGGTCGGCATTTTGTTCAGCCGCTAGAGCAAGGCATGGTCTATAGTAGGGCTGTAAGGGATTTTTAGCATATGTGATGGATACGAGGGTTGATTCAGAGAGACCGAGGTCAGTAGATGATGTTCCGATAATGCGTAAGTTCCTGGATGTATTTCTGGAGGAGTTACCGGTGTGCCTCCCGAGAGGCAGGTTGAGTTCGGTATTGATTTGGTTCCAGGGGATGCACCTATCGCCAAGGCGCCCTATCGCCTTGCGCCTCCAGAGATGCAGGAGTTATCCTCACAACTTCAGGAGCTGCTGGGGAAGGGGTTTATTCGGCCGAGCAGTTCGCCATGGGGATCACCTATCACTTTTGTTAATAAAAAGGATGACTCACACCGAATGTGCATTGATTACAGGGAATTGAACAAGTTGACGGTCAAGAACCGTTACCCGTTGTCGAGGATCGACGATTTGTTCAATCAGTTACAGGGAGCATCTTGGTTCTCCAAGATCAATTTGAGGTCTGGATATCATCAGGTGAGTGTGCGAGATGAGGACATACAGAAGACAGCATTTAGGACTCGTTAGGGGCATTACGAGTTCATGGTGATGCCTTTCGAGCTCACCAATGCACCTGCGGTGTTCATGGATCTCATGAACAGGGTCTGCAAGCCGATGTTGGATCGTTCGGTGATCATGTTCATTGATGACATATTGGTGTATTCGAGATCCAGAGAGCAACACGACGAGCATTTGAGAGAAATCCTCGGAGTTTTGAGACCGGAGAGGCTTTATGCCAAATTCTCCAATTGTGATTTCAGGTTATGGGAGGTCTAGTTCATAGGGCATCTCATTAACCAAAAGGGGATATTGGTCGATCCGGCCAAGATTGAGGCGGTAATGAGTTGGGAGGTTCCGAGGTCACCTACAGAGATCAGGAGTTTCCTAGGGTTGGCAGGCTATTACCGGAGATTTATCAGGGATTTTTCCAAGATCACCGTGACACTCACCAAGTTGACCCGGAAGGGTGTTGCTTTTTCATGGGGCCCAGAGCACCAGGCCTGCTTCGAGACACTTCGTCAGAGACTATGCGAAGCTCCGGTGTTAGCCCTTCCGGAGGGAATGGAGGATTTCGTGGTGTATTGTGACGCGTCGATATCAGGGTTGGGAGCGGTGCTTATGCAAAGGGGGCACGTGATAGCATACGCATTGAGGCAGATGAAGCCTCATGAGACGAGGTATCCCACCCACGATCTAGAGTTAGGAGCAGTAGTGTTCGCTCTCAAGATCTGGCGTCACTATTTATATAAGGTCCGGTGTACCATATACACGGATCACAAGAGCCTGAAGTACTTGATGGATCAGCCCAACCTGAATATGCAACAGAGGAGATGGTTGGACGTGGTAAAGGATTATGATTGCGAGATCCTGTACCACCCAGGTAAGGCTAATGTGGTAGCCGATGCCCTGAGCCGTAGGGCGGAAAGCACCCCGATGCAGGACGTTTGCATGAGATTGACAGTGATGACTCCGGTGTTGGACACCATTCAAGGGGCCCAGGCTAAGGCCGTGATACCAGAAAACCAGAATAGGGAGCGAGTTATCGGGCATGTATCAGAGTTCGTTACTGATAGCCGGGGGCTTATGACATTTCAGGGTCGGATTTGGGTACCGTTTGTGGGCGGGATGCGTACCATTTTGATGGAAGAGGCGCATCGATCGAAGTTCTCGATCCATCCTAGGGCCACTAAGATGTATTTGGACCTGAAGGAGTATTGGTGGCCCTGTATTAAGAGGGACATCGCGTGGTTCGTTGAGAGGTGCCTAACATGTCGTAGGGTAAAGGCCGAGCACCAGAGACCGCATGGTAAGTTGCAGCTGTTAGAGGTTCCCGAGTGGAAGTAGGAACAAATTAATATGGATTTTATTACCAAATTGTCGAGGACTACAAGGGGCGTCAATGTAATTTCGGTGATTGTAGACAGGTTGACGAAGAGCGCTCATTTCCTTGTTATCAGTGAGAGCTCTTCCGCGGAGAGGTTGGCAGAGATGTACGTGAGGGAGGTGGTATCGCGGCATGGAGTGTCGATCTTGATTGTCTCAGATCGAGATGTGCGTTTCACTTCCAGATTCTGGAAGAAATTTCATGAGGAATTGGGTACGAGACTGCATTTTAGTACCGCATATCACCCATAGACTGACAGGCAGAGCGAGCGGACGATTCAGACGTTCGAGGACATGCTCTAAGCATGTGTGTTGGATTTCGATGGGAGTTGGGACACATATTTTCCCTTGACAGAGTTTTCCTACAACAACAGCCATCATTCGAGCATTGGTATGCTACCCTTTGAGCTGTTGTATGGGAGGAGGTGTCAGACCCCCATTTGTTGGGGAGAGGTAGGGCAACATGTGATGGGTAGTACAGAGATCGTGCTTCAGACGACTGAGCAGATACAACAAGTCAGACAGAGGTTATTGACCACTCAAAGTCGTCAGAAGAGTTATGCGAACAGGCGCCGATCCAGTACTATCCTACTATTGTCTGGCCAGTACTATCATGCAGCTCAAAAGCACATATAACAGGCACATAAGGCATCCTCCCTAGATCCTTAGTCCTAATCTAGCATGTTGTTCTATTAACTGATAATCAAAACATAGACTTGTATGGGTATTTTAGGGTACTTAGTTGAGCTCGGTTGATTGCATGCACCACACCTCTTTTCTCTTTTCAAAGTTCTTTTCTTTCTGAATTCTTTTTGCTTTTCTATAACTGTTTTCTTTCTCAAAACTCTCTTTTTACAAAACTGTCTTTTCATTTTGAAAACTTCTATACCAATTCCTCAGTTTGAGTTCAGACACACCCGAGAGCATGTCTGAATCCCTCAAACCAAGGCTCTGATACCAACTTGTAACGACCCAAAATTCAAGACCAAAAATTTCTTTTAATAAAACATTACTTTAAGCAAAGTCATCATTCCAAAACATAATCAAAGTATTAATTTTCAAAACACATGTTCGTTATCAGAGTAAACATTCCCAGGCTGTCTAATCTATGGTGTGTGCCATGCAATCACCCCGAGCTCTTCCCTCCGCTACCGGAAGTACCTGAAACCAAAACTGAAAACCGTAAGCACGAAGCTTAGTGAGTTCCCCACCCTACCACATACCATGCATAACCACATACTGCACATACTGGGTCACGCCCGCTATAACGGCCCCGCCGCTCCAGGCACCGCCTGGCTTCGAGCCCCGCTCGGATACAGATCTGTTTCACTTAGGCCTCGCCTGTCACATGTCCTCGCCCACCAACAAATAATAACACATAAACATATCACAACACATAAGCTAAACTCATACGACTGATCCTGTCCTAAGGCCTCGCGTATCCTGGGCCTCGCCCTTGTCCTGCTACTGATGAGTCATGGAACCCCGTCCACGCTCCTACTGGTAGTGAGATACGGGCCCAACCCACTCTTACTCCTTCCCTAACTTGGGCCTCGCCCCTATTCTGCTACTAATGAGATATGGAACCCCATACACACTCTGCTATTGGTGAGATACGGGACCTCACCCACACTCACCTCCCTACCAGGCACATACATGTATCACACAGACAACAAATATAAACTATCATATAAACAAATCATTGGGCACCCGCCCGCTATTAATGGACCTCGTCCTGAATATCATAATAGCATATTGTGCCTAGGGCTAACCCCCGAGCCTTCTACTCATAACTACATGGCCCGACATTGTGGCCTTAGACCCATTCACATAAAGGGAAACTCACCTGCAATGGCTGAACTTGTTGATGATCTCACTAGCTGCTGCCCGGAAACTCTCTGAACTCCTACTCCCCTTGCTCCCCAAACTACCAATATCAAAGCAACACTGAGTCTAACTGACTCCCAAAAGACAACCAAGTCAACTCTGGTCAAAGTCAAAGTCCTGGTCAAGGTCAACCTCCCAGGTCAACCCTACTCGCCGAGTCAACCTATTGACTCGCCGAGTTCATGTATTCAGAGTCCTTCCTTTCACGACTCGACTCGCCGAGTCAGTCCATGACTCGCAGAGTCTACCGATTTCTGAGTCATGACCTGTCCAACTCACCGAGTCTCCACTCGACTCACTGATTCGAGTCTCAACTCGAAGGGTTTGGGGTTTCGCGATCTGAATCGCAGAGTCCAAGAACAGACTTGCCAAGTACAAGGCAATCTTCATCTGACTCGATGAGCTGTTCATCCCACTCGTCGAGTTTCTCCTAATCTTCATGCTACTCGCCGAGTCCACTCAAAGGACTCGCCGAGTCCATTCAAATCCCCTTACATGCAGAGGGATTTTGAGTCATGCATGGACTCCAAACTGTAGATCTACCCTTCCCAAGCCTATTCCTCATGTAAAGTTGCAAACTTTACGTGTAGAGAAGGAGATCTAGGCAAAATACACCATAAACTAGGGTTTAAGGCAAAGAGGCTCCACAATCAACTCAAGGGCTGATACTTTATGCTTCTCAAGACCATAATATACTCAGATCCGAAGTAGCAACTTCAGATCTGGCTTCTAGCTCAAAAGGGGTAGCTAATCATGGCTAGAAAACCCCTAAAACTCACAACCATACTAGATCTAAAGGAGAGAACGAATTAATACCTTCAATAACTCATAAAGCTTCCCCAACCTTTAGATCCAAGGCCAACCCTTGAAGCTTCAATGATTCCCCTTCTTCTTCTTCCTTCAAATCACCTAAAAATGGCTTGGAGGGTTGAATGAGCAACAATGGGGCTTAGGGTTCGATGTTCTGAGTGAAAGAGACAGTAAATGAACCCTAGGGGAGAGAATGAGATGTTTAAATAGGCTCAAAGTCCCGAATTTAGGGTTTTCCTCGCACAGACCAGACTCGCCGAGTCCCCTTGGCCGACTCGCTGAGTCGGTCACTTACTCCTCGACCTGAATCCCGCTCGGACTCGCTGAGTTCCTCCTTGGACTCGCCGAGTCGCCCTTTAAAATTAGGGTTTTCTTTCCTTTCTTGGCCCTCCAGACTTTGGGTGTTACATACACACTCATGAGATTTTATGTATTTTGATCTTGGGAAATATTTTGTGAAACGAAGATATGATACAATGAGATTTTGTTAATAAATGTGTTTGGAAAATGTGTTTTAAAATGCGAAAAATTATCTTAAATTTTACGGTGTTACAACATGTTTAGGGTTGTGAAGAGGGGCATGTTTAGGTTTGGAGAAGTATTCCTTTCTTCTCAAAACCTTCTTTTTTATGCTTTATCAAAAAGCTATATCAAAAAAACATTTATCATAAGGTCAAATACTTTTTTAGCTTATTGGCTTTTTGAAAAAAAATCAATAAATTAATAAGTCATTTTAAGAAGAAATCCCTGGCACCATATAATGAACACCATGAAGGAACATATGGATAATAATATTTAGGGTAAATTACACCAATCGTCCCTCGTGCATGTGTCAGAAAGCACGTTTAGTCTCTATTTTCAAAAATTAACCCGAACCGTCCCTCGTATCGTTAGAAGGTGCATGTTTCGTCCCTCGCATACATAAAATGACTATATTGCCCTTTTCTTTTTCTTTTTCATTTATTTTTTATTTGTTTATAATTTATCTACTATTTTTTTAATTATAACTTTTAGAAAATAAAATTTCCTTTTAAATTAGTTCTAACCCCTCCGATCATTAACCACCTCCTACCACCAATCACTTCCAACCACCAGCTACCTTCGGCCACCTGTCACCTCCGGCCACAAGCCAACACCGACAAACATCACCATTCATCTAAAAAAAAGTACTAGAATTAAACCCTAAAATCAAACCCAAATCCATACACTTGATCTACAAATCAGTTAAACGAAGAACAAAGATGAGAGGATACGAGGAAGATCATGGTCGGACTCAAACTCTTCAACCCCTTATCCTACCACTACCATGAAACCTGCGAATCCGTTTGGTTTCTCCCCCAAACTCGTTTGAAGAAAAATACTAGAACTTGTTTTAATGAGGAGAGTTGATTCGATTTATTCAAACCTCGTTTTTCTTTCACTACATGTCGTCGTTCCCCTCCCTCTCATTCTGCTCCGTCTCGAAACACTAAGAGGTACGTTTTGTAAGATGATGCTGTAGATCTGAGACATTGGTGCAAAGATGGTGGCCTCTGGCTCTCTCCATTACAATGTTTTGAAGACAACAATGGTTTTCAGGTGCTAGGGTTTCAATCGAAGAGGTGGTGATGATGGATTATAGGTAACGATCGACATTTCAAGGGGCGATAACGACGTTGAAAATGGTTTCAGAGGTCGATGGATGTAGAGAGAAGGTTAATCGGAGGTTAGGGGCGGTGATAGGAATAGCCACCTGAGGGAGTTGTCACCGGAGGGAGTAACTATCGATGATGGTTTAAGGAGGGTTTTGGGTTCTTGGAAGACGTTAGAGATGAGAGGAAGAGTGAAATGGACGATAAGGTCGGTGGGAAGGTAGGGTAGGTGGCTTTTTTTCTTTTTTAAATTATTAATAATATTAATAACATTAAATTTATTGGAAAATAAATACACAAAGGGTATTATAGTCATTTTAGATCAGATAGGGACTAAACCTGCAACAAAATCATTTGTTAAGGATGAAGCGTGCAACTGTTAACCAAATGAGGGACGATCCGAGTTAATTTTTGAAAATAGGGACTGAACGTGCTTTCTGGCACCTCCACAAGAATGAATGGTGTAATTTACCCTAATATTTTTATTATATAAATTTATTATTTACCAACTTGAAAAAATAATGAAATAATAGTTTTTTTTATTTGTTGGCCAAAAGCGGGATAAATAAATGTATATTTTATTATAAGTTAAATAAAAGACTTTATTTAATTAAGATGCCAAATAGTTAATTAAATAAATTAATTAATATAAGAGTTTGTTATTTATATACTAAGTAAAACATAAATTATTATGTATGGTGAAAAATTATTATGTACAAATCACTTCCCCTAAAGTGCTTGAGAATCTCATCAAATAAGTATTTAAAGGGTTGACAAGGACATAACTCAATAAGAAGGTCATAACTAAATATTAATGCAACATATTTAAGACCTTAAAAGTTATCCTCCCCCTTTAACGATTGGTGTTGCATTTCCCTCTACATTTCTTGTCATTGACTTGAAGCAAGCACAAGGAAGACCAATCTTAATCTATTAGTTAGTCTAACAATTCATGTTCTTATTATGTGTGGATCATTGGTAAAGGTTATATTTTCTTGATAATTGTTCTCCAACACCAAATGACAACATAATTGAGCTATTAATTCTAACACCATATGAAAAATGTATCGGAGGTTATTTTTTTTAAAGAAAAACACACATACCCTTTAATCCTGGTATTCCCAGACATCAAATGATAACAACATGAATTCGAATATAATATGGATGATAATTAGTTGATTTATGTTTGTCCTAAGTACACATATGGCTATTAAGGATATAAAAAATAAAAATGTTAATTTGCTTTCATTGTGTATAATTACTTAAACGTATTAGAATCATCGATACCAACACATAAGTTATGCAAACTTGAACTTGATGCTATAAAAGTTATACATTTCACACCATGAAACCATTAGGCCTGTCAAAAATACATGGACGTTACGGAAAAAATTGAACCTAAACTTTTTAGGACTAGTTTTAGGCCAACTAAATGGTTATGGGACAATGTATGAGATATTTTCTAACAAAAATAAAGGGTTGGAATGGTTATAGTATATTATGATTATACTTGTCCAATTATCTGATCTCATATTTCGTCCTATTTAAATGTTTCTGAACCATCTATATTTTATAATACTTATAATTCTATTATTAATTTATATGATTTCAAAGTTATATTTAAATAATGTATGGTATATTTTAAATAGAAAGTTTCTTATGTAATTACTGTTTACTTCTGAAAATGAAAACTATTGATATTATTTTTAATATTCATATTATGATCTTGATTAGTTTATCATGAAATTCAAATATCATAAGTTTTTATGGTGATGATTATGTTTATGCTACATTTGTTAGAAAATAAATTTGTTGATATTGTTAGAAACTGAAATTATTAAACAAATCAAGTCATTTTTTAATGCGATTGAGATTGGGCTTCAAATAACGAAAGTTTTAATGGGTAAAATTTAACTTGTTAATAACATGAACGATATAACCAAACCCTGCACATATACTCGCAAACCCAAAGGTTATTTAATAATATAGTACCTGATGGAACCGAACCAAGTTTGGGATATAATTTTATAATTGGATATGAGACTAGAATTACTAATACTCATCTCATACCCGTCCAATTGTCATCCCTAAAAATCATACATATGTATACCGATGCAACATGTGTGTGAGATCCATGAGAAATTGTCTAAAAGAATCCTCCAATATGGCAAAACGAAAGATAGATATAACAAAAAGAGTCAAGATGGGTGTTTGATAGTACTTTTTAAAATAACTTATTAGCTTATTAACTTATCGAAAAACCAATAATTTAGAAAAATGTTTGACAAACACTAACTTTACAAACAAAAAAAACTTTTTTCAAAAAATCATGAATTTATGGTTTTTCCAAAAAGCCAATAAACATTTTGAGAAACAATGCCAACCACACCTAAAAATGGAATCATACATGTGCAAGGCACATGAAAAATCATTTTCATTTATAGCTTTTTCCAAAACAAGTTTTAAAATGTGTTTGGATAACTTTTTGAGGGAGACAAGACCAAAAAAACATAAGTCACAAATTTCTGGCTTTTAAAATGACTTTTTCTTTCTTCTTGGCGAAAAGTCAATTTAGAATTATCAAATATCATTTTATAGACTTTTAGCTCTTTAAAAAAGCCGAAAGTCCAAAAAAACATTTCGAAAAACATTCTCAAACATCCTAAAAGTAGACCTAACAATTTCAGACATGAATACACGAATTTGTGAGAGATACGACACGACACGAATATACGACACGAATACGTCTTAAAAATTGAGATAAAGCGTATTTCTCATTGTGTAATCGTATTGTGTCAAATTTATTGTTAACACGTTTTCATGATACGAATACACAAATTGTCAGGTCTACTTAAAAGGGTTAAAACGGGAGCAACATAGCATAAGTTTGGATAGAGGGACCAAGTTTGCAAGAAACCAACCTTGTGGCTTGTTAAGATGACCAAACATGTAATTTACCTCGGAATTTCTTTCTATCGAGCGGGATCGAACCCTAATCCCAAGTAGCTCTTCAGCTGGCTAACACGGTTACACCTACACGGCTACCCCCATACTCAATAGTCGACAAGAGCAGTTTGGGCTTCCCCTCAGATGCACAAATGTTGGACCCAAATCAGTGATCAGTTCAAAAACACCTTCCCACTTCCCCCGCACCATTCAAACCACTGCGAAAGAGAACAACAGCTGAGGAGAGATGCAGGAGAAAGCCAAGTGTCTGGCTTTGATCGGTGCCGGTGCTCTTTTGGGCTCCATTACTGCCACCGTAGCCGTTCTCAAGCTTCTTCCCACCAGGTATTTCTACTATGTTACTTCGACACCACCTGAGCAATAATATCTTCAATGCTCACCCCTTTCCCTCTTATAATCAGCAAAAGATAAGCGTAGTAAAGTACTGAAATTTCACACCAAAACAGCCGAGAAACTTAGGTTTGATTACTATTATTATATTTTTTTTGCAGAGAAGCTACGGTTAAACGCAGTAATGATGCCAATTCAAATGGTAATTTCATCTTCTTCTCCCTATTTGATCATGTGTCTCTACCAGCTAACAATCAATTGCCTTTATGTTCTTTCCACCTGCCGTTGACATTCCTACAATTGTTTCATAGGTAAATCAGTTTTTTCCGCTCCAGCTGCAGAAGGCAATGCTTCTCTAAAAGAGGAAACGTATAAGATGGACCCTGTAGACCTTTTGAAAGACGACATAGTTTCTGAACAGCTCACCAGGTACTTTTACCCACGCTATCTTCAACATCTTTCTTCAATCCCATCAATACGTGTATCAATAAACCCTAAACCCTAATTATTTTCATTAGGAATATCCAATTCTTCGGTTTTGATGCCCAACAAAAAGTGACAACATCTTATGTTGTAGTCATTGGCCTTGGAGGCGTAGGGAGTCATGCTGCATCAATGCTTTTAAGATCAGGAGTTGGCAGACTCCTCCTTGTTGACTTTGACCAGGTATCTTATATCCTTTACCTATGTTCATAACTTCATATATTTATTTACCACTTGGATTTACTTTATCACATCACAAGGTTTCACTTTCATCTTTGAATCGACATGCGGTTGCTACAAGAAAAGATGTTGGCACCCCAAAAGCATTATGCCTTAAGAAACACTTCTCATCAATTTATCCAGAATGCCACATAGATGCAAAGGTCCTCTTATATGATGCTTCCTCAGAAGAAGAAATTCTCTCTGGTGACCCTGATTTTGTTTTGGATTGTATTGATAACATTGATACAAAGGTACATCAAGTCTTTTTGTTACAAAAAGTCACAAACTTATACATATATGATATACAAATGTATCATACGTTGCTATGTACTCTGCTTCTGTAGTTGAATCACCAGTTGTGTTTTGCTTTGAACTCTTAACGTGTATGACAGGTGGCACTTCTTGCTGCATGTGTACGTAGAGGTTTAAAAGTTTTGTCTGCTACAGGAGCCGGAGCAAGAGCGGACCCCACAAGAATCCGTGTGGCTGATTTAAGAGAATCCACCAATGATCCACTTTCTAGATCAGTAATGTCTCTATTTTGTACAATTCTATATAATAAAATTGCTTGTGAATAAAACTTAAATCTATTTTGTAGGTTAGACAACGTTTAAGGAGAGATCATGGGATTGAAGGTGGGATTCCTGTAGTTTTCTCTTTGGAAAAACCAAAGGCAAAGTTGCTTCCTTTTAAAGGAGCTAATGGAGATGAAGAGAATCCTTCAGATTATCAAGTGAGGATATTTATTTAGTTATTCACTAAATGCCAAGTTTTTTTTTGTGTGAATTTGACATTTAAATCTGGAAACATTTACATGAGATTAGGTGGTGCCTGGATTTAGGGTTCGTATAATTCCTGTTTTGGGAACAATTCCAGCAATTTTTGGACAAATAATGGCATCATATGTTCTAACAAAACTAGCAGAATTTCAAGTCCAAATGGAACCCATTGTGAACTTTGACATGGATCATTACAGAGTGTTACATCAGCGCCTTATTGAGCATGAGGAGTTGATTTATGGCACATCTATTCAAGTTCAGGTATTACGAATACTTTTTTTACAAAACCAGTCCCCCACATCAAAAAACATTTTTTTTACAATGTATTGAAGGTGGATGTTGAAGAAGTGATGTATGTTGTTAAAGAATTATGGCATGGAAGAAGTGCAAGAGATGAAACTAGAAAAGAAGTTGGGCGTGGAATGTGGCGTTCTGTTAATGAATTGATGCTTGTGAGGTATGCTGAAGGGTATTTTGGACATTTTACAATTAGTAGAACACTTAAGTTACCTGTTTGCTCATTTTGAGTTGAAATGTGTGAGTTGATTTTTCATTGTGGCAGATGGGACAAGTCAAAGCCAGCATCTGCATCGAATCTAATCCTTCTAAAATTTACTGAGGTTTTCGTTTAACGCTATGTTAACTTAATATAGTAATTATTTGTGAATATTTTTTAAAAGAAGACTAAAATGTAATTACTATTGTTTAAAAGTGGGAATTGAGCTAATTTATGTTTTTGTGTACTGAAAAATTAGGCGGATGAACATGAATCAACAACACTTGAAGATGTAAAGGAGAATGAGCCAGAATTTTTCACAAGGGTAACATCCAGATTGAAACGAGCTGAATTGGACTATTATGAACAAATTATGTAGCAATAAATGACATTTATTTTTGTGATTTTGGTAGATGCCATTGTTGTATGGTTTATATGATAATGAATTTTTGAATGTAGTTTACATTAGGGATGGATTTAAGGTTCTATATATTTTAACTTAATCAACAAAAAGGGACATAAAGTAATATGCTAACTGGTAAGCTATATATGTGTTTTTATTGACTTAATGCGCGAAGAACAGCTTAATAAGCAAACTAGGGAGAGGGAATTTCCATTATTAAAAAAAAATCTCCTTTCGATTATTTTTAAGGGGAAGTTTACATAAAAAGCCACTATATATTTGTCATTTTTAATTTTTTATGTATTTCAGTTTCGTACATAAAAATCATCCAAGTATGATAATTTTTTCTATGTTGGCCACATTTGATCTGCTAAGTATAGTAAAGTGGTCACTATTCAAAATTGTCAAAGTGAAACCTTGACACTATATATTCCAATATTATTTGACAAAATTTTCTATCAGTTTAACATGCTATAACATGTCATAGCAAGTTAAGTGATTTTTATAAACTAAAATATAATTATTAAATCACATAAAACAACTAAAATATAGTGGCGTTTGCTAATTTTGTCCTTTTTACTATTGCTCGGAGGATTCAATATTTTTCTCAAATATTGATTTGGATATTAGGTGAAAGCTATTAACCAGGGATTTTGTGCCCAACTTATACATGTTTTACAAAATAATGTATATGTATTTGTAGTTGTTTAGGACTGATTTATTGACCTTTTTTTAGAATGGAATTATAACAACGGGCTGACCATCGATTTGTGATACTATAGAACAATTAAAATACAACGAATCATTTTAAATGGATGGAATTCAAATTATGTTGTTATTTTGTGTAAGATTATACATTATATAAATAGTTAGAGTCATATTCATACAATAATGTTTTTCAATTCTTTTTTCAATTTATGTAACTATGTAGTTCTTTTTGTTTTATTATAAAATCAAAATATACAACATTGTAGCAGGGAAACAATTACCTTGTGGTGTGACACCAACTAAGTGTTTCTTTATTGGACTATGTTTTTTTTTTTGCCAATTTGCAACAATATTTAACTTTTTTACAAAATTATGCATTAATATTTTTATTTTTATTTTCAAATTTATGCAAGTATCACGAATTATGTATTCATGTTTCACCGGATTAAAAAGATATACTTGTATAATATTACATCTTTTTACCCTCCGATGAAATCTTGTTGATATTTTGGTATAAAAACCACGTTATTCCATAAAATTCAGAAGAATTTGGAATGTTAATAACACCCATCTAATTCTTATCTAAAGCTAGCAATTGACTTTATGGTGTTATATGGCATCTCTATTTTAAAGATTTGAACAAATAAGATCAGGCAAACATTCTATAGGTGAATCATGGACGAAGTATGTAATTAGGAATACTTTAGGGACCTTTTGTTAACATATGGAGCAATAAAGGGTCTGTAATGTATATACTAACAACCACCTAGAAGCTTCCACAAGTATAAGCGGCAATCAGACGAGGGTTTTAGCACAAACCAGAAAGAAAGAAAAGAGGGAGAGTGAGCTAACAGGTGGGAAAAGGGCAATCATCGTTCGCTTGTTCTTCACGTTGAGTTTGAGCTTCTGAAAATGGCGGATGAAGATTATGAGATGGACGGAGCGTACGTTTATGCAGCCTTCTCTCCTTTTCAAATTCCATATAAGTTTCTTCGTGTTTATGTGTTTGCGTTCGTTTGTTTTTATGTCTGCATGTAGTTTCTTTTGTGTAAGTCATGTGTTTACTTTAAGATCTTCGAAATAACTTCAGTTTTGCTTACGATTACTGTAAATTTGCTGTTATTATATCGTTTTTTTGTTGATCAGTTTGTTATCGGTGTGTACTTCATCACATTCTTGATTCATGTTCTAGGGTTTGGATTCACCTAGTAATTAATGATTATTTTTGCTCCAATTGATTAGCTTTTTCAACACTGCAATTATCCTACAAGATGCATGTGGTAATGGTGTTGAGGCATCGAATCAGTGTATAGAGCGTAAACACAAACACCATGCCAAATTGGAGATGAGTTGGGAACACAAATCGCTCTTCATTGTACTATAGAGCCTTAAAAAACTGAATTCCATTGGTGTTTCCTTGTATTAAAGGAGTTTAAGATGTAATAATGATATAAAATCGGGCAATTCCATTGGTGTTTCCTTATATTATCAGCAGATTTTTCGTTTGTTTTACAATGAGATGCTCCAGAAATTGTCATGATCATAACAAAATGAGAACCAATTTATGAATTGTTGTTCAATGAAGTATCTATCGATTAATATACCATTTGACACATGAAGTTCTTGTTTTTTTTGTAGATATGATGATGAGCCATTGGAACCTGAGCCTGAAGTAAGAAAAACTGTTATAGTCTTACTTAGTGTCCTACATTGATACCCATGAAATAAGTTGAAATTTTTGATGGATAAATTGCAGGAAGGAGCAGAAGAAGAAGATGGTGAAGGAGAGAATAAAGACGATGAATTACCAGATCCTCTTTTAGCTGATAATGAAGACAAAGAAGATCAAGAACAAGTTGATCGACCTCGCAAAACATCAAAATATATGACAAAGTATGAAAGAGCAAGAATCTTGGGAACACGTGCTCTTCAAATCAGGTTTCCCTTTCTTTTCACCTTCTCCTTTTCTTCCTTTTTCTATTTGATTGATTTGCAGAGTTATGTAAACCATTAATAATTTTGTTTAAACAGCATGAATGCTCCTGTAATGGTTGAATTGGAGGGTGAGACTGACCCCCTTGAGGTGTGCATTTCTTGATGGATTTTCTTGTGTAGAAATCTTGTTGTTTTGTGTGATTAATTGATACTTATGTTTTTGTATGTGTGTTAGATTGCAATGAAGGAGCTTCGTGAGAAAAAGATACCTTTCACCATTCGTAGACACCTGCCAGATGGAAGGTAATGCTTTGTGTGTGTGTGTGTGTGTTTTGTCATTCGAAACAGAAGGACTAATGAGTTGATTGTGATAATTTTGTTGTAGTTATGAAGAGTGGGGAGTGGATGAGTTGATTGTGGAAGACTCTTGGAAGAGACAAGTTGGTGGTGACTAGAAGTCAAAAATTCCTTTCTGCAGTCAACTTAGTCAAAAATCTAGCAAGTATTTGTCTATATATGTTTTTGTGGTTGTGAAGATGTTGGAGAAGTAAACTGTTGTTGTTTGTCACATGGACATGGATTAATGGTAGTAATCTATGAATGTTGGTGATGTAACAGACTGTTTGACTGTGTTTGGTTTGCATTGGACTGAAAGTGGAACTGATGTGAACGCAAAATTTTGTCCCATTAAAAAATATGAGGATCAGGTGAGACAGAATCACAATATTTTGTCCTATCCAATTCTTGTGTATCAAGTGTCCAAAAAAAATGTTCAAAAGATGTGCTGCAATTTGTTTAATATAAAATCTTAGAGGTTTTTTATGAGCAAAAGTTAAAAGTTTTAATACAATGTAAAATTCAACGGAGTAAATGTTTGTCTAAAGCATAATCAAGTTCGAGTGATGTTGTACCCCTTGTATCTGGTTTTAGTTTTCAAATGAGTTACACAAAGATAGTTAAAGTAAGTTTAATTATTGGTTTTATCGGTTAATCAAATTTCGTTTTTAGTGGAATGTTGATTTCGTAATATTCATAATGCTAAGGTTGTCTACACAATTAGATTCAGGAATGTTCTTTGAATGTCAAAATAGGTACGATGAAGTTGATAGAATGCGTTTGATTAAGCATGATAAGTTCATAGAATGATGACGAATAAATGATGTTTGTGAACGAATGAACATTATGCTATCTAGATATTTAATTTTGTTTCCGAGTATTTGTGTATATATAAATTTATTTGTTTGTATAATAAATTTGTGTTTTTTATATGGAATGCACATCCAGTGTTTGCTATATATTCTTTTGTGTACGCTTAAAGATCTCTTTCTCTTTTTATATTATATCTTTTTGGTAATTGCTATCCTAACCAGCAATTTTTCAATATAGAGAATATAATAAATGATTATATATTATGTGTGATACTCATATATATATATATATATATATATATATATATATATATATATATATATATATATATATATATATATATATATATATATATATATATATATATATAATACTTTACATATATAAGTATGATTTTAATTTTAAAAATTGAAACAAATCAAAAATTGATAAGTAGATAATATTTATTTTAAAAATATTACAAATGATAAGTGTCAAAACTTATGAAAAATTGAAATGTGATAAAAAAAACTTCATTTATTAAGGAGGATATGTACGTATTTGTATGAATAAATGGAAAATTAGTATATTTTTTATTTGGGGCGAAGTTTGCTAAAAAGGAAAAGGACGAAGGGCCAAAGTGAAAGATTTGGAAGAAGCTAGAAGACGGGTGTTCAGGACGATCTGGTTTGGAGACGAAGTTTGCTAAGCGTGGAATTGTTGTCGGAAACCGGGGGAATTTCTTTAAGACCACACGGTATGGGTCATAACGAGAAAGGAAGATGCTGACATGGATGCCCACAATGCCGTCATAATCGGGGGAAGAATCCCCCCCCCCCCCCCCAACTCGTTGCATCTCGTCATGGCGAACCTCGTTGGCGTTGTGACGAATTGAAACGACAATTTTTTACAGGGGAACACCAACTTTTTGTTTTCTTTTCTTTTTCATTTTTTTTTCCTTTGGTGTTGCATCTTATTGCTCATTTCCTCACTTGGTGTCATAACATCACTTGCTTATGTGGTATGTGAGGTGGCACAACTTGGTATTGCACCTTGTTGCTCACACCCAATGCTCTAAGACAAATTACCTATTTGACAAAGTTGCAATATAATTTTTATGAGAAAATATATGATTTTTTTTTAACACAAATTAAAATTAGATGTTTAGACGGAGAAAATAACAAAATATAGTAATTTTTATGTTATTAGGCCCAAATATAATAAATTAATACCTTAGAAGGATATTTCTAACTGAAAAATGCACCAAGGAAAATATGTGTATTAAAGGAATACATCATTGAATAATAATAATAATAAATAAATAAACTATAATGGTGGTGGTGGTTGTCGTCTCCAGGTCCTGTAAGAGACAACAATACAGTTGTTATCTTCCATTTCTGACGAATGATAGGACCTCTCTATGTTCCCTAGTCCTACGTGTCATCGTAGAAGAAGCTTACAAAAACAAAATGGGAACAGGTAATCCGTCATCCCTTTATTCTTTGTTTATCCCCCTCCCCCATGATTTGACATTGTGAATAGGTAATCCGCCACCCCTATCCTTTGTTTATCCTCTCTCCCTCATGATTTGACATTTAACACACACACACACACACACACATATATATATATATATATATATATATATATATATATATATATATATATTAATAAATATTACTATAAATAAAACAATTATAAATAATTAATCAACGTTCAATTAAATTGTCAAACAATAATAATAATTATTATACATATTTAATCGTTAAAATTAGAACGATAATAATGATTATAAATATTTAGTCGTTCAAGTTTTAGAAAATAATAAACTATTATATACAAAAATAAATTTATAAAAACCTTCAAATAAATACAACAAATTAATAAAGATATATAAAATATAATTTATTTTTGTAGAACTAAAAATTGAAATAGTTAAAATGGTAATAATTATAAAAAAAACATATTATATATATATATATATATATATATATATATATATATATATATATATATATATATATATATATAAAAGAGAATAAAAAATAATTTTGATTTGACATAAAGTAAAAAGAAGAAAGAGAGAGGGTTGATTTAAAAGATCCCAAACAAAATTGTTTTGTAGGGTTTTTTTTTTGGTTGGTGTGAACAATTTTGGAACTAATAAACTATATTTAGTGTCACTTTTGACAAACATGGTTTGATTTTATTTGGTCATTGATATTTTTTAAAACATTCTAGATCAGTATGTTTGTAAATAATATGTTAAAAGAGATAATATATTAGGGTTTTTTTTGTTGGTGTGAACAATTTTGGAACTAATAAACTATGTTTAATGTCACTTTTGACAAACATGGTTTGATTTTTTTTGATCATTGATATTTTTTAAAACATTCTAGGTCACTATGTTTGTAAATAATATGTTAAAAGAGATAATATGTTTTTTTACTTGTTTATCGGTAAACTTCAATGTTTATTTAATATTAACTAATGGGTGGGCCCATGGAGAACCATGAGTCATCTTTGTGGCATTGAGATACGTTTTGTTTTATTTACAAATGATAACAATGATAAAAAGATGACAAACGAAGCCCAAAACAGAAGCACAAATCGATAGATAGAAAAGGGACAAAATGAAGGTAAAAAATGGTCACAGGGACTGAAAGTGAAAAATATTAAAACACATGTGGCCAATTTATAAAATATAAATAGTAAGACGAAAAAAGGGACAAAAAGAAGGCCAAAATTGTAAAAGGGACTTAAAATGACAAATATTAATAGATATGTGGCCAATCTCTAATTACAACATATCGGGGATTAAAATTGTCAAACTTACGAAAATATTGTGGCAAATGTTGAAACATACAAAATAATGGAACTTAAAGTGACAAATATTAAAAGACATGAGCCAATCTCTAATTACAACATGTCATGGACTAAATTATCAAACTATACAAAGTATTGTGGTAAAATCTTAAAACATATAAAATATGGACTAAAATTGTCAAATTATAAAAAGTATGATTGTAAAATCATAAAACATACAAAATATACTATTACCAATAACCATGTCTATTAATATAGTATAATAATAGTAATAGGCAAAAATATCGACCTCATGCTCCATATGGATTTATATATTTATTAAGTTTGAACAATATTAAAAAAATTAATAAATATGAAATCTTCTTCCAATACCTAAGGGTGTTGCTTGATAGTTGTTTACCGAGTCAAATCTGATTGAGCATGATTGAGTCAACACATTCTCTTATCAAACCCAAACTTTTATAAGACCCAATAAGAGACACATCAAATAAACTCGAATTAAAGTAGACATTTGGCATGAACTCACATGGACGATAATCACATTGGGTTTATTAATGTCGGCCCAAACAAAGGATGTTGCAGCCATTGAGAAGGTGGGTTCATTTTTTTTTTATTCAATAATTTTTATTGCAAGTTTGAACAATATTAAAAAAGTATGGTTTTAAAAAAGTATGGTTGTAAAATCATAAAACATACAAAATATATTATTACCAATGACCATGTCTATTAATATAGTATAATAATAATAATAGGCAAAAATATCGACCTCATGCTCCATATGGATTTATATATTTATTAAGTTTGAACAATATTAAAAAAAATTAATAAATATGAAATCTTCTTCCAATACCTAAGGGTGTTGCTTGATAGTTGTTTACCGAGTCAAATCTGATTGAGCTTGATTGAGTCAACACATTCTCTTATCAGATCCAAACTTTTATAAGATCCAATAAGAGACACATCAAACAACCCCGAATTAAAGTAGACATTTGGCATGAACTCATATGGACGATAATGACGTTGGGTTTATTAATGTCGGCCTAAACAAAGGATGTTGCAGCCATTGAGAAGGTGCGTTCAATTTTTTTTATTCAATAATTTTTATCGCAAGTATACATTTGATGTTTTCTCTTGAAAGTATGTCTTTATCAAGTTCATTTGTTTGGTTTGATTTCAAGGTTCTTCGTCTTCAACTTCATCTGTTGGGTTGTGCAAGAACATCTGCCTTCTCGGTGACGCTTCTTGGATGTGTGTAGTACAACTCCTTTTCTTCAAATTCTTTCAAGAAACCATCAGATAAAAATGTATCTACTAAATTAATCACCATTGAAGGGGTCTCTCATAAGCAGATAGTTTTTAAACAAAACCCTAAATGGTCTAATTAATGTTCATGGTGAAGATCTACCCAACACAACCATACAAACATATGTTTTTATAATTTCAATGTAGAAGAGTGTAATTTTGACTTTAAACGATCATTAAATTATCCAAAAACAACTTTTGTTATGACAAAACAAATGGATTTTTCTTATTGGTATATTTCTGAACAATGCAAATACATTTAAACCTATACACCTAAATCAATCTCAAGTGGCAAAAACGTCATTTTTCAAATCGTTTTTGAAAATCCGGTTACATATCGTTTAGATATATGTATGCCAAAGCCAGATTTAAAAAGCAATCTTGGCCAATACCTAATTGTTTGTTTATGTGATAACCGAACCGATCATCCATTCGTACATTAAGAATCTGATGAACACCTCTAGTTCCAATTTGTTTGTTTTATAACTATTAAGTTATTTGCAAAAATGACCACACCTGGAACTCGTATATTTTTTAAAGATAAAAAAGGATGATATAACGAGGCCTTGCTAAATAGCATATGCTCGCGAACAGTTTAGCCGACAAAAGTTCTATATTTTTTTTCCAGAAGAAAATAGTCATTAACTTTTTCAAGGTTGCTAAACCATCACGATGTGTTTTTTAAGCTACCTAAACCATTGTGATTGCTTTTTTTTTTTTTTTTGTAAACATTCATTTTCACCATTTTTTTTTATATAAAGTGAATGGTTGTTTTGTAAACTAAAAAAGAAAGATTATTATTATTATTTTTTCAACTGAATGACCAATGAGTTAAACTAAAGTATGAAAGTGAATATGTGTCTTCTTGTTCATGTTCTAAAGGTAGCAGGAGTAGCTTGTGATGAAGATAAGATGGAGATAATTAGGTTCGAGGTACGAGGGTACCTCCAAGGTGATTGCCCATCAAAGAGTGGTACCGTTCATTTGTTTCATTTAACGGGTTCCTTAACACACATACTCTCTCTCTCTCTATCATATGCCATTTTATATGTTTTAATTGAGTGAGTTGGGAAAATGTTATTTTCATGTGTTTTGGGTTGGTAAAAATGAAAGAAATAGGAGAAAGAAAGTTGATGTGGAGCTGATGTGAGAATAAGTTTAAAGGATTGAGGCTTAGACTATTCTTATTCACAACCAAAATCAACCCAAATATCCATTAAAAAAATTAATTTTTTTCTCTTCCACTATACAATGTAACTAAACCCAACTTTTCACACTCATTAATAACCCAATTCAAACCAACTTTTTATTAAATAAATATACTTTGAAATTATTTTTATTTTACTAAAATTTATTAGACAAAATAAAAATAATTATTTATTTTGAAACAAATAAATTATTTATTTTAAATATAAAATTAAATAAAAATATTTTACATTCATAGTATGGATACGAATTATACATTGAAAAAAATACAAATTCAAAAGAGATTAGAAATAGAGAACCAGGATTGTGCATTGAAGTATATCAATATTATATTTTATTTATAGAGATTTTTTTTTATGAATTTTCATATATATATATATATATATATATATATATATATATATATATATATATATATATATATATATATAATTTTTATTAGATAAAATAATTATAAAATCTTATTAGATAATACTAATATATTTTATCTATAAAAAAAAAAAAAAAAAAAAAAAAAACTTGAGAAATTGATATACGGATGATGCGTGGATGAGACATGCTCCCAACTAGTGGTTTGGGACACCTACTCCCACGTTTTCTTTTTTACTTTTTTTTTTGTCAAACCAACTAATTAAATTGTCATCAATTGAAGTAGTTTTAGGAGTCTTTTATATATATATATATATATATATATATATATATATATATATATATATAAAGAGAGAGAGAGAAGAAAAGGGAAGTCAGGACTCGCGAGTACTTATTTATGATATTGGAAAGGGCTAATTATGAAAAAGGAACCATATTTTTCCAAAAGTCTGGTTTAACTATTAATTTTTAACAAGTTTTAAAAAAACCCACCAATTTTTGGTAAAACGTTCCAACATTGCCATTGTTACCTATTAGATCTGATTTGAATTACGAAATAAATACTATATTTTTTCAAAAATTATGTTTAACTAACAATTTATGGCTGTTTTTTTTAACACAAAATGATAATCAATGGTTTTTTTTTACAAAAAATGCATGTCATAATGGTTGTTACCTGTTAGATCTGATTTGAATTACGAAATAAATACTATATTTTTTCAAAAATTATGTTTAACTAACAATTTATGGCTGCTTTTTTTAACACAAAATGATAATCCATGTTTTTTTTACAAAAAATGCATGTCATAATGGTTGTGATCCAACATTTATAAAAAAAAAGAGAAATCAAATCTCCTATTTTATCCTCTTATCATCTTTCATTATCACAGATGGTATATTTAATAAAATTAATAATTTTTTATTACATTTATAAGCATTTAAAAATAAAAAAAATATGATTGAAAGTAAAAAAATAAAATGATATTTAATTTCTATTTGAGTTATTAACTCTACTGGAAAAACAATAAAATGACTTTCCCAACGGTAATAAATATCTAAAAATACTTAAATGGGTAAGTTGATAAAACAGTAAAAATAAGACAAAACTTCAAAAATGGTCTCTATGATTTTCGAAAATATCAAATTTAGTCCTTAAGTTCAAAAAACCTCACAAATGGTCCCTGTAGTTTCAAAACTTTTAACATTTGGTCCTTTCGTCTAACTTCATTAACTTTTGGCAGTTAAGTGAAGGGCAATTCAGTCATTTCACTTCCACAGGGACCATTTATAAAGTTTTACCTTATTTTAAATTTTATATATATATATATATATATATATATATATATATAATTATTTAATATTAAAGGGTCTCACCCCTCTTTCTCTCTCACACACACACCATCCTCTCTCTCTCTCTCTCAACAACTGTGCTGTAATCTCGTGATTGATTGATCGAGTTCATCTGTAGTCTCAAGAATTCTCCATGGAAGTTCCTCAGATCTAGCTCACAAACAATGTCTTCTTCAATTTCCAGCACAAACACCCTTTTCATTCTGTTTTACTCTCTGCTTTTCTTCTGTTTTCCCGGCAATGCGGACACCGGAACCACCAGATTTGACTTCCAAACACTTACTCTCACAAGCTGGAAGTTCCTCGGCGACGCTCACTTGTTCAAAAACAGTGTCAGACTCACCCGAGATCTCCCCGTCCCTAACTCTGGCACCGACAGGGTTTTGTACAACAAGACCGTTAGATTCCGGTGACCTGGGAGCCCTAATCCAACGAGTTTCTCAACGTATTTTTCATTCTCGATTGTTAATTTGAATCCGGGTTCGATTGGAGGTGGTTTGGCTTTTGTCGTATCGCTGAACGATGAAGATGTCGGCGACGCTGGTGTGTATTTGGGTATTCCTACCGGCGCTGTTGCTGTTGAGTTTGATACTCTAATGGACGTCGAGTTCAAAGATGTTAATTAGAATCATGTGGGTTTGGATCTTGACTCCATGGTTTCTTCCCAAGTTGCCGATTTGGAGTGGCACTTAAGTCAATTCGTGGATAGATTATTCAAGTTCAACTCAGCAACTCAACATCTCTATTTCGTATTTCAACACAAAACCCAAATCACCTCTCTTATCAATCACCACCAATCTCAATCGATACGTAAATGAGTTTATGTTTGTCAGATTTTCCGGGTCAACTCAGGGAAGCACAGAAGTCCACTCGATTGAATGGTGGAGTTTCACCTCTTCTTTCGATGATCAAGATACAATTACAAAACCCAGTCCAAATCCACCACCTTCATGAACCCCACTGCTAACCCCGTTAACTCACCGCCGCCGGTGGGTGGTTGAGGGTGGCAGTCCTTGGTTGTCCTTGTTTCTTTCTTCGATTTGTGCAGTAGATTGATGGGAGGGAGAGAAAAGGAGGTGAGGTGGTGATGTTTAAAACTTTAAATGGTCTCTCCGAGAGAGAGAGAGAGAGAGAGAGAGAGAGAGAGAGAGAGAGAGAGAGAGAGAGAGAGAGAGAGAGAGAGAGAGAGAGAGGGTGGGACCCTTGCATATTAAATACTATTTATTTATTTATTAAAAAAAAAGTAATTACAAAACCTCATAAATATTTAGTGAAATGCCAAAAATGCCCCTGATTTAACGGCTAAAAGCTAACGGAGTTAGCCGGAAGAACCAAATGTTAAAAGTTTTGAAACCACAGGAACCATCTGTGAGGTTTTTTGAACTTAAAGACTAAACTTGATATTTTTAAACATCAACTATTTTTGAAGTTTTGTCTAAAAATAATATTAAAATAGTATATATTTTGGGATAATAATTTGAAATCTCTAAAATCTATTGTAAAAGATTCAATCTTTCTTTTTCAAATCTAACGTTCTTCTCTCCGATTCCGAAGAGACGAGGGAGTTTGAGCACTGAGTAGCACCAAGAACAACAAGCAATGTCGCCTTAGTTCACAATCGCAGAGAAGAAATGGGAGTTAAAGGATTATGGGATATTCTAGATTCTTGCAAGAAAACCCTTCCTCTTCACCATCTCCAGTAACTTCTCTTTCGCTAATTTCTCCAAATCCCTTTTCAATTTAACAAATCGACAACTCTAATTTCGTTTTCTTATTATGCGATCGAGTGCAGAAACAAGAGAATTTGCGTAGATCTATCATGTTGGATGGTTCAACTCAACAAAGTAAACCAATCACACTGTGCCATGAAAGATAAGCTTTATCTCAAGGGTTTATTTCATCGCATTAGGGCTCTCATTGCGTTAAATTGTAGCCTCATCTTCGTCACAGGTATCATGCCCTAATTCTATTTCGATGCTGGTTTTAATGCCCAATTCAAATCAAATGGATATTAGCGAATTTCTGAAAAATATCTGTAAATGGGAGTTCCTCTTTAGAATAATTGATAGTTTTCACAAATCGTATTCTTGCTGTTAAATATATATTTTTTGGTACTTTTCTTTTGAGATAAATTAAAAAATAGTAACTTGCTTTCATTAATTTGTGTATAACAGCATTGCAATTTCGATTTTTTCTTATTAGGGGATTATACTTTGAAAATTCTACTCAATTATAGAAGTGAAAATTGCTATTTATCATAACATTGTTGTGATGTGTTAGATTTTTGAAAGTATAATATTGTAAATAGGAAGAGATAAAAATAGGATGCTATAATAAACAAATTAACAAAAGTATGTTGATATTGAAATGCTGTAATTGGTTAGATTATTCTTGGATTGTTTATTTAAATGGGGTTATGGTAATGCACAGATGGATCAATTCCAGGCATCAAAGTAACTACATATAGAAGGCGTTTACATTTGGACAATGAGGTGGGAATTTCTTTCTCTATAATACTATATGATTTAAATGTTGGATTATTAATTTTATTTTATTTTTTTGTATAATAGGGTCGTGACGAATCTTATTTAAACAAAATTATTCCACTTCAAAGGAACATGGGCTCTGAATTCTCTTGTATGATAAAAGAGGCCAAGATTCTTGCCTCTGCATTAGGTGTTCCATGTTTAGATGGGTAAGAGTTACACTTACACCCTCTTTCTTTTTATTTTTCCCATTTTTATAAAGTGAAACAAAGTTTTAAAATAAAAATAAAATAAATGCAATTAATTAAATTTATTCTACTTTCTTGCTACACAGAATTGAGGAAGGTGAAGCTCAGTGTGCATTATTGGACTCAGAGTCATTATGTGTAAGCAAAATTTATCTATTATCATCTTAAAATCTCATAAAAAACCACCATTTTGTCATAAAAATGTATAATTTTTTTTATGAATTTTCAGGATGGATGTTTCTCTTTAGACTCTGATATCTTTCTCTTTGGAGCAAGAACAGTTTACAGAGATATATGCCTTGGTTAGAAATTGGAATACATATCTTTTTTTTTTTTTTTTTTTAATTATCATATAAATAGGCGTTTTTTTTTTTTCACTATAGTGCTAATTTGTTTATGTTATTGTAGGGGAAGGTGGATATGTTGTTTGTTATGAAATGGATGACATTGAGAGAAAACTTGGATTAGGAAGAAACTCATTGGTGAGTTGCATTATGTTACATTTTTGTAAATAATGTTTAAAAACTATTTAAAAACTTACAATTTTATATATTGAACATATTTCAGATCGCTTTAGCTGTCCTCCTTGGTTGTGATTATGGTCCAGGTGTCCCTAGGCTTGGTTCAGTAAGTTTGAACTAACCCGATATGGTTTATTTGCTAATTGTTTTTTATTTGAATATTTGTTAATATTTATTTGGAATAATATACAGGAAATGGCATGCAAGATTGTGAAATCTTTTAATGAATCTGAAGTTCTTCAAAGAATTGCAACAGAAGATTTGTCGGTTTTAAAAAAGGCAAATTGTTCCAAGAAAAAGAATCAAGCATTTGGGTACAATAACAAAGAGAACATTCCACCAAATGCAAGTAAATGCAACAATAATAAAGAGAACATGAACATCCCCCCAATTGGTAAACAAGTTATCTCTTTATGTGATTCATTTGATTTATTTTCATAATTGGATTATATTTTTCATCCAAGATTAATAGAATGGTCTAATTTTTTTTTTTTTTTAATTTATGTGTTATTTTGTAGGACATAAAAATGATTTACCAAGGAATTATAAGTTTATGCAAGTGATGGATGCATATCTCACCCCACAATGCCACTCTGCCGATTCTCAAACTGTCCAAAGGTAGGTTTACTAGTTTAATAGGTCAAAATAATCAGATTTAAATAAACATGATGTAAGAAAATTGATTATTGAGATAATTAGATAAATATAAAATGACCTATATATTCATAGTTTTATGATCCAACTGAATATTTTTTTGTTGTAGGGTTCTTGGTATGCATTCATTTCAAAGGACCATGCTTCACCAGACATGTGCTCGATTTTTCCAATGGCCTCCAGAGAAAACAGGTCAGTTTTGTCTTTTCACAAACTTTGACTTAATGTCTTCCATATAAAGTCTAATGATGGGATTGTGTTGAATATTTGTTGTACTTCAGATGAATATATTCTTCCAAAGATTGCTGAAAGAGATCTTAGACGATTTGCAAACTTACGTCACACTTCTTCTCATTTGGGAGTTCAGCTTCCTTTAGACAAGGTATCTAGTTTGAATTGTAATCATAAACCGATGATTATGACTTATGAACTTATGATCGAACAAATCCAATCAAATCATGTGTGTAGATGCCAGTGAAGTGTCCGGTTTCTGGAATAATTAAGCGAAGGAAAGCTCAGGGAAAAGAATGTTTTGAGGTTTCATGGGAAGAAGTTGATGGACTTAGCAGCTCTATCGTCCCAGCTGAACTTATGGAACGGTAATACATAACAACCATGTCCCTAATCTCAATGTTAACTATTGAATATGAATCTGAATCTTCGAAATTTTCGCTGTTTAGTGCATGTCCGGAGAAGATAATGGAGTTTGAAGAAAGAATAGCGGAAAAGAAGAAGCCAAAACCACGAAATCCACGACCTAATAAGAAATCTGTAAACGAAATTGATGCCAAGCTCCAACAACTGATGCTCGAAATCGAAGGTGCAGCTTCGTCCGATCAAAACTATCGGCTACTCGATGAACCACTTAGCAACACGAGATCAGAGGGAGGAAGAAGGACTGAAAGTGATCAAAATAACGAAAACACCAGTTTCCGTTACCGATTACTCGATGAACCACTTATCGAAATCAGATCTAACGTCGACGAAGTGAGAATGAGAGAAAGTAAAAAGGATGAGAAAACCACGTACCGTTTACTCGATGAAGCACTGATCAACACGAGATCAAACAGCCGGGAAGGGGAATTGAAATTGACGGAAAACGCTACTACACCGAGTTGCGGCGCGGCGGAGACGGAGGTGGTGAACCTGTCGACGCCTTTGGTTGATAAGAAATCGAAGGGGAAAGATGAAACGGAAATGGAGATCATTGATTTGTTGAGTCCGTTATCTGTTGTTTGCTCGAGGAAGCATGGAGGAGGAGGAGGAGGAGGAGGTGTTGATGTGGTTGAGTTGAGTGAGTCGGAAACGGAGGTGTCGCCGGAGCATGCTAGGAAGGCGAGAGAGCTTAGATTATTTGTCGCTAGCATACGGAACGAGTGACGAGTGACGACCTCTCCTGAATCTTGATATTCATTTTATAGTTTTCGTTAGAATGTTGTATTAATGTAACATTATGTTTATTCGATTCGGTGTGGATATTAAAAGATATCCGAGATTCAAAATCCAATCCAAAATTCTAAGAATTTTATATGAAATTATGCAAAATTTCAGATATTAGAGGTTTTTTTTTGGTAAGTATATAATGAATAAGTATTGGTACAAATTCGGTAACCTCTAATCTTCAATATTACGTGACATCAAAATTAACCAAATTAACTATACGTGATTATAAAATGCCGGCTTTAAGTCAAATACATATAAAACTATTAATTATATACAAAATTGTTGCTTTAATTCACGCTTTACAAAAGACATGGCTCACCACGACTCAAAAAAGCTTAAGACTTGACATTATCGCCAAGTCATGTCTTACGTTATTTAGAACCTTGGTTACAGACAACTGAGTAGCTGATTTACTTTGTTAACAATGGGTTGAGTCTAGGGGCGTGTTAGGCAAAATTAGCAGGTAGCGGATAACTTATAGTTTATAGCGTTTTGTTAAACGCTACATGAAGTAACATTTGGATTTGAAGCGTTTTATTTAAACTAAACGCTAGAAGTTTGTTGTGCCAAAGAAAGCGTTTTGTTAAACACTAGAAGCTAGAAACTCTCAAACGCTCCGTACCGAACACCTCCTAGTTGATGTGAGCTTGTAGAGTTGATGAAAATTAATTTTATTTAGACCTTATAATATACAATTTACTGTGTATAACTTTTTAATTATATTTGTTACATAACATGTATGTTACATGTGTATTATTCGGTTGTTCTTCTTTAACATCTATTTTCATATGTTTTGTTAATATATGTATTTACCATTTGGGCATTTGTTCGGTATTTATTGGTCTGCCCTAGGCCCTCTTTACCTTCATCTATTTCGTTTGTGTATGTTTTTCTCTAGCCACACACCATGTTTCATAGTTTGAGAATGCTTATTCTTCATATAGAATGTAACATGCCAAAAATTCATGACCAAATTTTTTATTTTAAACCATCAAATAAAACCATGGTTATCAAACCATTCTATCAAAACATGAATCAAAGTATTTCAAAACATTATCTTCAGAGTTTCCAAATCAAAACATCAGAGTAAACATCCCAGGCTGAACATCATTGTGTGTGCAATGTAGTCATCCCGAGCTCTTCTCTTTGCAACTGGAAGTACCTGAAACCAAAACTGAAACAGTAAGCACGAAGCTTAGTGAGTTCCCCATACTACCACATACCATACACATAATGATATATACCGGGCCCCCGCCCGACATCAAGCTCTGCCTGGCATCAGGCCCCGCCTGGCATCGAGCCTCGCTCGGTATACAGATCTGTTAATCCCAGGCCCCGCATGTCACTGGGCCTCACCCGTTATACATATACAATCAAAATCACATACTCATTGTAACGACCCAAAAATCACGACCAAAAATTTCTTTAAAAGCATTACTAGAATCATATTTATAAAAACTGTATCATAAGTCATAACATAAATTCTCGAGTATTAATTCAAAACATAATATCATTATCAGAGTCGAACATTCCCAGGCTAACTGACTACGGTGTGTGCACTGCAATCTCCCTGAGCTCCTCTTTTGAAAACTGGGTACCTGAAACCAAAACTGAAAACCGTAAGCACGAAGCTTAGTGAGCTCCCCCAATCTAACACATACCATGCAAAAACATATAAAGCACATACTGGGCCTTGCCCACTGCATCGGACCAATGTCCGGACTAACTGGGGCCTTGCCCCTACATCGGACCGAAGTCCGGAAACTGACTGGGACATTGTCCCCTGCATCGGACCGAAGTCCGAACTAACTAGGGCCTTGCCCCCTGCATCGGACCGAAGTCCGGAGACTGACTAGGACCTTGTCCCCTGCATCGGACCGAAGTCCGGGCTAACTGGGGCCTTGCCCACTGCATCGGACCGAAGTCCGGAGACTGACTGGGACCTTGTCCCCTGCATCGGACCGAAGTCCGGGCTGGGGCCTTGCCCCCTGCATCGGACCGAAGTCCGGAGACTGACTGGGACCTTGTCCCCTGCATCGGACCGAAGTCCGGGCTATCTGGGGCCTTGCCCCCTGCATCGGAGCGAAGTCCGGAGACTGACTGGGACCTTGTCCCCTGCATCGGACTGAAGTCCGGGCTAACTGGCTGAACATAGCATAGCATAACATATCAACTAGCATGAACACATATACTGCATACTACATCGGGCCGTAGCCCGGAACACATAACACATAACACATAAAACATAACATATAAATCCTGTCTGAGCCACGAAGGCATCAAACATGTTAACTACTGCATCGGAAACTACTGCTAACTGGACGGGCCGACATTGTGGCCTTAGACCCGTCCCTACTGGAAGGAAACTCACCTGAGACTGCTGAACCCTACTGATAAATCTCTGGCTGCTACTCGACAATCCCCTGATCCGCTGCTCCTCCAGCTCTCCGAGCTATCAATATACATATAACACTTAGTCTGACAGTCAACTAAGTCAACTCTGGTCAAAGTCAACCTTCCAGGTCAACCCTACTCGCCGAGTCTTCCTAAAGACTCGCCGAGTTCATAAACTCAGGGTCTTTCTTATTCGCGACCCGACTCGCCGAGTCAGTCCATGACTCGCCGAGTCCTAGACAATCTTCAACCAACTCGCCGAGTTGCTCATCCAACTCGCCGAGTCCATGCCTAACTTCATCCGACTCGACGAGTTGTTCATCCTACTCGTCGAGTTCCTCCTCATCTTCAAGCTACTCGCCGAGTCCACTCGAAGGACTCGTCGAGTCCAGTCGATTCTACATACATGTAGAGGACCTTTGAGTCATGCATGGACTCCAAACTGTAGATCCACTCTTTTAAGGTCTATTCCTTACGTAAAGTTGCAAACTTTACGTGTAGAGAAGGAGATCTAGGCAAGATACGCCATTAACTAGGGTGTAAGGCCAAGGGACTTCAAAATCAACACAATGACTGATACTTTATGCTTCTCCAGACCCTAAAACACTTGAATCTGAAGTAGCAACTCCAGATCCGGCTTCTAACCCAAAATAATAACATTATGGCAAAAGAGCCCCAACAACCACACATAGATCTAGGTGCAAAAAGGGTCCAGGAACTAGTTTATTACCTCAAAGTGCTCAAAATGAACTCACAATCCCAGATCTATAGCTCCTTCTTGCTCCTCCAAGTTCCTTCTTCCTTTTCCAAGCTTTAAAGCACCTTCCAAGGCTCAACTAGGAGATATGACGGCTAGGGTTTGATATCCAGGGCTAAAGAGGCAGTAAGGAGCCCTGGGAAGAAGATTAAGACATTTATATAGGCCCCAAGTCCCGAATATAGGGTTTTCCACGCACAGACCAGACTCGCCGAGTCACCCTGGTCGACTCGCCGAGTCGGTCACTTACTCCCCGACCCGGATCCCGCTCGGACTCGCCGAGTCCCCCTTAGACTCGCCGAGTCGACCCCTAAACTTAGGGTTTTCTTTCCTTTCTTGGTCTTCGAAACTTTGGGTGTTACAACTCTCCCCCACTTAAACTAAACTTCGTCCTCGAAGTCTGCTATGGCCCACTGCCTGCGAGCTGCCTCTAAACCCAACCAACTATTCCAACACCAGCTGCCTACCCTTGCTAGCTTTTGCTCGATCCTTCCGACTAACCTTAATCCCTGCAGATAACACCTCGGGTCAACCCTGACCCTGAACATCCTGGAGACCCAACTTACTCAACTGGCAATCCTTCTGGTACTCACCGAGTACTGAACTGAACCTATAGGGGTTCACCCCTTCCTGTCCTTGCGCAAATCCCTTGCCTTCCCAAAACAAGGTTCTATAACCAACTATTTCTCTGTAACTGTGAAGGTCCTATACTTCACCAACTCCATCACCCCCGCCAATTCCAGTACGGGTCAATACCGCCAACAACCACCAACGCCCCTATCTGACATAACTTGGTGCCGAGCACCCCCGGTCCTTACTGACGTCTCCATATTTGGGTTACCGAACCCTACCGGTTACTACACCCCTTCGCAATCTCCTAGTCGCTTCCAGCGACTCCTGAAAATACTTCGACTATCTATAATTGTTCTATCCATTCTTCCGCTCGTACTGAAACGATGCTGCTGGGAATAGCTTGCTTATATCCCATCTGATTACTCAACTCCTACTAACTCGAGTCTTTCATCCTGAAGAAAAGCTACTTGCCTAGCTATCTTTACATGTCACTTATACTCGGCCGAAGGCTCAACTGATCCTGCTGAGAGAGACTTGTCATTTCCACATCAACCAACTATACCGTCAACACTAGTATTCCAACTCAAATACAATACCGACCCAAAACTCCGAAACCTTTCAAACACTGAATTGTCTGCAATACCGAACCTGCCTGAAACATTAAACTGCCTGAAATGCTGATCTGGCTGAATCACTGAGCTGCCTGAGACACTGAGTTGGCCGAAACACTGAGCTGCCTGAAACACTAAACTCAAGTCCAACTGTGGAGTCAAGGGACTCCTCCCTTAGTCGCTTCCACGACCTCTGAATGGAATCTTCCTCAAGGACTAGTTTCCACTAGTTATCCTGTCACTGTGGCTCTAACAACCTTCCGATCCAACCGATCGGGTCCATACTTCACATCCTGACATCATCCATTCTATGACTAATAACATGATGGCTCCCAGACTGACGGTAGCCCTTAACATACCCGGACCTCAACGGTCCACTGCTACTCTGATCTCATAACTGATGTGACGATCTATAGCCAAGATTCGCTGACTTAGCCATAACTGAACCATTTGGGAAATCCGAATCTAATCTGTGGATTCCCATATTCCCACCGCTGCACCCGAACGGGTGGGAATTACTACATTCCCGCGTTCAGCCACGCACTCATGCTGCTACCAATCTGATAAAAGCCACGGCTACACCCGCGGATTCACAAGTCTCAAATACTATCTGGCTGCTAATGAACGCTACGGCTACCCTCGCAGGCTTACAACACTCTACTACTATCTGACTACTAGTGAATGCTACGGCTACCCCCGCAGACTTACAACACTCTACTACTATCTGACTACTAGTGAATGCTACGGCTACCCCCGCAGGCTTACAACACTCTACTACTATCTGACTACTAGTGAATGCTACGGCTACCCCCGCAGGCTTACAACACTCTACTACTATCTGACTGCTAGTGAATGCTACGGCTACCCCCGCAGGCTTACAACACTCTACTACTATCTGACTACTAGTGAATGCTACGGCTACCCCCGCAGACTTACAACACTCTACTACTACCATCCCGAGGACATCCTGACTATCCCTAGTCCCGCTAGTGATTCTTCATCCCAATTTCTCACACCAGCCCTCAGTCTTTGAATTCTGCATCATCCTCGACATCTTATATCCTTGATATACTTAGTGCTTCGTCGAGGAATTCTCCGGCTTGGTTCCCAAACCAACCGTCTACTAATCTGAATACAAGAAGCTATTGTTGGGAAGTTTCCAACCTCCCAACTCCTGAATCTACGCAATCTGCATGCTGCCTCAGACACTGGCTACCAATGCTAAAACATCTCCTGCTACCCGTTCTCAGGGTCTTCATTCCGACTCTCATGCGTCCGACAGGTGGCCCTCAATCTTGGATTCCCAACCAGCTTCTAACCATCTCGATTACATGAACTAACTGCTGGGAAAAGTTCTCGAACTCCTAATTCTGAACTTCTCAATCCATCCATCACTGAGCTACTACCATTTCTTCTTAGAGGCTGCGCACTCATTCTGAGTCTACGAGACTCTTATCCAAATATACCCGGAGGGTTCTCCCCCACTTCGATCCTGCTTAACCCTTGCAGCTTCACACTCAAAAGAGATCCCGATCCTTTACTACCATTCCAAAACTTCTACTGGGGAACCCAAGCCCGCCAGGTAGGAATTTGACCATTCCATCCAACCCACTATCCACTCCGAACTAGCGAAACGATCCAGATCTCTCCCTACCATGCTACAGTTACTGCATCCTCCGAAACTTCTCCATATGAGCACATCCCCTAACTACCAACCAATTATCCGAGGTATGAAAATGGCATATGACGTAATCACAAGCAATCCACTCCATAACACAACACTTATACCACAATTGATGCAAAAACCATAACAATATAATCATAACATAAGCTGACAAACACAAAGTTACATACCTCCATTACTCAGTGTTGCTCGAATCCCTGCTGAAATCTACCGAAGAAACCCGGCTCCGAGCCGTAGGCACCCTTGCCCGGCCTTGACAACCACTGACGGTACTTGAAGTTCCAAGGGCAGGAGCTGGCGCCTGCCCTACTGAATACAAACTCGGACAGTGGGCCTTCTTGTGGCCCCTCAGACTGCAATGGAAACACAACGGATCAAGTCCCTGGGCGATGGTAACAACACAGTCTCTGCTAAAATGACCAATCTGGCCGCACTTGAAACACCCAGCATCGCCACCACTTCTACGCCTACACACACCCATGTGCGTCCTCCCGCACTTCCCGTATCGACTGCGGCTCTGATAGTTCCTCATCCTCAAATCTGAACTCTTGGGCCTCTTACTCGAACCTGTGGCAGCCCGAGTCTCATCCATTTTCCTCTTCCCTTCCGACTCCCTGCCCGACTCTCGCTCTTGTGTTACCCCAATGGTAACGTCTGCTGACTGAACAACAGATGTCTGATCCTGAAGCCTCGCTATCAATCTATCAGTGATCCTCACGACCATGTCTGGCAGACCCTCGCGAATGGCTCGCGAAACTTCCTCAACTATCCAATCATGCAATGGTTTCTCTTGGAGACAGAATGCCCCACACACCCCTGCCCCCTGATAGCAGAAACTAGAAATGGGATCTCCCTCCCTGATGGATCCTTGAACTCCATAGGATTCGGGACCTAGACGAGCCCCAATCTGTCCTGAAACTAATCCGGCCCTAAAGGCCTCAAGATGATTGTCCATGAGCTCCACAATAGCCTCTCTAACTGAACCGAAAATCACTGGAGTCTGATCGATGATGTTGCGCATAATCTCTGCGGAAATGAAATCCCTCATCTGATCATCAAGCTGCCCGGCTCTAAAGCCCGAGCCAGACCCCTCCCCTGCACCTGAACTGCCAACTGATATCTCGCGCAACATCACCATGCTGAAAAATATAACAATCCCTGATCAATTACATACTACTGCTGAGGGATCTCTCACATACTCTACTAGTTCCTTGGTTTCGCCTCGGCCCCTCTTGAATCGAGTACGGATCCTCTGCTTTCAGTAGTATGGGCCCCTACTACCTTCCACATCTATCTGTACTTTCCTCAAGAGTTACCTCAACTCCACCAAGTCCCCTTTACTCTTCTACTGATCTCTGCTACTCTCATCCTAGGCTTGCCCTAGGGAACCTCTAACTCTACCCAAACAGTCCTCAGCTGCTGAAGGCCTCCTTGTAATGCCAATTAGTCACCACCTGAATACCATCACATGTGACGAGGCTCAGATAATCCTTCAAGTAAAGGACTCGTCCCTACAACGATTGGACTCAAACGAGAGCTGCGCAGTAGGGCTAAATCCAACACTCTGAGATTATTCAACCCTGATCACATGTGATGAAACGTATTCACCTAATGGCTAACTCTCATCACTCAGAGTCCCACAAAGCACAAAGCAAGCATCATTCGGATAAGGGAAACACACTCAGGCAAAACAATTCTCATAACAAGAAACTGCACCAGCATATAATGCTAAGCTCATACTTTCAAGCATAACCTACACAAGCTATCCTACTACTGTCTACTCATTACTAGCATGCAATTCTCATCAAGCTGAAACACATAAAGCAGGCACATAAGGCATCATCCTAGATCCTTAGTCCTATTCTAGCATGCTGTTCTACTGAAGCTGGAAACTGAAACTGAACTGAACTGATACTGAAACTGATATCGAAAATAATAACATAACTTGTATGGGTAAATTGGGAGTACTTAGTTGAGCTCGGCTGATTGCATGCACCACACCCTTTTCTCGTTTTCAAAAAAAAAAATAATCTTTTCTTTCTATGTTCTTTTTCCAAAACCCTTATTCAAAAATGTTTTTCTTTTGAAAATCCCTTATCGTGTCCTTAGTTTGAGTTCAAATACACTCGAATGCATATCTGAATCCCTCAAACCAAGGCTCTGATACCAACTTGTAACGACCCAAAAATCACGACCAAAAATTTCTTTAAAAGCATTACTAGAATCATATTTATAAAAACTGTATCATAAGTCATAACATAAATTCTCGAGTATTAATTCAAAACATAATATCATTATTAGAGTCGAACATTCCCAGGCTAACTGACTACGGTGTGTGCACTGCAATCTCCCCGAGCTCCTCTTTTGAAAACTGGGTACCTGAAACCAAAACTGAAAACCGTAAGCACGAAGCTTAGTGAGCTCCCCCAATCTAACACATACCATACAAAAACATATAAAGCACATACTGGGCCTTGCCCACTGCATCGGACCAATGTCCGGACTAACTGGGGCCTTGCCCCCTACATCGGACCGAAGTCTGGAAACTGACTGGGACCTTGTCCCCTGCATCGGACCGAAGTCCGGACTAACTAGGGCCTTGCCCCCTGCATCGGACCGAAGTTCGGAGACTGACTGGGACCTTGTCCCCTGCATCGGACCGAAGTCCGGGCTAACTGGGGCCTTGCCCCCCGCATCGGACCGAAGTCCGGAGACTGACTGGGACCTTTTCCCCTGCATCGGACCGAAGTCCGGGCTATCTGGGGCCTTGCCCCCTGCATCGGACCGAAGTCCGGAGACTGACTGGGACCTTGTCCCCTGCATCGGACCGAAGTCCGGGCTATCTGGGGCCTTGCCCCCTGCATCGGACCGAAGTCCGGAGACTGACTGGGACCTTGTCCCCTGCATCAGACCGAAGTCCGGAGGCTGACTGGGACCTTGTCCCCTGCATCGGACCGAAGTCCGGGCTATCTGGGGCCTTGCCCCCTGCATCGGACCGAAGTCCGGAGACTGACTGGGACCTTGTCCCCTGCATCGGACCGAAGTCCGGGCTAACTGGCTGAACATAGCATAGCATAACATATCAACTAGCATGAACACATATACTGCATACTACATCGGGCCGTAGCCCGGAACACATAACACATAACACATAAAACATAGCACATAAATCCTGTCCGAGCCACGAAGGCATCAAACATGCTAACTACTGCATCGGAAACTACTGCTAACTGGACGGGCCGGCATTGTGGCCTTAGACCCGTCCCTACTGGAAGGAAACTCACCTGAGACTGCTGAACCCTACTGATAAATCTCTGGCTGCTACTCGACAATCCCCTGATCCGCTGCTCCTCCAGCTCTCCGAGCTATCAATATACATATAACACTTAGTCTGACAGTCAACTAAGTCAACCTTCCAGGTCAACCCTACTCGCCGAGTCTTCCTAAAGACTCGCCGAGTTCATAAACTCAGGGTCTTTCTTATTCGCGACCCGACTCGCCGAGTCAGTCCATGACTCGCCGAGTCCTAGACAATCTTCAACCAACTCGCCGAGTCCATGCCTAACTTCATCCGACTCGACGAGTTGTTCATCCTACTCGTCAAGTTCCTCCTCATCTTCAAGCTACTCGCCGAGTCCACTCGAAGGACTCGCCGAGTCCAGTCGGTTCTACATACATGCAGAAGACCTTTAAGTCATGCATGGACTCCAAACTGTAGATCCACTCTTTTAAGGTCTATTCCTTACGTAAAGTTGCAAACTTTACGTGTAGAGAAGGAGATCTAGGCAAGATACGCCATTAACTAGGGTGTAAGGCCAAGGGACTTCAAAATCAACACAATGACTGATACTTTATGCTTCTCCAGGCCCTAAAACACTTGAATCTGAAGTAGCAACTCCAGATCCGGCTTCTAACCCAAAATAATAACATTATGGAAAAAGAGCCCCAACAACCACACATAGATCTAGGTGCAAAAAGGGTCCAGGAACTAGTTTATTACCTCCAAGTGCTCAAAATGAACTCACAATCCCAGATCTATAGCTCCTTCTTGCTCCTCCAAGTTCCTTCTTCCTTTTCCAAGCTTTAAAGCACCTTCCAAGGCTCAACTAGGAGATATGACAGCTAGGGTTTGATATCCAGGGCTAAAGAGGCAGTAAGGAACCCTGGGAAGAAGATTAAGACATTTATATAGGCCCCAAGTCCCGAATATAGGGTTTTCCACGCACAGACCAGACTCGCCGAGTCACCCTGGTCGACTCGCCGAGTCGGTCACTTACTCCCCGACCCGGATCCCGCTCGGACTCGCCGAGTCCCCCTTAGACTCGCCGAGTCGACCCCTAAACTTAGGGTTTTCTTTCCTTTCTTGGTCTTCGAAACTTTGGGTGTTACACTCATGCTAGCACATAAAGAAAACATACGCAATATTATCAGTTCCAGTCCTAAGGCCTTACCTATCATGGGCCTTGCCCCTACTGTGCTAATGATGAGATATGGAACCCCATCTACACTCAGCTAGTAGTGAGATACGTGACCCTGCCCACACTCACCTTCCTAACCAGGCACATACAAGTATCACACATACAACAAGAATAACTAAACATGCATACATTCATCGGGTACCACCTGACATCGAACCGTAGTCCGAAAACATACATATAAACTTTCCTCGGGCACCGCCCGACATCGAACCATAGTCCGAAGCATACATATAAACATTCCTCGGGCCCCGCCCAACATCAGACATTATGTGTACCGGACTTCGGTCCGATGCCGGGGCAAGCTCAAGGAAGTCTATTATGTTTATATGTTATATGCTTATGTGTTATGTGTTTGTTGTTATCATATGTATTCCGTACTTCTGTCCGATGCCGGGCGGGGCCCAATGCAGTGGGCAAGGCCCAATATGTGTTATTGTATGGTATGTGGTAGTTTGGGGGAGCTCAATAAGCTTCGTGCTTACAGTTTTCAGTTTTGGTTTCATGTACTTCCACTAGCAAGGGGAAGGAAGGGCTTGGGATGATCGCATGACACACATCACAGTTTTAGTCTGGGATTGTTTTAGACTATGATATTTTCTCATTTGATTTTGATACATTATTTGACATGATGTTTTGAGATACATGGTTCTTGATTTTCTTTATGGTGATGAATGATTTATGGTTTTATTAATGATTTAAAAACGAAAATTTTGGACTATATTTTTGAGACGTTTCACTTCTATCCCCATCCAAATATCAACTTCATATTTTCAGCTAGCGGCACAACTTTTTGTTCGGTTGCTTTCCGTCGATATGTATTGACCTTCTTTATGTTATTTATTAATTTTAAATATAAAAAATTTCAAACTTGTTAAACTTTAAACTTTAATACCGTTAACCAAAATCACAATCTATTAGACAGTCTATTAACACTTAAAAAGAATGAAAAATAGAAACTAATCCCATGATAAATATTAACACTTAAAAAGAATGAAAAATAGAAACTAATCCCATGATAAATAAACATAAATACGCAAAGTTAAGCAAACATTAACAAATGATGTAAATGGACAAATAAGACATTGTTTATTTGTTTAAGTATTGTTCATACAATGTACATAAAATTTATTCATGTTCATTTGTTTGTTAAAATAACCAACCGCAAGCGAATGTTTTACAAAATGGTTTACCAAATATTTAGTTCACTTACGATCCTAATTTTTTAAAAAAAGTATTTGAATAAGTTTGTAGGCACAAATAACAATCTTGAATACATAAATACAATTTTTATCTTTATTTAAGAGAAAAAACTAATTAATATATAGTTAATTTAGGAAAACACAAAGGTAAAAAACAATTTAATGAAAAACATGTTAGTTATTTTATACATTTTTTATGAAAACTATGTTCACTCATTTGCGGGTCGACCCGACGCATTGGATTTACCCGTTGGATCACGGAGTCGACTTTCCTTTCAAGCATCGACTCCTTCTCACAGTCAACAAAATACTATGGAATAGAAGAGGAAGGGCTTGAAAAATCGCCAAGAACATGTCCATGGCAGCCTAGGGTTTATCAATTGGTTTACCCATATACCATCTCTCCACCTCAGCTGTGTTCTGCCATGGCCTCCGCCGTCACAGGGCTCCTGTTCTTTCTTCTATGTTTACTCTCCAATCTTCACCTTTCTTTCTCTGGTCAGTTCACTTCTATTTCTCATTTCCGGTTCTAACTGACGCTTGATTTAAAAACTGCATGCAATTTGATACATATTGTGAATCCTCTTGCATTTAACGATTTGTCATTGGTCGATTTCCAGTACCTGGTTGTAAATTTCAGCGAAATCTATCATTTGTTCTCGAAATGTCTACTTTTTCATACTAAATTTGATGATATTAGAATAACTTGTGTGGAATTGTGTAGTACCTGATGGAGGTAACATGTGGTTATGGGTGCCATTCACTCTATTGTAAGGCACAATAAGTGTAACATGACATCCATGATCCATCACTCTATTGTAATTTAAGTGCTTTTCTTCTTTACTAATCAGCTTCTGGAGAGTTGGCCTTCGTGTCAGTTCCTGACCTAGAGAAATCCATGTACATGGTTATAGATGGATATCCATGTATACGATTACTCAACCTTTCAGGGGAAATCGGCTGTGCAAGTAAGTATACACTATACAGTTCACATCTCTCCCAACATCAAAATTCCAGTAAGCTATGCTTTGTAATTTCACTCATCTATTTTCCAATGGTGTTCTTTGATCTTAGATCCTGGCCTAGATAAAGTTGTAGCTCCTATTGTTAGATTCAAGAATGGTATTGAATTGGTCAAGTCAAGTTCAGTATTAGTTCCCTTATCTGATTTTGACAGTCTACTTTCAAGGTATACCACAATCAAAGTTTTTATTTTTATCTTTTATATTATGTTAAACTTCTTTTGTTGATGTCCTTCTTCTTCTTCTTCTTCTTCTTCTTCAGAGTATCAAGTGATTCAAACTTTGCCAGAAATGTAGCTGGTGTATTAGTTGAATCAGGACCTCAAAATCAAACCAATTTAACAGGTAATATATACATGGTGGTGACATGTAGTTACCTTAATATAGCAAGAAAAGAGGAATTAGTGGAAAGCTTCCTGCAATGACATTTCTACCCCTTTGCAGCATCATCTCCAGATAAGAAGTTTCCTCAAGCTGAATTTTCTCCTTACCAGAACAACAAATTTGAGTGGAATCCAACTGTATGTTATTGCATTGCATTAGGAATGTGTAATACTTTCCATACATAATACATTATATGTAGCAATTTTGTATTTCCATTTCCTTGTTTTTAGGGATCTGGTATTATGTGGGGACTTTATGAATTTCCTGTATTCTTGCTCTCTGAAAGCAGCACACGAACCCTGCAGGAGGTAATCAAGTTGTGGCCTTGTGGACCCCATGGGTTATAGTTTTCTTCTTTTCATTTGAATTTATACATGAAAACTACTTCTATACTTGCAGATTTCTCTGGAAAATGAAAATAAGGAAACACATGCTACCAAAGTGACTGAATTTGATCTAGTAATGCAGGTAAAACCTTCTTCATTCTGCCATGATCCTTTTTAGCTGTTGAACATGGATTCATTTTACTTATGTGCCCCTAATCTTGTTTCCAAATCTTCTGTAGACTACTAAAGCAGGAACCCATGATTCAGAATCATGTTTGAGAGAAGGAACTTGTCTCCCTTTGGGTGGATATAGGTGAGCCATTATATTTATTTTTCAATATCTTAACTTACATATAAAAAAATATTAAACATTTTTTGACCATATTTTTCTATTCATGTAACTTGAATATGAAGGGCAGTGTCTTGTCAGCATTTCCAACAACAAATATTTCATCCTCAAAGCCCATTTTATTGACTGTGGCATCTATGGATTCTGCTTCATTTTTTCGTGACAAAAGTTTGGGTGCACAATCTCCCTTATCTGTAAGTTTAAGCCTTAAAGTTACACAAAATTTTCAATATACCATTTTCATTTTGTAAATATTTACTTATATTTATTTATACATTATCTTTCAGGGCTTGATCTCATTGCTTGCAGCAGTAGATGCTCTTTCACATATTGATGATTTAGATACTCTTGCTAAACAGGTTTGTATATTTTTTTGATAATGTAACTGGTTTTTTGTGTAATTTTGAGCATATATGTGACTTCTTTTAAAACCCTTTCCTAACTTTTATAAAACTTTCATGTTTTTTATGCAATTATGCAGCTTGTTTTTGTTGTTTTTACTGGAGAGGCTTGGGGATACCTTGGTAGCAGAAGATTTCTTCATGAACTTGATAATGGAATTAACAATACATTGATTGAAACGGTATTTTTTTTTTTTCTAGAACAAATATTTTTTTACAGTTTTTATAATGTAAAAAAGTTGGAACTTATTGGTATTGGATAAATTGAAACAGGTTATAGAAGTTGGATCTGTTGGGAAAGGCTATGATCAGGGTGTGAAGACCTTCTATGCTCATACAACAGGGGTATGTATGGAATTTTACTCCCATTAATAAAATGTTCTACCCAATGTAATGAAAACATGTTTTGTTATTTTTTCAAAATTGAATTACAGGTGTCATCTGCCACAAATGAAACACTAAATGCTTTACAACAAGCTCAAGATTCACTTGGAACTAAAAACATTAAATTCTCTAAAGCAAGTGAATCTAATCCCGGGATTCCTCCATCTTCCTTCATGTCATTTTCAAAACAGGTGAGCACAATTCTACAAAAAAGTGGGACAAGATGTATAAAAGACGAAAATGCCCTCCTCAATGTAAGTTATATATATTTTTTGTAATCTTTAACAGAACCCACATACTTCTGGTGTTGTATTGGAAGACTTTGATACATCTTTCACCAACAAATTCTACCATAGTCATCTAGATGATCAATGTGAGTTGCTCAAATTTCTTATTTCTACTTATGTTTTTGAGTAAATTACAATTTTGGTCCCTGAGTACAGCTGATTTTTTCAATTTTGGTTCCAAAATTTTTTCTCTTGCAACTTTGGTTCTTATTGAGGTTGTTGTAATGCTTTTGTTCCTTGTTCCAAGTCAAACCACCATAAATTTGGGACCAAAATTGCAAAAATCAGCTCCCAGGGACCAAAAATGTTACAAAAACATCAAATAAGGACCAAAATTGCAAAAAATCAACTTACTCAGGGATCAAAAGTAGTCATTTAACTTGGAACAGGGACCAAAAACGTTACAAACATCAAGTAAGGAACAAAATTCCAAAAATTAACTACACACAGGGACCAAAAACATTACAAAAACCTCAAATAAGGACCAAAACTGAAAAAATCAGCTATACTCAGGGACCAAAAATGTAATTTACTCAATATTTTATTATGAATTTCTCATATTACATTTTCTTTTGGTGTAGCAAATATAAACTCTTCAGCCATAGTGGCAGCTGCTTCCCTTGTTGCACGTACACTTTACATTCTCGCCAACAACAACAAAACTCTGAATGACTCATCCTTAAACACAATCAAAGTCAACATCTCTTTAGTTGACCAACTTTTAGGCTGCTTACTAAACTGTGAACCGGGTCTTTCATGTGAGCTTGTGAAGAACTATATCACACCATTTTCCATCTGCCCAAGTCATTATGTTGGTGTTATGCAAGGAGAACCTTCTTCTCAACCCTTCCTTGGATATGTGAACGATGTCTCAAGATTCATATGGAATTTTATGGCTGATAAAACTTCAACCCCATTGAAGAATGCAACTCCTTGCTCTGAGAATTGTAGTATGACAGGTGGCGTATGCATCAAGCAAGAGATAGATGGGAAAGGCGTCTGTGTTATATCCAAAACCAGGTATTTTCTATTATTCTATATTAATAGTTTACTTATATTGTCACAAATATGTGATATATATATTTTTTTAGGTATGTTCCGGCTTATTCGACACGGTTGAAATATGAGTCAGCATTGGGTACATGGACGGTTTTGCCCCCGAATTCTTCGGATCCAATGGGGGAAGCGGATCCGGTTTGGGCAGAGAGCAATTGGAATGTGATCGGTCTTCGTGTTTACTCGGTCCAAGGTGGTGGTTATGATCGTGCGGTTTTCTGGAGTGGTGTTGCTGTTACAGCTTTTTCCTACTTTTTAATTAAGATCGTTAAGGCTTTCATCGCAAAGGCTCTAAAGCAAGATTGATTGGATTCATTAATCGTGTAAGATAAGATACCCAAATCCTGATTCTTTTTTTTTGGGTGAATTATTTAATCTAAATTGATGGGTAGTTTTTCCAAGAAGATTTTGAATTACTTCCTTATATTGACATGAATTCATTTTCTGCTTGTCTTTATTCTTTTTTTTATATTTCAAACTCCGGATTAATATTTATTTTGATAGTCTGTTTTGTTTTATATAAATTACTGGTTCTTGTAAGTTGTAAGTCTTAACTTTATCCACTCTCTCCATAGCGTTGTAAAATGAAAACTTTGATATAAAGTAACCAACCTACACTACACGATATTAAATGTTCTTTTATGTAAAACGTTTTTTTTTTTTTTTTTTTCCAGATGATTTCTCATTTTTATACCATTTTTTTTTTCCTGAAATCCTTGTTAACCTCACACTTCATTTTGGATTGGGAATTTTTTATTACTGAAAATTGCTTTTCTAATGTCCTCTTAACGAACGAACTTGTAACTAAATATGATAACTTCTAAATGGAACATCGCTGGACCAGATGTCATAAGAAAAACATAGTTCATAACTATTCTCATCACGTTTCGTTTCTTTGGAACCCTCCACTTATAATGAATACCTTCATCTTGGCCACACAAGGGATTTATTCATATTAACACGTAATTAAGATCCATTCTCATACGTTCCAAACCTTTCTAGAGATGTAAAAACCTTGTAATTATCAATCCACATTGAACACAAGTTGTTGATCAAATCATGTACATTCTCCACACTAATGAACTTAACAAACCCAAAACTCCCACTCAAGTTGGATTTCTTTCAAGCAATAAATACATCAACAATCATTCCAAATTTAGAGCCTTCGTCCCACTATTCCAGAGTATTCATTGTATGTGGAAAATTCGTAATATAAAGAGTTTTACTAGAAGAATAACTCTCTTATAATGTGATTATTAAAGATCTGAAAATCGTAATGGGTTTATAAAGCCCAATGGGCCAAAAAACTATTGAACGTATTGGACCTGAAATGGACAACGTTCAGAGGGTCTGTCTGCTCCACTTCTGGTGAATGGTGTCTATGGTGTACACACGCCCTGTCCCAATTCTCCGGCTTAACATCTGCGCGAGCTCCATTTATCTGCTTTCCTTCACCAACATCTAGAGGGAGAAACCATAGATTTCTAGCGAGAAAGAGCGAGAATCAATGGGATTGGGTTCGCTAGCCTCCAGAGCTCTTCGATCATCATCGTCATCTAGGGTTTTATCAACAAATCCTAGGTATAATCTTATTCGAACAATCGTCTCCACACCTGAGCTTCACAAACCTGAAGCCGCTACTGAAGCGGCGTCGGAGCCCGATCTACCAAAGCGCACTCCTATTGCCGGAGCTAGGGTTCATTTCCCCAATCCAGATGATGTTATAGAAGTCTTTGTGGATGGGTATCCGGTTAAGATCCCAAAGGGGATGACTGTTTTGCAGGCCTGTTCAGTCGCCGGCGTTGACATCCCACGTTTTTGTTACCATGACCGTCTTTCCATCGCCGGTAACTGCCGTATGTGCCTCGTTGAGGTGGAGAAGTCGCCTAAGCCAGTTGCTTCTTGCGCAATGCCTGCACTTCCTGGTAAAGTTTCCATTTCGATTTACTTTTTATTTTTAACCCTTTTCAGTTAAATTTACACTGATTAGATTTATAATCAGATCAATTCAATAACTTTTCACAGCGTAGGCCTTATTATTGCCAGATTGTTTAGATGGTTATTACTTATAGAGGTAGTTTTTCCTGCTAAAGTTTACTAAACATCAAATCAATATTGAATGGCAAGATTTTGTATACAACTTACAAAAGTCCACATGCGTATGTTCTTAAGGGGTGTTTGGACTTTGGATGTGCTTAAAGCCAGGAACAGTTGTTTTATTTTAGATATTTCTCAATAACAGTTTTGGCTACTATTTGCTTATTATACAGTCTGCGGTATTGATCCTGAATCTTAACACTGATAGTTTCAACTTCAAATCCCCATGATTAGTTTAATTGCACATCCAAACACCCCCTTGATGGGGTTACCAGAATTGACAACCAATCTTTCTGAAGCTTGAATCTTAATTGATTTAATGGCCTTTGTCCTCACTCAGTTATGTTTTACATGTATGATATGTATATCAAGTAAATTTTACACACTTTCAGTTTTAAGGATATCGTTTCATAGAGTGTTGTGAAACTTGCAGGATCTTTATGCTGGTCAGATATAACCTTGAAAATAATTTTTTTAACAGCATCCCTGTAGTTGAGGCATATTTCTGAATAGTTTGTTACAAGTATTGATCAGTTGCTTTATACATGTTTTTCCTATATGAGACTATGTGTACTGTCTACTGGTTTCTATATGAGGCTATGATAATGTATTTTCTGTAGTCTAATAAGTAACAAGAAAGCAACCAAATTTAATAATGCACAACATCAAAGTCTCCAATATTCAACCCTGCATTCCCTAATCCATATAATCTTCTGATTACAGGGATGAAAATCAAGACTGACACACCAATTGCAAAGAAAGCACGCGAAGGTGTAATGGAGTTCCTTCTGATGAATCATCCACTGGATTGCCCTATTTGTGATCAAGGTGGTGAATGTGATCTCCAAGATCAATCCATGGCCTTTGGATCTGATAGAGGCCGATTCACTGAAACAAAAAGATCAGTAGTTGACAAGAATCTTGGCCCTTTAGTCAAAACTGTCATGACTCGTTGCATTCAATGCACCAGGTATAAATAATCTCATTGCTTACCATTTAATCTTCAACTTTGATTATTAATCCTGTTGACTTTCGTTGACCAGATGCGTGAGATTTGCAAGTGAAATAGCCGGAGTCCAAGATCTTGGGATGTTGGGACGTGGAAGTGGAGAAGAAATTGGAACATATGTTGAGAAACTTATGACTAGTGAACTTTCAGGAAATGTAATCGATATTTGTCCTGTAGGTGCCTTAACTTCAAAACCCTTTGCTTTCAAAGCAAGAAATTGGGAGTTAAAAGGAACCGAAACCATCGATGTCACAGATGCTGTTGGCTCCAACATCCGTATCGACAGTCGAGGCCCCGAAGTCATGCGCATTGTCCCACGCTTAAACGAGGTACTATATTTCTCACCCCCACAAAATGACCATTTTACCCTTCCACAATTTCTGAAATCGATTTCTTAACCTCACAGGACATTAATGAGGAATGGATATCGGATAAAACCCGTTTCTGTTATGACGGTTTGAAGAGACAGAGACTCCGTGATCCGATGATTCGCGGTGCTGATGGCCACTTTAAACCGGTGAGCTGGCGGGATGCTCTTGCTGTGGTAGCGGAAGTTCTCCACCAAGTGAAACCGGAAGAAATTGTCGGGGTTGCTGGAAAGTTAAGTGATGCTGAATCCATGATGTCGCTCAAAGATTTCTTGAACAGAATGGGATCAAATAACATTTGGTGTGAAGGAAATGGGAAGTATCTAGATGCCGATCTTCGTTCTGGATATCTCATGAACACTAGCATAAGTGGTTTAGAAAAAGCCGATTGCTTTCTTCTTGTTGGAACTCAGGTAAGTAACATATTTTACATAATATACTTTCATATTATTTTATTTGGATGAATTGGTTTTATAATTACTATTTTTGGATTTTGGATCTCTAGCCACGTGTTGAAGCTGCAATGGTGAACGCGCGAATCCGCAAAACAGTCCGAGCCACGAAAGCCAAAGTCGGATACATCGGTCCGCCAACCGATTTCAACTACGACCACGACCACCTCGGCACCACTCCGGAAACCCTAGCCGCAATCTTGGACGGCAACCACCCGTTCTCCGCCGCCCTCTCCACCGCTAAAAACCCCGCCATCATCATCGGCGCCGGAATCTTCGACCGCCAAGACACCGCCGCGATCCTCTCCCTCCTCAACTCCCTCTCCGCCAAATTCAAAAACCTAATCACCCCGGAATGGAACGGCCTCAACGTCCTCCTCCTCAACGCCGCCCAAGCTGCCGCCCTCGACCTCGGCCTCACCCCGGAATCCGACTCCGGAATGGAATCAGCCAAATTCGTTTACTTAATGGGAGCCGACGACACTAATTTAGACGATCTTCCAAAAGACGCGTTTGTGGTCTACCAAGGGCATCATGGGGATAAAGGGGTTTACAGAGCGAATGTGATTTTCCCTTCGACTGTTTTTAGTGAGAAGGAAGGGACGTATGAGAACACCGAAGGGTGTGTCCAACAAACTGTGCCAGCTGTCCCGACTGTTGGTGATGCGAGAGAGGATTGGAAGATCATAAGGGCGCTTTCGGAAGTTTGTGGGGTCCGGCTACCTTACGATAGTATTAGTGGGGTCCGGTCTAGGATTAAGAATGTGGCGCCGAATTTATTGCGGGTTGATGAGCGGGAGGCGGCGGTGTTTTCGGGGTTGTTGAAACCGGAGGGGAGTGGGAAGGTGAGCGCGGTGCCGTTTGGTGTTACGGTGGAGAATTTTTATATGACGGATGCGATTACAAGGGCTTCCAAGATTATGGCGCAATGCAGTGCTTTGTTGGCTAAGAAATGAATGAGGGGAGTTGTTTGAGAGAATGTAAGATGTAATAAAGTGGCCTTCACTTTGAGTTTGAGAGCATTGAATTTGAAACTTCATTTTTATACTTTTTCTGTTTGACAAGAAATATTATGCTTGTAAAAATACTGTGCCTTTAGCCGAAGGAAGTTATTATGGTCATAAATGGGGGGAAAACACAGTTGTTTTTGTAATGTAAGGAGTATTTGATTTTGATGTATGTTTTGGTTTTGTTGCTACTCATCTTCGAACGTCATGATGAAAATGTAGTTTTTGTTTTGTGTTTTGACTATTGAGACTGATTTTGGGTTCATAAAGCTTCAATTTATTTCGTAGCTTAAACACAACAAAACTGCAGTCATACTTTTACACTCTATGTTAAACGTATTTTGTTTGATTCTATTATAAAAGGTTTTAGTCTTTTAGATAAAGCGGTTAAAAAGGACTTTTTAAGTGCCAAATTAATATATTTAGTCTTTCTTATATATATGCTTTATCATTAAACTTAAACTTAAATTAGATGTTCACCATTATGATCGATCGGTATATATTTAGTTTTTTAGCTTTTTTTTTTTTTGTATATGATTTACTATCAAACCGTGTCTTAGTCATTTTCTGTGACTAACAAAGTCCACTTCCAACACCACCATGCATCTCTCACATCCTACAACAAACACCACATACAAAAATAGTAAAATATATATTTGAGAAAGCTTGTAAATTTCCGTACTTTTGCGTCGAACTTTTTCAACCGTTGTGGTGGGTTTCATAATCTTATATATTTTTGACCAATTGATAAATATCCATTTATACGAAAATATCCAAGTCAAATTTTTTTTGAAGTGGGGGTCTTGACTTCTGAGGTTCTCGGTTTTGCTAGTGTAACCGAGTGTGAGGCTGATTTTTTTTTTTTTTTTTTTTTTTTTCAAGAAGTATTTTGGTGTTCCTGTTGGCTTGAATATGTCTCTGGCAACCAATTTTTGACAAGTTTTCTTCGAAGCTTAATGGTTAGAAAGCTAGCATGGTGTCTATTGGCCGGAGGCATATCCTTATTCATTCAGTTCTTGGTGCCTTGGGTATTTATTATCTTTCTCTTTTTAAAATGTCTATTAAAGTTGTAGAGTGTTTAGAAGTGGATACAGTTTTTTCTTTTCCCTCGGCGCTACTTGAAGAAAAGCCGTATGTCCTGGTTTAAGTGGAAACTTATTTTAGCCAATAAAGTTAGGTGCTAATCTTGAAGAAAAGCCGCATGCTAAAATGGAGATGGAGACTTGTTTCTAATCCTGATGCTTTATGGGCTCATATTATAAAGTTGATTCATGGTCGACATCCAGGTTTTAATGCCGATTATCGTTTGTCTACCAAAGGGGTTTGGTTGTCTATACTGATTCCATCATGAAATTACACTCTAAACATATTATTCATCTTTCCACCTTAGCGAAATCTATCAGAGATGGGAGAAATATCATGTTTTGGAAGGACGTGTGGGTGGAAGTGTTCCTCTCTTTGAGTTATTTCCTAGATTGGATGCTTTGGATGTCGATTCTAATTGTGTTGTTGTTGATAGGCGTCTGAGTAATAAATGGCATTGGTGTTGGAGATATGATATGAGAGAAGGTGCTAAAGTGCCTAATTTTCGGCCATGGTTGAGCTGATTACTACTATTCAATTTCGAGACTAAAGATTCTTGGGTGTGGAATTTGACTAATAATGTCAATGTCGATTTTTCGGTGAAAGATATGCGTGAGGTAATTGATGGCATGGTGTTACCTCATGTCATGGTTGAAACTAGATGGGATAGATTGGTATCAAAGTGACTATTTTTAGTTGGAGAGCTATTCCTAATCATCTTCCAACTAAATGACTTAATCTCTAGATGTATTGATGTTCCTATTTCTCTTTGTCCTATTAGCATGGATCAAGCGGAGAATGTTAATCATCTTTTTCTTGAGTGTACGCTAGCCAAAGCTTTGATTTAGAAATTCAATTGGTGCTGTGATATTGACATGTATAAGTTAAATTCAGTGGATGAGATATCTTTGTTCTTGGAAGATTCACTTAAGTATGAATATGAAAGATATCTTGAAAGTTATTATCTACACGAACTGGTTGTCCATATGAAACTTTAGAAATAAATGTGTGTTTGACCAATCAAGACCTATACAAGATAGGTTATTTGAAGATATTGTTGTTTTTTCTTTTAATTGGATGGTGCATCATAAACATAAATTCTCTATTTCGTGGAATTTATGACTCCAAAACCTCATTTTTAACTTTATGATGTAATAGTTCCATTTCGCATTTAGCTTCTTGCTAAGGCTTTCTTGTTTTTTATAAAAATTCATTCGTTCAAAAAATAAAAATATAAATAAAGTTGATGTGTCCCATAAATAAGTTAAAAAAAACTCTTTATTCAGGAGATCTATAAACTTTTTGGACTGATGACTTGTCGCTTAGATGTTATGAAAAAACTCAACAAACAAGTTCTACCATTATCGATGTTTTACGACTACCTTATACGTATTCAAGTCAATAACTTTTTCATAACTTTGGAAACACAAGTTATTTGTTTAACATAAAAAAACAAAAACAAAAAAAAAACCAACAAAAAAAGATGTTGAACTAATATATGGAGTTCATGAAACTTATTTTGCATTTCTTCGGTACCTATCTTGCGTATGACAAGGATATGATGATGAAAATTATCACTATGCGTATCATTATTCATAATATAATCATTGAGGATGAATGATAAACATACATTCACTATTATGATCCATTTTGGATTTCTAACTGACATGCCTACACACCAACAACGAAGAACCTTCACTGAAGATGATGAACAACCATTACAATAGTCTACTCAACAAACTGAATATCTATCTAGTTATATGATCAATAGGGTATAACTCTGTAAGAAAGAAGCTCATAACACTCTAAAAAGGATTTAATAGTGCATATAAGGAAAAAAATTCCGTATATGTGATTTAATAAGTATCACCTGTGGTCTAAACACTTTCAAGACCATGGTACACCTTATCAATTCCGCCTCCGGTTATCAACTCTCTTATCCTTCAACACAATCCATTTTCCTTAATTATTTCCTTCTAAAACATTCTGCAAAGCACCCAATGATTTTCCAGTTATAAGTTCAAGATCCACACAAAAGGGTTCATCAAGATTTTAATTATTCTTCCACATCTGTAGGTGGTAGTCGGAGATGAGAAAATGGTGGTGTTTCAATGTTGCTCGATTTTCTGCCGGTGAGATAGAGCTTAGATGATAAAATTTAGGGTTTCCAATATCCAATGGCATAGTGGTGATCGATGGATAAAGTGGTGGTTAATTTTTTTTTTCTGGTGAAAAAGGGTTGTGTAAGATATTTGTTACAAGATTTTCTACAAGCAATAGGGTTCGTGAGGTGCAGAGGGCCTAGTTTAGGTTTATATCCAACACATGCACAAGTAGATAGTCTATGAGAATTGATTTGTATACAACAATCTTTTGTCATATACAATAATGACATATTTTTGCATAACGTACAACCCTTATAAAACATAAATTATTATGTATGACAAAAAACTATACCATTAGCTCCTTATATAGTCTATAAGGTTTAAGACTTTAGGGCCCTTCCAATTTTTCCAATACCAAAACCAAAAATTGACAGATTTGAAGACGATGATTATCTTTTTTTTATTTATTTTTTAAAGGATGAAAACATCTCTATTATTTTTATAAATCTCCATTTCACATAAATTAGTCGTCACAATACAAAGAATGGGAAGGGAAATGGGCAATAAGCTTCGCCGTTAAACCTTCTTATATGATAAAACCAATTCTTTTAAAGACAACATACCTTGTAAGTTGTACCTTTTGACGCTCATTAAGACTATATTAATATTTATCTTAGATATCAATAAGTTGGAGTTCAATAAATGTAACCAACACTTATTCGGTCAATTACAATGGAGATTTTTAGTTTAATTTGGTCGATTAATTGGTTTAGGGTGTGTTAGATAAAATTAGCTTGTAGCGAATAGTTTGTAGCGTTTTGTTAAACACTACGTGAAGTAAGATTAATTTGGATTTGAATTGTTTTGTTTAAACAAAATTTAAAAGCTTGTAGTGCGACTATATCTTCAAAACACACACGGAATGTTTTGTTTGTTAAACGCAAGAAGCAAGAATCTCTCGAACACTCCGTACCGAATACGCCTTTAATTGATTAAATATCTTTGCGTTCATAACTTAAAATATAACCATACTCATAAAAAATCAAATCCTAAATTAATTAAAACGATGACGATAAAAGGAGGTGGTTGGTGACACAAGCTACCCTTTATACGCATGTAATTGACATAGTACACGTGTCGGTTCCACGTAACACCAGTTGTCTTCGCTTCTCTCATCTTTAAACCAAACAAATCCAGGTCTCTTGGTAATTCTCAACTTCCAGATACCACGCCGAAATTAACAAATCGAGAACTACGATATAACATCGTAAAAATGACAACTGAGATGGTGGTGCACAACGGTGGATGCCACTGCAGACGTGTGAGATGGCGAGCTCAATCACCACCCACCGTCGTTGCATGGAACTGTAACTGCTCAGACTGTTCGATGAGAAGAAACACTCACTTTGTTGTTCCTTTTGGAAGATTTGAGCTTCTTGGAGACTCTGAAAAATTCTTGACTACTTATACGTTTGGCAGTCAGTCAGCAAAGCATACGTTTTGTAAGGTCTGTGGGATAACGTCGTTTTATACTCCGAGATCCAATAAGGGAATAGCGATTACTTATAGGTGTGTGGATCCAGGAACGTTGAGTCATGTGGAGGTGAAGCATTTTGATGGGGTGAATTGGGAGAAGTCGCAGAACTCCGATGGTGGCCAAGGGTAGGTTTGATGCGTGAAGTGAGTGGAGTGGAGGCATTTGCGTAGGTTGTATGCTTCACTTGATGTTTAAGTGTGCTACTGGCGTATGCCGTATTTGTAGTGTGTACTTACATTTTGGAATCATGTTTTAGATGTATGCATGTGTTTTCTGTTGTTTGAAATAGTAATAATTTCTTACGATCGCATAATATAGATGATATTGTTAAATATCTTGCATTGCTTTCTGATATCAGTTATTAAGATATGTATATATATAGTAATATAGCCTTTATTATTTCGAAACTGGTTAGGGGTGTCATGTCAAAGAGTGAATGGTGAATTAATTATTTCATGGGTATGGATGCCGTGGGGACGTTGAGGTGTGGAGACTCCCATCAAAAGAACCTGCCGTGACAACAATGGGAGGCAGGGAGCCCAAGGGCAAAGCATCACGACTGAAATTTCAAGATATGTTATCTATTTATAAATCCTATCACGCATATTAATAAGAAACTTATTTAATTAATTCAACCGTTGGCAAGGATGATTAAATCATATAAATTTTGTCAGTCATTTTAGTGTCAGTGTAACCGATTCATTTTATATAATAAGATTTATATATGTTTCAAATGAGATTATATCTTAGTTTTGGTGGGATGTTCAGTCCACTAAGTAAATTATACCATTTGTTTGCAAATAAAACGTAATATAATGGTAAAAGGGGTATCGATCATCGGAGAAATGGTTGTATTCAATCACCAATGCAATCTAAAAGAACTATTGTAAATAAACTAACTAACTACAATTACACTAAAGGGGGGGGGGGGGGGGTTGATTACTTGAAAACTGAAAGATTTGAATAATTAAAAACTTGCAATTAATAAGATAGTGAGATGCTCAAATATTAGAGAGAGTTGGTTAACTAAGGCAATTCAACATAATGAACATTTGTGTGTTTATTATTACGATTCAACATAAAGCTTATCATTCATCCCAAATTGGTTATAGCAACCATGAAGCATGATATGCCAAGATTCCTCTTAGGTAGTATGGAGGTTGAGGAAGCCCACAACACACCTTCTTAATCAAGATCAAGGGTTTAATTGAAGCAATTGAACCCAAGAAGTTGATTAGCCTTAAGAATGAAGAAATCCCTAATTCCTAGAGGATGTCAATGCTTACACGTAGGGGTGAGCAAACCCGAACCAAGAAACCGAGAAACCGACAAAAACCGAATCAAAACCGACGGTGTGGGTTTTAAATTTGTAAAAACCGACTTTCCGGGTTCGGTTTCGGTTTTGCCCCCAGAAACCGACCCAATAACCCGAGAAACCGACCCCTCTTTAAAACCGAGAAACCGACCCAGCGAACCCGCAAACTCGATGCTTTTAAGTATTATTTTATGTTTATATATATATATATATATATATATATATATATATATATATATATATATATAAATAAGAAGCTTAAGTGTTTTTTTAATTATTTAACTAATTGTTACATTTCTGGAAAATGGGTTCAAACCCAAAACCCATGGGTTTAAACCCAAAAATCGTAAGTGTATGGGTTGAACCCAAGAAACCGAGAAACCACCCAAACCGATATTAGAAACCGAGAAACCGAACCGACCAGAAACCGATCATTTACGGGTTGGGTTGGGTTGGGGTCCAAAACCGACCCAAATCGACCCATGCACAGCCCTACTTACACATCCATAAATGAGTTATGATTCATAAACTAGAGATGATTTTTACCATCATAAAGCTCATGTTCTATGTCAATTCAATGATTTAATACAAAACCAAAGAAATAAACTAACATTAGCTCATTCAAGTGCCAAGCTCATGATCAAACCATTAAACAAGCATAAGAAATATGATCTAGAACCATAAACATAAGATAATTGATAATCTAGCATGAATCCTTCAAAAACCCACAAACATTCAAAGGTTTTAACCAAAGTTAACCAATATAGAGAGTTTAGCTACTCATGGCAATAAAAAAACAATCACAAAAGTCTAAATGCATAAAGAAACTACTAATATCTTGGAAAGATGAAAAGAAACGAGTCTTCAAGCTCCAAAATCGCCTCCTACAGGTCTCCAATGGTGAAAAATCAAGAATGTAGCTGATGGATCTGATCCCCCAAGGTTATGGTGTGCCAAATGACCAAAATTCCCAAACTGGGCAGTTGCGCGGGTACCCACGCGATGAAAATTCCACCCGCGCATGTGTTGCTGTAATGCTATTGGCTCTTCAATCCTCCACTCCACCCTTCCACTACCAAAGATTCCTTTGGTCCCCTCTATATCCATGTGATTTAAACCAACCAATCATCATTTAGCTTCAAATATGGATGCACCAAGCCCAAAAATAGAAGTTTATGACCTATGTTCACAAGCCCACATCATCCAAGCCTTTAGCTTTTTAAGCCAAAATCTTCTTTGGTGGATCCGCCAAGCCCAATAATGCATCGGAAAGCCCACTAAGCCCAACTCCAGTCAAACGGCAACCGCAATGAGCTCCAAAATCCTGCAAAATTTCTTATGCAAAATAAAAAGTCTCCGATACGATCCATGAAAAAGAAAATAAAGAATATACAATGCAAAACTAATTAAAAAGAGCTAAAAATCTAAAATAAACTAATAAAAATAAGGAAATAAAATAAGTTATCAAATTTTAATACAAGGTTGGAGGTGTATATTAATCTAGATTGATCCCGGTACGACCAAAAGAGTGGGGTCAAGAGGGTGACACCCTCTTATGGGGTTCCAAGGGGCAACGTCTCTTAATAGGTGTCCTGCTACCGGGTCAGCGGGTTAGAAAAAAAAATACAAATTTACTTTAAGGACCTTAATGGAAATTGTTGAATTTTCGAGGGTTTCACTATAAATTTGTGTGTTTATCCAACCATTAATTGCCTTATCTGAATGCAGTTGTTTTTAATTCTTATAAGAATTTTCTTACGTTTTTGAAACATACGAAATATATATATATATATATATATATATATATATATATATATATATATATATATATATATATATATATATATATATAGACACACACACATACACACACTATTCTCTCTCGTTTTGATCAAGTTTTTTGTGCCTAGAATTTTAATTGTTCCTTTAAAGATGATCCCATATAAAATTTCTCGTAACTCAGACATATGAGAGAAATACTGATTCGGAAAGTGAACCAACACGATCCTAGAAGAATCTAATGATCATATTCTGTTTTCTACCTTATTTTTCTAACAAACTTTTCTTTCTTTGTTTCTTTGTTTTGTTTTGTTTTGTTTTGTTTTGTTTTTTCATATTAAATTCGTTTGTTTCAATTGTAACTCGATACGATTGAACCACATAAACTTTTGTGTTTTTTCTTTTTGTATATTAAATCAGCGGGCTTCAATCGTAACTTGATAAATGGTATTAGACATATAGTTGGAGACAAGAAGGCGATGATCAATGAATTTGTCTTTTGGAAGTTAAAAGTTTACTTGGAAGATACATATCGATGATCATTTATATATACCAAAAAAGCTCCATAGTCAACTCAGGGCATAACACCATAATATAAAGCAAGAAGATTGGGATACGTTGAATTGACATGCCCATGGTCGTTATGTTAAAGTTTGCGAAATTATGTTGCTTATATTATTGTCAATGGGACAACTATGTCTATAATGATCAAGGCATCGTCTAACATGTATGAAAAGTCGTCTATTACAAATAAAGTTTTTCTGATTCAACTAGCAGCCAACACAAAGATGAAAAAAAAGGATGTTTGTGATAGATCATGTAGACGAATGTAGTTTTATTAGCTTATGTATACTATATTGAATTCAATGATGAACCACATGTTGGATTAAGGTGTCTTAGCCAATAAATGAATTTGTATATTCTTGAATTAGAAGCAAAGTCTTTTTTAGGTTACTCTCATAATCGATAATTAAATAGAATAACTTTTGGAGAGAGACTGATTTGTTAATTTATTATATGATTAATAAATTGTGACAAATGATTTATTAATATATTATATGATTAATATATTAATTTGAAATAACAATAATTGATTAGAAATTGATTGGGATTAATTTCGAGTTAATTAAAATTAATTGGAATTGTAGAGACTAAGCTGTAATCGTTCAATAGTTGAGCAAAATAAGTTTTCTAGAACCTTACATTGCTGGTTTTGGCTATGTGTATTAGGGTTTCTAGATTAATCCTATGAGATAATTAAGGAGTTGAATAATTATTTAATTTAAAATATTATTATCATATATTCAAATTAGGGTTATCCAAAGTTTTCCTATCAGCTATTAATAGGACCCATAGGGTCTCATATTTTCCAATATCCATACTACTCTTAAGAGTCAAGTTTTCTCTCTAGCCTTCCCCCTCCTCAAGTTTTCTAGTTATTAGAGTTTTGGATACAAGCCCTTAGAGGCATCCAAACTTTTGGTGCTTTCTTTCTAAGGTATTCAAAGGAAGATTTTGCTGATTAATTGCTATATTAATCAAAATGTATGTAACTCTAAACCTTCTTGTAATTTCGATTAAAGTAGGGTTTCCTAGGGTTTCTTGATATTCATACTTTATAGCTATTAATAGAGAAAACATGGATCCTTTCTAGGTTACATGTGGACTTAAGGGTTTAAGTGTCTTTCCGCCACATGAATTTTTTTATAACCTAGAAAAATCATCACAAGTACAAGAGTTATTATAATATACATTCATTGTCAGAGAAATGATTTGGCTTATATACATTCATTGTTAGAGAAATGATTTGGTATTATTACAACATACATTAGTTTATCCGAAACAACAAAGGTTACCTTTGAAATTATTCATGATTTGATCTCAAAGAGAACATATCTATAAAAAGAACGCATATAAGTATTCTAGTTCCTTATTGAGTACAAAAGATAGGGGTAGGAAATTTAACACATGACATGAAAAATGGAAAGAAAAAGATCCAGAAAAAGATTTCATCAAATTACATGGAAAGCATAATACACTAGAGTTTCAAACATGTTGGGTACTTTAGGAACTAATACACAACACTTGCAGTAAACAAAGGGAAGAAAGATGTGAATGTTGCAGCCAATTTGTTTCATGATGCCTTGATTTATGTGTATAATGTATGATTGAATCATGGACAATAGATTCATGTGCATTATTCTACACCATTATGTGTAAGGAAGAGATGTAGAATTTCAAACATTACAATGTTAAAGTCTCACTAGTAGGTGATAAGAGTGTTCATACTATAAGTACTGAACATGTTTTCCTAAGAATGTTAATATTAGTAGGAAAGTTTAGGATATGAAGGTTATCACATTGACTTTGGAGGTTACCGATAAAATATGACAAAGGGAAACATGTTGATTGCTCATAGTCACAAATGGGAAAAATTATATATGGTTGAAGTACCTGGAGCAAATACAGCTAATAAGTGCGTTGACATGTCTACTTTGTAACAACAAATACTTTCGCATATATATGAATGGGAAGAGTATTCATATGTTGGCTTCCAATGGATTAATTTTGGATCAAAAGAGTGTGTTAGTTTTTATGGTTTGTGCATACTTGGAAAACATAACAATGTTACTTTCTCAAAGATGGGCACGTCAACCAATATTTAGAAATTGAAGTTAGTTTAAATAATGTTTTCGATTCTTATCAGTTGTATTGATAGGATGTAATAATATATCACAATCAATGATTCCACTAAGAATGTGTTTTTTAAAGAACAAATATGTTTTCACTACATTTAAGAAATAGAAAGTGTTCGGGATTATTGATTAAAACAATTTAATAATCAAAACACAATAGAAGCAAAAATAAGTATTTTAAAATTTTAATTCTTAAATGCCATAATCAATTAGAACAAACTAGCTCAGCTTTTACATCCATAGGATGTTCATAATGATACCTCAATGATGTTGGAGAGTAGTTATTAAATCATATAAATTATACATGTGATCTACACAAAATAGGAACAAACAACTATTAGCCTTCCAACATATTAACATCATAGTACCTAGGTACTAAAGAGAGAGAGGTTTTTCTTGTTTCCTTACTGATATTGATTATGACCACAAAAAATAGTTTTCTGAGAAATGATAAAACTAACCAAAATCCTTAATTACACGTTATTTTTTAGCCAAAAATTAGCATTTATCCTAACCTAGCCATCAAAAGCGTAAGCCAATGAAATGGTCTACTTTTTTTTTTTGCCGAAATGGTCTACTCTTTCACATATACACAAGGGGAAAAATCATTTTTGTAAAACAAAACTGTAGACCATTTTATGGTTACGGTTTCCTCTCGATAGTCTATTGTTTCCCAAATCGTACACCAAAAATGATCTACTGTTTCAACCAAAACGATTTCTTTTTTTTTGGTGGTATTTGACTACTATTTATTCTTGTCTTTTCTTGTTGATTGTTTGGAACATTATCAATATACTATATTTTTAATACAACACTTTTTATATCAATTCATTGAAATTATTAATTATCATATGTGGTATATATATATATATATATATATATATATATATATATATATATATATATATATATATATATATATATATATATTATGTATATATGCACATTATTTCTTTCTAGGTTGATTCATCTTGACTTTCTCATCAAATATTGGGTTATAATGATGCTACCCTTTTTAATGAATTTAATGAATTGTTAAATTCAACCACACAATAAAGTTAGAAAGAAATAATATGCATATAGCCATATATACATATCACATATGATAATTAATACTTTTAATAAATTGATATAAAAAGTGTTGTATTGAATATGTAGTATATTGATAACGAACCAAAACAAATAATAAGAAAAAAATAACTATGAATAATAGTCAAATACCCCAAAAATACGAAACAATAGCTTTTTGGCTGAAATAGTAGACCATTTTTGGTCTACAGTTTGAAAAATAATAACCCATCGAAAGGAAACCGTAGACCATAAAATGGTCTATTGTTTTGTTTTGCAAAAATGATTTTCTTTGTCCTTATATACATATGCGAAAGAGTAAACAATTTCATTGGTCTACTAATTTGATAACTAGTTTGAGATAAATACTAATTTTTTTGCTAAAAACTATTTTGTAATCAAGGATTATAGTTAGTTTTTTCGTTTTCTCTAGTTCTTTTTGTGTTTAGCTGCTCTCTAGTTTTTTTATGTTTAGCTGCTAGCCTTTCTTAAATCCATTTTACCAACTAAAACTATAAACCTAAAACCCATTTTAAGTAATTACCAATTAACCCGACATTAGTTAATTTAATAATTTTACTTAACATAAAATAAACTATTGATCATTTATTCCGCTTTTGATCACAACTATTAAATAATTAATATACTATTTCTTTTAAGTTGATAAATATTAAATTTATATTCTATAAATATTATTATTTTTTATTTCTATTTATGCTTTGAGTATATTACACTACATATTTATGGCCACAAGTACAAACCATGTGTGGCTCATAGCTCTAAACGAATCAAAAATGTGTGGCTCTTTGCTTTTTATTATACTTAACGTAATAAACCATCATCTTTTATCCGAAATTGAGACCGATAATAATAAACTAAATGTTGATAAATGGTGGAGTTATTTTTTTTTTATCATGTATATGTTTTTTGCGAATCACCAAGACAGCTAAAACTGAACAAACATAATGCTAAGTATTTAAACAATTGAGAATCGAGATAGAAGAATAAAAGATAAATGCAACGTTTCAGTTTTCATCGCACTGATGTGTCCCATGCGTTTTGACTTCAACAATCAAGATTGCTCACTGTCATGTGATGTGACCTATCAGACAATTTAATAATGAACTAATTGAGATTTGATATTTATTAATATTGGGTTAAGTTTGAAAATATATGACCCTTTATCCTTGGGGTCCTAAGCCCCAACTTAAAAAATTATAAGGTTGATCCCCCCTATACACAACTACAACTGGCATTTGGCCACAAAAAAAAAAAACCCATCACTATAGACCGTTTATGACGGTTTTTTATTCAATATGTAAGAAAGAGTTGCATCATTAAAGATAATTTATGGTGACGTTTAATTGTAGTGATTATAACTTATAAAAATCGTTACTATAGGTAAAAGTTATCACCATAGAGTACCAGTTCTTGTAGTTTTTTTTAATTATTTTTTATAACCATCATCATGAACTACTTTCCCTCACAAGTTGTTTTGTTTTCATAAATGTTGTTGATTTTCAGTTACACGTAATATATTAAAACATGACCATAAACTAGTATTAGTTCCTTGTTTTTTCATTTGTCATGACTAATATTGACTTTTATTGATACGTAATATAGTAAACCATGACCATAAACTATTTTAGTCACACGTTTTATTCGTTTGTCATGATTACTATTGATTTTTATTGACATAATATATTAAATAGTTACCATAAATTATTATTAGTCACATGCTTTTTCGTTTGCCACGACTACTATTGATTTTTAGTGACATTTAATATATTAACCCATGAACATACATTGCTTTTTAGTCACATTTTTTAGTATGTCATATTATTAATGACACGTCAGCTTTGTTACCGGATTACCTGTTAATTTCAAGCAAAATGACTTGGTTGACAAGTCATATATGAGTTTAATGGTTTATTGCGCAAAAAAAATAAATTTAGTGATCAAATCAATAAATACCAAAAGTTTACTGTGTTAGTGTGACATTTTCTTTAGAGTGACTTCCCGTTAAAAAAAATAATAAAATAAAATAAAATGTAAAGTGTTTTTTATGAAATTTTCATTTCATTTAACTCATTTGCTTTACAGTTTTTATTATTTAGTATTCAGCATATGAATAGTTTTTATTAATTATCAAATTCTCTTAGATGTGTTTTCAGCCTTAAAATCGCCCAAAGTAATAATTTTATTATCAATTTGATGCCAAAGAAAACAACAGAATACTTGATCAGCTTAGTGACAAATAATATTATAATAGTCTCTCTTATTGGTGATGTTAACATGTAACCGAAAAGTCATATTCAAGCATTTGAATTATACAATCGACCAATTCCTAAATGTATACTAAGCAATAATGAAGAACAATATTCGAGCACTTACATACATGAATACAAGTGGCTTCTTATAACTAATACATGTATGTATTATTACTTTGACTTTTGAAATTAAAGATAAAATATTAAAACGTCTAAGTGTCATTTCGATGAAAATTCCAATCTCCGGCCATCGGAATATGCTTTTTATTAGCCTTCCTCCTTCGTTCAGTCGCTAAACATACATTCTCCACCACATCACCTTTAACTGATCCACATAATTCATACATTGGTCGACACCATTTCCTTTGTGTGTTTATTCTCTTAGCTTTTGTTCCCCTAGAATCCTTCTCCATCAATGGCACAATTCTCCGACTTCCAGCAACATGAACACCATCAACGGATTTACCACAATAATACTTGTCACAACTGAACTGTAGGTAGCGTTCAATATCCTTTGATATCCGTTCTATTTCATACTTATCAAGAAGAGAACTATCAGTAGAAATAGTAGAAAATAGAGGGTTGTTAAGATGTCGTGTTGAGACCCTTGTATGATCTTCATGCGCTTCATTCATTGCTTCTTGCTTGTATCTAGAAGACCCAACAACAAGATCACATGATCCTGTATAATTGATCTTGGATACTGTTGTTTGCTCGGATAAATTCCATGCTGCTACTTTTACGAGAACTAATTCGTTGGAATTTTCCTCGGTGTGTTCTTTTATGGACATGATTTGATTGAAGCGTAGGAATTGAGAAGATGGTTTGGATTTGGATATGTGTGTAGCCCGAAGCTTTTAAGGGTTGAAAGATGCCACTTTGAAGGCCAATTTTGTGTTGGGTCTTTTGATAAGTGTTGATTGATAAGATGGGGTAATATAAGGGTTCAACTCATACAAGATACAAGTCATGGATGTAACATTTTGAATGCTGATTTTTTGTTTATTAATTAGGAACTTGGACCCCACTTTTCAAGGTCACAATCACTTGTAAAGTAAAAAGTTTATGTTGCAGTCTATTATGTCCATGATATATTATGATATAAATGATATATTGTGATATAAATGATTAGTGGTGACCAATTCTGATAATGATTTGGATTTGATATATCTACAACATATATCTGATATACAAGAATGTATGTTAAAGAAATTATAATATTTTGTGATAATTGATAAGTGATGATACATTTGATAAAAAGTTGGATTTTGATATATCTATATGATATTTATTTGATCTACGTACAATTACAATGGATATTAAAGCATCTGTAATTTCGGTTGCTCAATTTAATGGCTATAACATGTATACATGTTATTGTGGATCAACCTACAAGGACAAGAAAAATAACTTTTGTTATAAATTAGTTATTCATTTGATTCATTCATGCTAAATGTTAAGTATCAAAAAACAAACAATGGACCACCACAAACAATACAATATAAAACAAAGCAATTTCAAATGTTTGAAATAACGCTTAAAAATTAAAATGTTTAAAAAATATATATTTGTACGGAAAGTGATACATATACAATAATTTTTGTCATACACAATAATTTATGTTATAGAGATTTATATAATATACAAATTAATGAATTATATAATCCTCTAAACTTTAAAACATAAATTGTTTGTGTATGACAAAAAGATATGTATTTCCTACTCATTATATGATCAAGATATATGATTGAAATCACAAATAAGTTAATGTCTTAATAGTAAGGTTTTGTTTGTTTTGTTTTGTTTTGTTTTGTTTTTTTGTTTTTCTTTTTTATATAAAAAAACTTTTCAGACCTCTTATTGTTGTGCGATACAGCACACACGCAACACTTTTCATTATCAAGCTGTTTGTTTTTAGAAATCTTCGGAGTAAAAAACATTTACATGTGTTTTGTTTGGGACAACACTTGTATTGCATCTTCCAACATCTTTTTTTACTGAAATCTTGATGAATATTAATTATATATTGTTGAAATCTTACTGAATTTTTGTTTCATCTTCTTTTCTCGTGTTTTTTTTATTCTTACTGAATTATTTTTTTCGATATTTTTAATATTGAATAATGATAATTTCTTGCTGAAATATCATTATATTTTGCTATAATATCGTTATTTTTTTTTGCAGAAATATCATAAAATATTGTTGAAATGTCATACATTATTAAATTTTACGTATTAAAAAACTATTCTCAGTATATAAAATCAATTTATTTTAATTTTTTAATATCTGTAGCAGCATGCAGATGTTAAAAAACAAATTTCATTTTTATTATAGTCTGCAGTCGTTTGATCCGTCACTTCTGCTGCAGAAGCTTGCAGAAGTGGTTCGCAGACTTCATGAATATTTGTTTAAAAAAAAAACAAACAACACCTAAATCTAATGACACTCTAAATAATCAAGATAACTTTTTTTCTTCTTGGATTGAAATGGTTTAAAGGGTGATTGCCACATATTAGTAATTTTCGAATTCGTAGTAAGTACATGGCTTTTCTTTGCAAAACTTTTAAACTAAGCCAAGGAAAAAAGTGGGTTTCTTAGTAATGACAAAGTGAGTAATGGCATCTTTAGTTGAGCAACTAATTAGAGTTGAATAGAATGTAGAAAAAGTTATCATATAATTTGATTTCACAGTAGATCAAGCATGCTAAGGGATTCCACCATGACGACAACACTTATGTACTCATGAGTCATGAATGGAAGGATCACAAGAATATTTTTCATTTTAGTCTATGCCTATTCTTTTCTCCAGTCCTTCTTTGTTTTTATTTGTTTGTTTTTTTTTTTTTTTTTTTTTTTTTTTTTCATAATTACTCTATAAATTCAGATTGCTTGCTAGTCGTTGCATGAGCTTCACAAATCACACTTCAGCTATTTGTTGCTTTCCTAGTTATTGTTTTATCATAACTGTTATGTAATGTTTTTATAGTTATTTTAATCTTCATAATCATTATCTAAGAAAAATATTGTCTATTATAAGGGTTATTTTCTTGTTTTCACCCCTAGACCAAAATACAATTGGATTGGGCCTGAGATTATCGATCTCGTTGCAGGTGGGCCAAGAGAAGTGTCCCTCGATCCAATGATATCTATCTCAAGCTTTGCTCCTCGTCAAGGTAATATTCATGTCCATAGATTAAATTTTAATATTTTATCGATTGATTGATTTTGTTTTCATAGAACGAAAACACTTATACATTATGCATATACTTTTGATTTTTTTTTTTTTTTTTTGGATTTCATTAGCTTATGGGTTCCTAGTTAAGATGGCAGGAAGCAGTGAAGCAACTTCAAGGCTTTCATTCTCAATAGGCTCTTTGTGAGCACAGTCAGCAAGCCTCCGATTTCTCTATCTCGTTTGATTTAATTTGTGACCTTTTAATTGGTTTCCAAACATTTACAAGTCGAAAACCACTAGCTTCTTCTTGTGTTGTATGTCTATATATTCAGCCATTTTTGCAATGCCCTATGTGTATCAGACCACTGAAAACTACAATTTACACAGCCTTAACATCACAAAGTATAAAACTAAGGGTCTAGTTTTTGACTTTTGAGATTTGGTATTGTTGGGTATATTGATTGAGGTGTTTAAAAGAGTCTTTTAGGCACATTTGTTGCTTAGTTGGTATAAAATTTAGAGTAAAGTAGAGATAACATGATATTTTTTAAACAAAATGGGTATATATAGGTTGATTTTTACTCATAGTGGCAATGCATTTAACTGCATTTTGAATTGTCTTTATTTGATTTTTCACTCGGAATTGGTAGTATTGATCCCAAAAAAAATGAGGTTATTCAAGTTGCCATGAAGTTCAGGTAAGAAGTTTAACCAGAATGAAGTTTCATGATAGTGACCACTCGAGCGACGAAGAGGAAGACATTATTGAGGATAGGGTCTAGATACCGTTGATGATAGTTATGATTAAGAATTTACTAAAAATGGTTGAAATTATAAGTTCTATTGAGAATAGAGATCCAAATGAGAGGATGAATTGTAATGTGTCGGGTATGAATAAGTGGATGGAAGGATGGTGGATTATTGTAGTGAATATGATGCTCATAACTTATAAAGAACTTGTTCGATGGATAGATGTTGCTCACACAGACCTGGTTGGATGCTAGTATGAGAAAGCTTTTGACTCTCTAAATTGGTCTTATCTTGATGATAGTAAGAGACATAGGGATATGGTGATAAGTGGAGAGGATGGATTCCTTCTTGTCTTATTTCCATGGCTTTTGTCTTTGTTAATAACTCTCCTACTTCTGAATTTTGCAATTAAACATGGTCTCAAGCAAGGTGATTCATCATTTCGGCTACACCTTTTGTTGAGGCATATTGACTACCGTGCGATGTTGATTGATGCCTTTCTTTACACTATGTTGGAAAATTTCTCAAAAAAAATCAGTATGATTCTCCATAATGGTATGATTCATCATTTTGGCTACACCATTATGTTGGAAAATTTCTCAAAAAATATACATTACGTTTTTGAAAATTTTGATGGGTAGCACTGTTGTTACAACCAATTGGGTCTGCCGTCAATGTTGCCCAATAGTTAGATTTTATGGTTATAAGTATTATTGTAATCACTTTCAAAACAATCGAATCGTAGAAGAGTTCTCCGTTTCTATCCAAGGATGTAGGTCACATCGATCGAACCATGTTAATTATCTGTGTTGTTTTATTATTTTTTCCAGGCCGCTTGCATAACACTAATAAAGATGCTTTGTTGGATAGAGTTGTTTATCAATCATTTATTCGGTTGTTAAATAGAGGGAGAAACCTAACTTATACTATTTCTGTGATCTAATTTGTCTAGCTTTTTAATATAATTCATTCATTCACAAAAAAAGACATTCACTTAACAACAAAAAATTTATTCTCTTTGCGAGAAACACAATATGAACCTCGTGTCAAGTTACAAAGTACAACCCTTATTAATGGAGATTTTGATTCCGGTTAACAAGTTTTTAGCCTCAAAATACAGTTGGTTGGTGATATCTTTGTGATTGTAGGGAATAATAGTTGATAAAATTATATTGTTCTAATAACAATGTGAACGTTGGTTTCGATCTTTTGTCACCATATGCTTGTTTTTGTTCGTATTTTGGTTCATCAATGCCCTATTGTGCTGTCAAAGATAGTTTCATAACCGTATATAAACATTTTAAAATGTACAAAAAAAAAGTTTTAAGCCAACCCCAACCCTAAACAACCCATATATATTATAATGTTAGTATTATCCAATCCACCAACCGCACACTTGTCTAAAGTATAAATAGTTTTTTTTAATGGCTGGAATGATTTTATATAAAATCAAGCTAGCAACAAACTAGCATAAACAGAAACAATGAAAGTTTCAAAAAGTACAAACATTAATCTCTTAGTTCACCCAATCATGTGAAAAATGTGCAAAAACGTAAATCGCAAAAACAAACAAAATGATGATAAAAATGAATCTTTATTGTGCGTCATCAAAAGGAATACATCAAAAGAAACAACAACACAATACGAATCGATGAACCCAAAAATCACAAAAACAAACAAAATGATAATAGAACTGAAAACCAAAACCCTTCACATTGTTATTAAACGTTATTTCCAACAAACACTAGGGAGAAATCACCAAACAAACTGCATTTGCTGTTAAAAATTGAAAGCCAGAAGCAACTAAAACAGAATAAACAAAGGCACACACTACTTTTAACAATAATAAACAGAAGGATCTTTTCCCAACTCTAACAGAAATCTCCCCAAAATACTTCACGTTTCACGTTCACAACAAAAGGGTAGTTTCGGCAATCATCGCAGTAACCACATACGGGTCCATGTTAGAGGCTGGCCTACGGTCCTCAAAATACCCCTTCCCTTCCTTCTCAGTGTCCCTCCCAACACGAATCGAAGCACCACGGTTCGCCACCCCCTGTCACAAGATTTTAACATGTTAGTAATACTGTCAGTGTCCCACATCAGTTAGACACAATCTCATCTGTATATTTATTGTCAATGTCTCACATTAGCTAGACACAGTGACATCAACTAGCTATACACAATCTCATCTACATATTTGTTGTTGATATCAACGTCTCACATCAGCTAGACACAGTGTCATCTGTTTATCTGTTACGAAATATGAAACGGTATTTGTTTGTGACGTACCCATTTAAATGTGTTAATATCGGCTGTCTCGTGGCGACCGGTGAGCCGACGTTCATTCCCTTCACCGTAGGCAGCAATGTGTTCTCTGTGCCTCAAACCCAATTTCTCTATAGCTTTCTTGATGACTTCATATCCCCCCTCTTCTCTCATTGATTTTGTGCTGAAAATTGCAAATGGGTGTGATCAAGATTATGAAAAAAAAAGTAATTTTTAAGTTTCAACATTTTTTTATGTAAGTTCGCCGGAAAATACCTGTAGTTGGTGTGAGCTCCGGCACCATTCCAGTCACCTTTAATGGGTTTGGGGTCAAACGAAACCACGACTCCAGCAATCTCGGTGATCCTCTGTTCAGAAGAAAAAAAAACAGAATTTTTCGCATCACGAACAGATACATAGAAACATAAATCGATCTATATATAATATCACCAAACTTTTGTACCTCAAGAATATAACGAGCAGCCCAGATCTCATCGCCGGCAGAGATTCCGACAGATGGTCCGACCTGGAACTCCCACTGGCCGGGCATCACCTCGCCGTTAATCCCACTGATGTTGATTCCGGCGTAAAGGCAAGCCTTGTAGTGTGCATCGACGATATCACGTCCAAAAGCCTTATCGGCACCAATACCACAGTAGTATGGGCCCTAATTTCATCAAAAGGAGAATTTTTCGTTAAAATTTATACAAAAATTATGAGAAAAAAGTAGATTTGAGGTCGCCGGAGGTTACCTGAGGTCCGGGGAATCCGCCTTGGGGCCAACCCAAAGGCCAGTTGATATCTTTCTGCAACAAAGTGTATTCTTGCTCGATTCCATACCTATTACATGAAATTGGAAACTATAAGCATCGAAATTGGAGTGGAGATGTCGTTTTGTGAAGTGAAATCGGGAAAATACCATGGGATTTCCTTCTCGACTTTGGGGTCGCTGAAGATTTTCGCCGCCGCATACCGCTTGTTGGTCGGAATTGGCTCGCCGGCGGGAGTGTATGCATCGCATATCACCTGTTTCATATGAAAACAGTGAAACCCCATCATGGGTCGTCATCTTTATGTAAAATTTAAACGTGCATAAGAACAAAATCTTGAAAATAATGTTAAAGTGTTAATTAATTAATAAACATAAAGTTTGAGTTTATAAAGCCTGTGGATACCATGTGTTTAAAGACTTTAAGAATAAAGATAGAAATTAAAAAAAATATATTATCTTTTTTATTTTAAAACTTATGATCAATTTTACCAAACACCCCACTACCTAACAAAAGAAATGATTGAAAACATACCAAAATGTTATTTCCACCCCTGAATGGATCCTTGAAAATAGCTTGAGGCCTGTTTCATTCAAGGAGAACAAGATTCTCATGATTTAAATTTTCAAAAATAGAATAAAATTGAAGATAATTCATACTATATAAAAGAAAGAAGACAAATACACACCAGACTATGACCTCGCTGTCCTCACCAGGAGCTTGACCAGTGCTCGATCCATCGTAATTCCATTTTGGCAGCTTTTTGGGATCAGTTACAGGTTCAGGAAGTGTCTAAAAGAAGAAGAACAAAGGAAAATCAATTGAATGACGATTAAGAAAAGATCGATTCAATAAAGAAAACACAAAGAAATTGACGTTTGAAACTACTTACTCTGGCTTTGCTTCGAAGATCCATCCCCGATCCACCGATCCTATAAGAAATTTCAAGAAATTTAGGTGGTGTTTGGATATAATAATGTTTTTCTTATGATGTTGAATACAAAATCAATCAAAACTACAAGATTATCATAGTAAGAATTGTGGAAATCCCTAATCTGTGTGCTTTTTGATGGTTGACTAAAAAGTCAACCTTTCAATTTGAAGATAGTTTATAAGATCAAAGGATGAAAAATCAAAAACCCCAAAACCCCAGATCAGAATCATCCGTCTTGCGTGTGTTTATGGTGAAGGTAAGTGTATATCATATTTCCAAGAGTTGACTTCTTCATTTTGATTAAAAGTTTAACACATGGAGTGGTGCTGATTAAATCGCAAAAATATAGATGAAGATCTAGTTGCTATGAGCATCGATAATCAAACAGATAACGAAAAACCCACATAGAATCCAAACATTAAAGGCGACGTTCATGGCGTAAAACAGGGGATTCAGGTCTTCTGATTCGAAACGTAAGAAAAAACTCAAAAAGTCAAGAAATCGATCACGAGTCGGATTAAAGAAACTAACCAGATGTATTCGGCGATAATTTTCGTGGTGGATTCTGTGAGGTTGAGATTGATTAAATCGTTGAGGAGGGCCATGTTTGAAAGAATTAATTACTCTCTCACTAAAATCTTTCCACTGTGTGTATGGAGGAGAGAGTAATGGAAGAGACGAGAAACGAAGGAGACGGGTTTGCCTTTTTATAGTGCAACAATCTCTTTGTTCACGAGACATTAAATCATATTTTTATAATTTAAATTATGTTTATTATCTCCAAAATATACCTTGAATAAATCAAACATTGTTGGCAAACCAATATTAAAAGGAAAAAGAATCAAGTAACGATGTGAATTCCAAGATTATTATTAATTTTTGAATCATATTTGGTAAAAAATTACATATTTGGTGATTTATTTGTGAAAATTAAATATCATTTAATTGGGTTAGGTGACTTTTAATAGGAGTATAATTTTTGTCAAATGATATACTGTTATTCCAAAAACTTTAGGGAAAACTTTTACAAAATAAAGGAACCGTTACAAAATAGCAGTTTGGATGGTAATTTTTTTTCTGGAGATTTTTATTATTTGAAAAAAATAAAGAAATTGCATTATCATTTGATAAAAAAAAAAAGTTTATTTAATGACTTTTTAATGTTTTTTTAATACTTTTTCTTATTTGATGTTCACATTTATTAATATCTTATTTTATATTCTTTATAGGGCTTTTGACATAAAAATCCCTAAGTTTTCAAAATTTGTTCGGTTTAGTCCCCACGACGAATTTTGGTGCGTTAATGCCCAACATTTTGGCTCTTTTTGTCAAAACCGCCATTTAGTAGGTCATCCGTTAATATCCGGTGACACACCTCTCATTTACTCCCATTATCTTGTCCGTTAGGCATCGAGAACACAAACTCTTTCCCAAAAAAAATGTACGTCTTCTCTATTTCTCCACAAAAATCATCATTGTCGCCCATATTTATTTGCATTTTCAAAGCTTTTTAGGGTTTGATTGTTATTAGAAGCTCGAGTAAAGAAGAAAACGATAATCAGTGTTGCTAGTGTATGTCAAGTAAAGAAGACGATCATCACAGGTTAGGTATTTACAGTTTTGGAATAAATTTTCATTTTTTCCTTTGATCTCTTAGTTAAAATGACGTTATGTAACCTTGATTTTATGTAGGAGTGAAGAATGGCTTCATCAGAGGAAGAATGGAATGATCCATTTGCTGTTTTGAACGAACCTTTTGTTGGGTTGAACGAGATGGACTTTGAACTACATGGTATTTACATGGACCATGAACCAGAGGATGAGTTCATGAGCACATTAGATAAGTGTAAGGATAATTTCTTGAATGTATTACTTAATGATGTTAATCTTCGTAATGCAAGTATGTCTGATGAAATGAGTGCACGAGTATATCATGAAAATGACTGGGAAAGTGATAAAGATGATGAGGAAGACGTACAACCTAAGTATAGGGTTCATGATCCCAACATCAAATGGGACAAGATGGAACCAAAACTTGGTGATATACTTGAATCCGCTGAGCAACTTAAATTTTGTGTTGCAAACTATGTTGTGTCCCATGGGTATCAAATATATTTTGCCAAGTGTGATAGTGGTAGAATTGTTGTAAAATGTGGGAAAAGAAATGAAGACAACCAATGCCCTTTTAGATTGCATGCTGCTTGGATGTACAAGGAAAGGTCATTACAAACCAAAACTATGACTAGGATCCATAAATGCTCTGGGTCATTCATGTTTGGTTCAATTATGTCTCCTAAATGGATTGGGAGACATTACATGACTGAGATTGCAAACAAGCCAAATCTTAAGCTTAGGGAGATGATAAGTGATATTAAACAGACATTTAGATGTGATGTGTCTATTGGCCAATGTAAGAGGGCAAAAAGAATGGGCAAAAGAGTTAATTGAAGGAAAGTTAACTGAGTATTATGCAAGAATATGGGACTACTCCTATGAGCTTTTAAGATCAAACCATGAGTCTACTTGCAAGGTTAGCATCATCGACAACCCTGATGGAAAGCGCTATTTCCACAGATTTTATATATGTTTTAAAGCTTTAAGTAGTGGATGGAAAAGTGGTTGAAGAAAAGTGATTGGTTTAGATGGATGCTTCTTGAAAGGCGAGGTGAAAGGTGAACTGTTGACAACAATTGGAAGGGATGTAAACAACCAAGTATATCCAATAGCTTCGGATGTTGTAGATGTGGAGAATAAACCTAATTGGACTTGGTTTTTAGAGCCCATACATGATGATATAATGTTGGATGGTAGTAGATGGTTGGTTATCATATCAGATCAACATAAGGTACTTTTAGTTGCTATGTTTTGTATTAATATACTATATAATTGAAATTTTTTGTATTAATATTCAATGTACTTATATGTTTCAGGGCTTATTAGAAGCTGTGAAAGACATTTTGCCACATGTGGAGCATAGACAATGTGCTAGAAACATTTATGCAAACTTTAAGAAGGCTTACACCAAATTATAATTCAAAATAATTTTATGGGCTTCAACAATGAGTTATGTAGAAGGAGACTTCAAGAAACATATGGATGAAATAAAGAAGCTTAGTCCTGGTTCATATGAGTATTTGATGTCCAAAAAGCCTAGAACTTGGTGCAGAGCTTACTATACTCTAGGGTTTGCATGTGAAGCAGTTGAGAATGGAATGTCAGAATGCTTTAACTCCATCATAATAGAAGCTAGGAAAAAGCCTTTGATAACAATGCTTGAGGAGATAAGAATCTACATAATGGATAGGTTTGCTCACATGAATGATAAGTGTAACAAATGGAAGTCCAATGTGTGCCCAAATATGTTGAAACAAATGAACTTTTTTGGGAAGTATATGAGGTATGTATTATTTATCCAATTGCATTTGTATTTTATAAATCAATGCTCTTATGTTAATGTTTTTAAATTTATGTGACAATTTCAGGTTTTGGATGGTTATTCGTAGCCAAGGTTCAGTATTTGAAGCTAGGTTCAATTATGAAAGTTTCAATGTAGACTTGGAGGCCGGGACTTGCACATGAAGGTTTTGGGATGTTTATGGAATCCCTTGTGTTCATGAAAATGTTGCCATTAGCTATACCCATAAGACAGTTTGATGGATATGTTAATGAATGCTTCTCAAAATACAAGTTTATTGAATGTTACCAAAGTAACGTAATGCCTATCAATGGGAGCAATTTATGGGAACAAACTCCCTTCCAAAAGCTTTCGCCACCAATAGCTAGAAGAATGCCAGGAAGACCTGCCACCAAAAGGAGAAGCCATTCAAGTGAAAAAGAGACCTAGTTTGCTACTGCAATAGTTAAAGTATCCAAAACTGTGAGGTGTGGTAATTGCTCTGAATTTGGACATAACAAACAAAGCTACACAATTGAAACAAGGCCAAGAGTTCCACGTGCACCCAAAAAAAATGGTAGGCCAAGAAAAAATCAAGAGGAACATGAAAGTGTAACAACTGAAACTCCAATCAATCAAAATGTAGATCCCAATCAAGCATATGGTTCTAGGAGAAAGACTAGAAGGAGGAGTATAGAAACAAGTAATGAGCCAAATTAGCCAATAACTCAAAGGAGAGAAAAATAAATAGTAGAAGGGGTGGAGGTGGAGCTGTAGGTAAGGGGGAAAAACCTGTAGATGAGGGACAAGTTCATATCGAGGGACAAAAACTTGTTGGTGAAGGGAAAAACCAGGATGAAGGGCAAAACTAGGAAAATGGAAAACAAGAGGTTGATGAGGGTATGGTCATTCAAGTTATAGATGAAGTTTGTGAGGCACAATCTAAGTCACGAAAGCTGAGTGAAATTATTGATGATGTTGAGGATGGTATAAATGAAATTCCTAGAGAAATTCAAGAGGAGGAACCTGAGTTTCTTGAAGGTAATGCAGATGATGTTATACCTGAGAAATCCAACTGAATGAAGACGATGTAGCCATGCTACTAGATTCAGGATACAACATTGGTGAAATTGAAGGGAGTAAAGGGATAGTAATGTCATTAGATGACATGTTACATGTTGAACTGGTAATTAATCTCCTATTTATTTTACTTAAATTTAGTTTTATTCTATTTGTCCCATATTATTATTACATGTCGTATATTGCCTTAACAGGAATTACAAGATCAAGAAGGGCATCCAGATGATGTTAAGGTGTTTACTGATGATGAAGCTGATGATGGAGGATTTGATGCAAGGGAGGAAGCATGAAGTGATGGTGATGATGAAGAAGTGATTGTAGCTGATAATCATGTAATGGATGAGGTACAAGTGGAAGTAGGATTGAAGCTGTTGTTGAGGGAGTGGATGATAGAGTCAATAACTTGCCAAACTTGTCTACCAAACCTATGCATGGGAAAATGAAACCTTCTGAGAGGATATTGAAGCTAAAGTTGAAGAAGATTGTGTATGACAAAGATGGTAGTGTTTCCAGTGCTACCAAACCTGTCAAGTTGGATTAGTTGGGTAGTGATTATGAAAAGGTATGAAGTGGGATATTAATCACTGGCATATGGTGCCTTCTTTTTGTATATCTTTTGTTATTCCTAGTTTTTGCAACAAACATCCAATTTTCATATGTGTTGCCTTATATGTTGCCTTAATATGCTTGTTTGATAGGATTTTTGGCATAATTGGATGATTGCTACATGAAACGTTATATGAAACATTATGCAATGCATACCATTTTTCTATGAAATATGGTTTATGGTACTATTATTCGATTATAGCATCTTACAATAGGTTTGGTTAATTGCATCTTAGGTATGGATTATAACATCTGACATTTGGTTTTTTATGCTTTATAGCATCATACTTTGGTATGGATTAATTTTTTTTTTAATTTTGTATGAATTATATCATCTAAATTGCCCTATGTGGTGACATTATTCAATGCCTAAATTGCCCTCTATTCATATTACTCAATGCATATTATTTCGCTGTCTAAATTGGGTTACCATTTACAACTTTACACATACCAAATTTGAAAGACTACAAAAAGGTTTACCACTACATTATCATTGCCTAAATTACAATGATTCCAGTTCAAAACAAAACTGTATTACAATACCAACCACATTGCAAAAGTACAATACCTAAATTACATTTTTAGGACAACAATTACAAGCATTATTGCAATAAACATTAACAACCCTGCAACAATCTTCATCACACCCATCAGTTCATCATCTTGTTGGATAGATTTGTTCTCACATTCATCCAACCACTTGAAAAAACGACACCTTGAAGACTCATATAAATTAAAAGGGAGAAATATGTGTAACTAAACCCTAAAACCATGCTAATAGTAATCATTTCAATTTAACATAAAAATTACAAAATATCTTGAAACTAGGGAATCCCCAAAATTTTCTACTAGGGTTATCTGGTGTTCTTGACACTGCTATGTAGCACACATCACCACAATAGCATTTAACAACTTTCGTTTCGCATGAAGTTGTTGAGTTTAAAGATGATGCAACTATTAGTGCGTGAAGATGCTCTGATTAGAGCTACATAAATGAAGGAGAACGGCTACGTAAATGAGGGAGGTGGGATGAAAGTCGTTGGGATTCCCTTTTTTATAAAGGTATTTATGTAACAGGTTGGATGTCACCGGATGACCGACTCCAAACCTGGTAGATGGCGTTTTTGACAAAAAGAGGCCAAATGTTGGGCATTAACGCACCAAAAATTGTCGTGGGGACTAAACCGAACAAATTTTGAACACATAGGGACTTTTATGTCAAAAACGCTTTTTTATATTTAGATATTATATTTTATTAATATTAATATTTATATTTAATTAATTGATTTAAAAACAAAATAAAATTTAATATATTTTATGAAAAGTTATATAAATTAAGAATGGTTATAAAAAACTTTCAAATTTATATAAAAAAATCAAATACTATATAATATTCGAGTTACATAATCTTTTATTGTTTTTTAAGGGTTAGTTATGAAAAATTGAAAATGATGTATATTTTTTAAATATTCGGTTTAACTATTAATTTTTTAGTAAGTTTTGAAAAACCATCAATTTTTAATAAAAAATTTTAGTGCGACCACTGTTACTTATAATGTGTTGGGTTAATTACGAAAAAACATTATATTTTTTCAAAAGTTCATTTTAACCATCAATTTATGTGTAACGTATAAAAAATAGCAATAAAATTTTTCGTTTTAAAACATAGAGTCACACAAACATTGGTTTCAAATCCAATAAATATAAATTGTAGTTTCAAACATCATAGTATATCAAAAGTAATCAATACGGAAAAGCCATTAGGGGATGCAGTGTAGTCAAGCCAGCCCCTTTCTCTTTGGAACTGGAAGTACTTGAAAAATGTTTAAGCCACAAACTGTAAGCATAAAATTTAGTGAATTCCCCAAAATACTACATACCATACATATATCATTAGGCCCAACCTGCATATTAGGCCTAACCCATAATAATAGGCCCAACCCAATATATACATGGGGCAAACTCATTCATGCAAATGGGCCTAACCCTACATATATACCAATGGGCCCATCCTAACACCATACAAGAGTCAGAAAGACAGCTAGCAAATAGTATAGTGAGAAAACTCACCTAACTTACGAAATCAGCTAAACCAATGCTCAAAGCCTTGTAACAGATGTTACAATACCCCTATCAAAACATACAAGGTTCAACCTTAGTCTATACACTAAATCGAACCATCTTGACCAAAATTCAACCCAGGTCAACAAGTCAATGATCAAGGTCAAAGTCAACAACCAAAACCTCATCCATTAAGCCTAACGTCGTAACTAATGTTGGAAATATTTTTATGTGATTGTCACTTGAAATAAGTTGAGTATTGATTTACATTTTCTAATAAACATTATGAGAATGTTTCAGGTTGAAAAGATCCTGAAGATTCAAAAAGTGTTTGAAGAATCAGATGTTGAAGTACTTGAAGCTTTCATGGAGCACCTACTGTTGACATGGATCACTTGAAGAAAGCAAGTTGGATCATCATGATCTCAAATGACACATCTAGATCATATATGGAGCATCAAGATATTGGTGGATCATTTGGAATATTGATAACTCATCAGAAACATTGTTGTCCCATCCACAACTCTATGGCTCAACAAGAGTTTATGGCTCTACAGGAATACTTGCTGGCTCAACTCAAGTCAATGGATCAATATGATCACATTGATGGCTCAACAAGACTGCACATGGCACATCATGTACAATGAAGGCACATACAAGTACTCAATGGCACATGTAATTCATTCATGGTCCATCATGAACAAATAGTCATACATCTTCAAGTTCAAGACACAGTCCAACACTCAAGAAACAACTCAACATGATCAACAACACTTATGGAAGTTGATGACATCTAAGAAGTCAATTGAGTAACATGATGCTCATTTGCTCATTAATTTTTCAATGTTAATCAAGAAGGCTCAAGAATTATGAAGACTTATGACTTGGATGGACCCCTAACGGAATGCTAACGGAATTGGAATATTCCATCCGTTCTCCGTTAAGTAGCACAAAGGTGTCAACTAATGACTATGTCATGATGATGTGTCAACACCTGATTGGTCAAGCCATGTCATGGACTTTTCCAAAGCATATAAATAGTCCCGTTGGGATCTAATATAAAGTTGCTCTTTTCAGATCATTCCTGCTCATTCTGCACAATTGTTGCTTAGACTAGTCTTCAGAGAGCCACTTGAGAGTTTTTAGTGTGTTTTACATTCAAACACTTGTAACCAAATCTTCATGAATATGAGAAACATTTGAATCATTGATCTTAAGTCTAAATTTTTTTTTCTATCAATTTATTCACATCTTTTTATTTTCCACACTAGCTACTTGCCACTTAATGATTCTGAAACTTTGTTTCAGTATTTTCAACACGTGGACTATTCTAGTCTAGGTTTACTGAAATTTTCTCATTTCTTCAGTTGGTATTATAGCTCAAGTGATCGACTTTGACTTAGAAAACTTTTCACAAAAACATTTTTTTTTGTCAATTTTCAAACTAGTATCACATGTTCTCAACGGAAAGTGTCAATCAAAACCAAAATGTTCTCTATTCAGTTTCAGTTGCAAACAGTCTTGGAGCAGGAAATCGTGCACCTATCCTTATGCCTAGTGAATACACTTCATGGGCAGATCGCATCAAGTAGTACCTCGAAGGTCATGAATCTGACATATGGACCTTCATCTCCACTAGGAAACATACTCTAGAATTTTTGAAGGACATCAGAGTTCCTGAAGCCGATGTCTCTCATGAAACCTCCAAAGTTATATGTGGATCTGTTTCCTCTGCTACTAAACTTCGTGACAGTAAAATCAAGAAGTTTGAGGCTAAGGCAATGCAAGAACTCTTATCTGGAATTCCTCATGACATCTATGAACAACTTCCTGAAGAAGACAAGAGTTCACCCTTCAACATATGGAATGTACTCAAGAAACAATTTGAGGGAACTGATAAAATTCTTACAAACAAGAAGAAAGTTACATTGATATGCATGGACAACTTCAAGATGTTACCTCAAGAAACCCTCTTTGATGCATATTCTAGGTACAATATTGTTGTTAACAGGGTGAAGAAACTCAAACGAGAAAGATCACAAGAGGATTTCAATCTAAAATTCTTGAATAGTCTATCTCCAAAATGGGATACAATGCATATGATCATATTGCAAACTATAACCAATCTAGACACCATGTCTCTGTTTGATCTGTATCTTAAGCTACAACAACATGAGACAAAATTCAACAAGCTAGATCAAGTAAATCCCTTTGATAATCAAGGACTTGCCCTGGGAAATTCAGCACCCATGGCAAATCATTCTCAAAACTTGATTGCACATCACAATCCAATCCCAAACCACTTTGCTGATCAGTTTTCCAACCAAGGATATGGAGCATATCCTTATCAAAGTTTGAGTATGGCACAACAGTACAACCAGAATCCTTACATGCCAACTCAACAACCTCTTCAAATCAAAAATGGATACATGGCTAATCATCAAGCTTTCCTTAGAACCACAATGGAATCTCCTCAAATAAACGAGGAAAAGGAATATGAAGAATGATTGGCACTTCTGACCAAGCTCAATCCAAACTTCAAGAAGTTTGTGAACAAGCCAACTTAGAACTTTAGAGCACAAAGTTATCTACAACCCCAACACTATCATCAGAACTCTAGAAACTTCCAAGGAGGATGTAACAATCAACAAAGCTTCAACTCTGGAAAATTTTGCATATCTTTAGGAGGTTGTTGTAAATTCCTCTAAATTCAGTGCATTTTATTCGAATATCGTGCCACTTCGAGATAGTTTGATCAAGATTTCAATTTCCACTTCCTGTTAAATCATAGAACACAACTCGAACTTTCTCCCCAAACAACCAAAAGTTTGACTATCTCATTCAATTGGATCTCGGGAAGCCGAAAACCCATGCCTCCGCTAGTTTTTTTTTTCCACTTTTGTCCATTTGGGTGGTGGTGGGTCGGGTTGTTTTTTTCCTTTCTTATTTTTTTGGTTGAGGTGATGGTGCTTAAGGTTGCATTTCCGAAACAAAATCCAGCAAATAAGGGGGTTGTGAAATTGGTGGTTGTGATTGTCGTGGTTGTGACGCTTGTTAAATTTGTTGTTGTTGGATGCTCGGGAAATATTGATATTGTCGTTGAAAGAGTTGTGTTTGTTGGATAGGGGAATCGGTTTGAAGAAAATTGAAAAAAACCACCTAGAGGTGATTGCATGGTCAGAAATTGGTGAGGGGTTATATCTAATGCAAAAGAGTTATCGGGTTTGCGATATCTAAAGTTTAGGTAGGGGAGGAGGTATTTTGGTTAGGATCCATATTTTTTTCGTTGTAAAAAGATAGTGTGTATATTGTGTAATATAGAGAATGAAAAGCATAGCATAAGAAATATGACTGTATAGTGTGGTTTTTATATATAAAATTTAAGTTTGTTTGTCTGTTTGTTTGTTTGTTTTGAAAATTAGCTGTTCAACATCTTTAAACGGTCATATTCTTCCTATTGGTTCGTCTTGTCCATTCTCCCCACCACTTTACATAATGAAAGTGTTGGACCACGACTGGCCAACATATGCACATACCATTATTGAGGCCAGCTAGACCACGAACGCCATGGATACCAGTTGTTCTGAGAGGAGTGTGACTTAAGTTGGCATTTAAATTTTCAAACAAAATGAAAAGAAAAAATAGAGTAAATTACATGAATGGTCCTTGTGGTTTGGGGTAATTTACGTGTTTGTTCCCTAACTTATTTTTTTAACTTGGACGGTCCCTACTGTTTGTTTTTGTTGCACGTTTGGCCCTTATCTTACCTAAAAAGACTATTATGCCCTTATTAATTTCTTTTTTAATTAAACTTATTATTTATTTATTTATATTAATTTATTATCGCATATGTATTATTTAGATTATTAAAAATATGATGGGACCATACTCTCCTATACTCTTCTAAACAAGGTATCTCTCTCTCTTGTAATCCAACACTAAATCATTGGAGTGGCTTGGAAAACTACAACCACCAGAAACCAAAATAGTGTTGGAAACCTCCACAACCTCTAGAAATCACCATAACCGGCCAGATTCTCCTCCGTTAATAGCCTCTCACTATTTCCATCTAACATATACTTCATCCTCTCGTTTCCTCCCTTATATCCAACCTCACCATCTTCCCCATCACATTCATCCTTCGGCTATCAATATTCAAAGGTTCTCCTTCCATGATATCTTCTCATTATTGTTCTTATAACTAATCTGTAAGTTTAAGATGCATTTAGGGATTTTATCGAAAGAGGGGTTTGATACCCATTTCTCATTCTTGTAAACCACATGTAAATTCAAGTCAGGTACGTCTGGTTTTTCAGAATAGCCATCGAAAACTACGATCTAAGGTTTTGATTTCATGATGGAAACTTTAGGTTGTCTAGAAATCGTTCGCTGCACTTGAATCAGAATGAGGAAGGGAAGGTTGATATCTTGATGTCTTCTTTTCTGCATCTTAATGTCGACAGGGAAAACGACGGAGCCACCACCATCAGATGTGAACTCCGATCTGGTTCCTACTTCTCCCTTTTTATGGTTTCAACTTCTTCATTCCCCTCATTTCATTGGAGCTACCACCATGATTTTCTCGAAATAAGTTTCATAATTCTTGTTAATTTTGCTTTAATTTGGTGTTGATATTGATTCATCAGGTTTGTTCTTGATTCTAGATTTGTTTTCAAGAATTTGACCGTGGTTACTGGTGGGTGGTGGTGGATGGCGGTTGTTCTAGCAGGGAAGAAGGAAGAGGTGGTGATTGTTGGTTATTTTAGTGGTTGTGAGTGGGTTTAATCTGATGTTGGCATGAAAGGTGGTAATTTACTTCTGTGGCATACTCCGACAAGTACGTATGGATGGAAGACTGAGTTTTGAGTTTTGGATTAACAATAAATATACAATATAAATTAAAATACATAAATAAGTAATAAAATTAATTAAAAAAGAAATTTATAAGAGAATAATAGTATTTTTAGGTAAAACAGGGAGCAAGTGCGCTACAAAAACAAATAGTAAAAATCTTCTGAGTTAAAAAAAATAATAATTAGAGACCATATATACAAATTACCTCAAACCGCATAAACCATACATAATTTACTAAGAAAAAACAGTGGTATTTCAACCCGCGACATCTCACCACGTAATTACCTCATGTTATTAAGCTATGGGGAGTGGTGGTGCATGCTAAAGAGATGCTAAGACATGCCATATCAGATTTTTTCTTCCACCTAATCTTTTGTGATAGCTTGTGGATTCTGCATCTAGAGTATCTTGGAGAGCGTTTGAGGTAAAAGGCTTACATCTTGCTAATCCTTTTTTTAGGTGAGTTAGGGTTTTGTAGAAGTCCACTTTTGAGTCCATAAATCCTTTCTTGTGAGTTTGAGAAACTCCAAAGGTTAGGAAGGTTAGATGTGAGGTTCCTTGGCTTTGTTGTAGCATAAAACTGCTAACTTGATGATTTCTATGCCTCCATGCATAAGTTAAGATCTTAGGAAAAGTCTGAATGAATAGACTGGGATGTTGGGATCATATTTGGCTAGCCAGGGCATAAAGTTGCAAACTTTATGCCTGAGGACCTTAAAATCAACCAAGATCTAGAATTTGGACAAGTTGTCTTCATGCATTAAGCACTTAAAGTATTTTAGTACAAAACAGCTTGTACGTTGGGCGTACTAGGTTATACGTTGCGTGTATAGCCCATAAGCTTAGTACACTAAGCGTACTGAAGAGGTAGGCTGGGGGTATGCTCCCAATGGGTTTTGGGCTTCCGAAGGATTAATGAGCCTTTTGGGACCTAATTAACTTTGGGCTTGGATTTTCTAGTGTAGTGGGCCTGTGAATTTATTATTGTGCCATTGATGTCATGATTGAGCCTTTTGGGGCCTTATGGCCCATTATTAATTTGGGCCTTGGATGTTGGGACCATTATGTGAGGGAAGACTTTTGGGCCTTAATGGAGGAGTTTGGACTTAGGAATTAGACCTATGTTTTGGATTCGTGAATTGATTCTAATTAGGATAATCGTGTTTACTTAGTGTGAGATTACCAGACCAGTAGCCGAGCAATATTTTTGCAAGCAGTCTGAGGTGAGTTCTCTCACTATATCAATGGGTCAAAGGCACCAATTCCGATCCATTAGTTGATAGATAGGATGGATAGTTTTTATGTGTTTATCCGTTTGTGAGAAGACCATAGGGGTATCCCGTGACGCTTAGATATCAAACCCGTAGAGGTAGAGGGAAGGATCCCGTGTCATTCCAATTTAAGACCATAGGGGAAGCCCATGACACTTGGATATCATAGCACAGGGGGGGAGGGACTCATGGCATTCCAGGTTAAGACGGGGGGGGGGGGGGGGGGGGGGGGAGCCCCTGGAACTTAAGACCATGGGGGTAGCCCATGGCAACTATATTTGTTTCATGGTATTATGTGGTTGAATGTAGTGTGATATTTTGGAAAACTCACTAAGCTTTTTCTTACAGTTTATTTGGGTGTTTCAGGTACTCCCGATAAAAAAGGGAAGGGTCTGACTTGATGACGCAACATTCACTCTCCAGCACTTTCTGCACTTATCTGTTTTGATACTCTGATACTTGATGCAATATTATGTAATGAATCTTTAGGAACAAATTATTATTGTATTTCAATTTTTAAAAATGAAAAATTTTACCAGGTTTTTGGGTTGTTACATATTTCTTCCAACCAGCCAATGCAGAGGTTGCTTGTCTTCAAGATCGAGCATATCATCGTTGATTTCGATGTGCGTTCGCTCGTGTAATTGTTGGGAAGTTGCTTCTGGGTTTATTGAACGCTTTAAACCAGAAGAGATTTGTGAAGTTCCTTTCATTTTCTCTTCCCATTTTGGAGAGTCTTTCAATTTTAGCCACACTTTCACATACGGAAAAGGTTTTACGGGTTAACATTGTTTTTCAAATTGATCCAAAGCCACCTTGAAGACATCGAAATCGTTTGACCTGATTTTGCATATGTTTAGGAGGTTGTTGTAAATTCCTCCAAATTCGGTGTATTTTAGTCGAATATCGTGCCACTTCGAGCTAATTTGATCGAGATTTTGATTTTCACTTCCTCTTAAATCATAGAATACAACTCGAACTTTCTCCCAAAGCAACCAAAAGTATGACTATCTCATTCAGTTGGATCTCGGGAAGCCGAAACCCATGCCTCCGCTAGCTTTTTTTCTTCATCTTTTTGTCCATGGGACCCTTTCTTGGGTGGTGGTGGGTCGGGCTGGTTTTTTTTTCTTCCTTTCTTACTTTTTTGGTTGAGGTGATGGTGGTTAAGGTTGCATTTCCGAAACAAAATCCAGCAAATAAGGGGGTTGTGAAATTGGTGGTTGTGATTGTCGTGGTTATGATGCTTGTTGTTGTTGGAAGGTCGGGAAATATTGATATTGTCGTTGAAAGAGTTGTGTTTGTTGGATAGGGGAATCGGTTTGAAGCAAATTGAAAAAAACCACTTTGAGGTGATTGCATGGTCGGGAATTGGTGAGGGGTTATAACTAATGCAAAAGCGTTATCGGGTTTGCGATTTCTAAAGTTTTGGGAGGGGAGGGGGTATTTTGGTTATGATCCATATTTTTTCATTGTAAAAAAGATTGTGTGTATATTGTGTAATATAGAGAATGAAAAGCATGGCATAAAAAATATGAGTGTATAGTGTGGTTTTTATAGATAAAATTTAAGTTTGTTTTTTTCTTTTTGTTTTTTTGTTTTTTTGAAAATTAGCCGTTCAACGGCTTTAAACGATCATATTCTTCCCATTGGTTCGTCCCGTTCGTTCTCCCCACCACAATACATAATGAAAGCGTTGAACCACGATTGACCAACATGTGTACGGACCATGATCGTGACCAGCTAGACCCCGAACCCATTCGTGCCATGTATGTTGGTTGTTCTGAGAGGAGTGTGACTTAAGTTGGCATGTAAATTTTCAAACAAAATCAAAAGAAAAAATAGAGTAAATTACACGAATGGTCCCTATGGTTTGGGGTAATTTACGTGTTTGTTCCTTAACTTATTTTTTTAACACGAATAGTCCTTACTGTTTGTTTTTGTTGCACGTTTGGCCCCTATCTTACATAAAAAGACTATTATGCCCTTATTAATTTTTTAATTAAATTTATTATTTATGTATTTATATTAATTTATAATTGCATATGTATTATTTAAATTATTAAAAATATGATGGGACCACACTCTCATATCCCCTTCTAAACCTGGTATCTCTCTCTAGTAATCCAATACTAATCATTAGAGTGGTTTGGAAAACTACAACCACTAGAAACCAAAACAATGTTGGAAACCTCCACAGCCTCCAGAAATCACCATAACCGGTCAGATTCTTCTTCGTTAATGGCCTCTCACTATTGCCTTCTGACATATACTTCATCCTCTCGTTTCCTCCCTTGTATCAAACCTCACCATCTTCCCCATCACATTCTTCCTTCAGTTATCAATATTCAAAGGTTCTCCTTCCATGATATCTTCTCATTTTTGTTCTTATAACTCATCAAGTTTAAGATGTATCTAGGGCTTTTATTGAAAGAGGGGTTTGATACCCATTTTTCATTCTTGTAAACCACCTGTAAAATGAAGTTTGGTATGTTTGGTTTTTCAGAACAACCATCGGAAACTACGATATAGGGTTTTGATTTCATGATGGCAACTTTAGGTGGTCAAGCAATCGTTTGCTGCACTAGAATTAGAATGAGGAAGGGAAGGCTGATATCTTGATGTCTTCTTTTCTGCATCTTGATGTCTAAAGGTAAAAGACGGAGCCACCACCATCAGATGTGAACTTCGATCTGGTTCCCGCTTCTCCATTTTTTTGGTTTCAACTTCTTCATTGCCCTCATTTCATCGGAGCGACCACCATGATTTTTCTGGAAATTGGTTTCATGATTCATTTAAATTTTGTTTTAATTTGGTGTTGATATTGATTCATCAGGTTTGTTCTTTATTCTGGATTTGTTTTCAAGAATTTGACCATGGTTACTGGTGGATGGTGGTGGATGGCGATTGTTTTAGCAGGGAAGAAGTAAGATGTGGTGATTGTGGGTTATTTTAGTGGTTGTGAGTGGGTTTAATCCGATGTTGGCATGGAAGGTGGTAATTTACTTCGGTGGCATACTCCGACAAATAGAAACCGATGAAAGACTAAATTTTGAGTTTTAGATTAACAATAAATATACAATGTAAATCTTTTTTTTTTTTTCTCTCTTCTCGCTAGTAAACTATCGAACTCTTCTTAGCATGTCTCCTTAACGTGGTGTAAAATGTTACGCTCATGTTAATCTTTTGGGAGTGGGCTTGGCGTCCCCACTCCCCAATAGCCTTATTATTTGTTAAAACATAGAAAGAGACGGCTACAAAATCAAAGAGTGGGAAAGAGATATTATTTTTTGAAATTAAAATTGAATTCTGCAAAAAGTAATGGTAATCCAGGAAAAAGCACCAACCCCAAAACGTACAACTTTCAATGCATAGAGGATAGATGACATTTTGTTACCCCTGGTCAGCCTTTTCAGCGGTGATTAGGTACGGAAAATACGGTGCGCTTTGTGAAAGTTTTCGACTTGCCGTTTAGGATCCACGCAAGCAACCGACACGTGTCATGATGCATTGTAGAACCTCATAATGCGGAGTATCCGATTGAATCTCCCACCATAGTTGGTGGAGTTTATATTTTATTTAATTTAATAAGATTCTGCTATTAGAATATTCTACATCTTCTCTTTCCTATTTTCAATTTAATGTTACCATATATCACTATACAATGTCATTTTCATTTGAATTTTAGACCATCAATGCGTTTTATTTGTATGATTTAAATAAATTCCATGCATGTTTAATAAAGTTTGTTAATAAAAGTTTTGACATGGCTAAGTGCTAACTATATATAGATTGTAAGTTTTTATGATTATAATGAACTCTAAACTTATGTTTATCATAAACAATAACAGTCTAGAAGTTAGTGACACTTCTTTTTCTTAAAGTTGTTTTCTTTTACAATGACTTTAATCTTAGTTAATTAATGTGGGATTTTACGTGCCGTTCAGAATAAAGAGTGGGATTTTACATGGCAAACCTGACTTTATGCTGAGCCAACTACTCATAATAAATTCAAGAAAATGACAAATATAGTTATTTTTTAAAGAGCTTTGTAAAAATTAATCAACAAATAAAACTATTTTACAAAGGACTTATAGTTTGTATAGCCGTGATATTTTTCTGCCTAAATCGTTGAAGGTTCAAATATCATTGGTAAAAGAGGACATGTAAAATGGGTTTGGATTGTGAAAATGGTCTTCGTATAAACAATTTTGTAGGGAGTGAATTTTGTTGAAATGACTTTTTTATTAGGATTTCGCATGAGCAATATTTTGCACTATATATATATATATATATTTTTTCAATTGAATTTACTCATTCTTCGCAGTGCTCATTTCCGTTTCACAGTGGAAGTAACAAGATCGATGGTTATGTAATTTTCTTGTCTAAATTTGGATTTAACTTCAAAAAAGCTTAACAATTTAAACTTTTTTTCTTATTTTTTTCTCTTAATATTTTATCGAATAATTATGATATATCTTTATCCTTACCACATAAGTAAATGTTTAAACGTTTTGAGATGGTAAATGTAGTAGGTAAATGCGGTGGGAGTGAGGTTGTGATGGAAGGAGAATGATTAGAGGTTTAAAATTAATTTTTATGCTATAAAGAAAACAGTAACTGAAAAAAAAAGAGAAAAATTACATTGTTAGGCTGGAGGAGTGGTGCCACCGAAACCACACTCCCTCCCTCGCCATGTAAGCGGTACGTCACTTTTTACCACTTAAGTGTGGTTTCTTGCCACACTAAGGGTGTGGTGCCACAGTTTTAGTTTTATTTTATTTTTCTTTTTTTTTTTGTTTGTTTTTTTGTTAACTATTTTAATTTAATAAAACTTATTTTTTAATAAAAAAAACATAATTTTAAAAACATAATATTTCATTAATTAAAAATACAAATACCATACTTTACTTAATTTAAAAAAAAAAACCTAAAAATTTAGAAAAATAAAGTAGAAACAAAAAACAACAACTTAAAAAAAAACACATAAAAAACCATTAAAAACTTGAAAAAAAAACTAGAAATTAGCCACGATTCATGTAACGGTTTTTCACTTCCTCCTTCATCGCCAAAACCACTTCAAGCTCGGCCCCGGTTATATTGGATGTGTCCAAAGGTTGTGTAATAAAGGTATTGGGGTGTTGGTGTTTCTGACTAGTGTTTTTTCTTTGCTAGATCTTTTGGAAGAAGATATTTTTTCAAAGAAAATTGGATGAAATGATTGTATTTATATGTGTTTAAAGGTTGTGTAAATGTAAAAGTGATAACATATGTATATATAGATGGAGTAAAAGGTTAAAAAAAAAAAATTAAATTACACGAATCTTCGAACAGTCAAAAGAAAAAGGAATAGCCAATCAGCAAACGCAGTCTTCAAAGGCCACAGTGCGGTCTCGACCGCCCCAAACCACACCCTGGGGGCGGTGTTCGTGTCCCACGTGGCGTAACCGCGGTTCCAAACCGCATACCACACCGAGAAGCCTTATGTTGTAGGGACTAATTGATATGATGAGCGACCAATAACAATGACAAAGTTGGTGAGATATAGTGGACATGTGGTGTTCAAAACTCAAAAGACAGTTAAAAACAAAAATAAGTTGAATAAAATTTTTAATGTATACCTTAGGATGGAAGGCTTGGTGCAGTTGAACCTTCTGAACCCTCCAATACCATTCGATCATACTTTTTTTTTTTCCTCTTCGGGTAGTCATCTCTTTTTTTTTTTTTTTTTTTTTTTTTTTGCTCTTTTTATCTTTCCAAACCTCCAAGGAACTCAATTTATTCTTTCTCACCGGTAAACCCACTCAACCATCTCTCTCGGTTACATTATTTCCACCCTTATAATTTGATTAAATAATATATAAAAAATTAAATATTCTTTCTATTTATTCTTTTAATCTATTTTTCTACCGTTTTTTTATAAGTATAATAAAAATTTATTAACTTTATTACGATATTTGTCATAATTTTAAATGTGTAGTAATATGCCAAAAAAAGGATATTTGATTTCTCATAATTTTTTTTTTCTACTTTTCTATTTCAAAACGTATAATTAAAAGCATCATGACGTTACTATAAAAGATAAGTGATAGTAACGTTTATACAAAAAAAGTTATAGGAATTTATTATATTTCTATGTTTAAAGTGTTGTTGGTAGATGTGCGGTTAACTTTATTAGAGTCGATTTTTGGAAGCATTTCTATTTATTATATGAGTATGTTTAGAGCTTGAGAAGCGATTTTAAGAAATCTTGAAACTTTAACACCCTGCTCTAGAGTTGTAGCAAAGAAAGGAAGAGAAGAGAAAAGAAATTTTTTTTGCCTTTTGTGTTCCTGAGTTGGAGAGAAATGAAAAGAAAATTGAACATTTTGTTCTTTTTTTCAAAATCCTTCCAAATCGGAAGGAAAGTTAAGAGGAAAAGTAATCATTCTATTTGCTTCCACTTCCCTCCTTTAATGAAACTCGGGAGCATCAATTTCTTTTATTTTCCTCTCACTTCCACCAATTTCATTTCTTTTCTCTCCTTGAGTTGAACTTGAGAGCGGGGTGTAAGAAACAATTCTTTTATGGGTGGCGATACGAAGGAAAAGAAATATTAGTCAAAGTTATTATCGAATAAGTCTTTTGGTTGTTTGTTTTTCATTAAGGCCTAGTCTACTGGATGGCCTATTATTATGGGTGACTTTCGGTTTATGTGCATCTTTATTTCTTTTTGTTTGTATCAGCTATAAAGCTACATGCCCATTATTTCTTTTAATGCAATCCCTTCCAGCAACTTAGAGTATATTGTGTGTTTTGTATCACCGTTGGTTCCAAATTAACATTTGGTATTAGAGCGGGGGTTGATTGTGAGTGCAATTTTAGGCAAACACACAACAACTAAATAACGAGCTCTGAAAATTTCATACAACCATTTATTCTGAAGTTCGATGGCCACTATAACTTCTGGTCAATGACGATGGAGAATTTATTACGAATCAAAGATATTTGGAGCTTGGTGGAAGATGGGATTCTAACACCAACCATTAGTAGTAGACCTACAAATGAAGCATAAAGGAAGAGTGTAAAAGAAGAAAAACTCAAGGATCTGAAAGTCAAGAACTTCTTATTTCAAGCTATAGACAAAGAAATATTGGAAACTATTCTTGATAAAAGCGCTTTGAAATTAATCTTGGACTTGATGAAACAAAAGTACCAAGGCTTGAAAAAGGTGACAAGGGAGCCACTTCAAGCACTAAGGAAAGAGTTTGAGCTACTAAATATGGGAGGATGAGAAAAGGTCGATACTTTTTTAGGGCAGACCCTGACTGTGGTCAACACGATGAAGACGAATGGTGAAGTGATTAATCAAAGTACAATTGTTAGTAAAATACTCAGATCATTGACACCCTAATTCAATTATGTCATTTGTTCAATAGAAGAGTCCAATGATTTGAATACCTTAACTGTCGACGAGTTACATAGGTTCTTCTTGGTTCATGAACAAAGGATGCAGGGGTACCTTCTTGAAGGATATGCATTAAAAGTCACTTATAATGAAAGACCAATCAGAGGAAGGGAGGGCAGAGGCATGGCCAAGGGATCATGAGGCAGAGGAAGAGGAAGACATTCGTTTGATAAGTCGACTATAGAGTGCTTCAACTGTCATAAGTTGGGTCACTTTCAATATGAATGTCCTAATTTTGAGAAATCAAACTTTGTTGAAACAAATGAAAATGAAGAGATTGTATTAATGGATTAGATGGAATTGCCTAAAAAACATGAAGGTATATGGCATTTGGATTCTGTATGTAGCAACCATATGACAAGAGACAAGGAGACAAGGAGTGTTTCACAGATATGGAAGAAATTTGTCCTCGACATGTGAAGTTGGGCAACGACATGAAGATAAAGGTTAGAGCAAAATGAAACACAAGGATTTACGTGAATGGTGTCACTCAGGTAATATCTGATGTTTATTTTGTGCCCGAATTGAAGAATAACTTATTTAGTTGCGGACAATTTCAAGAACGAGGATTGGTCGTCTTATTTCAACATGGAAAATGCAAGATATTTCACCATATAGATAGCTAATTATGCAGACTATTATGAAGGGAAATAGGATGTTTTATGTCATAGAAACTATGAAACCAAAAGTGTCTTTATGTCTACAAACCAATATCACATCAGAAAAAGCACATTTGTGGCACAGCCGGTTTGGGCATCTTAATCGTCAAGGGCTTAGAACGCTATCATGTAAGAACATGTTAATAGGTTTACCTCCAGTAAAGACCCCTGATATGATTTGTACAACTTGTTTAACCGGAAAGCAACACCGAGAACCGATACCACAAAATAGTGTATGGAGAGCTTCTAAGGTTCCTCAGTTGTTGCATGCTGACATCTGTGGTCCCATCAAGCCAACCTCAAGTAGAAACAAAAGGTGCATTATGACCTTGATAATTGACCTCACTCGCAAGACTTGGTGTTATTTACTATATGCGAAATCTGAGGTGTTTAAATGGTTCAAGCTCTTCAAGGTATCAGTTGAAAAGGAAAGTGGTGAACAAATTGTGTGTTTGAGAACAAACCGAGTGGTGAATTCACATCAAATGAGTACTTAGAATTTTGTAAGAGTGAGGGTATTAAAAGGCAACTCACAACAAGCTTTACATCGCAACAAAATATAGTGGCAGAGAGAAAGAATTCAACAATCATGAATGACGTTAGAAGTGTGCTGAACGAAAGACAAGTTTTATGAGTGTTTTGGCCCAAAGCAGTAAATTGGTGTGTGCATGTTCCAAATAGTTATCCAAAAGCAACTTTAGAAAATGAAACCCCATAAGGAAAATGGAGTTCTAAGAAGCCTATAGTTCATTACTTTAGAATATTTGGTTGTGTAGCTCATGCTCACATACCAGATCAAAAAAGAATCAAGCTTGATGACAAAAGAAAAAGGTGCATATTTTTTGGTGTCAGTAACGAATCCAAAGCCTATAGGTTATTTGGTCCAGAAACAAAAAAGATTATTGTGAACAGAGATGTTGTTTATGAAGAAGAAAATAGTTGGGACTGGGACAAAAATCAAGAAGGTTATTGAAATGATGTGTTGACATGGGAAGACAATGAGTACAATGATGATGAGGAAGAAGCAGTTTTGAAACAAATCAAAACAAAAACAATTTTGAAACAAATCAAAATGAAGAAGAAAACATTTATGAACGTTTCAGTCCCACAAATCAATAGAATGGTGATCAAGATACTATAATTCAAGGGAGGGGTGCACGAACCCAAAAGAAATCAGTCTGGATGGTAGACTATGAATTAGGAGCAACTTTGTCAGCAGAAGAAAATAAAGAAGAAGAGTTGAACATGATGGTGATGTTGAATAAAATAGAAAGCGATCCTTATTCTTTGTAGAAGCAAACTCAAATAAAAAGTGAAAAGAAGCAATGGTTGTTGAGATAAAAGCAATTGAAAAAACAATACTTTGGAACTTTAAAGTTTACAGAAAGAAGTGAAGTCAATTGGAGTTAAGTGGGTCTATAAGACTAAGATTAATGAAAATGGGGAAGTGGAGAAGTTCAAAGAACAATTAATGGCAAAAAGTTATGCACAAAAATATGGAATATACGACATATAAGTATTTTCACCAGTAGCAAGGCTTGATATTGTACGAGTGATACTTGGTTTGGCAGCACAACAAGGATGGGAAGTGTTCCAAATTGATGTAAAAAGTTCATTCCTTCACGAAGAGCTTAAAAAGGAAGTCTTCATATAGCAACCAGAAGGTTTTCATTAGAAAGGGTGAAGAAGATAAATTATACAAGCTGAAAAAGGCGCTATATAGCCTTAAACCAGCATAGAAGCCTGGTATAGTAAGATCAAATCATATTTTGTACGTCAAGGTTTTCAAAAATGTACCAGTGACCACATACTATTCACAAAGTCCAAAGGAGGTAAGATTTTGTTAGTCAGTCTATATGTTGATGATTTGATATACACTAGAAATGATAAAAGTACATGTGAGGTTTTCAAAATAATCCATGATGTTGGAATTTGATACGTCTGACCTGAGAAAGATTAGACATTTCCTTGGGGTAGAGATCATACAGAGTGCACACTGAATTTTTATTTTTCTAAGAAGGTGTGTGTTGGATTAGGTGTGTAAGCCCATAACTATAATTGGTATGTACTTGACCCGATAGTAGTATGGTCCTTTTGGGTTGCCTTCACCATAGCAATTTGATAGGATGGATATTTGAGAAAGAGGTTAATTGTGATTTATTTATATATTATAAGAATAATATATTAATTGAGAAATCATATTATTTAATTTGTATTGGTCAAGAATTAATTAGTGATCAAAAGAGACTGATTAAATTAATGGGGACCGATTAAGTAAATAAGTAATACTTATAGTTTGGGCTAATGATCCATATTGATTAGGAATGGACGAAATCTATGTGGGGGTCCATGAAGATTTCGTCCAAGGGCCTATCATAAGGGTTATTGGATTGCTTAAGGCCTAAGCAAGTAAATTAGGGTTTGCAAGATTGAAACCCTAAGGAGCCTACACTATAAATAGAACTCCTAGCACTCCTAAAATCAGCCCTATGCTTCTAAGAGGATATGATAGCCGATTTTGAGTGCCTCCCAACCTTTCTCATATTCTTTCAAACTTGCTTATGGTATTTGTGACTTATTAGAGGTATCACATTTGAGGTACTAAGATCTTGAAGGTCAAGGATTACAAGCTACTACAAAGAGGTATTCATGTAACTTGTTTTATGTTGTAGATCTCATAAATTGTATGCTAGTTAGGGTTCATGCTTGGGATAATTTAATATTGCATGTGTAACTTGAGAAAACCTAGATCCAAAGATTAGGGTTGCATGTACACCATCAGTGGTATCAGAGCTTTCGGGTGTTTTCTGTTATATTAATGCATTGGTTAACTGTTTAAAGCTGAAGCAAATCGAAATCTGCATTCTGCCTGATGAACTCGACGAGTCCATTATGGGATTCGACGAGTCCATTGCTTGACTCGATGAGTCGGCTCGTCTGTTGGCAGATTTTTTGGGATTTTGACCAGAATTGGATTAGGATCATTACCAAAAACTGTTTTGACTGATAAAATTCGATTTTTCTGATATGGTAATGATTATCCTCATCTAATTAAAAGATAATTATCAAATTTTAAGATAATTACTAGATTATGTGATAAACTAATTATTTGTATTATTTAATTTGAATTATCTTGTCATATAAGTGGATTAGGTCAAATTTTGTGATAAATATTAATTATATGATTATTTAAATTGTTTTCAAATTTGATCTAATAGGTTTTAAAAAGTTTCAAAATTTTCCCTCAAGTTTTGGAATTTAAATTTTGATTAAAAAGTTTTGATTTTGAAATATTTAAATTCTAAACCTTAGAGTTTTAAAGGTTAAAATTCAACCCTTATACTATTATAATATTAAAAGATTAATACTTATATATATATATATATATATATATATATATATATATATATATATATATATATATATATATATGTAAGACGATTCAATCGTACCGTTAGTAGGCCTCATTCACGAAGACGATCTATAAGGAATGTATAAGGAAATTGCCTATAAAATGGTGGTTAAATAGGTGTCCACTCTCACCCACCGCTGCCTTGATTGGTGGAGGGTTGTTAACCGAACGGGTAGGATAGGACAAAATAATTTCTCATTAACAAGTATAATGATCTTATAAAGTAACTAGATGTTTTCATAAATTGCCAATCTTAGTTACTTTAGGAAAAATGTGAAAATGATGCTATTCCATGAAATTGCACTTTGCACCTTGCCAAGTCGTTAGTGGAGAATGTGTAGCTAACCGACACACTAATTTGGGACTAACAAGGGTTGGGAAGGGTAGCTCAAAAATTATCATAGATCAATAGAGCATGTGTGGCTAACCGACATGTTGATTAGGTGGTAAACGACATCGAGAGTACCACACATATTTGCATGGTTATTTACACCTTGTTTGTGATCCTCGGTATCCCAGTCACAAACTTGAAGGGCATAATCGAGATTGAAACATGCCATTGAAAAGTTCAATGAATCTCGAATAATTAGGAATTTCATAAAACTTAATTATTTCAATTTTTTTTTGCTTTTGGGTGGTGAAATCGGTAAATTGTCATTTACCTCCCTTTAAATAATTTGCAATTAGATTACGACATCCCTTTTCTAAATTGCAATTAGATTACGACATCCCTTTTCTAAATTGTAAAGGATGAAAAGGTATGTGGACCGCTTGCTGAAGTTGAATGTCAACTTTGACGAAGAGTTGGCTATTGATATTATCCTACATTCTCTGCCTCCCTGTTATGATCAGTTTAGAATGACTTATCATATGAACAAGGAGGAAGTCACTCTAAGCAAGCTTTAAGGCCTACTAGAACTCTTGAAAGTGGTTTAAAAGTCAATTCTGTTGTACCCACTCCTACTGCTGCTGCCCCAGTCCTGGCAATTGGACATGGGAAGGAAAGGAATAGGAAAGCTCCCTCTAAGAGCCACAAGGGAAAGTCACATGATGGTTCTTCTTCAAATGGATCTAAAAGTGGCTCTACTACTCCCTCTTCCAATCCAAAGGATGTAGAGTGCTTCCATTGTCATGAAAAAAGGCATTGAAAATGAAGCTGCCCAAAGTATCTGCAGGATATCAAGGATAGGAAGATAAAGCCCACCTTCGCAGGTATTTACACTATTCAATCTAATAACTCATCACACACTAGTTCTTGGGTCCTTGAGACATGATGTGGTTTTTGTTGGATTAGATGTCTAAGCCCATAACTATTAATGGTATGTACTTGACCCGAGAGTAGCATGGTCCATTTGAGTTGCATATCATCAGGACAATTTGTTAGGATGGACTCTTGAGAGAAGGTTATATATGATTTATTAATATATTATAAGTACTAATATATTAATATGAAATCATATGGTTTTAATTAGTATTGATCAAGAATTAATTTAGAATTGATTTAGTGATCAAAAGAGACTAATTAAATATATGGGGACTAATTATGTTAATTAGCTATATTTACGTGTGTTGGGCTTATGATCCATGTTGGACCAAGTTTAAGTATGGATACATAAAGAGTTAGGCCACATGAACCATGGATCATAATACCCATAAGTATGGATTTGGGTTATATCCATGATCCTAGAATTCCCACATATAAATACATACTTCATTACCCAAAATCGACACTTGCGTATTCTTGGAGTTCATGGTGGTTTTGGGTGCATGGAGATTCTCTCTTAAAGTTCCTCCTTTTGTCCATGATGTGTTATGATTCCACTTAAGGCTTCCACACTATTGGGGCTAAGCTCTTAAGGCTAGATAAATCAAGACTTCAATCACCACCATAAGGTATGTTATCCTAACTAGATTCTTGTGTGGTATATGACAATTGTATGCTAGTTATAGGTTTAATACCTTGGAAAGTCCATTGCATGTATAATTAGTTAAAACATAGATCCAAGGTATTTAGGGTTGCATGAACACCTTAGGAGTGTTAGAATGCTCAAAACCCAACAATGGTATCAGAGCATAGGCTTGTTTTCAATTATACTTGCTTATATTTGCTGAAAATCGAAGTTTTGCTGTTCTAGTATGGGGACTCGTCGAGTCCACTGATGGACTCAACAAGTCCATGTGTAAAATCATCAAACTCGTCGAGTTGGTTCATGCACTCGACGAGTTGGACCCCTAGTCAACATATCTTCGAGTTTTAAGGATGAAATTGGTCTAGAATCATTACCTTAAATTGTATTGGACTTATATAACCTATTTTTGATGTGGTAATGATTATGGTAAACCAATTTCAAGGTTGTTATCAAAATTTCAAGTTTTATGTGTGTTTATGTAATTCTTGAAATTGTTGATATGATTGTTCATACACTTATGAGTTTTAGTAGATCATAGGAATTATGTGCAAATTGTTTGTTAGTGTGAATTTTGATCTCAATGACATTGGATGGAATCCATAACTTGTCCTCAAGTTATAGAACACCAAAAGGTTTTGTGCTACCTTGTTTTATGAGTTAATTTATATTAATGAAAAAGTTATGTGTTAGTTGTTTTCAATCTAAATTGATCTAGTAGTTCATAAAATGTGTTTTTGTAACTTGTCCTCAAGATTATATGAAATGTCACATTTATGACTCTTAAAACTCATAAAATTATCATAGGTTACAAAATAAAGAGTCTTTTTTTTTTTTTTGTCATAAATAGTTTTATGAACTCCATAACTTGTCCTCAAGTTATGGTTGTTCAAGAGTCTCTTCATTAAAGATTTTCAAAACCTTAATTAAACTCATAAGTTATGAAAATCTAAGATTTTTGTAAATTTTCAAAACTTGTCCTCAAGTTTTGGAATTTGCAAAGTTACCTCCCCATGTATACTTTAATTCTAAATTATACCTTAGAATTTTAAAAGTTTAAAATTCAACCTTATACTATTATAATATTAAAAGTTAATGGTTATATATATATATATATATATATATATATATATATATATATATATATATATGTATGTATAAGATAAAGTCAATCTTACCGTTAGTAGGCATCATTCACGAAGCCGGTCTCTAAGTGGGGTATAAGGTTACTGCCTATAATATGGCAGTTTAATGGGTGTCCAGGCTCACCCACCGCTTCCTTGACTGGTGGGGGGTCGTTAGTCGAATGAGTATGATAGAATGCTAATTATCCTTTCATTAAAAGTATAATGATAAATACTAAGTAACTAAACTCTTATAAATTCTCAATCTTAGTAACTTTGGAAAATGTGAAATGGTGCTAACCCATGAAATTACACTTTGCACCCTTGTTAAGTTGTTAGTGGAGCACGTGTGGTTAACCGACACACTAACATGGGACTGACAATGTGTGGCAAAGGGTAACTTAAGTTTTATCATAGGTCGGTGGATCGCATGTGGTTAACCGACACATCAATTGGGTGATAAAATTAAGGGTACCAAGTCAATTTGCATGGTTATTCACACCTTGTTTGTGATCATCGGCATCCAAGTCACAAACTTGAGAGGGCACAATTAAAACTTAATAATTTTTTTTTCATGGTGGAAATTGGTAAATCGTCATTTACCTACCTTCTAATATTTTGTAGCTTGGATTACGGCATCCTTCTTCCAAGTTATAAAATAGTTTGTTGGGTCCTAGCCTTAATATTTCATACTGGGTGTTACTTTAAGGACTTAAATCAACTGAAACTTGAATTTCTCCCTCACTGATGTCTTAGTTCAGACAACTATTGTCTTCCTCATCCTTTTGGATAGAGCTTTCCTAATGAAGATGATATCCCAAATGGCAATCAAGGTGAAAGATTAATCCCTTTGTGGTGCATTAATGGGACTAGAAATCATATTTCACTTCCTCCATCTCCTCCAAATAATTCTCCCTTTCCCACAAATTTCAAGACCTGAAAAGTCCAAGATCACTCAATCCCTATTTGGCAAGCAAAGTCTATATGTGCTTACATCTTGGAAATTAAGTCACATATTGGCAAGCCGGGAGAGTTAGGTGTCAAAGTCTCAAGGAAGTTGACTGCTAACTGGGTTCTTCAATCACTTCCCAAGTCATATAGTGAGTTCTTCAAGGACTACTGTGTAACAGATGATGACTTGACCCTTAATGATCTTACCTATTTGTTTGCTGCTGCTAAATCAACGATGATTTGGAGCACAGGTAAAGCTAATCTGATGGGAAGATCTACTTCCCAAACCTATTTGAGCATTGAAAATGGTGACATTGGAAGTCTAGAAAAACTTTCTCTTCCCAATGGAAATGGATCGGCCATGGTCAAATCGTTTGACTCAATGGTAAAGAGAAAGGCTAAGTCTAGACAATCAAGTGTACCATTTCCAAAGAGTCCACATGTTTCTTTAGCCAAAATAAGGGGCATTGGTTTTGAAGCTTCTAGATATACCTGAAAGATCATAAGGATGGTAAAGTCCAAAGGTTTGACTTTACTTCAGGTAAAGTCCACTATCTAACTCTATTAAGTTCTTATTTGAAGATTCTCGATCCATGATGTAATGTAATTACATTTTGATGTTTTGTAGAATCAAAGAAAAGTAAGGAAGCTTAAAGAAAGAGTAAGCTGATTCTGATCGCGATTAGATGGATTTCGATCGCATGGTTTGATGATCAGAATTTTGAGCTGCTACTTATGATAGATTGCTTAGGAATAGTTAACAACATTTTGTTCATATGTATTTGCATTGTAAGGGTAAGTTTTTCCACAAGTTTTAAAAGAAAAAGAAAAATTTTTGATTTTATTTATTTTAAGTATCCTTACAATGGCATTTGTGAAAAATCGTCATTTATATGTTTCCATTTGAAAGCAATATTGAAAAATGGATTTGATTCTTTCATTTGTGGTAGTGTCGTAATTTACCAAATAAGGAAAGATTCTCATCACCCAAGTTTCAGTTGGATAGAAAATTGGAATCATGCAACTTAATTGTATCATGAATGATAATTTTCATCTTTGGGAAATTAAGACTAAGTCCTTGCTCACATGCATGTGCGAGTCATGTGAAGGACTAAAGGATTGGGTACACTCGGTTGTGTGCTGGTCAGGTCCACCACAAAGATCAATAATATTAATCATTATGATTTACTAAAGTTTAGTAAATATGGTTATACTTACAAGATTAAGTGTAATTCTAAAATATTAGAAAAGTTTCAATGATTGGCAGAATGAATGAGAAGACTCAAATCAGGCAGAAAGATAAAAGTTTTTCCAATATGAAGAGATGGGAGAGTACTTGAGTATCTTGTTTTATGATTATCTTAGTGATTATAAAACCATATCACAATTGATCCTCTAAAGATACCTTAGTGCATTTGTTTGGCTAAGGAGAGGAATCATGAATTGTGGAAATGGTCATATCAAAAGATAAATCATACTTCATTCCAAAACAAGTCTTAGAGTCATACTCTAAGATTGTAACTTGAGTGATATAATTTTAAGAAAGGTTTATAACACTTATCAAATGTAGAGTGACATGTTTCTTACTCTTGTACATCTGAAATTGGTAAGTTGTGATGTTTTGGATAAAACAGAGACCAACTAAGACAAGTTGTGAGAAGTGTTAATCTTGATAAGAATCCGCACTAACTCTTGAATATTTGTTTTGTCAAGGAATGGATCCTGACAAAAGAATCTTATATGTCAAGAGGAAAATAGGAGTCTTAAAGATCTTGGAAAAATTTCAAGAACTAATCAAGAATAAAACCCACTGTTTACTCGATAACACACAACTTGAGGTTTGTAACCCATTGTGTTGGCATATTTCTGTACCCACTACAATTTAAGTTGACTATGCTTGTGAGTTCTATAAGTTCTAAATTGTTTTCATAACAACCTAGACGTATTGGTAGGCCCTTGTGCTACTAAAGTGAAAGAAAATGAGATCGGGTAAGTTCAATCCATATGAGTTTAGATTTGTCAATAACCTTGTCTTATGATTATGGTTTTGACAAATTCGCATGGATAGGAACGGTTACACCATAAAAATAAAATCTAAGTGTCATAAGGTTTCTCTCCAATTCATGAAAATGATGGTGAGGAAATGCTTTCACTAAGTAGGTTTTAAGTAGATGGCAATTGTGATATTTGCGTTCTCAAAGTCGTTAGTGGAGCGTTTGTGGGTAACCGACACACTAACATAGACTTATGAGAAATGGAAAAGATCTAAACAATTGAGATTATGATTACAACATCCCTTTTCATAGTTCTAAAATTGTTTAGACATACATGTAAGCTATCTAAGGAAAGGTGTATGATTTTAATAAAGTCTTATCAAAGCATCTCGTATCAAAAAACCGAACTTTGGTAAGAATGTCAATAAAGTATTGATTTCTAGAAGTCCAACTGATTTCTGGATACATGTCAAAGCTAGTGGGAGCATAAAAGTGTTATGCTAGTTAAATTATAATTATCATGTTAGTGGGAGCATGATTCTTTTGTTACGTGTTGCAGGTTAGCAATGTTAATTATAGAAAACAAAAGTTTCAATGCACTTAGAAAAGTTGTTTTGCTATAACTAAAGGATGGGATTTTATACTTCATTCCAATTCTACAAGATTAGATTTTAATATATATATATATATATATATATATATATATATATATATATATCTCCCTACCTAATAAAAGAGTAGCACATTTGCCACATGTCAATCAATTAAAGCTTCCCATTAATTATTTGCCACTTATCATTCTAAGGTTTTTCCTCATTAATTAAATTTCCACTAATTCACACCTCCAATTTACACATATCAAACACGTCAACAAAAAATTTATTTGTAATATCTATTGCCTAATTTATTAAATTATTAATTTTTTTTATCATTGCTCAATAATTACCTTATAATTTAATTAAAACTATATTTACCTTTCTAATCCGTGGTGCATACGGGTTATAAACTAGTATATATATATATATATATATATATATATATGTATATATGAATGTTATGTTGGAATCGTTCAATATAAAGAAATTCTATATATGTTGCGTTCTCAAAATTCGATTATGATTACGACATCCATCTTCATAGTTCGAATTGTGAGAACATGGCACATAAAATGTTTTATAGCATGAATCGTGTCCCATATGCTTTGCGTATAGGATCGATTACATCCATTCTAAAATTTCCAAATGCTTAGGTCATTAAGAGGGAAAAAGGAATAGAACCGGATATGACTAAAATGATTGTCGAGGATAATCTGAGGTTTACCAAAGATTGGTTGCTCGTGGACAGTTGGAAGTATAATGTTAACTATGGAAAGGACCATATTAACAAATTTTGAAAAGAGGCATCTCTTGTTCTGAAGTGATGGTAAAAATGGAAATGTGGAATTGTTTCCACAGGTGGAAGTTATTCTCTGAATCTGTATATGATTAGAAAACTTAATGCAAAGAAGGATGTTCATAGGAATATACTTTGAATATGAGTCTTTGTTTCCATGGAATTGATATCCATCGGAATACTTTGTAATGTCTGTTGCCATGTCTTTGTGACTTTTGTGCATAGTCATTACAAGAGAATCATTGCATATAAGTTCAGAATCTAACATATTACAGTAAATGGCAAGAGTTTGGTATTCTTACCATTACAAAAGAGATTGGGATTGTGAAATGAGCATCATTGGAGTCGTGTTCAATTGATCTATTTCACAAAATAAAGGACCATAGGTAAACATAGTGTGCATGCTTGGAGCATGGCATGACTATTGTTTTAATTCAAGTATTAAGTTGATAATATGAAACATTACATGAATACTGAGTAATCAATGTGTCGCTTAGATAAAAGGTGTTTTTATTTACTCTCAAAGTGTTGGGGCCCGGGCCATATAGGATTAGTATTATTTTGTGTTTCACTTTCCATGTTTTGACTTCCCGAATAACTAGGTTATTCAAACCATCCACAGTCAATCATACTTTGGAGGTAGGTATTAAGGCAAGGCTGTCATGAATGGGTCTATAGTTTGTCTAGGTGGTTAGACTTAGCTGCAGTGCTCATGAGTGCTCCTGGAATAAGATATGAGTATTGGATTAAACCCACTCTCATTTGAATCACTTCATGGATTTTATCACGAGTGAATCATGAGACGATAATATCTTTTATTCTTCAAACCTAGAGATATGAGTTGTTAACTATGATTTGGTTATACATTGATTGTACGAAAACGCATCAATAAATTGATGTTATAAAATTTGCTTTTGTGTATGTTTCAACAAGTAGTTAGTACAAGAATATGAGTCAAAGTTTATCCATTCCTTTTACCTTATAAGGATAAAAGCGATATCTGTGGGGCCCTCGAAGATTTAGTGATGACACCCCTAAGTGCTTGGCCAAGCCTGGACTGATTTGATTTGTACAATTAGTCTGTTGTCATAAATTGAAAATCGGGAAACATCAAATGGACAGAGAGAATGATTATAATCCATGTCACAGTCCATATGATATCTAGAATGAAGGAATATATGATCACTTATCTAATGGATGCGACTTTGATTTGTTCAGAGTTCGAAAACGACTTTAAGAGCTACGATTTCTAGTTGGGTTATGAAGTCATACTTGAAATAATAGTTTTAGACGTATCCAAGTGGGAGACTGTTGGATTAGATGTCTAAGCCCATAACTATTATTGGTATGTACTTGACCCAAGAGTAGCATGGTACATTTGGATTGCATATCATCAGGACAATTTGTTAGAATGGAGTCTTGAGAGAAGGTTATATATGATTTATTAATATATTATAGGTACTAATATATTAATATGAAATCATATGGTTTTAATTTGTATTGTTCAAGAATTACTTTAGAATTGATTTAGTGATCAAAAAAAGACTAATTAAATCTATGGGGACTAATTATGTTAATTAGTTATATTTATGTGTGTTGGGCTTATGATCCATGTTGGACCAAGTTTATGTATGGATACATAAAGAGTTGGGCCACATGAACCATGGATCATAAGACCCATGAGTATGGATTTGGGTTATATCCATGACCCTAGAAATCCCACATATAAATACATACTTCATTGCCTAAAATCGACACTTGTGTATTCTTGGAGTTCATGGTGGTTTTGGTAGAAATCCCACATATAAATACATACTTCACTGCCTAAAATCGACACTTGTGTATTCTTTGTCCATGATGTGTTGTGATTCCACTTGAGGCTTCCACAATATTGGGGCTAAGCTCTTAAGGCCAGATGCATCAAGACTTCAATCACCACCGTAAGGTATGTTATCATAACTAGATTCTTGTGTGGTATATGATAATTGGATGCTAGTTATAGGTTTAATACCTTGGAAACTCCATTGCATGTATAATTAGTGAAAACATAGATCCAAGGTATTTAGGGTAGCATGAACACCTTAGGAGTGTTAGAATGCTCAAAACCCAATAGTTTTCACGTTTGTTCAGATTTGCAAGGTCTAAGAAGAAATAGGGATGTGGAGCAAGGGAAGATGAATTTGATCATGGGGACTAGGAAAGCATCGTCTGTCACCAATATTGGAGTTTATTCTTTATTGTTTAGTAGTGTGTTAGGTTTAGAGTTGAATAATTGTTGCTACTCATCAGAAATGACAAGAAACATTATTTCATTTCATGGTTTGTATAAACAATGTTTTAGATTTTCGTTTAATAATGAAATTGGTTATGTTAATGCTTTCTTTAATGATACTTTCTATTTGAAGCGTTTTCTTGTAATGGTATATATGAAACTGTGATGGTTGTAGACAACTTAGGAGATGATGTATTGAATTTTGATTCGTCCAATGGTTTGGAGAAGACATGCTTGTGGCATTATCGTCTTGGACATGTTAACAAGAAGCTCATAGCCCAACTCCAAAAGGATGGAGTGTTGGAGTCATTTGACCTTAGGTCCGATGACACATGCAATTCTTGTTTACTTGGAAAGATGATTAAGTCACCCTTCACTGGAAATCGTGAAAGGGTTGAGGGATTATTGGATCTCATACACACCGATGTGTGTGGGCCCTTTAGTTCCACCACAAGGGATGCAAACCACTTCTATGTGACTTTTACCGATGATTATAGCAGATATGGGTATATCTACTTAATCAAGCATAAGTCAGAAACCCTTGAAAAGTTCAAAGAGTTTAAGCAAGAAGTGGAGAATCTATTGGGGAGGAAGATAAAGATGCTTCGATACGATCGAGGTGGTGAGTATCTTAGTATCGAGTTCCACTACTATATTAAGGAATGTGCAATTGTTTCACAACTGATGTTGCCTAGCACACCGCAGCTAAATGGTGTGGTTGAGAGGCGCAATTGAACCTTGTTGGACATGGTTTGTTCCATGATGTGTCGAGCTTCGTTACCTATATCATTTTGGGGGTATGCATTAGAGACTGCAACCCATATCCTTAATCTAGTCACAACTACGAAGGTCGCCAAAACACCTCAGGAGATGTGGACAGGGAAAGTTACCTCGTTGGCACATATCGGTTGGCTCCTCCCGAGATGCAGGAGTTGTCTATGTAGCTACAAGAGATGTTAAACAAGGGATTTATCATGCCGAGCAATTCACCATGGGGAGCCCTGATCCTGTCTGTGAGGAAGAAGGACGGGTCACATCGCATGTGTATAGACTACCGGGAGCTAAATAAGATAACGATGAAGAACCATTATCCCCTCTCGAGGATCAATGAATTTGTTTGACCAGCTACAGTGCTCATCTTGGTTCTCCAAGATTGATCTATGGTCGGGTTACACCAGATGCGAGTCAGGGATGAGGATGTGCAGAAGACAGCTTTTAGGACTCGCTATGGTCACTATGAGTTTGTGGTGATGTTGTTTGCGCTGACCAATGCTCCAGCCGCGTTCATGGACCTCATGAACCGCTGTTGCAGACCAATGCTAGACTGGTCTGTGATAGTCTCCATCACCAAATAAAGAACTTTTCTCCTTCAAAATCCTACATTTTTCACTTGATTATGAATGAATATGGATTTCAGAAACTTAAGTTACATGGAAACCCAAATGCATATAGATTCAAGAAAATTAAGTTGAAAAAAAAAATCCCAAAATCCCCAAATCAAGTTTTCGCCTTCTTTATGTTCTTCAGGTTTCAGGTCATTGAAAATATATAGGATGCTTACTTGATAGGATAGAGCGACAAATGTTTCGGTTGGTTTCCATGGAATCTTACATATTCAAATAATCCATCTTGATAGGTGAAAGGGAGATGGATTTATAGTTGGTCCTAGTAGGTTGTCGGTGGCAAAGAGAGGAAGAAGATGGAGGGTAGTCGGCGACTGTGGCATTTTCCGACATGTAGAGCATACAAGAGAGAGACAGTGGTGAAGAGAAGGATATCATTGATCAGAGAGCTGAACCATGGATAAAGAAAGGATAAAAGCTTGGTACGATACTTATTGTGGGAGGGTGTTGGGGCCTACCTTTTATTAAACAATTTCTTTAATAAATAAAAAAAAATCAATAAACATTAAATTAACTAAAAAATACATATATTGTGGAAATATAGTATTTTTAATTATTTGAGGAAGCAAACATGCAACTAAAACATATTATAGGGATGATCGGAGTTAAAAAAAACCCGTTAGCGACCAAACGTGCAGATTACCCAAAATCACATGGACCATTCGTGTAATGTAACCTATATATATATATATATATATATATATATATATATATATATATATATATATAGGGTGAGGTTCAATATAAAACTATTATTAACAAGTAACTGAGGAAACAATCGTTAGCGTCGTGACAACGAACCCGATCTGTTAACCACTCGACTGAATCCAAATAGTCAACTCAGTAAAAGAAACCACCTGAACCGGTATCACAACATGAGCACCCATTCTCACGTTGTGAGCTCAAAGGGTTCTAATGGAAAACGGGGACACTCCAAATCTCACGTCATGAAATCTTAAATCTCACGTGGTGAGCGCTGTCTGTGGCTAAGGGTAACCATTTTAAGTCCTTATTGCATTAATTCTTTGAGCCCACTTCATCCAGAAGCTAAAGGGGACCCCTTAGGTCCAAAAAGGTTTCCTTTATGGCCATGCATGAACCAAACATGATCATCCATTTCTAGGTAAAAAAAGGGAAGGAATGTGCTTCATTCTTTAATGCATGCCTCAAATCCATACCAACTTCCAGATCTGATGCTCTAGGGACTCTTAGAATGCATATAGTTTCCAACTTTATGGATTTACTCCTCTCAAGCATGCAATAACATTTAAAAAAGATAGACACAACTCAAGAACTATCCAAGATAAGCAATAAAGTTGGAGCCTTTGATACTTACAAGGGTCCAAAAAGAGGAAAAGATGATGATAAATCTGATTCTTTGCCCACACCACCACTAGAGCACTTTCTTCTTCTTTTTTTCTTCTTCCAAAAGCTAGAAATGCACTCAAATGACAAAGGATCTTAATGAGGAGTAAGATTAGGGTTTTTGGAGGTTTAGAGAGTGAGAGAGGTTGAGGGTGAGAAACCTTATCCTTCTTATTCCCTTAAATATAGAAAATGTAGGGTTTTAGTTCGACAACCGCCATTATGTTTTGAGCATAATACTGCTCACGTTGTGAGACTTAAAATGATGCACAGGTCTGGATTGATCTTGATGTCATGAGAAGGCATTCATCACGTTGTGAGTATGAAGAATATTAAAACTTTTACCTGCAAAATATTAAAGATAATGTTCACATGATCTGGTCAGAAATAATGGAAACTAGAACCCTATGGTGAGCAATGATCTCCTGGGTATAAACATCGGCCAACTTTTCTTCCAAAGAGCTCCCTCAGTTGGCCAGTAGTGGGCACTCTTAATCAATAGATCCACGATGAACCATGTAGCATCAAAAACCCTTGCCTTTTTCGGCAACATAGTGATAAAATCCATGGTGATCTACTCCCATTTCCACATTGGAACCTCCAGATGTTGTAGCTTGCCATGCGATCTGCTAACACGCTGTCACGCACATATTAAGTAAATAATTTATCACTACTGGTTGCACTAAAAATATAGCACAAGGAAGCTCGGTCGAAGCCTCAGGGACACAGCCTAAAAGTCGATGCCTTTTGGCATCAGGCACATCTAGTCAAGACAGAAATTATTAAAAAGGTAAAAACTATAATTTTCAGTGATATTAAACAAAAATCAATAATAAAAATAGCTTCAGTTCTGCTGCGACTTTCCTAAGAATGAAACTAGTACAAATATGATTATTTAAGATGCGTTCTATCTAAGCTGGTACTGAGAAAAACTAACAAGCTCTAGTAAAATCTCCTTTACCTAAACTAGTTAATCAAAACAAGCTCCTTGAATTAACCATAAATTTTTACTATTTAATTAAACAAGCCCTTAATCAAATCAAAAAATTTGCATTAAGTTCTTTGTAAAATTCCCAGCAATACCCAATACTTCTCACAAGCTCGAAAACATAAAGATATGATTTTTACAGTTTATACCAAAGTTAAATCTCAAAAGGGAACCAATCTGATACTTGTTACTTTTACCGGTTCAGAAGAGCAATTACGGATTCTATTAACTAATTAACTGGAATGATAAAACCCTAGCTAGGTGATCAAACTAAAAAGAATTTAAGACCAAACATTCATTAAGCTAAAAACTAAAAATATAGATAGAAACACAAAACGAAAATCAGATCTAAAAACTAATCACATGAAAAGTACTAGTCTACGCAGAACTGAAAACTAAAGTTTAGCTACACATGGGAAAAAAGAAAATCAAAGTAGATAAAATAAACATTTACTGATCAATATTCTAAACTAAATGTGTGATCAATATTCTAAACTAAATGTGTGAGATGATTCGTAGTCTTTACATCTTCAAAAGTTGCTAAAAGAATTCAAAAATGCCTTCTGAAGTGGTTTTCTTCATCTGGAATCGTCCAACCCATACAACTGATTATAAGGGTGGTATTTATTCTCAAGTTGGAAGCTTCCGGAACAAGAAACGGATAACATGTGATCGCATGTATTGAGGTTGCGACGTAGGTTTTAAAATAGACGCATCACGAGCCTTTATAATGAAGTAGGAAGGTATTTCGACAATTTTTGGCAAATTGGTGATCGCATATAGCAAAGTTGCGATCTTGTGTAGTGAGTTTTTACTCCCGAATGAATTTTTGGCACAAAAAACCTTGAAGACAAGTTGCGACCAAACTTACGATATCATAAAGGCTCCATGCGATCGCATGGTCAAAATTTATGATCACAAGTGTTGCCTAAGACGTCCAAATTTTCGTCTACTTTTCAAATCATTTTGAATCGCATCAATATGAGTTACGATTCATGAGATATGGTCAAAATACTGACAAGGGGTCAAAGCTACCAGCAACATTCTTTCGCTTCTTATTGCAGATTCTATCTTCGTGTGATCAATTCGATCGAGTGTGTCGTGACCAAAACATATTCCAAACATTCCTTAGAATCCTTCATAAGTTCCAAGTTCCATTTTAAGTTCCAAACGTGCATTCAACTACTCATAAAGCATTGCTCCACTCGAACTATCTAAAATGACAATAAAAGATGAGGAGTACGAGAATTCTAATAAAATACATGAGCTGAACATTATTTAAATAAATGAAATGCAAATGCACAAAATATGATGCTAAAATAATAATAAAAACTACCTTATAAGTTGCATAAAATGACATCTAACAAATCTCCCCAAGCTTAAACCTTACTTGCCTCAAGTAAAAAAAAAAAGATAAAACATTATAAACAAATGGAAAGGTGTATATGAGATAAACAAAATAAAATAAAAGAAAATAACAATACTTCTATCTTCTTTTATCATATGATCGGATTTCACAATAAGGAAGCTCCAATGAAATCACTACCGAGACAACAACTGTCACACCCCCAAACCAGAACGACGGAAACGTTTGGGGGCGGAGGACGTCATATTCAGTATCATAACAGTTCGTAGAAAGGAAAGTACACACCACCATATATATTAAAGTTTCCAAAATGTTTACATAATTTTATTCATTACATGTTCAAAAGATAAATACATAAACATCTTTCAAAAGAAGTAATTAACGCCAGCACGTTAATCCCAAAAGTTGATTTCCAAACCTGCTTAGCGGTTCCCTGTGAATACAAGTTATTTCAAAGAGAAAGTGTCAACAATTAAGTTGGTGAGTTCGTAAGTGGTTTAGAAAAATTGAATGCCATTCCAAAATGGGTGTATGTTTTCCAGAAAACTCAGTATTTCATATGTAAAGAGTTATGACTTGTTGTGTTGAAAATGAATGTATTAGATCCAGAAAATCCCATATTTTCCCTAATGGTTGAGATATGAATTGTTGTGTTTTCCAAGAAAAACCGTTATTTTCTTATAAAAGTATGAAATGCATATGAATGTTCGTGTTATACGTTGTAAATAATTGCACCAGGAAAATCCCTTGTTTTCCTATTAGTTGTTTGGTTTGTATACAGGAAAAACCCTTATTTTCCTAACATGACTGGAAGTCTCTATGACCGAAAGTTGCAAGAAACCGACGTTCTTAAAAATTGTGTCATAGTTTTATATAATAAAGCTATACGAAGATCGCATTTGTTAGATGAAGAATAGTTTTAATAGCTACTCGTTCATAAAAGCATAATACCATAATAATTGTATATCCGATGAGTTTTATAACCATACTAAACATAATATGCCTGTAACGACGTTCTTCAGGCGTCGCAGCATTATGACAACTGTCACCCCAAAGGACGGACTATAGCTAACAGTCAGGGCGCGGGATCATGACTTCCCATATAGATCTATACACATTTGACACGTTCTCCGAACGGGGGACTCTGGTTATAGACAGGACTTGCAACATTACTTTCTAATAAAGAAAAGTAACGTTTGAAGATATACACGTCTCATGGATTCTCAACTAAGTTTGTATTAAAGTGATAGTTTTGTATGCAAAGTTTATCCTTTTTCACAATGTTTGACAAAGCAAAATCATAAGTTTTTAGAATGTATAAAACGACTTAACAATGAAAGGTACTTTGAAATCATTATATACTTTGTATAAGTCTAATGCACGCAAAGTATGACAAGATTTTTCCATAGTAGTAATGAATTCGAAGTGATTTATCCGATAAAACAAGTGAAGTGAAACTTTATAAAATACACGATAATAACCGTATGTTACTTGTATTCCCCCCCTAAAAGAGTATAAAAGCATTTAAAATGTATTTAAAGTGTGTTTGAAAAGGGGTTATGAACTCACTTGATAGTTTGAAGAAGGCGTGACGAAAATTGATTGGAACTTTGGCTTGAAAAAGCGGATTTTCTCGGGATTTATCGGGAGTAAAATCGACCTTCGGGACTTGCATGAAATGACCAGGGCTTCGGGGTAGTGCGAGCACGGAAAACGAGGCAAAATGCAAGAAAAGTGAGAGAGAATGAGCCATTTTTCCGGGAACCCTCGCATCCCTTTTATAGGGGGCTGGAACCGCCTCGGTATGCAGGGCGTACGCTCGTACGCGGGGCGTACGCGTACGTCACGCATGACCGAGTGCTCGACTGCCTCAGACTTCGGATGGGACGGGGGGTAGGCTCGCATAGGGGCGACGTGGACGATCCGAGGCCGTGGCCTCGAGTACGCTGGGCGTACTCGTGTACGCGGGGCGTACTTGCGTGACTCAGACTTTGGATAATACCGAAATTTTCAATAAAAATATATATTAATTATTTATCAAACTTCAAAAATTCATATCTCCTTCATACGAACTCCGTTTTCGACGTTCTTTATATCCACACGTAGGTGAGACTAAGATCTACATCTTTCGTTTAGATTCCGTCGGCAAATTCTGAAATTATTTTTATTATTTATTTATTAAAATGACGTGATTAAGGAATTTCTTTAAAAATTCATAACTTTTTCATACGATGTCCGATTTGAGCGTTCTTTTTATGCACGTTTGTAGTTTAACGATATCTATGACTTTCATTTAGACACCTAAGCTCAAAAAGTGTTTATTGAAACTTTGCGTTTTTAAGTAACTTCGTATCGCCGGTTTTTTTGTCGGAAAACTTAGAATGGTCATAACTTCTTCGTTATAACTCGGATTTTTGCGTTATTTATATGTTTGGAAACCTTAAGACGATACTTACCACATAGCGTACTCCAAACAGAGCTTTTGAATACTTCATTTTTCGATAATATTCTAATCCCTTTTTCAAAGAGGTTACAAGACTCGATCTTTGATGAATCGAAATGATGGGTTGTTACATCATCCCCCCGTTAGAGGGAATTTTGTCCCGAAATTTTAATACAAAAGAAAAGTCTTAGGGGTTGAGGAAGAGGTGTGGATACTTTTGTTGCATTTGATCTTCTCGTTCCCATGTGAACTCAGGTCCCCTCTTAGCATTCCATCGGACCTTTACAATTGGAATGCGGCTTTGTTTAGTTCGTTTAACTTCCCTATATATGATCTCGACGGGTTCCTCCACAAAGTTAAGATTTTCATTTAGTTCGATCTCATCGAGTGGAATTACAAGTGTTTCGTCGGACAAACACTTCTTCAGGTTTGATACATGGAATACTGGATGTACTTTGTTAAGCCTAGTTGGAAGTCGGAGTTTGTTGGCCACTGGACCAACTCTTGAAATGATTTCGAAGGGTCCAATGTACCTAGGATTTAGCTTCCCACGTTATCCAAAGCGTATCATGCCCTTCCAGGGTGAGACCTTCAGTAGTACACGATCGCCATCTGAAATTCCAAGGGTTTACGTCTTTTGTCGGCATAGCTCTTTTGCCTATCCCTTGAGGATTTCAGTCGTTCTCGTATTTGCATGATCTTTTCAGTAGTTTCTCTGATGATCTCCGGACCAGTGAGGGTGCTATCAGGGATTAGACCTTTTGGTAATTGTGTGTCGCCCACTTCCATCCAGCACAGAGGTGATCTGCACTTACGGCCATAAAGGGCTTCAAATGGAGCAGTCTTGATACTAGTATGATAACTATTGTTATAAGAGAACTCGACCAAAGGTAAGTGAACATCCCATGCCTTACCAAAGTTGATTACACATGCTCGCAACATGTCTTCCAAGGTTTGGATCGTCCTCTCACTCTGTCCGTCAGTTTGGGGGTGATAGGCTGTACTCATGTCCAACCTTGTTCCCATGGATTTTTGCAATGATTGCCAGAATCTGGAAGTGAACGTCCGAGATGATAGACATTAGCACTCCATGGTGTCGTACGATCTCTCGGATGTAGATTCTTGCTAGCTTTTCCATTTTATCAGTTTCCTTGATCGGTAAGAAATGAGCGGACTTGGTTAATCTATCGACGACTACCTGTCACACCCCCAAACCAGAACGGCGGAAACGTTCGGGGGCGGAGGACGTCATATTCAGTATCATAACAGTTCATAGAAAGGAAAGTACACACCACCATATATATTAAAGTTTCCAAGATGTTTACATAATTGTATTCATTACATGTTCAAAAGATAAATACATAAACATCATTCAAAAGAAGTAATTAGCGCCAGCGCGTTAATCCCAAAAGTTGATTCCCAAACCTGCTTAGCGGTTCCCTGAGAATACATGTTATTTCAAAGAAAAAGTGTCAACAATTAAGTTGGTGAGTTCATAAGTAGTTTAGAAAAATTGGATGCCATTCCAAAATGGGTGTATATTTTCCAGAAAACGCAGCATTTCAAATGTAAAGAGTTGTGATTTTTTTTGTTGAAAGTGAATGTATTAAATCCAGAAAATCCCATATTTTCCCTAATGGTTGAGATACGAGTTGTTGTGTTTCTCAAGAAAACCCTTATTTTCTTATAAAAGTATGAAATGCATATGAATGTTCGTGTTATAAGTTGTAAATAATTGCACCAGGAAAATCCCTTATTTTCCTAACATAAATGGTAGTCTCTAAGACCAAAACTTTGCAAGAAACCGACGTTCAAAAGTTGTGTCATAGTTTTATATAATAAATCTATACGAAGATCGCATTTGTTAGATGAAGAATAGCTTTAATAGCAACTCGTTCATAAAAGCATAATACCATAATAATTGTATATCCGATGAGTTTTATAACCATACTAAACATAACATGCCTGTAACGACGTTCTTCAGGCGTCGCAGCGTTATGACAACTGTCACCCCAAAAGACGGACTGTAGCTAATAGTCAGGGCGCGGGATCATGACTTCCCGTATAGATCTATACACATCTGACACGTTCTATGAATGGGAGACACTGGTTATAGACAGGACTTGCAGCATTACTTTCTAATAAAGAAAAGTAACCTTTGAAGATATACACGTGTCATGGATTCTCAACTAAGCCTATATTAAAGTGATAGTTTTGTATGCAAAGTTTATCCTTTTTCACAATGTTTGACAAAGCAAAATCATAAGTTTTTAGAATGTATAAAACGACTTAACAATGAAAGGTACTTTGAAATCATTATATACTTCGTATAAGTCTAATGACCGCAAAGTATGACAAGAGTTTTCCATAGTAGTAATGAGTTCCAAGTGATTTATTCGATAAAACAAGTGAAGTGAAACTTTATAAAATACACGATAATAACCGTATGTTTACTTGTATTCCCCCCCTAAAAGAGTATAAAAGCATTTAAAATGTATTTAAAGTGTGTTTGAAAGGGGTATGAACTCACTTGAAAGTTTGAAGATAGCAAGATGGAAAACCGGGCAGAGTTTCGTCTCGGGAAATGGATTTTCCTCGGAAATCTCGGGATTCCTCGGGAGTAAAATCGACCTTCGGGACTTGCACAAAATGACCAGGGCTTCGGGGTAGTGCGAGCACGGAAAACGAGGTAAAATGCAAGCAAAAGGAGAGAGAATGGGCCATTTTCCCGGGAACCCTCGCATGCTATTTATAGGGGGGCCTGAGAGGCCTCGTACGCGGGGCGTACGCTCGTATGCATCGCGTACGCGTACATCATGCGTGACCGAAGCCTTGACTGCCTCGACCTCGAATGGGACGGCTCAGGCTGTCGGGTCGGATGGGACGGCGGGTCGGACGGGCGGGTCGGGTGCCTCGCATAGGGCGACGTGGACGGTTTGAGGCCAAGTTACTCGGGTACGCGGGGCGTACAGGGGTACGCAGCGCGTACCTCGGATGAGGACGCTGACTCCCCTTCGGATAATACCGAAGTTTTAATAAAAATCATATATAAATTATTTATCAAACTTCGAAAATTCATATCTCCTTCATACGAACTCCGTTTTTGACGTTCTTTATATCCCCGCGAAGGTGAGACTACGATCTACAACTTTCATTTAGATTCCGTTGGCAAATTCCGGAATTATTTTTATTATTTATTTATTAAAATTACGTGATTAAGGAATTTCTTTAAAAGTTCATAACTTATTCATACGATGTCCGATTTGAGCGTTCTTTTTATGCATGTTTGTAGTTTAACGATATCTACGACTTTCATTTAGAGACCTAAGGTCGGAAAGTGTTTTATTGAAACTTTGCGTTTTTACGCAACTTCGTATTGCCGGTTTTTGTCGGAAAACTTAGAATGATCATAACTTCTTCGTTATAACTCGGATTTTTGTGTTATTTATATGTTTGGAAACCTTAAGACGATAACGACCACATAGTGTACTCCAAATAGAGTTTTTGAATACTTCATTTTTCGATGATATTCTAATTCTTTTCTCAAAGAGGTTACAGGACTCGATTTTTACTGACTTGAAATAACGGGTTGTTACATCATCCCCCCGTTATAGGGAATTTCGTCCCGAAATTTTAATAAAAACGAAGAGTCTTAGGGGCTGGGGAAGAGATGTGGATACTTCTGTTGCATTTGATCTTCTCGTTCCCACGTGAACTCAGGTCCCCTCTTAGCATTCCATCGGACCTTTACTATTGGAATGCGACTCTGTTTAGTTCGTTTAACTTCCCTATCCATGATCTCGATGGGTTCTTCCACAAAGTTAAGATTTTCATTTAGTTCGATCTCATCGAGTGGAATTACAAGTGTTTTGTCGGATAAACACTTCTTCAGGTTTGATACGTGGAATATTGGATATATTTTGTTAAGCTCTATTGGAAGTCGGAGTTTGTAGGCTACTGGACCAACCATTGAAATGATTTCGAAGGGTCCAATGTACCTAGGATTTAGCTTCCCATGCTTTCCAAAGCGTATCATTTCCTTCCAGGGTGAGACCTTCAGTAGTACCCGATCGCCAATCTGAAATTCCAAGGGTTTACGTCTTTTGTCGGCATAGCTCTTTTGCCTATCCCTCGAGGATTTCAGTTGTTCTCATATTTGCACGATCTTTTCAGTAGTTTCTCTGATGATCTCTGGACCAATGAGGGTGCTATCAGAGACTAGACCTTTTGCTAGTTGTGTGTCGCCTACTTCCGTCCAGCACAGAGGTGATCTGCACTTACGGCCGTAAAGGGCTTCAAATGGAGCAGTATTGATACTAGTATGATAACTATTGTTATAAGAGAACTCAACCAAAGGTAAGTGAACATCCCATGCATTACCAAAGTCGATTACACATGCTTGCAACATGTCTTCCAAGGTTTGGATCGTTCTTTCGCTCTGTCCGTCAGTTTGGGGGTGATAGGCTGTACTCATGTCCAATCTTGTTCCCATGGATTTTTGCAATGATTGCCAGAATCTAGACGTGAATCTACTGTCTCTATCCGAGATGATTGACATTGGCACTCCATGGAGTCGTACGATCTCTCGGATGTAGATTCTCGATAGCTTTTCCATTTTATCAGTTTCCTTGATCGGTAGGAAATGAGCGGACTTGGTTAATCTATCGACGATTACCCAAATAGTATCTTGGCCACCCTAAGTTTTGGGCAGTTTCGTTATGAAGTCCATGGAAATATGCTCCCATTTCCACTCAGGAATTTCAGGTTGTTGGAGTAGTCCTGAGGGTTTCTGGTGTTCTATTTTGATCTTGGCGCAAGTCAAACACTTGCTCACATATGTAGCGATCTTTGCTTTCATGTTTGGCCACCAGTAGAGTTGTTTGAGATCTTGATACATCTTGTCTGACCTGGGGTGTACGGAGTATGGAGTCTTGTGTGCCTCGCTCATAACTACCTCTCTAAGTCCACCAAACTTGGGCATCCATATTCGGTTCATGAGGTAGCGTGCTCCGTCACTCTTGATTTCTAAATTCTTGTCCATTCCCTAAGGGTCTCACCTGTCACGTTTTCGGGTTTCAGGGCCTCTATTTGAGCTTCCTTGACTTGTGTCGACAGGTGCGAATGGATTGACATGGCTAATGACTTCACTCTTCAGCCAGAGTACTCCTTACGACTAAGGGCATCTGCCACGACGTTAGCCTTTCCTGGATGATAGCGAATCTCACATTCGTAGTCGTTGAGCAATTCGACCCAACGTCGCTGTCTCATGTTCAACTCCTTCTGGTCGAAGATGTGTTGTTGGCTCTTGTGGTCTGTAAAGATAGTGCATTTGGTACAATATAGGTAGTGTCTCCAGATTTTAAGAGCGAAGACCACTGCCCCAAGTTCTAAATCATGAGTGGTGTAATTGACCTCATGCGTTTTCAGTTGTCGTGAGGCATATGCAATAACCTTTCCCCTCTGCATTAGTACACAGCCCAGCCCTTGCTTCGAAGCGTCGCAATACACCACAAAATCTTCGGTCCCTTCTGGGAGAGAAAGGATGGGCGCGTTGCAAAGGGCCTGTTTCAAAGTCTGAAATGCAGCATCTTGCTTTTCTCCCCAATTGTAGGTCACACCTTTCTGGGTTAAGGCGGTAAGAGGCTTTGCGATGCTGGAGAAATTCTGGATGAACCTTCGGTAATAACCAGCAAGACCTAGAAATTGGCGAATTTCTGTTGGTGTAGTTGGCGCAGACCAGTTTTTGATAGCCTTGATTTTTGATGGATCCACGTGGATTCCTTCCTTGCTGACCACGTGACCGAGGAAGTCCACCTTTCTAATCCAAAATTCACATTTTGAGAATTTTGCATACAGTCTCTCAGTCTGTAACATCTCTAAAACTTGCCTCAGATGTTGACCATGCTCTTCTTTATTCTTTGAATAAATGAGTATGTCGTCTATGAATACTATCACGAATTTATCCAAGAATGGACGACATACTCGATTCATTAGGTCCATGAATACGACCGGGGCATTGGTTAGTCCGAACCGCATCACTACGAACTCGTAATGTCCGTATTGTGTTCGGAAGGCCGTCTTGGGAATATCACTCTCTAGGACTCGCAGCTGGTGATATCCCGACCTCAGATCGATCTTGGAGAAGTAGTTGGCTCCTTGGAGTTGGTCAAATAAGTCATCGATTCAGGGTAGGGGTATCGGTTCTTGATGGTAAGTTTGTTGAGTTCTCGGTAGTCGATGCACATTCTGAATGATCCATCCTTCTTTTTCACGAACAATACGGGTGCTCCCCATGGCGAGAAGCTCGGCCTGATGAATCCTTTTCCAAGTAGTTCATTCAGTTGGCTGGATAGCTCTTGCATCTCTGCCAGGGCTAATCGATAGGGTGCTTTGGCTACTGGGGTAGCTCCGGGAACCAGATCGATTCGGAACTCAACTTGTCTCGCGGGTGGTATTCCCGGAAGGTCCTCGGGAAAAACGTCGGGAAAATCGCGTACGTCGGGCACACTCTTGATGTCTTGGACTTCGCGTTTCACATCTACAACATGTACCAAGAACGCGTGACACCCCTTGCGTAGGCATTTCCGAGCTTGGATACTTGAGATGATACGAAGAGTGGTACTTGGTTTGTCGCCCAAGACAATGAAAGTTTCGCCGGTTGGCAGATTAAGGCGAACGACCTTATCGTAACATAGAATGTCCGCATGATGAGAACTCAGCCAATCCATGCCAATGATGACATCGAAACTCTTAATCGAGACTGGCATGAGGTTGATTGAAAAGGGATTATCGTTTAAAGTTAGGGTGCAGTTTAAGTATATCTCCTTAGTGCCTTCGGTTTTCCCGTTGGCCATTTCTACTATGATTGGTTCACTTAATGATTGTGGTATTGATTTTAGCAGGCCTTTAAAGTCGTGACTCACAAAACTCCTTTCCGCTCCACTATCAAACAAAATGCATGCATACGAGTTATTGAGAAGAAACGTACCCGTAACAACAGTAGGGTCCGCAATGGCTTCATCTTGTCCCATTGCGAAAACTCGGCCCCTTCCGCCGGTATTCCGGTTGTTTGCCTTTGGGCAGTCCCTGCGGTAGTGCCCCGTGTCTCCGCACTCAAAGCAGGCACGGCTTACCCCGGTATTAGTAGTGGGGACGGATGGTTGGGTTGGCCCTTTGCAATAGCGGGCTGTATGTCCCTTCTTATTACACTTGGTGCATTGAAGATCATGGCAAGGACCATGGTGGTGGAAGCTGCATCGGTTGCACTTTGGAAGTTTCCCATTATATGAGCTTGTGGGGGCAGGGTTCACAGGTACAGTCATAGCGTGGGTCTCTATTACTTGTTGTTTCTTGGGGTTTTCCTGGAGATTTTGTCCCCTCCTTTTGTTCCAAGGCCTGCTCTGGCCCTGAGCCTCCCTAGGTGGATTTGCGGTTGCTGAAATGATACTGGGTTTTACTCCGTGGTCGATGAGTCGCTGAGCCAGGCGTTTAGCGCTGTTGTAGGTAACAGGGCCGGAAGCTAGGACATGCCCTTGAATCTGGGGTGACAACCCCCAAATGTACCTTTCAACCTTCTTTGATTCTGGGTTGACCATGGTAGGGCACAGTGCAGCGAGGTCGTTGAACCTAGCTGAGTAGGTGACTAGGTCAGACCCAGCCATTTTCAGATTCCAGAGCTCCTGCTCCAGCTTTTTCACTTCGCCCCTTGGGCAGTATTCTTCCAGTAGTAGAACCTTTAGATAGTCCCAACTAATGGCGTTGGCGACAGTGAGCGTCACTGAATTCACATGGCTTTTCCACCAAGTGAGGGCTCGATCTACGAAAGTGCAAGCAGCGAACTTGACTTTGCTTGCTTCTAGGAATGAGCAGATCTCGAAGACCGTTTCGGTCTTCTCGAACCATTGCATTAGTGCAATGACTCCCCCAGTTCCATTAAAAGTTTTTGGCTTAGCGTTAGAGAACTCCTTTTAAGTACATTCTCTTCCTTGGCCATGACCAGTGCCATGATTTGGATGATTCGTGCTGCTTCCCGCCCCTCCATTTCCGTGAGAGTTTATTTGCGAGAGGGCTGCAGTTACTGCTACTGTGATAGCAGCCTGGACCATGGCTGGATCATAAGCTGGTGGTGGAGGTGGTGGTGGTACCGTGCCCGGCCTGGGCCTTAGGTTTGGACGAGGAGGCATCGTGCTGCCAAAAGAAAAAAATATGGAAAAATTTATAAGTTTTGGCAGTTCAGAGTTGAATGATATTGAGTTAACTTCTAATAGTTCTAAGAAGTTGGGTTTGACTGACACAATGTTTTGAGCTTGAAAGTAAAGTTTGAATAGATGTACCAATGAATCGAACGAATTGCGCATGATTAACAACAACAAGAAAAGGGGTATACCCTTATATATATTAAACATATAGTTGTGTTACAGCGTGGTCTAGACAAAAGTTCTTGGCCTTTCTAAAGGCCTCCGATTACAGAACAATTTAAAGAAAATAATACTTTTATCTGAAGTCCTAATTTATAACAAAATTTTGAGAGTCGGGCAAGTACTACTTGCGGCGCGCTTTGTGTTTGGAGCTCGACTCCGTGTCGGACTGCTTCGACTCCATGAGGCGTCTATCAAACGCAGCTTGTTGTTCTCTTAATTCTGCGAAGGCCGCATTTGCTTGTGCTTGAAATGCTTCGGCGTGAATGTGGATGTCGTTCTGCAATAACTCTAGGCGGTTGATATCGGCCGTGTGGATTTGTACTTCCACATTGACCTCTCGGATTCGGTTGGCTTGCACTCCGGATTGATAGCACTGGTTGGCGAGTTTTCCAACCATGACCGGAAGTGCTCGGTCGGTTGATCCCCCACCTCTCACATCATAGAAGTCTCGGCACATGCCGTAGGGAGGGCGTAAGCTTTGTTGTTGGCTCCAATGATGGAGGTGACTTCCCCACACTGGAGTGGGTCCTTGGAAATTCCTCACGTGGACGGGAGATTGTGGGATTGGTGGATTTATAATTTTTGGCTCTGAATCCGTGCCAGAGTCATCCCCTCCCTCCAACTCTATAGGCTCTTCGTCTTCTTCAGGATCTTCTTCGATCCACCCTCCATTACCTTGGTTGGGGTAGTAGGGGTCATTGGGGTGATGGAATCCCGCCATTTAGACTGTACGAGAATAGAGTTAAAAGTTTACTATAAGCTAGAGCACATGAAACTTACCCTTAAGTTTAATGGTTGACGGCACTCGAATACTCCCTCAGTATTCTTTAGCGATATGCTTTTGGTAAGTTTTAAATTTGTTGTCCATTGCAGACACTCCTTGGCATACGTTAGTCGGCTCTTGGACAAATATAGTTGATCAGGCTATATTCTTCCCAGTTCCGATTACATGTCCCAAGGCGTACCTGTACTACACAACTTATTTATAATACTTCTAAAGTTATTTACTATGAAAATGTTATTAGTATAAATGAGTGCATGCTTACCTTAAAACTAATTAGGTTTACTTTCAAAAGTATGAATTTTTCTTAGAGTGTTTTTGCCCAGTTGAGTTTATAGTTGTATATCAAAAAGGAATGGTTTTGATATACATAATTCCCTATAAACAAAGCTCTGATACCAATCTGTCACACCCCCAAACCAGAACGGCGGAAACGTTCGGGGGCGGAGGACGTCATATTCAGTATCATAACAGTTCATAGAAAGGAAAGTACACACCACCATATATATTAAAGTTTCCAAGATGTTTACATAATTGTATTCATTACATGTTCAAAAGATAAATACATAAACATCATTCAAAAGAAGTAATTAACGCCAGTGCGTTAATCCCAAAAGTTGATTCCCAAACTTGCTTAGCGGTTCCCTGAGAATACAAGTTATTTCAAAGAAAAAGTGTCAACAATTAAGTTGGTGAGTTCATAAGTAGTTTAGAAAAATTGGATGCCATTCCAAAATGGGTGTATATTTTCCAGAAAGCGCAGCATTTCAAATGTAAAGAGTTGTGATTTGTTTTGTTGAAAGTGAATGTATTAAATCCAGAAAATCCCATATTTTCCCTAATGGTTGAGATACGAGTTGTTGTGTTTCTCAAGAAAACCCTTATTTTCTTATAAAAGTATGAAATGCATATGAATGTTCGTGTTATAAGTTGTAAATAACTGCACCAGGAAAATCCCTTATTTTCCTAACATAAATGGCAGTCTCTAAGACCAAAACTTTGCAAGAAACCGACGTTCAAAAGTTGTGTCATAGTTTTATATAATAAAGCTATACGAAGATCGCATTTTTTAGATGAAGAATAGCTTTAATAGCTACTCGTTCATAAAAGCATAATACCATAATAATTGTATATCCGATGAGTTTTATAACCATACTAAACATAATATGCGTGTAACGACGTTCTTCAGACGTCGCAGCGTTATGACAACTGTCACCCCAAAAGACGGACTGTAGCTAACAGTCAGGGCGCGGGATCATGACTTCCCATATAGATCTATACACATTTGACACGTTCTCTGAACGGGAGAGTCTGGTTATAGACAGGACTTGCAGCATTACTTTCTAATAAAGAAAAGTAACGTTTGAAGATATACACGTGTCATGGATTCTCAACTAAGCCTGTATTAAAGTGATAGTTTTGTATGCAAAGTTTATCCTTTTTCACAATGTTTGACAAAGCAAAATCATAAGTTTTTAGAATGTATAAAACGACTTAACAATGAAAGGTACTTTGAAATCATTATATACTTCGTATAAGTCTAATGACCGCAAAGTATGACAAGAGTTTTCCATAGTAGTAATGAGTTCCAAGTGATTTATTCGATAAAACAAGTGAAGTGAAACTTTATAAAATACACGATAATAACCGTATGTTTACTTCTATTCCCCCCTAAAAGAGTATAAAAGCATTTAAAATGTATTTAAAGTGTGTTTGAAAGGTGTATGAACTCACTTGAAAGTTTGAAGATAGCAAGATGGAAAACCGGGCAGAGTTTCGTCTCGGGAAATGGATTTTCCTCGAAAATCTCGGGATTCCTCGGGAGTAAAATCGACCTTCGGGACTTGCACAAAATGACCAGGGCTTCGGGGTAATGCGAGCACGGAAAACGAGGTAAAACGCAAGCAAAAGGAGAGAGAATGGGCCATTTTCCCGGGAACCCTCGCATGCTATTTATAGGGGGGCCTAAGAGGCCTCGTACGCGGGACATATGCTCGTACGCAGTGCGTACGCGTATGTCATGCGTGACCGAAGCCTTGACTGCCTCGGCCTCGGATGGGACGGCTCAGGCTGTCGGGTCGGATGGGACGGCGGGTCGGACGGGCGGGTCGGGTGCCTCGCATAGGGCGACGTGGACGGTTTGAGGCCAAGTTCCTCAGATACGCGGGGCGTACAGGGGTACGCAGCGCGTACCTCGGATGAGGAGGCTGACTCCCCTTCGGATAATACCGAAGTTTTAATAAAATTTATATATAAATTATTTATCAAACTTCGAAAATTTATATCTCCTTCATACGAACTCCGTTTTTGACGTTCTTTATATCCCCGCGAATGTGAGACTACGATCTACAACTTTCATTTAGATTCCGTTGGCAAATTACGGAATTATTTTTATTATTTATTTATTAAAATGACGTGATTAAGGAATTTCTTTAAAAATTCATAACTTATTCATACGATGTCCGATTTGAGCGTTCTTTTTATGCATGTTTGTAGTTTAACGATATCTACGACTTTCATTTAGACACCTAAGGTCGGAAAGTGTTTTATTGAAACTTTGCGTTTTTACGCAACTTCGTATTGCCGGTTTTTGTCGGAAAACTTAGAATGATCATAACTTCTTCGTTATAACTCGGATTTTTGTGTTATTTATATATTTGGAAACCTTAAGACGATAACTACCACATAGTGTACTCCAAATAGAGTTTTTGAATACTTCATTTTTCGATGATATTCTAATTCTTTTCTCAAAGAGGTAACAGGATTCGATTTTTACTAACTTGAAATAACGGGTTGTTACATCATCCCCCCGTTAGAGGGAATTTTGTCCCGAACTTTTAATACAAAAGAAGAGTCTTAGGGGCTGGGGAAGAGATGTGGATACTTCTGTTGCATTTGATCTTCTCGTTCCCACGTGAACTCAGGTCCCCTCTTAGCATTCCATCGGACCTTTACTATTGGAATGCGACTCTGTTTAGTTCGTTTAACTTCCCTATCCATGATCTCGATGGGTTCTTCCACAAAGTTAAGATTTTCATTTAGTTCGATCTCATCGAGTGGAATTACAAGTGTTTCGTCGGACAAACACTTCTTCAGGTTTGATACATGGAATACTGGATGTACTTTGTTAAGCTCTATTGGAAGTCGGAGTTTGTAGGCTACTGGACCAACCCTTGAAATGATTTCGAAGGGTCCAATGTACCTAGGATTTAGCTTCCCATGCTTTCGAAAGCGTATCATTCCCTTCCAGGGTGAGACCTTCAGTAGTACCCGATCGCCAATCTAAAATTCCAAGGGTTTACGTCTTTTGTCGGCATAGCTCTTTTGCCTATCCCTCGAGGATTTCAGTTGTTCTCGTATTTTCATGATCTTTTCAGTAATTTCTCTGATGATCTCTAGACCAGTGAGGGTGCTATCAGGGACTAGACCTTTTGCTAGTTGTGTGTCGCCCACTTCCGTCCAACACAGAGGTGATCTGCACTTACGACCGTAAAGGGCTTCAAATGGAGCAGTATTGATACTAGTATGATAACTATTGTTATAAGAGAACTCAACCAAAGTTAAGTGAACATCCCATGCATTACCAAAGTCGATTACACATGCTTGCAACATGTCTTCCAAGGTTTGGATCGTTCTTTCGCTCTGTCCGTCAGTTTGGGGGTGATAGGCTGTACTCATGTCCAATCTTGTTCCCATGGATTTTTGCAATGATTGCCAGAATCTAGACGTGAATCTGCTGTCTCTATCCGAGATGATAGACATTGGCACTCCATGGAGTCGTACGATCTCTCGGATGTAGATTCTCGATAGCTTTTCCATTTTATCAGTTTCCTTGATCGGTAGGAAATGAGCGGACTTGGTTAATCTATCGACGATTACCCAAATAGTATCTTGGCCACCCTGAGTTTTGGGCAGTTTCGTTATGAAGTCCATGGAAATCTGCTCCCATTTCCACTCAGGAATTTCAGGTTGTTGGAGTAGTCCTGAGGGTTTCTGGTGTTCTATTTTGATCTTGGCGCAAGTCAAACACTTGCTCACATATGTAGCGATCTTTGCTTTCATGTTTGGCCACCAGTATAGTTGTTTGAGATCTTGATACATCTTGTCTGACCTGGGGTGTACGGAGTATGGAGTCTTGTGTGCCTCGCTCATAACTACCTCTCTAAGTCTACCAAACTTGGGCGTCCATATTCGGTTCATGAGGTAGCGTGCTCCGTCACTCTTGATTTCTAAATTCTTGTCCATTCCCCTAAGGGTCTCACCTATCACGTTTTCGGGTTTCAGGGCCTCTATTTGAGCTTCCTTGACTTGTGTCGATAGGTGCGAATGGATTGACATGGCTAATGACTTCACTCTTCGGCCAGAGTACTCCTTACGACTAAGGGCATCTGCCACGGCGTTAGCCTTTCCTGGATGATAGCGAATCTCACATTCGTAGTCGTTGAGCAATTCGACCCAACGTCGCTGTCTCATGTTCAACTCCTTCTGGTCGAAGATGTGTTGTAGGCTCTTGTGGTCTGTAAAGATAGTGCATTTGGTACCATATAGGTAGTGTCTCCAGATTTTAAGAGCGAAGACCACCGCCCCAAGTTCTAAATCATGAGTGTTGTAATTGACCTCATGCGTTTTCAGTTGTCCTGAGGCATATGCAATAACCTTTCCCCTCTGCATTAGTACACAACCCAACCCTTGCTTCGAAGCATCGCAATACACCACAAAATCTTCGGTCCCTTCTGGGAGAGAAAGGATGGGCACGCTGCAAAGGGCCTGTTTCAAAGTCTGAAATGCAGCATCTTGCTTTTCTCCCCAATTGTAGGTCACACCTTTCTGGGTTAAGGCGGTAAGAGGCTTTGCGATGCTGAAGAAATTCTGGATGAACCTTCGGTAATAACCAGCAAGACCTAGAAATTGGCGAATTTCTGTTGGTGTAGTTGGCGCAAACCAGTTTTTGATAGCCTTGATTTTTGATGGATACACGTGGATTCCTTCCTTGCTGACCACGTGACCGAGGAACTCCACCTTTCTAATCCAAAATTCACATTTTGAGAATTTTGCATACAGTCTCTCAGTCCGTAACATCTCTAAAACTTGCCTCAGATGTTGACCATGCTCTTCTTTATTCTTTGAATAAATGAGTATGTCGTCTATGAATACTATCACGAATTTATCCAAGAATGGACGACATACTCGATTCATTAGGTCCATGAATACGGCCGGGTCATTGGTTAGTCCGGACGACATCACTACGAACTAGTAATGTCCGTATCGTGTTCGGAAGGCCATCTTGGGAATATCACTCTCTAGGACTCGCAGCTGGTGATATCCCGACCTCAGATCGATCTTGGAGAAGTAGTTGGCTCCTTGGAGTTGATCGAATAAGTCATCGATTCGGGGTAGGGGGTATCGGCTCTTGATGGTAAGTTTGTTGAGTTCTCGGTAGTTGATGCACATTCTGAATGATCCATCCTTCTTTTTCACGAACAGTACGGGTGCTCCCCATGGCGAGAAGCTCGGCCTGATGAATCCTTTTCCAAGTAGTTCATTCAGTTGGCTGGATAGCTCTTGCATCTCCGCCGGGGCTAATCGATAGGGTGTTTTGGCTACTGGGGTAGCTCCGGGAACCAGATCGATTCGGAACTCAACTTGTCTCGCGGGTGGTATTCCCGGAAGGTCCTCGGGAAAAACGTCGGGAAAATCGCGTACGTCGGGCACACTCTTGATGTCTTGGACTTCGCGTTTCACATCTACAACATGTGCCAAGAACGCGTGACACTCCTTGCGTAGGCATTTTCGAGCTTGGATACTTGAGATGATACAAAGAGTGGTACTTGGTTTGTCGCCCAAGACAATGAAAGTTTCGCCGGTTGGCAGATTAAGGCGAACGACCTTATCGTAACATAAAATGTCCGCATGATGAGAACTCAGCCAATCCATGCCAACGATGACATCGAAACTCTTAATCAAGACTGGCATGAGGCTGATTGAAAAGGGATTATCGTTTAAAGTTAGGGTGCAGTTTAAGTATATCTCTTTAGTGCCTTCGGTTTTCCCGTTGGCCATATCTACTATGAATGGTTCACTTAATGATTGTGGTATTGATTTTAGCTGGCCTTTAAAGTCGTGACTCACAAAACTCCTTTCCGCTCCACAATCAAACAAAATGCATGCATACGAGTTATCGAGAAGAAACGTACCCGTAACAACAGTAGGGTCCGCAATGGCTTCATCTTGTCCCATTGCGAAAACTCGGCCCCTTCCGCCGGTATTCCGGTTGTTTGTCTTTGGGCATCGAAAATCTTAATCGAGACTGGCATGAGGCTGATTGAAAAGGGATTATCGTTTAAAGTTAGGGTGCAGTTTAAGTATATCTCTTTAGTGCCTTCGGTTTTCCCGTTGGCCATTTCTACTATGAATGGTTCACTTAATGATTGTGGTATTGATTTTAGCAGGCCTTTAATGTCGTGACTCACAAAACTCCTTTCCGCTCCACTATCAAATAAAATGCATGAATACGAGTTATCGAGAAGAAACATACCCGTAACAACAGTAGGGTCCGCAATGGCTTCATCTTGTCCCATTGCGAAAACTCGACCCCTTCCGCCGGTATTCCGGTTGTTTGTTTTTGGGCAGTCCCTACGGTAGTGCCCCGTGTCTCCGCACTCAAAGCAGGCACGGCTTACTCCGGTATTAGCAGTGGGGGCGGATGGTTGGGTTGGCTCTTTGCAATAGCGGGCTGTATGTCCCTTCTTATTGCACCTGGTGCATTGAAGATCATGGCAAGGACCGTGGTGGTGGAATTTGCATTGGTTTCACTTTGGAAGTTTCCCATTATATGAGCTTGTTGGGGGCAGGGTTGGCAGGTACAGTCATAGCGAGGGTCGCTACTACTTGTTGTTTCTTGGGGTTCTCCTGGAGGGTTTGTCCCCTCCTTTTTTTCCAAGGCCTACTTTGGCCCTGAGCCTCCTTAGCTGGATTTGCGGTTGCCGCAATGGTACCCTGTTTTACTCCGTGGTTGATGAGTCGCTGAGCCAGGCGTTTAGCGCTGTTGTAGGTAATAGGGTTGGAAGCTAGGACATGCCCTTGAATCTGGGGTGACAACCCCTAAATGTACCTTTCAACCTTCTTTGATTCTGGGTTGACCATGGTAGGGCACAATGCAGCGAGGTCATTGAACCTAGCTGTGTAAGCGACTAGGTCAGACCTAATCATTTTCAAATTCCAGAGCTCCTGCTCAAGCTTTTGCACTTCGCCTCATGGGTAGTATTCTTCCAGTAGTAGAACCTTCAAATCCTCCCAACTCATGGCAGTGGCGACAGTGAGCGTCACCGAATTCACATGGCTTTTCCACCAAGTGAGGGCTCGATCTATGAAGGTGCAAGCAGCGAATTTAACCTTGCTTGCCTCTTGGCATGAGCAGATCTCAAAAACTGTTTCGGTCTTTTCGAACCATTGCATTAGCGCAATGACTCCTCCAATTCCATTAAAAGTTTTTGGCTTAGCGTTAGAGAACTCTTTGTAGGTACATTCTCTTACTTGACCACGACCAGTGCCATGATTTGAATGATTCATGCTGCTACCTGCCCCTCCATTTCCGTTGGAGTTTATTTGCGAGAGGGCTGCAGTTACTGCTGCTGTGATAGCAGCTTGGACCATGGCTGGATCATACGTTGGTGGTGGAGGTGGTGGTGGTGCCATGCCCGGTCTGGGCCTTAGGTTTGGACGAGGAGGCATCGTGCTGCCAAAAGAAGATGAAAGATTTATAAGTTTTGGTAGTTCAGAGTTGAATGATATTGAGTTAATTTTTAATAGATCTAAGAAATTGGGTTTGGCCAACACAGGGTTTTGAGCTTGAAAATAAAGTTTGAATAGATGTACTTATGAATTGAACGAACTACACATAATTAACAACAAGAAAGGGATATGCCCTTATATATATATATATATATATATATATATATATATATATATATATATATATATATATATATATATTAAACATATAGTTGCGTTATAGCGGGGTCTAGACAAAAGTTTTTGACCTTTCTAAAGGTCTCCGATACAGAATAATAAAAAAAAATACTTTTATCCGAAGTCCTAATTTATAACAAAAATTCAGAGTCGGGCAAGTACTACTTGTGGCGCGGTTTGCGCTTGGAAGTCGACTCCGTGTCGGACTGCTTTGACTCCATGAGGCGCCTATCAAACGCAACTTGTTGTTCCCTCAATTCAGCGAAGGCTGCATTTGCTTATGCTTGAAATGCTTCGGTGCGAAGGTGGATGTCGTTCCGCAACATCTTTAGGCGGTTGATGTCGGCCGTGTGGATTTGTACTTCCACGTTGACCTCTCGGATTCGGTTGGTTTGTACTCCGGATTGATAGCACTGGTTGGCGAGTTTGTCAACCATGACCGGAAGTGCTCGGTCTACTGATCCCCCGCCTCTGACATCATAGAAGTGTCGGCACATGCCGTAAGGAGGGCATAAGCTTTGTTGTTGGCTCCAATGATGGAGGTGACTTCCCCACACAGGAGTGGGTCCTTAGAAGTTCCTCACATGGACGAGAGGTTGTGGGATTGGTGGATTGAGAATTTCTGGCTCCGAATCTGTGCCAGAGTCATCTCCTTCCTCCAACTCTATTGGCTCTTCGTCTTCTTTAGGATCTTCTTCGATCCATCCTCCATTACCTTGGTTGTGGTAGTAGGGGTCATTGGGGTGATGGAATCCTACCATTTAGTCTGTACGAGAATAGGGTTAATAATTTACTATAAGCTAGAGCACATGAAACTTAGCCTTAAGTTAGTGGTTGAAGGCACTTGAATACTCCCTTAGTATTCTTTAACGATATGCTTTTGGTAAGTTTTAAATTTGTTGTCCATTGCAGACACTTCCTGGCATACGTTAGTCGGCTCTCGGACAAATTTAGTTGATCAGGCTATATTCTTCCCAGTTCCGATTACATGTCCCAAGGCGTACCTGTACTGCACAACTTATTTATAATACTTATAGAGTTATTCGATATGAAACTGTTATTAGTATGAAATGAGTGCATGCTTACCTTAAAACAAATCAATTTAATTTCAAAAGTATGACTTTTCTCAGAGTGTTTTTGCCCAGTTGAGTTTATAGTTGTATACCAAAAAGGAATAGTTTTGATATACTTAATTCCCTATAAACAAAGCTCTGATACCAATCTGTCACACCCCCAAACCAGAACGGCAGAAACGTTCGGGGGCGGAGGACGTCATATTCAGTATCATAATAGTTCATAGAAAGGAAAGTACACACCACCATATATATTAAGGTTTCCAAGATGTTTACATAATTGTATTCATTACATGTTCAAAAGATAAATACATAAACATCTTTCAAAAGAAGTAATTAATGCCAGCGCGTTAATCCCAAAAGTTGTTTTCCAAACTCGCTTAGCAGTTCCCTGAGAATACAAGTTATTTCAAAGAGAAAGTGTTAACAATTAAGTTGGTGAGTTCGTAAGTGGTTTAGAAAAATTGAATGCCATTCCAAAATGGGTGTATGTTTTCCAGAAAACTCAGTATTTCATATGTAAAGAGTTATGACTTGTTGTGTTGAAAATGAATGTATTAGATCCAGAAAATCCCATATTTTCCCTAATGGTTGAGATATGAATTGTTGTGTTTTCCAAGAAAAACCCTTATTTTCTTATAAAAGTATGAAATGCATATGAATGTTCGTGTTATAAGTTGTAAATAATTGCACTAGGAAAATCCCTTGTTTTCCTATTAGTTGTTTGGTTTGTATACAGGAAAAACCCTTATTTTCCTAACATGACTGGAAGTCTCTATGACCGAAAGTTGCAAGAAACCGACGTTCTTAAAAATTGTGTCATAGTTTTATATAATAAAGCTATACGAAGATCACATTTGTTAGATGAAGAATAGTTTTAATAGCTACTCGTTCATAAAAGCATAATACCATAATAATTGTATATCCGATGAGTTTTATAACCATACTAAACATAATATGCCTGTAACGACGTTCTTCAGGCATCGCAGCGTTATGGCAACTGTCACCCCAAAGGACGGACTGTAGCTATCAGTCAGGGCGCGGGATCATGACTTCCTGTATAGATCTATACACATTTGACACGTTCTCCGAACGGGAGACTCTGGTTATAGACAGGACTTGCAGCATTACTTTCTAATAAAGAAAAGTAACGTTGAAAGATATACACATCTCATGGATTCTCAACTAAGTCTGTATTAAAGTGATAGTTTTGTATGCAAAGTTTATCCTTTTTCACAATGTTTGACAAAGCAAAATCATAAGTTTTTAGAATGTATAAAATGACTTAACAATGAAAGGTACTTTGAAATCATTATATACTTTGTATAAGTCTAATGCACGCAAAGTATGACAAGAGTTTTCCATAGTAGTAATGAATTCCAGGTGATTTATTCGATAAAACAAGTGAAGTGAAACTTTATAAAATACACGATAATAACTGTATGTTTACTTGTATTCCCCCCTAAAAGAGTATAAAAGCATTTAAAATGTATTTAAAGTGTGTTTGAAAAGGGGTTATGAACTCACTTGATAGTTTGAAGAAGGTGTGACGAAAATCGAGCGGAACTTTGGCTTGAAAAAGCGGATTTTCTTGGGATTTCTCGGGAGTAAAATCGACCTTCGGGACATGCACGAAATGACCAGGGCTTCGGGGTAGTACGAGAATGGAAAACAAGGCAAAACGCAAGAAAAGTGAGAGAGAATGAGCCATTTTTCCGGGAACCCCCGCATCCCTTTTATAGGGGGCTGGAACTGCCTCGGTACGTGGGGCGTACGCTCGTACGCGGGGCGTACGCGTACGTCACGCATGACCGAGTCCTTGACTGCCTCGGACTTCGGATGGGACAGGGGGTAGGCTCGCATAGGGGCGACGTGGACGATCCGAGGCCGTGGCCTCGAGTACGCTGGGCGTACTCGTGTACGCGGGGCGTACTTGCGTGACTCAGACTTCGGATAATACCGAAATTTTGAATAAAAATATATATTAATTATTTATCAAACTTCAAAAATTCATATCTCCTTCATACGAACTCCATTTTCGATGTTCTTTATATCCACGCGTAGGTGAGACTAAGATCTACATCTTTCGTTTAGATTCTGTCAGTAAATTCCGAAATTATTTTTATTATTTATTTATTAAAATGACGTGATTAAGGAATTTCTTTAAAAATTCATAACTTTTTCATACGATGTCCGATTTGAGCGTTCCTTTTATGCACGTTTGTAGTTTAACGATATCTATGACTTTCATTTAGACACCTAAGGTCAGAAAGTATTTTATTGAAACTTTGCGTTTTTACGTAACTTCGTATCGCCGGTTTTTTTGTCGGAAAAGTTAGAATGGTCATAACTTCTTCGTTATAACTCGGATTTTTGCGTTATTTATATGTTTGGAAACCTTAAGATGATACTTACCACATAGCGTAATCCAAACAGAGTTTTTGAATACTTCATTTTTCGATGATATTCTAATCCCTTTTTAAAAGAGGTTACAAGACTCGATCTTTGATGACTCGAAATGACGGGTTGTTACAACAGCCTTAATACTTTCATATTACCGATTCACACTTCATATTTAATAAGTTAAACCAAGCTTGAGCAAATAAATTTAATGCCGAATTAAATTTGTGAAAACAGTGTATTTTTAAAAATAATTTCACGAAAATTCATTTATTAAAACTTAGGTTGACCAACCCCTCTTTTTTTTCCGAACTCGTCCATGAACGCGGTAAGCTCCATTATCGACAGAAAATCCAAGCTTATCCCTATGATTCCACTATCGAGGGATTAATCTCATTATCCCATACGTCTTCTTCGTCTTGAGCAACTCTTCAAATTTAACTTTCTTGCTTTTTGATTTCGACTTGAACTTGACTTAGATTTGACTTTGAATTGAGATTTCTTCTAGTTGTTTGATATACCATTTCTAACATATATATTGACTGGGCGTGAAATGTACTTTGAAACCCACCATATCTTCAATACTTAAAAAATGATAATAAATTGTAGGTATAACAAAAGTTCCCTCCTAACGTCAAAAGACGCAAACAATATAGGGTTCAGTACTTCAAGGAATGATAAGGGTTATCTAATGTAGGTTCTTTTTAAGGCATTTAAGGAAATTATTTCTAAAACACTGTTTGTTTTTCCATCCCACACTTCCATTGTAAACATTATCCGACTCATATGTTGGTTCATGTTGAAAACATTTAAAGGACTTGAAAATAAATTGATTGTAATGAGACTGTTATTTTTCGATAACTATCACACTTCATCTTAATAGAGCTATCGAATGTAAAAAGATATCCTCATCTCGTATAAATTTTTAATTTTATGTTTTGAAAGATTTTTCTAGAAGATTTGTAAGAATTTAAAATGCAGAAAATAAAAAATAACTAGAAATAAAAATCTTTTTGGGGTTTTTTTATGTATGTAGAAAAGTAAAAACAGAAAATATTTTTTGGAATTTTTAAATTTTTATATGCAAATGCAATACAGAAAATAAAATGAAAACATAAAAATAAAATTAGCAAAATTTAAAAGAAAAACCGAAAAATTAAATTTTTTAACAAAAAATGCAAAATTTTACACTAACCCCCTCCCTAAGCTTAAAATGATGCAATGTCCTCAGTGCTTAGAGAGGAATGAACAACTGAATAAAGAATAAAAACAAAAGGTGTAGCTAGGAATAAATGTACCTGATAAATTTGTAGAAATTTGAGTTTGATGAAAATGTGGTGAAAAATATGAATTTTAGCAACTTTGTCAATCCTATGATTTCCTCAAACTTGATTGGAATTGCGACCATCTCTTTATTGAAAGCATAAAAACTAAAAACTACTCATCGGGTTGCCTTCCAGAAAGCTCCCCATTTTTAAAGTTGTTGGCTCGACTTTGCCCCACCATATTATTAACGGGTGTGGTTTGGACTTCTCTGAATCTCAACTCTTTTTCTCGTGACTCCAGATCCCTTCAAATATGGCAAGATGGTTGGATCTGAAATTTGCTCAACAGATTGGAAACACTGTAGATTATCTTCAAATAAGACTTCCAAATGGTTTGATTTCTTCCTCTTTCTGATCTTCTTATTCTTCCCATAAATCTCCTCATTCTTTTCTTTAAACTTTCTTCTTTTCAGATTCATATATGAAATCACCACTTCCACCTTTTCTTTGCCCAAAAACATTTTTATTTTCAGATTCTTATCTGATTCTTCCCCAAATTCCAACTCATCCTCTTCTTTTTCCAAAAGTTTGTTTCTTTTTAAAATTTTATCTGATTTTTCTTTAGCTTCGCCTTCACCTCCCCAATGTCATCTTTTCCCAGCTCCTCCAATGTGGATGATAAATTTCTATCTTCAAAATTTTCTTACAAAAAGAAATTAGAAACCTACAACAGCCCTCAGAAAAACGACTTCTGGTGCCCATATAACAGACATAAGTATTTTTAGAAGGAAAATCATCATTAATAATTTTAAAGTTCACAACTTCTTCATCATACTCCATTGAAATAATTCAATTAAAAACATCAATATTTCTTTTCGCATTTTTCATAAAAGGCCTTCTGTAACAACCCAAATTACCAATAAAATTTTTCATTTTTAATTAACAAAATTATTCTCAAAAGACATAATATTTCAACCACATTTATTTTTCAAAAATCCATAATATCAAATAAATTATTCGAAAACATCAGAGTGTCCCAACAAAAATGCCAGAGAGTGCATGCCGCGACATCATGTTGGATCCTTGTCCTTAGGCTCTGAAGTACCTGAAACAAGCAACAAATTGTAAGCTAATGATTAGTGTGTTCCCAGAGCATACCCCACCCAATCCACATAATCATGTAATCCATATTAGCTATATCAGCTACATAAACCACATAAGCCATGCATATAAATATATAGTGATGTCGTGTGCTCCCCTAGTGTCTTATAACTACATGCCACGGGCTCCCCAATGGTCTTTACCTAGGATGCCATAGGCTCCCCTGCATGGTCTGACATCTAACTGCCACGGGCTCCCCCACGGTCTTCCATACAAATAACACCAAGTCAACTAGTAGAACATAAATCACAAAAATAACTATCATACTACAAAACACACATATAACATATAGGGATGTCGTGGACTCTCTCCAGGGTCATACTCCAGGATGTCGTGGGCTCCCATCGGGTCTTAGACCTACGTGCCATTGGCTCCCCCACATGGTCTTAACTACTTGCCATGGGCTCCCCCTCATGGTCTTTTAATTGGAATACCATGGGCTCCCCCTCATAGTCTAATATCTAATTGCCACGGGCTCCCCTGGGGTCTTCACATATCTAATCAATAAAATACTAGCACACTCATATATTCGTGCATACTAACATATCAGTAGTGAATCCATAATAAAGACTACAACTAACTGAATGGGCCGAGTTTGGTGCCATAGACCTATTGGTATGGTGAGGAGACTCACCTATCAAGAAATGCTGAATTGATAAGATCAAATACCTACTCACAGCTCCTACTCAACTTCGTACAACCACCATGTGACCAACTTTTTCAAAATCCCATAATACAAAAATACCCTTAAAGTACAACTTGTCAACCATAATCATAGTCAAGGTCAATTGTCCATGTTAACCCAACTCATCGAGTGCATCTAGTAACTCGTTGAGTTCCTTCAGTGTTGAGAAAACCAGGAAAAACCCTAGCCAAGTCGCCGAGTTGTCTCATCAACTCATCGAAATCACTCAATATCTAAAAAGCAGGGTAACCCGACCAAACTCATCGAGTTGGATAAGCAAATCGTCGAGTTCCTTCAGCCCATTTTCTCATTAAGACGCTTTTAAGCTGAACCAAGGCTCCAAACTATAAATCTAACCTCCTAAGGTGTAGTTACCACGTAAAGTTGCCAACTTTACGTGCATGCAAGGCTTCAAGAGGCTAAAACACCCAAAACTAAGCTTAGGAAGAGCTTTAGGGCATGGAGAAGGGCCAAGACTAGATAAAGTCAACAACTTTATGTCCATGTGGCGTAGAGGAGTCCAGATGTGAGACCATGTCCTCATGACAAGCTCAAACCCATGGGTGACTCCATTTTGCACTAGAAATTACCATATTCTTACATAAGGGAATATCGAAGAAATGGAAAGAAAATGTTATGACTTTTTATGTCTAAATGGTTGCTGACACAGAGTAGATGTTGGATCTACAACCTCTCCCTTTTCTCCAACCTCTTCAAGCTCCAAATTCCTTCATAACCGCACTAAAATCACTGCTGCGCTTCTCTCACACAGACACTCACTCAACATTGTATAATGATCAAATTAGGGTTTCTCTAGGCTGTAAAGATGATGAGGGAGGCCACAAATGATCCATAAGTTCTTTATATAGGGTGCAAAACCAGGAAAATTAGGATTTTCGTTTCCAGCATCTACTCGTTGAGTTGGGGCCTTCCAACTCGTCGAGTACACCCTTCATCCTGCGTCCAAAATGATCCTTACTCGACTAGTTGGAGATCCCCAACTTATCGATTTCCAGTTCAAAACCATAAAATGTTAGAGAAATAATTGATACCTAAAAAAAAGCATTACAAATCTCCCCCATTTGAGCCAAACTTCGTCCATGAAGTCTACCAATGCAAACAAATCCTGGTAGTGGTTTCTCATCTCGTCTTCCGACTCCCATGTCCATTCGGATCCTCTTCGGTGCTGTCATTGCACCTTCACTAGATTCACTTTCTTGTTACAAAGGACGTTAGTTTTCCTATCCAAAATTGCAACGGGTCACTCAATGTAGTTCAGGCTCTCATCCACCCGAATCTCATTCAAAGATATAACCGCAACCTTGTCAATGACACACTTCCGAAGTTGAGACAGATAGAAGGTGTTGTGAATGTAGCTAAGCTCGTTCGGCAAATCCAAATAGTAAGCCACCTTTCCCACTCTGGAGGAAATCCTAAACGGAGTAATATACCGGGAGCCTAACTTGCCCCTATTTTGGAACCGAATGACATCCTTCAATGGTGACACTTTCAACAAGACGAATTCTCCGACTTGGAACTCAAGATCCGAGCGATGCCGGTCGGCATAGCTCTTTTGAAGGCTCTACGCGACCCACAGCCTGTAGCGCACCTGCTGGACCAACTCGGTAGTCTTAAGCACCACTTCGGTGCTTCCCATGACCTGGTGCCCAAATTCACCCCAACAAACTGGGGACCTACACCTCTGACCATACAACATCTCAAACGGGGGTCGGTCGATACCGCAACATATCCTCGAGTGTTTTATCATCCAATCGCTCTGACCGTCTGTCTGGGGAGTGTATGCAGTGCTGAAGTGTAACTGAGTTCCCAACTCTTCGTGGAACTTCCGCCAAAATGTGGATGTAAATCGAACATCGCGGTCCGAGACCACCCATATTGGCACTCCGTGCCTTACCACCACCTCCCGTAACTATCGAAGATCGGAATAAAATGGGCACTCTTCATCAATGTGTCCACGATGACCCATATGGCCTCCACACCCCTCGTTGTCCTTGGTAACTTCATAATAAAGTCCATGGTGATCACTTCCTACTTCCACGTAGGAATGGGTAGTGGCTGAATCTTTCCATGAGGTCGCTGGTGTTCGACCTTGACCTTCCTGCAGGTCAAGCACCGATCCACAAACAAGGCAATCTCCCGCTTCATGCAGGGCCACCAGTAGCTCAGCCTCAAATCTTTGTACATCTTTGTAGCCCCCGAATGTATCGAGAACTTGGACTTGTGTGCCTCTTCCAATATTTTCTGTCTTACTCCCTTAGTTACAGGTGCCCACACCTGGCCACACTATGTGAAGAGACCTCGACCTTCCTGAACAAACAAGGGAATCCGACCCCGAATTCGCTCTATCTCCTAATTCTCTTTCTTTAAACCCTCCACCTGAGACTCCTCGATCATATCTAACAATAGAGAGATCATTGTCAACCTCAAACAAACGTTCTCGATCAGAGCACTTGCTTCCTTTCTGCTCAAAGCATCGGTTAACACGTTGGCGTTATCTGGATGGTATAAGATCTCGCATTCCTAAACTTTCAGTACATCTAATCACCACCTCTGTCGCATGTTGAGGTTCTGCCGATCCATCAAATACCTCAAACTTTTGTGGACAGTAAAGATGGTGTACCGAACTCTGTATATGTAATGCCTCTAGATTTTGAGAGCAAACACCACTACCCCCATTTCTAGGTCGTGAGTAGGGTAATTTGCCTCATGAGGCTTCAACTGCCTCGAGGCATACGCGATCACATGCCCCCTCTACATCAGAACTGCCCTAACCTTAAGATCGATGAATCACAATACACTACCAAATCATCCAACCCCTTAGGTAGTACTAGAATTGGGGCCTCACATAGCCTCTGTCTAAAGTTCTCGAAAGCCAACTGCTGGTCCGGGCCCCATCGGAAAGTCACATTCTTCTTGGTCAATGAGTCAAACGTATGGTGATCTTTGAGAAATCCTAGACGCATCTCCGATAGTACCACGCTAGACCTAAGAAGCTACGGATCTCAGAAGCATTCTTCAGTACTTCCCACCACATCATTGCCTCAATCTCGGTTGGATAAAAAAAATACCCTCTTAGTTGATGATGTGCCCCAAAAACTACACCTCACACAACCAGAAATCACACTTCGAGAACTTAGCATAAAACGTTTCCATCCTCAGTGTCTCCTATACCTCCTTTAAATACTGCTCATGCTACTCCTTTATCTTACAATAGACCAAGATATCATGGATAAAAATGATCACAGACCGATACAACATCGGCCTACACACCCTGTTCATGAGTTCGATGAACGTTGTTGGGGCATTGTTGAGCCCGAATGGCATCACCACCAACTCATTGTTACCGTACCAAGTCCTAAAAGCCGCCTTCGGTATATCGTCATCCTTAATCCTCATACAATGGTACCCCGACCAAAGATCAATCTTGGAAAACTAAGATGCACCCTACAGCTGATTAAACAAATCATCAATCCTCGGGAGCGGAAAACGGTTTTTCACCATTAGCTTATTCGGCTCCCGATAATCAATACACATCCTGTGTGAATCTTCCTTCTTCTTTTGGAATAGGATCGTATCTCGCCACAGGGAAGTACTTGAATGAATAAACCCTTTGTCTAGCAGCTCCTAAAGTTGCGTAGACAGCTCCTGCATCTCGGACGGAGCTAGCGGGTATGGTGCCTTAGCTATCAGAGCGGCACCTGCCACCAAATCAATGCGAAACTCTACTTGCTTCTCTGGCAGCACTTCAGGCAAGTCCTCGGGAAAGACATCCTGAAAATCTCGTACAACCGATACACTATCCAAATTTTTCGGGGTCTCAACCCTCTTATCCGAAATATATGCCTAAAATACCGAACAAACCTGATGGATAAGCCTCCTAACTCTCGTAGCTGAACAGAGGGTTTGTTGCTGTGAGGCCCCTTCTTAATGAATAACTAGTTTTCACCCACTTGGGTTTAGAACTCTCACCATATGGTGCTAGCAATCTATCATGGCCCTATTGGCCCCCAACCAGTCCATTTTGATGATAACCTTTAGCCCTCTCAATGGTATCGAAATCAAATCAATAGGGAGCCTCTCCCCAAACACATTCAGTACACAGTCTTGATATACCCTTGCAACACTCATGGTGTGATCATCCATAATCCCTACCTCTAGCGGGGAATCAAAGGTTCTCTGAGCATCCCGAAACTTCTTTCTAAGCACAAGAGATACAAACGATCGGGTAGCTCTCAAATCGAAAAGAACATGAGCCGACATACCATTGACCAAAAAGGCCCTTAGACAGGAGTACATATACACACATAAACAATACCATCAATATCAAGCAGGAAAAATTAAATACATACCAGGCACAACGTCTGGTACTGCCCGAGCCTCCTCGGTATTCAACTGAATACACTGCTCTTGACCGCAGGAGCATCCACCTTGGCAGGGCGGCCATCAATGATCCTCATTGTAGCGGGCGCAAGCGCCACCACTGCTCCTCCTCCACCCCTAACTTCAGATAATCGGCCATTATAGCTGGTTTTAGTGGATACAAATCAAGCTCTTTTTAGGGTAATCCCTGCTCATGTGGCCCGGCTGGCCACAAGCGTAACATCCTGAGCCCGCTGCTCGACAAGCCCCACTATGCAGCTTACCACACTTGGCACACCGACTACAACCCTACTGGAAGAATCAGAGGTCTTACACATTTTAGCCTGACTTACACCTATCTGAACCTGCTATGGCTTCCTATTGGTGCGAAGCTCCAACTCCATCTCCTGCTCCTAGGACTTCTCCACCATCTCATTCAGGGTTTTGCCCCTTGTAAAGCTCACAAAATCACGTATATCATCCCTCGTCATGGAATGATACCTTATCATCCTCATATCCTCATCTACAACATATTGCGGGATAAACAGTGCTCGTTCTGGAAATTTGGTAGTGATCTCTACCATAGTCTCGTTGGTCTACTGGAGCTCCTGAAACCCCATCACTAATCGTTGCACCTCAATAGATGGTGCAAACTCCAGATCAGAGCTCCTAGCAAAGCCCTCCCATGACATCTCAGCCACACTGACTGATCCTACCTAGCTAGTCACTTTCTCCCACCAATCCCTGGCTCAGTCCCTCAACATACACGAGGCGAACCCCATCTTTTCTACGTTCGGGGAAAATGCTCGTGAAGTTGGCATTCTTTATTTCTGCCACCCAATCCCTGACCCCGATGAACTCCGATGCTCTGCACACCTTGAACTCCTAGAACGAAGGAGTTCGGGGATCGACCTATCCCCCAGAAATCTCGACTCGGAAAGACTTGATCCGCTCCTCCATAATCTCCATCATCCCTTCCTTGTCTGTCCTAAAAATCACCGGGGTAGCATCAAGGATGCCTGTCGTAACCTCGGCTGCAATAAGCTCATGCAACCTCTCATCAATAGGCTCGATATCGTAGCCCGACCTGGATCTCGATCTTGACCCCCCCTGCTCCACACCGGTTCTCCTTAGAGCTTCCAGATCTAACATTAGTTTGATTACAGGTCCTGTACCTTCCCTAAGACTCTACCTAATAACTATAATTAGACCCATAACAAAACATATCCATCATGCTACTGCATAACTCAAATCCTAGGCTTCCCTAAGATTTGCTCCATCTGTATCTAACCAGATCTCAGGTTAATCATAGCAGGTTTCCTTATGCATGCAAATTATACATAGAACAAGATCAAATAGACTTTCGAATAATGGACTCTTCCCTAGGACCACAACCAAACAAAGAGTGGAAAATAAGGCCAAATCAATCATTCTAAGGTTGTAAGATCCTAACCGCATAAAATTTTTAAAAGGATACACATAGCAAAAACCCATTCAACTTTCATAATCCAAATATCAGTATAGCATGGCTAACACATTGGGGAACCACCTACTTGAGCTCGACCGATTACGTGCATTGCACACTCCCTTTTCCAGTTTAAGAAGTTTAACTTTGATTTTTAAAAACAATTTTACCATTTACTTTGTTTGAGTCCTAAGACACCCGAGAGTGTGCCCGAATCCCTCAAACCAAGGCTCTAATACCAACTTGTAACAACCCAAATTTCCAATAAATTTTTTCATTTTTTATTTACAAATGCATCTCAAAAGACATAATATTTCAACTACATTTGTTTTTCAAAAATCCATAATATCAAACAAATTATCCGAAAACATCAGAATGTCCCAACAAAAACGCCAGAGAGTGCATGTTGCGCCATCACGTCTGGCCCTTGCCCTTATGCTTTGAAGTACCCGAAACAACCAAAAAACTATAAGCTAATGCATAGTGAGTTCCCCAGAGCATAGCCCACACAATCTACATGATTATATAATCTATATTATCTATATCAGCCACATAAACCACATAATCCATTCATACAAATATATAGGGATGTCGTGGGCTCCCTCAGGGTCTTATACCTACATGTCATGGGCTCCCCATGGTCTTTACCTAGGATGCCAAGGGCTCCCCCACAAGGTCCAACATCCGTCTGCCACGTGCTCCTCCGGGGTCTTCCATACAAATAACACGAAGTCAACTAGCATACCATATGTCATAGAAATAACTATCATACTACATAACACTTATATAACATATACGGATGCCTTGGACTCCCTCCAGGTCTTACTCTAGGATGTTGTGGGCTCCCCCAGGGTCTTAGACCTACATGACATTGGCTCCCTTACTTCGTCTTAACTACTTTCCATGGGCTCCCCCTCATGGTCTTTTAACTAGAATGCCATGGGATCCCCCTCATGGTCTGATATTCAATTGCCACGGGCTCCCCTAGGGTCTTCACATATCTAATCAATAAAATACTAGCACAATTACATATTCATGCATACTAACATATAAGTAGTGAATCCATAATAAACAATACAACTAACTGAATGGACTGACATTGGTGCCTTAGACCCATTGGTATGGTGAGGAGACTCACCTCTCAAGAAATTCTGAACTGATAAGATCAAAAACCAACTTACAGCTCCAACTCAACTGCCTACAACTGCCCTGTGACTAGCGTTTTCAAAATCCCAAAATACCAAAATACCCTTAAAGTCCAACTTGTTGACCATAGTCTAAGTCAAGGTTAACTGTCCATGTTGACCGAACTCGTCGAGTGCATCTAGCAACTTGCCAAGTTCATTCAGTGTCTCATCAACTCGTTGAGTTCACTTAGTATCCAAAAAGCAGGGTAACCTGACCCAACTCATCGAGTTTCTTCTGCCATTTTTCTCATTCAAATGCTTTTAAGCGAAAATAAGGCTCCAAAATGTAGATGTAACCTACAATGGTGTAGTTACCTTGTAAATTGCCAACTTTACATTCGTGCAAGGCCTCAAGAGGCTAAAACACCCAAAACTAAGCTTAGGAAGAGGTTTAGGGCATGGAGAAGGGCCAATACTAGGTAAAGTTGACAATTTTTTGTCCATGGGGCCAAGAGAGTTTAGTTCTGAGACCAAGTCCTCATGACAAGCTCAAACCCAAGAGTGACTCCATTTTGCACTAGAAATGACCATATTCTTGCGTAAGGGAATACTAAGAAATGGAAAGCCAAGGAATCAGATGAAGTTTTGACTCTATCGTCATCTTTTCAGTTAGTGTTATGTCACCCATGGTATCACTTCAAGTATTTATCAGGCGCCTATCAATTGGTGTCAGGCCTTCACAAAAGCAATTATAAAGTTGAGTATTGTTGATCTAATGTTGTGCACCCTGAACTAGAAGCTTTTTTAATCTTTCCCGGTAAGTATGTAAAGGTTCTCTTTTTCCATGTTTGATCCCAAGGACTTCTCTTATGAGACTGGAAACTCACGGTTCTGGAAAGTATTTCTCAAAAAATAGCTTCGTGAGCTCTATCCAAGTGGTAATGGAACCGGATGGGAGTTCATATAACTATTCCCTTGTTGAATCTTGAAGCGAAAAAGGGAGTGTCCTTAGTTGTATTTAGTCTTCTGTGACAGCATGAGGCTTCATTCTTGAACAAACCATATGAAATTCCTTGAGGAATTTATGAGGGTCTAGACTTTCTAGACCTCTGAAAGTGGGAAGAAGATGGATTAGCGCTGATTTGAGTTCAAAGTTCTGGGCTTCCGGAAAGGAGATGTAGAGGGGCTGCTGATTAACCTCTTCAGTGGCCTACTCTCTTAGAGTCTTTTCTGCTTCATCTCCACTCCTGTTTGATTCTTCTTATTCAGATTCTGAAGAATTTTTGGGTTTAGATTCGACAAAAGTGGGTGGGGAGTAAGTTTCTAACTCCCTAATTGTTAGGTATCATTATTGAATTTTAATTTCATGTTTTAAGACTTACTCGACGAGTTGATGCTATGACTCGTCGAGTAGAAGCGAGTTGGGACACGTCACTTAATGAGTTGAATCGATGAGTCGGGAAGGGGACTCGACGAGTAGGATCTGGTAGAGGAAACCTGAAATTTCAGAGTTTTTGCACCCTATATATTGGATCATTAGTGCCTCCCACTGTCCCTTATCACTCCTTGAGAGCAAGTTGGGAAGTGAATTAGTGAAGGAAAATTGTATATCAAGAGGCTTGCATCAAGGAAATTTCATGTAGATCTTGAATCTATCTTAGCTTGGGTACGGTTTTGAGGTAACCATCTATTACTTTGATCTCTCTCTTCTTAGAACCTCTCATGGATGGAGTTAGGGCTTTCTTTAGCATATTTAGGTACATTAGAAGATCATGCAAAGGCAAAGGTGTGACCGTACCGCTCCTCATCCTTATGATTTTAGTTTTTGGGACACTCTGATGAATAATATTTTGAAAACAATTTGTATAACACTATTTGGTTTTTAATGGTCGGAAAATTTTAAATTTGGCTTAAAATTTTGGATGTTACAATTTGGTATCAGAGCCTTGGTTTGAGTGAATTGGAGGAACACTCGTGTGAATCTAGTCCCAAATCAAGGAAAATTTCAAAGATAAATTCTAAAATGGTTTTCAAAAGAAAGGATGGAGGATGCAAGGTGGAAGATCAGTCGGAGCTAGTTAGTAGACCCTAAAATACCATACAATTATTTGATGTTATGATATGTTTGGACAGCATGCTAGTACTAGACTAGGGATCTTCAGGAATCGCATGAAAGAAATTTCTTAATTACTTGATGCCCGCTAGCCTAGGGTCTTCTTTGTAGGATATTGACATCATTACTGTGGTTCCTTGTCTATGTATCATGGTTGTATATAATTAAGATCTTATAGCCTGAGAATGTTAGATTTGGTCTTATGATTATGGCTAGGTTAGATATTCGAAAGTCTATGCGGTCTAGCATTACGTATAGCTAGCATACATTGTTGCTACATGGTTGATGAAAGTCTCATGGATGGTGGAGTTATGAAGGATTAGTAGATCAGTAGTGAAATGTTTATTATTCCTATAGAAGTGAGGATGGGGAGTTCGTTATGATTATGTATACTTGGGACAAATAAGGGTATGTGTGGAAGGTAGTATGGGACCATACTACTAAAGGCACAGGACCCATACGCGTAGCAAGGAAGTCAAAACCCCTAGAGTTTGTGGGAATTGGTCTCCCGATATTATGTTGTTTATCTAACGTCTTTGGTATATTTTCAGTATGGTGGTGATGAGATGTTTTGCGATTGGATTCGGGTCAGGATTAGGAGATGGAGGTCAGGGTGTGCCCGTAGCACCTGAGCCGGTGGTGCAGATAGGGACAGAGGAGTTGGATGCTAGGATTAGGGAGATCCTAAATGATGAGATTTCCATGGCATTTCGAGCGCAACTACCATAGATGTTTGGGTCGATTAAGACCGTTATGGTCGAGTACTTTGATGAGCGCTATGCAGCCTTAGCAGAGACGGCCGCCGCTGTAGCCACATTGACTGTAACTGCGGTAGGGGTGGAGGAGGAGCAAGTCAGGCTTTTCAGTACCGAGACTTCGATAATATGAAGCCCCCCAACATTTGATGGTACCTAGGATGCAATCAGGGATATGAGGTGGTTAGCTGACGTGGATGGTTGTTTCTTCACGTGCTCATGTCCTACTAACCAGAAGGTTAGGTGTGCCCTGAACCTGTTGAGGGTTGGGGCCGAGGACTGGTGGAGGCTAACGACTGGGTCATATAGTGATGATCAGAGAGCTACTCTTACTTGGAAAAGGTTCATGGATATGTTCTGTGCTCGCTATATTTCATGTGTGGAGCGGGAGCGGCTTGCTCAGGAGTTTTTGACTTTGAAGCAGGATGGAGAGTCGGTGATGGAGATCACCCGCATGTTCACAGAGAGAGCTATGTTTTTTCCGGAGTTTGCTTCCAAGCAGTCTCAGATGACTCATTATCTGAGCATGCTCAGGACCGATATCCGTTAGTTTGTTGCCACACAACGTTGTGATACTCTTCTGGATCTTCAGGAAGCCGCTAGGCGGCGTGAGTTGGAGTTAGAGCTGTAGTTGAAGGAGCAGCGTCAGGTTCCAACACAGTCTCAGCCGATACCGAAGCGGTCTAAGACCGTTAATTCTCGGACCGGGGGTCAGCAAAGCCACACTTGTGGATAGTGCGGCAGGGTCATTCAGAGGTTTTTTGAGCAGGTGGTTGGTGCCAAAAATGTAGCAAGGAGGGGCACTATGCCAGGGATTGTCGCCTGTCCACCCCTCCAACAGATATGAGGATATGTTATCACTGTCATCAGGTTGGTCATGTCAAGACCAACTGTCCGCAACTCACCGCCAAACCGGCGCAGGTTTCCACACCAGCTAATTTTAGGATTTTAGAAGGGAGGCCGATCAAGGCAGAGCCTCCAAAGGCTTAGGGACGTGCCTTCCGGCTCATGGCTAAGGAGGCCAAGGCAACATCGAATGTGGTTGCTGGTATGTTTCTATCTCTTATTTCCGTCATTATATATGAGATATGCTTATATGTTATACCTATGTTTAGGTACGTTTTTAGTAAACTCCTTGTACATTGGTTTTATTCGACTCGGGGGCGAGTTGGTCGTTTGTATCTCAGAATTTCAATAGGGGGTTTTGTGTGCCAGTAGGTGAGCTTGAGTGTCTGTTGCGAGTTTCTATCACCAACGGACACGGGGTTTCTGCTTCTTTGGTCTACTGGGGATGTGAGTTGGAGATTTTTGGGGTATCCGTCTTGATATATTCTATTCGTATTCCTATGGGGGAAGTATGTGTGATTGTGGGGATGGATTGGCTCAGTCGTTTTGGCGCCATGATCGATTGTGAAGGGTAGCGGGTTGTAGTTTGAACCACAAGTAGGGGAGAACTAGTGGTATATGGTGAGGGCACCAGAGTAGGATCAGGGTTTTGTTCAGCAGCCCGGGCTCGAGAGTATATTCAGAACGGGTGCTCCAGTTACTTAGTGTATGCGGTGGATACGTGGGTCAGGGACCAGACTTCAGTTTCAGACGTCCCGGTGGTTATAGAATTTTATGACGTGTTTCCGTAGGAGTTACTCGGAGTGCCTCAAGAGAGGCAAGTTGAGTTTAGGATTGATCTGGTGCAGAGTGCGGCCCCTATTGCGACGGTGTCGTGCCTTTTAGCACTGCCAGAGATGCAGGAGTTGTCATCTCAGTTGCAGGAGTTGCTGGGTAAGCAGTTTTTTTGTCTGAGTAGTTCTCCATAGGGAGCACAGATCCTTTTCAGCAGGAAGAAGGACGTTCCCACCAGATGTGCATCGATTATAGGGAGTTGAACAAGTTAACAGTGAAAACCCGTTATCCACTCCCAAGGATAGATGATCTCTTCGATCAGTTGCAGGGTGCATCTTGGTTTTCCAAGATCGACTTGGGCTCACCAACACGCCAGTAGTGATTATGGATTTGATGAACCGAGTCTAAAGGCCGATGATTGATCGCCCGGTTATCGTATTCATAGATTATATCATAGTGTATTCCAAGACCAGGGATCAACACGAGAAGCACCTGCGAGAGTTATTGGGAGTTTTGAGGCGAGAACGGCTTTATGCCAAGTTCTCGAAGTGTAAGTTTTGGTTGCACGAAGTCCAATGCCTTGGACACCTCATTAACCAGTAGGGTATTTTGGTCGATCCAACCAAAGGCAAGGTGGTTATGCTGTGGGAGATTCTAAAATCATCCTCCAATATCAGAAGCTTCTTGGGATTGGTAGGGTACTACCATAGGTTTATACAGGATTTTTCCAAGATTGCAGTACCTCTCACTCGTCTGACGAGGAAGGGGGTTGATTTCCGGTGGGGCCTCGAGCATCATAGGGCATTTGAGACCCTCAAGCAACATTTGTGTGAAGCTCTAGTGTTGACCCTCCCTAAAGGAGTTGAAGACTTTATGGTATTCTGTGATGCGTCCATCGCAGGGTTGGGAGCGGTCCTCATGCAGAGGGGAAGGGTTATTGTATATGCATCACATTAGTTGAAGTTACATCAGACTATGTATCCTACTCATGATTTGGAATTGGGGGGTGGTTTTTGCCCTCAATTTATGGAGACATTATCTATATGGGGCCCATTGTACCATATATACGGATCACAAGAGTTTGAGGCACATCATGGACCATCCCAATCTGAACATGAGGCAACACAGGTGTCTAGATGTAGTCAAGGACTATGATTGTGAGATACTTTACCACCCTAGTAAAGAGAAAGTGGTAGCGGACACTTTGAGCCGCAAGGTAGTGGGGTATTGCACCCCAACGAGATGTATGAGGATAGCCATGGATCCTCCGATTGTGAGTTTGATCAGGAATGCACAGATTGAGGGTATGAGACCAGAGAATTGGAAGAAGGAAATGATTAAGGGTGAAAGCAACCGGTTTGTGCAGGATGGACGAGGATTGATGACCCGTTATGGTCGTGTATGGGTCCTGATGTCTGGGGGAGTTAGACAGACCATTTTGGAGGAGGCTCATAAGTCTCACTACTCTATTCACCCAGGGGCCACCAAGATGTTCAAAGACCCGAGTTTGAGTTACTTGTGGTCGTGTATGAAGCGAGAAATCACTGGGTATGTTGAGAGTGTGTGACTTGTAGGATGGTCAAGGCCGAGTACCAAAGACTGCATGGTATGTTACAGCCCTTGGAGATTCCTTAGTGGAAATGGGAGCAAATCTCGATGGATTTCATTACTAAGTTGCCGAAGACGGCAAAGGGATTTGATGCAATATGGGTTATTGTTGACCGAGTGATCAAGACTGCTGACTTCTTGGCTGTTCGAGAAAGCTATTCGGCCGAGAAATTAGACGATGTGTCTGTCCGGGAGATCGTTGCTCGACACGGGGTACCAATTTCCATTGTTTCCAACCGGGATGTCCGGTTTACTTCTTATTTTTGGCAGAAGTTCCACAAGGAACTGGGCACCTGACTGCACTTTAGTGCATCATTTAATTCTCAGACCGATGGGCAGAGTGAGCAGACCATTCAGACCCTCAAGGATATGTTGAGGGTGTGTGTCATTGATTTTGGAGGGAGTTGGGATTCCCACCTACCTCTTGCAGAATTTGCTTACAACAACAGTTATCATTCCAGTATTAGCGCTCTGCTTTTTAAGTTGTTGTATGGTTGGAGGTGTAGAACCCCAATTTGTTGGGGTGAGGTTGGACACAGGGTAATGTGTTGGACGGAGGTAGTTTTGCAGACTACCAAAAAGATGCAGTAGATAAGGCAACGATTGTAGACTGCCCAAAGTCGGCAAAAGAGTTACGCTGATAGACGCCGATCGGATTTGGAGTTTCAGGTTGAGGATATGGTGCTTTCGAATGTCTCACTATGGAAGGGTGTGATTCGTTTTAGAAAAAAGGGAAAATTGGGCACCCGATATATTGGGTCGTTTAGGGTCATTGCTAGGGTCGGCAAGGTGGCATACAAAATATATCTACCAGATGAGCTTAGTCGCATTCACAACACTTTTCACGTTTCGTAGCTGCAAAAGTGCATAATGGATTAGGAGGCGGTGATAGCGCTGAATAATATTCAGGTTGATGAGCGTTTGAATTATGTAGAGAAACCGGTGGCTATTCTGGAGAGGAAGATGAAAGTTTTGCGGAACAAGGAGATACCTTTGGTGAAGGTATAGTGGGAGCATCAGAGGGGATCCAAGTGGACATGGGAGCCGGAGGCAGAGATGCGGGAGCATTACCCAGAGTTATTCGTTACAGCAGACTTCGAGGGCGAAGTCTAAATTAAGTGGGGGAGAATTGTAATGCCCAATTGTAAGGTATCATTATTGAATTTAAATTTTATGTTTTAAGACTAACTCGACGAGTTGATGCCATGACTCGTCAAGTAGAAGCGTGTTGGGACACGTCATTTAATGAGTTGACTCGACGAGTCGGGAAGGGGACTCGATGAGTAGGAGCTAGTAGAGGAAACCCTAAATTTCAGGGTTTTTGCACCCTATATATCGGACCATTAGTGCCCCCCACTGTCCTTTATCACCCATTGAGATCTAGAAACCCTAATTCCATGTGCGTGAGCTTTGTGAGTGTTTTGGAGCTTTGTAAAGTGATTTAGTGAAGGAAACTTGTAGATCAAGAGGCTTGCATCAAGGAAATTCGTGCAGATCTTGAATCTATCTCAGCTTGGACACGTTTTTTAAGTAACAAGTTGTTACTTTGATCTCTCTCTTCATAGAACCTCTCATGGATGGAGCTATGGATTTCTTTAGCATATTCATGAAGGGAGTGTGGTGTATGAGCTAGATATGAAAATGAAACTTTAGATCTGAACCTCCCTTGAGTCCTAAGTTCATAAAGTTCCTTGTATGGCTGTGAAAGAACCCTCCCTTACAAGTAGAACTTCATTTCAAGCTTGGATTCGGATTTTTAGGAAAGCAAATATGTAAAGGTAGCAACTTTACATTGCTAGTACACTCCAGGGACCTAGATCTACTATTTGGAACGAAATAATAGTTTTGTATTGCTTGATCATGGAAATAACCGTATGGACTCGGCGAGAATGGGGGATGAATTGGCGAGTCAAGAAGGGTTTTTGTCCGAATTGATCCCGTGTGGACTCGGCGGTCTAGGAGATGACTCAGTGAGTTAGTTTGAGTTTTCAAGCACTGGGTCGCGTATTGACTCGACGAATCTGTTAGAGACTCGACGAGTCGATTCGGGTAATTCTTGTATCAGTAGGGACTCAATGAGGGGGAACGTGGCACTCAACAATAAAACAACATGGATTGTTGACCATTGACCAGTGACTTTGACTTTGACTGGGGATTGTATTGTGCCTTCAAAGGGAATTTTGGTAATTGAGTAATTATTTAGTGGGTCACTCATGGGCAAAGGCGAGGCTGTTGGAGCTATATCTTGAGGAGTGGGCGGTATTATTCCGAGCAGCTAGCAAGGTGAGTTATCTTTACTATATCACTTCGGTCTGAGGCAGCAAGTCCTTCTCTTTAGGTTTTTATTATTATTATAGTATGTTGTAGATGATTATGATATGTTAGATTGGTATCCGAATAGACAGGATGTTGTTATGCATTGCGAATCGTCAGGATCGGTAGGTTAGTGACCTGGTTAAGTCGGTATTCTATTTATAAGTGATTGCTATGATAAATGATCTGTGAGTTAGTCATATCTGATATATGTATGCCAATTTATGTCATTTAGGTGCACATGATTAGTTATTTGATGATTAGGTTGAGGCGGTCCTACTTTGTGCTGAAGGCCAACACACTCGACGAGTGGACCAGATAGACTGTGGGCCCTGCATGACGGTCCAGTCATACCGAAGGCTCGGGATAGATCTAGTTAGACTGTAGGCCTTGCAAGGCGGTCCAATCATGCTAAAGGTCAAGTATGCATGTTGTTGTTATCTATTACTGATATGGTATTATCGGTGTAGTATTGGGATTTTGGGGGTATCTCACTAAGCTCTCGGGTTTATAGTTTCAGTTTATTGTTTCAGGTACATCAGGAGATCGTAGAAAGGCAAAGGCGTGACCGTACCACTCCTCATCCTTGTGATTTTAGTTTCTAGGAAACTTTGATGAATAATATTTTAAAAACAATTTATATAACACTATTTGGTTTGTAATTGTTGGAAAAGTTTAAATTTGGCTTTAAATTTTGGATTTTAAAAAGTTTTATAAGGACTGTTTTGAGGAGAAGATGGGGGTACTTTCGGAATAAAAGGATCTAACTCGTTCCACAAGGGAATGCCTTGTGGTGTGATGATTTCTGGAGGTACTGAAGACGATGAGGAACCAACTAATTGTTTTCTCTCTCTCTCTCTTTTTTTTTTTTTTGCTTCTTTCTTCAGTCTCCATGCAGTTCTTTCGATTTCTGGATCAAAAGCTAGACGTGTACTTGAACAAAAAACTCTAGGCATAAAACTATTAGAAAACACCGTGCCCCTGGCAACGACGTCAATTTGTTAACACGCTGTCGCGCGCGAATTAAGAAAATAAATTTATCACTGGTGGTTGCACTAAAAATACAACACAGGGAAGCATGGCCTAATCCACAGGGACACAATCTAATAGTCAACGCCTTTTTGCATTAGGCACGTATAGTCAATACAAAAATTATTAAAAGGGGGATTTGAATTAAACTAAAAACTATAAATTGTAGTGATATTAAACGAAAATCAATAATAAAAACGGTTTTAGTTCTACTGCAACTTTCCTAATCATACATAGCCCATATCTAATTATTAGAGATGCGTTCAATCTAAGCTGGTACTGAGAACAACTAACAAGCTCTAGTATAATCTCCTTTACCTAAACTAGCTTATCAAAACCAACTCTTTGAATTAACCATAACTTTTTAATGTTCAATTAAACAAGCTCTTAATTAAATCAGAAAACTACATTAACTTCTTTGTAAAATTCCCAACATTACCCAATACTTCTCAAAAGCTCGGAAACATAAAGATATGATTTTTACAGTTTATACTAGAGTTAAATCTCAAAACGGAACCAATCTGATACATGTTACTTTTACCAGTTCACAAGAACAATTACGGATTCTATTTACTAATTAACTGGAATGATAAAACCCTAAGTAGGTGATCAAACTAAAAAGAATTTGAAACCAAACATTAATTAAGCTTAAAACTGAAAAATCTAGATAGAAACACAAAACGAAAATCAGATCTAAAAACTAATCACATGAAAAGTACTAGTCTATATAGAACTAAAAACTAATGTTTAGCCAGACATGGGCAAAAACGAAATCAAACTAGATAAAAGAAACATTTAGTGGCCAATCTTCTAAACTAAATGTGTAAGATGATTCGTAGTCTCTAGAACTTCAAAAGTTGCTGAAAGAATTCAAAAATTGACTTCTAAAGTGGTTTTCTTTGTTTGGAATCGTCCAACCCTTACAACTGATTATGAGGGTGGTATTTATACTCAAGTTGGAAGCTTCCGGAACAAAATTGGATAACATGTGATTGCATGTATTGAGGTTGCGATCGTAGGTTTTAAAATAGACACGTCACGAGCCTTTTTAACGAAGTAGGAAGCTATTTCAATACTTTTTGGCAAAGTGGCGATCTCATATAGCAAAGTTGCGATAGCATGTTTTGAGTTTTTACTCCCAGATGAATTTTTGGCACAAAAAAACCTCGAAGACAAGTTGCCACCAAAATTGCGATCGCATAAAGGCTCCATGTGGTTGCATGGTCAATATTTGCGATCACATGTTTTTCCTAAGAGGTCCAAAATTTCATATACTTTTCAGATCATTTTGAATCGCGTCAATAGGAGTTACGGTTCATGAGATATGGTCAAAATACTGACAATCAACAACATCCTTTAGCTTCTTATTGCAACTTCTATCTTCGTGTGTTCAATTCGATCAAATGTTTATTGACCGAAACATCTTCAAAACATTCCTCAGAATCTTTCATAATTTTAAGCTCTAAACGTGCATCCAACTACTCGCAAAGCACTGATGGACTCGAACTATCTGAAATTGACAATAAAACATGAGCAGTACGCGAATTCTAATGAAATACATGAGCTAAACATTGTTTAAAAAAATGAAATGAAAATGTACAAAATATGATGCTAAAATGATAATAAAAACTACCTTATAAGATGCATATAATGGCATCTAACACGACCTTTGATGCTCGACCCTGACCATCTTGCACGTTAAGCACCTCTCAACATACCAACCTATCTACCTCTTCATACACAGCCACTAGTAACCCAACCTCAAATCCTGATACATCTTGGTGGTTGCCGGGTGTATAGAAAAGCGAGTCATATGAGCCTCCTCTAAGATAATCTGTCGAATCCCACCAGAAACTGGAACCCAAAACTGACCACACCAGGTCAATAACCCTAGACTATCCGTGACACATCTGTCAATCTCAACCCTCTACCGGAGCCTATCTGATCAATCCTAAAAGCGTAGAATAAACGGATATACTCACACACATCTCCCCAACTAAAGCTCAAACCGTCTTGCGGCTCAAAGCATCCGCTACCATATTCGCTTTACTCGTATGGTAAAGGATCTCGTAGTCATAATCCTTAACCATGTCCATCCACCTGAGCTACCTCATGTTCATGTCATGCTTAGGATATCGCATCTCATATAGATAACAGACCCCATATAGATAATGTCTCCAAATCTTGATGTCGAATACCACTACCCCCAACTCCAGGTCACGCTTAGGATATCGCATCTCATGTGGCTTCAGCTTCCGCAAAGCATAAGCAATCACTCGCCCTCTCTGCGTGAGGATTGCCCCAAACTAGTAATGGATTCATCACATAATACCAAAATATCCTCGATTTCCTCCGGGAGGTTCAATACTAGGGCCTCATATAATCTCTGTCGAAGAGTGTCATATGTTGACTGCTGCTCAGGGATCCATTGGAAATCCACCCCCTTCATCGACAGATAAGTGAAGGGTACTACAATCTTGGAGAACTCCTGAATAAATCTCTGATTGTATCCTACCAAACCTAACAAATCCAGATCTCTGAGAGAGATTTCGGAACCTCCCACTGCATTACAACCTCAATCTTTACCGAATCAACTAACATCCCATCTTGGTTTAGGAGTTTCCCAAGGAACTGGACCTCCCATAACCAAAACATACACTTCAAGAACTTGGCATAAAGCTGTTCCCATCACAAAATTCCCAGAAGCTCTCGAAGGTGCTCTTCATGCTACTCTTTGGATTTAGAATACACCAAGATGTCATAAATAAACACAATGACCGGCCGGTTGAGCATCGGTCTGCATATCGGATTCATCATATCCATAAACATAACAGGCGCATTGGTAAGCCCAAATGGCATTACCACGAACTCCTAATGCCCACAACTAGTCTGGAATGCGGTCTTCTGCACGTCCTCCTCGCTCAATCTCAACTGATGATACCTAGACATAAAATGTATCTTGGAGAACCAAGATACACCCTGAAACTTATGAAAGAGGTCATCAATCCATGGCAAGGGATAATGGTTCTTTACCGTTAACTTGTTCAACTTTCGGTAATCAATGCACATCTGGTGTGAACCATCCTTCTTCTTTATGATAAGTATCGCTACTCCCCACGGAAAATTGCTCGGTCTGATGAATTGCTTGCCTACCAGCTCCAGAAGCCGAGATGACAACTCCTGGATTTCAGGCAGTGCCAAACAGCACGGTGCTTTGGCAATCAGTGTTGCACCTGGAACAAGGTTAATCTTGAACGCAACCTACCTCTCAGGAGGCATACCGGGTAACTACTCTGGGAAAACATCAGCAAACTCCCTTACAACTAGAACCTATAAAAATGAAGTCTACTCCCTAACCCGAGAATCAACCACATAATCCAAATAACCTGCACACCCGTGCTGGATATACCGCCAAGCCCTAGCTGCCGAAAAAAACCCTAAACCAAGCCTAGTACCCTCTCCATTGATAACCAGTTCTCCCCACTTAAAGTTCGAACTACCACCCGATGGCCCTCACAATCAATCATGGCACCAAACATGCTCATCTAGTCCGTCCCCACTATCACGTAAACATCCCCCATGGGGATAGCGATTAGATCATTCGTATAAGGCACTATGAAAATCTCCAATATTCAATGCTGATACACTATGGATGTAGCAAACCCATGTTCTTTGGTGATAGAAACCCACAACAGACACTCTAACTCCCCAATAGGCATATCAAAGTCCCTACTGAATGGTCAAGATACAAAAGACCGACTCACGCCCAAGTCAAATAATAGAAGGGCAGGCAAAGAGTTCACCAAGAGCGTACCTATTAAGAGAATAAACATGAGCATAACATAAAACATAATCAATAGAATAATGAATAGAAATATACCGGTCACAACATCTGGTGCCGACCTGGCCTCCTCTGTCGTGAGCTGAAAAGCATGACCCCAAGCCCTCAGGGGCTTCACCCTACCATGACTCGCATCCACATCGTTGGAACCCGTGCTGGCCTAGGAGCAAGCAAGGGGCAGTGGGCCTTCATATGGCCCACTTGATCATATTGATAACAATTCCTAATGCTGGATACTAGAGCCTGCTGCTGGCAGTCCCTCACAATGCAACCCTAATTGATACATTTTTGGCATCCTAAAGAAGATCGACATGATCCGTCATGAACCATGCCGCAATTCCCACAAGTGAGGCCCCTATGACTACCAAATCTAGTATAAGCGACCCTAGACTACTCCGACGCAGGTCAGAATGTGTTGGGGCGATATATGCTCCCTCGTCTGGAGCTCTATCTCAATCTCACACCACTTGGCTACCTCCTGTAACTCCAACAATGAACCATAAAGTTGAGTGGATACAAAAAACCTAATGTACATCTTGAGCATGCTCAATTAATGGGTCATCTAAACATGCTCAGATACAGAAAACTCAGGACAAAACATGGCCCACTCCGTGAACATCTTGGTAAAGTCCGTCTCCGACTCAGTCCCCTGTCTCAAATCCAAGTACTCATGGGCCAACCTCTCACACTCCACTAACGGAACATAACTATAACGACACATCTCTGAGAAGTGCTCCCATGTCACTACAATCCTCTGCTCAAGATAATACGAACTGGAAACAAGTCTCCACCAATCCTTAGCTCCAGACCTAAGAAGTTTCAGAGCACACCTAACCTTCTGGTTAAGTAGGCAAGAGCAAGTGAAGAAGCATCCCTCAATTTTGGACAACCACCTCATGAATATGATCGGATCCTAAACTTCGTCAAACATTGGGGGCTTCGTATTTTTGAAGTCTTGTTCCGTTGCAGCTCTAGGACCACGTCTAAGGGTATTAACCTCCAATCTCATGGACATCCTATCAGTAATAGAAACATGTCTATGTAAATCCAGAGCATAAAATCTAGGAAAAAAGGCAGACAGAGGCATTTCACCCCTCCAAACATCATGCCAAAAAGAAGTACGAGTACCATCTTCAACTCTAATGGGGCAAAGCGATTGAAGATCAATATCATTCTGGTGTAACTGGGAGAACATATGAACATCCCCAATCCAAGGGCCTTGGCCAGTAATAGGATACCTCAAATTCCTACATACACCATCCAAACCATAAATAGATTTTATCACTCTAACCCATAAAAGCGCAGGGCAGTGATAGAGCCTCCACCACCACCGAAATATCATAACCCTATTAAAAGAGAAATGACTACTGGTCCCTAATCCTCCTTCGTCCGTGGAAGATAAAACTATATCCCATCTAACCCAATGCATATGATGTTCATTCCCATCTACACCCCAAAGAATCTCGCCCTCATTCCTTTTAAATCCTTCAAAACCGAAAGAGGAGCAAGAAAGATAAACATCAAGTAACTCCCTAACGAGCCCAAGACATCAGTCACCAGAGTAAGGCGACATCCAAACGAAATAGCCTTAGCCTTCTACTTTAAAAGTTTACAGCAAAATCTATCAAACAAAGAAATCCAAGAAGACGTTCGAGTCATAGGCTGACTCACCGGGATACCGAGATAGGAAAAAGGGAGCATAGAAGCTTCACAACCAATCCTGTTAGCCACCACAAGAACTTTGGAAAAAGGGATTCCCACACGAATCAATTTACTTTTAAATAAATGATTTTAAGCCTAGAATCCAAATAAAACAGCTAAGAATACGAAGAAGACAGTTTGCATTTTCAGGATCCCAAGAAGCGACCAACATAACATCATCAACATAAAGGAGATGAGAAATCTCAATTCCTGAAATAGAGATCCCTATGAAAGCATTCCCTACTCGATCCCTCATCAAAGCAACATGAAGACCCTCTATAGAAAAAAAAGGGACAACGGATCACAACGTCTCAACCTATGGAGAATTTGGAATTCATCAGTCGGGGAACCATGAACCAACACAAAATCCCTAGCAGTGGACAATAGCTCCTTAATCCAAAGACACCATGTCGACCTAAATCCCAAACTGGTCATAATTTCCAATAAGTAATTCCAATATAACGAGTCATAAGCCTTCTCAAAATCCACCTAAGGAAGCATCATAGGATTTTTGGAAGACTTGCCCCAAGATACCAATTCATTCAGAAGAAAAGGACCATCCATGATCTGTCTACCTTTAATAAAAGCAGATTGCTCATGGCTACAACACTAAGAATAACCTCCACAAGACAATTAGCTAGAAGTTTACCAATAATCTTTTATTGGGAACTAATAAGACTAATGGGTCTAAAATATTTTGGAGTCTTCGGATCTCTAACTTTTGGGATAGTAGTAAAAAAAGAGGCATTAAACCCCTTTGGAATGTCAAAATGATCGAAAAATTGGTGAACAAATTTCTCAAGATCAGCTGCAACAAGATCCCAATATCTCTTTAAAAACCCGAAAGTAAAACCATCAGGACCAGGGGCTTTAATAGAGCCAGAATCCCAAACTGCCCTTTTTATATCCTCATAAGAAAAAGGAGATTGCAAATAATCAACCTGTAATTGGGATAAGGCACTAAAAGAGCACCATCTATTACAAGTCTCCACGAAGAATCCTTCTGAATTCAAGATTGAAAATAGTCGTGAAACCCCTCTTTGACCTTGACTTCTCATCCCCTTCAATGCCCCACTAAATTTTATCCTTTTGAGCAAGATCAACTTGAACTAAATGATCAAGATTCGACATCTCCTTCAAAAAGTAAACTCTTTGCTCTCTCAAGTTAGCAGACCCTTCATCCTCCATGATCCTAATATCAATTGACTCTAATAAATCTAGAAAATTGTTCCTCTTATTACCCACCATGTCCTGGTGTTTAGAGTTCCACTCCTTGGGTTTAGATTTAAGAAACTAAAGTTTTTTTCTTAAAAATAACACAAGGGTTAGTGAGCTCCATCCCCACCAACGAGGTAGCCCAAGCATCCTGAACAACATTATCAAACCCCTCCATATCAAACAAAGAATGAAATAAAGGAGAAGGTTGCGGACCATAATCTACTCGATGCTCTAACAGAAGAATAGGACGGTGATCAGGAATATTCTTTTCCAAGACAATAGCTGAAAGTTGAGGAAACGACTCCAAAAAACCTTCTGTGACCAAAAATTTATCAAGCTTGTTGAATTTGGAACCCCATTTATTACTCCAATTGAATCGTGGTCCACCCAAAGGAACACCCACAAGATCAAGAGAATTAATAAAATCATTAAAAACTCTCGCAGAAGACATATTAAAATTCGATCCCAATCTCTCAGATTCATCTCTAACTTCATTGAAGTCACCCATAACAATACATTCCCCCGAAAACTTGGAAATAATATTATAAATATCATTCTAAAGAAGTCTGTTATTATTTAACCCTTGACAGGCATATACAACAACAAAAATCACTTGGAGACCCGAACGAACCCAAACTGCCTCAATAGTAGCAAAATGACCGTGAACTAATACTCGATTTTGAGAAATCAAATCCAAATCCTGAATAACAAGTATACCCCTAGAAGATCCATGAGAAGGAGAAAAAAAGTGTGAATAAAAGAAGAATTACCCCAAAAAGATCTAGCCATAACTAGGTCGATGCACTCTAACTTAGTTTCTTGTATTGCTAAAAAGTTAACTTTATGACTATTACACAATTTTTTATTCCAACTGCTTTTATCTATGGAGCCCGCCACTTGAATATATATTGATAGACAATTCATTTTGGAACTTGCCTCTCAACATGCCCTTTTAAAATCTCTGTAACACGATCCATGCAACCTTCTATATTATACCCCAACGATTCTCCCATTGCAATAGTTTTTTGTTATTCATTTTAAAATGAATTATTTTTATCGTCACCATCTAAAATACTTTGATTGTTCCCTGACAAAGAAACCATTGATTTGAGAAACATTGGGGATGAGAGAGATCATCTTCAGAATAATTAATACTCGAAACTCATCCAAAACCTCCGGAAAAACCCACTGGTTTACTATGAACCCAATCCTTAAAGGGATAGTCTTCAATAAAAACCTCATGCTTACTCCCTGAATTCTGATTAACTTCGTTTTTTGTTCCAAGATGAGAAGAGAAAATAGGAGTTGATGTTGTCGAGGTAGCATCCGGGACAACAACAGGAGCTATGTTGCAATATTGACAGTATCAGGTGCTATCAGAATATTGACAGCTTGAGCTGCTGCCAACAGAACTTCAACTTGTAAATGGAGACGTGCTGGGTCATAATTATCAGGGACATGGTGATCGTCAGGAGTTGGGCCAGAAAAAACAATAGGTGGTGGCCACTGTAAGTTTGCTTTTTCATTTTTTGAAGTAGATTTCCGATATTACCCCTGGGATGAACACTTATGCAGCTTGGTTGGTTTTTTAAATTTATCTTCGTTGTTCATTGTTTCCATTATATCATAAATAGCAAAATTATTTAGTGAGACCTCTTCCTTATCAAGTAATGAATCATTACTACCATCTTGTTCTTGTTCAAATCGGTGAATTGCATCAACACTATCATTATCAATATTGTTGAACTCACACACGAATGTAGGATTCCAAATGGGAGCTTCTTTGATACGAATGGGGAATATTTCATCATCAATAATAACTTTGATCACTTCAGAAATTATACCAAGAATCAAGGTTAGAATACATACAATGTTATCATCAAGATAAGTAATTGAGCCCCATTTGGCCAAAATATGTCTAAAGGAATTCTTACTTCAAGCACGTAGGGGAAGACCTTCAACATCAACCCACATAATACGATCAGATGGCACAAAGCTTTTCTTGTATTTTCTTTTTTTCAGAAATCAAATGGTTAACCGCATCACATGTCAAAAAAAAATTACATGCTTCTTTGGATTTAAATTCAAACATCACCCACAAGCCACCCACATATCGAATAATAAAATTATCAAAATCTTCATCATGGCACAACATTCCCAAATTAGGAAGAGTACTAATGTTACGGGCCTTAGCTAAACACACTAATTTTTTGTTGTCAATAACAAAATTCCCAAATTCAAGAACAATGGCTAATTCTTCTTTGTCAGATAAGGATTTCTCACTTTGACCACCTCTTCCTATATTTGCATATGAAACAAAAAGATTCTCCCGTTTCTTCTCCACCTTAGGTGGTTCCCTATGAAAATTAGACGGAAGCAAACATCTTGTGATACCCGAACCACACATCACAAAGATTCTTAATCATATGATCAACATTAACATTGCCCGCAAATGTAACAAAACCAAACCGTTTCCCTATACATGACAACTTTTTGGAGATAAATACATCACATACTTTTCCAAACTAAGAATTTGGATGCCACACATCGGAATGGATAATATAATATGGGAAATTTGTAATATTAAAAGAATGTGACTCAGACCTGGATGTTTCATGAATACTTTCATTAGATGTCTTTCGAACGTGATTCTTGTTCTTCTTCCAACCTCGCCACATGAAGAACTTGACTGATTAGAGTGATGGGTTTTGAGCATTCTAACACTTCCTAAGTGTACATGCAACCCTAATAACCTTGGATCTATGTTTGTCTAATTATCATGCAAAGTTGAATTCCAAGGTTATATTCCTATCTAGCATACATGGGGAACAATTTTTAACTTGAATGAAAGATAGAATAACTTACCTTGTTGTTGCTTATGTTCCTTGAAACCTTGTGAGCCTAGCACCCCAAGTGTGATGCCTCAAATGCTTCACACAACACCAAATGCTCTTTGAAAGACTTTTGAGAGAATACACACTTCTTGAAATCGGCCTAGCTCTCTTGTTTCATATGTGTAGCCGATTTTGGTGGAGAATGGGATTCTTATATAGTGTTGACACATCTAGAGTTACACCATGTAAACCCTAATGTGTCATGACTCTTCATTTCCATGACCCATGGGTTTGTAACTCCCATGGAGCATCCTATGGGTGGAACCAACTTGATAATCCATAGAGCCTCTTAGACCACTATAAAAGATATGGATGATTTACATAATCAACCCATATATTTAATTTGTTATCTTTTGATCACTTAATTAAATCTAAATTAATTCTTGATCAAACTAATCAAATAATATTATTAATACATTAGAACTTATAATATATTAATAATCTCCAAGTGTTATTTCTCTCATTTAGTCTATCTAATTGCATGGTGCCATGCAACTCAAATGGACCATGCCGGGTCGGGTCAAGTACATACCAGAAATCTTTATGGACTTAGACACCTTATCCAACACTCTCCCACTTGGATAAGTCTAATAACTATTACTACAAGTATGACTTCAGGAACCGATCGGCAATCGTAGCTCTTTTCAAGGTTTCTCGGAATTGAAAAGATGATGCTACGCCATTTAAGATAAGGGATCATATAATCCTCTGTTCTAGATATCAGCCGGACAAATACATGGAACAATGTCTTCCTTATTGTCCAGCAATTTGTTTCCTGATTTCCGATTTGTTTGACAAAGAACTTAATTGAACACATCAACTTTGTTTTGACCGGGCCCGGTACATAGGTCAAAACAAAATCATCGAGGGGCCTAGATATCAACTTCTAATCCAAGAAGGAACAGATAAACTTCGACTCATATGTTTGTTCTACCACTCATTGAATTATACACAAAAGCACGTTTTATAACATCGAGTTACCAATGCGTTTTCGTACAATCAATACATAACCAACTTGTAAGTAACAAATCATATCTCTAGGTTTGAAGACTTATATGATATTACCGTCTCACGATCACTTGAGATAGAATTCCATGAAGTGATTCGAGTGAGCGTGGGTTGAATCCAATGCTCAGAACTTATGAGCACTCATGATTGTTGTAGCCTTGTCCAACATTGTAGACCTCTGCAACCAATCATGACATTCTTGATTCATACCTACTTCCGACATATGACCGACTGTGGAGGTTTGAATAATATGTTATACCAAACAAAATTATTCTGGAAGTCAAAACATGCAAAAGAAATATAGTAAACGATCGACAAGAGATAGCAACACTTTACTCATAAATAAAACACCTTTTATTCATCATCTAATGTCAATTACACTTTACTAATTTCGAGGTTATCTAACTACTAAATCTAATATCATCGTTCAACCCTATGCTCCGAGCATGTTGGAGATGCTTAACCCGAGTCAGTCCCTTCATGAGGGGATCCGCTGGGTTCTCATCCGATGAAACCCTCTTTGCCACGAGGAGTCCTTCTTCCATTCGATATATGATAAAATGGTATTTTCTATCGATGTGACTGGATCTCCCGTGATCCCTTGGTTCCTTGGCTAAGGCAACAACGCTTTCACTATCATAAAAAATTTCCATTGGATCTTTAATAGCTGGTACAACTCCAGGGTCTCCAATGAAGTTCTTCAGCCATATCGCCTCCTTTGCCGCCTCGCTAGCTGCAATATACTCTGATTCACAAGTTGAATCAGCCACTGTCTCTTGCTTGGAACTCTTCCAAGAAATTGCTCCTCCGTTTAGGGTAAAGACGCAGCCCGACTGAGAGCGGAAGTTATGCCTATCAGTCTCGAAGCTAGCATCACTATACCCTACAACTCTCAAGTCATCACTCCCACCTTGGGTAAGGACCCGATCCTTATTCCTCCGTAGGTACTTGAGGATATTCTTTACTGCAGTCCGGTGTGCCTTGCCAGGGTTCCCCTGATACCTGCTAACCATGCTCAAGGCAAAAACTACATCAGATCGAGTACACGTCATAGCATACATGATCAATCCTACAGCCAAAGCATAAGGTATTCGACTCATTTCTGCTATCTCAGCCTCAGTGCTAGGGCTTTGTGTCTTACTCAATCTGGCGTTACTCTGGATGGGTAACTCTCCTTTCTTGGAGTCCTGCATGCTGAATCTCTTCAGCACCTTATCCAAGTAGGTACTCTGACTAAGTCCAGTTAGTCTTTTACTCTGATCTCTCATGATCCTTATCCCTAGAATATAGGCAGCTTCTCCTGGGTCCTTCATAGAGAAACACTTCCCAAGCTTGGACTTAACTTCCTGCAGAGTTGGGATGTCATTTCCTATGAGTAGTATGTCATCCACATACAATACCAAAAAGCTAACTATACTCCCACTAGCCTTGACATACATACAAGATTCATCTTCACTCCTAGAAAAGCCAAATTCCTTGACCTTTTCATCAAAGCAAAGATTCCATCTGCGAGGTGCTTGCTTCAATCCATAAATGGATTTCTCAAGCCTACACACTCTATTAGGGTACTCGTTGCTGACAAATCCTTCTGGCCGACTCATGTAAACATCTTCAACCAACTTTCCATTAAGGAAAGCGGTTTTGACATCCATTTGCCAAATTTCATAGTCATGAAATGCAGCTATGGCTAACATAACCCTAATAGACTTAATCTTGGCTACTGGAGAAAAGGTCTCATCATAATCCACTCCAGGAATTTGAGAGAAGCCTTTTGCAACCAGTCAAGCCTTATAAGTGTGTACATTACCATCCGTGTCGGTCTTCTTTTTGAAGACCCATTTGCACCCTACAGTCTTACGACCTGGTACATTCTCAAATAAGTTCCAAACTTGATTGTCATACATGGATTGTATCTCGCTATCCATAGCCTCTTTCCATTTAGCAGACTCGGGGCCTAACATGGCTTCCTTGTAACGGTTAGGTTCATTCAGACCTATTAGTGTCTCATCACTGATAAGTGTATCTCCTTCTGCAGTAATATGGAATCCATAGTAATGCTCAGGTGCACTCCTAACTCTCGTGGAACGCCTCAAAGCTACAGATTCGTCAATTGGCTCAACAGGAGTTTCCTCATCAAGTTGAGGGCTAGTGTTTGAAGTTCCTTCATCACTTGACTCTTGAATTTCTTCAAGATCAATTTGCCTCCAACTGTCACCTTGGCTTATAAACTCTCTTTCTCGAAAGACTCTTCTTCTTGCTACAAAGACCACATTATCACTAGGTCTGTAGAAGAGGTAACCAAAGGATTGCTGGGGTAGCCGATTAAAATATACCTCGTGCTTCGAGGTTCGAGCTTATCATGAGTCTCGCGTCTCACGAAAGCCTCGTAACCCCAAATCTTGATGTGGTCTAGTTTGGGTATTTTACCAGTCCACTCGTCAGGAGTTTTGGCAACTTTCTTTGTAGGAAATAGATTAAGGATATGGGTGGCAGTATCTAAGGCATACCCCCAGAATGAGATTGGTAATGAAGCTCGAATCATCATGGAACGAACCATATCCAACAAGGTTCGATTACGCCTCTCAGCCACACCATTCAACTGTGGTGTCCTGTGAGGTGTCAATTGTGAGACAATCCCACATTCCCTAAGATAGTCGAGGAACTCTGAACTAAGATACTCAACACCTCGATCGGATCGAAGCATCTTAATGTTCCTGCCCAATTGATTCTCGACTTCCTGTTTAAATTCCTTAAACCTTTTGAAAGTCTCTGACTTATGCTTGATTAAGTAGACATATCCATATCTACTGTAATCATCAGTAAAAGTCAAATAATAACAATTAGCATCCCTTGTGGCATGTTTGAATGGTCCACACACATCCGTGTGTACATGGTCCAACAAACCTTCACCCCTCTCACACGAGCCTGTGAAGGGTGACTTTGTCATTTTTCCAAGTAAGCATGATTCGCAACTATCATCTGACTTTAGGTCAAACGACTCCAAGACTCCATCTTTTTGGAGTTGGCCTATGCATTTCTTGCTTATATGTCCAAGTCGACAATGCCATAATGATGCTTTATCCAAGTTATTATTATTAAGAGAATCAATACACAAAACATTATTTCCTAAGTTATCTACAACAAATACAGCTTCATACACGCCATCACAAGGTAATGCTTTAAAATAAAGAACATTATGAAAGAAAGCATTAATCGAACCAACTTCATTATCGAATGAAAAGGTGAAACCTTGTTTATACAATGCATGAAAGGAAATAATATTTCTTGCCATTTCTGGCGAATAACAACATTTATTCAAATCTAAATTTAACCCACTACTTAGCGACAAAGTATAAACTCCAATCTTGGTGACAGGTGTAACTTTCCTATTCCCCATGATTAAGTTTATACTTCCTTACTCCACATTCTCACTTCTTCTTAGTCCCTGCAAGTCACAACAAATATGAATACCACAACCGGTATCAAGGACCCAAGATTTAGAATGGGGTGAGTTATTAGAAATGATAGTGTAAATACCTGCATGGTTGGGTTTAACTTTCCCATCCTTCACATCTTGTTGGTATTTTGGGCAGTTCCGCTTCCAATGTGATTTTTCATGGAAATAGAAGCATTCAGCCTCTTTTGGGTCAGAAGAAGGAGTGACGAAACCTTTCTTGGTTCCACTTGAAGAAGAGCCATCAAGGGTCCGAGCCTTGGTACCCTTTGAAGAGCTCTTTCTCTTCTTCCCTCGACTTTTCCCGATTGCCGAAACCGGAATGGAGTTTGGGGTAGGAGTGTTAACAACCGACTTCCCCTTAAGACCTGTTTCAGTGGAATTGAGAAGTCCCTGAAGTTTGCTGAGTGTGACTTCTTCCTTATTCATGTGATATGTCATGCGGAATTGATCATAGCACGATGGTAAGGAGTGCAAAATGATATCTATTGCAAGCTCCTTAGGGAAGTTCACATTAAGCTTCAGCAATCAATCCACATACCTTTGCATTTTCTGCATGTGGCTTGTGACAGATTCCCCGTCCTTCATCATGGTTGTTATCATGGAGTAGATGATTTCATACCTCTCTTGTCGTGCACTTTGATGGTATCTTTCCACCAGATCTTGGTGCATTTCATAAGGGTAGAAATCCTCATAGGACTTTTGGAGTTCCGCTATCATCGTGGCCATCATGATGCATACCACTTTTGTAGCATCCCTTTCATGTTCCTGAAAGTCAGCGATCTCCTGAGGAGTTACAGTGGTCTCATCAATCTCCTTAAGTTCCTTGTCAAGGATATATTCTTTGTCCTCGTAGTGGGTAATCACCCTGATGTTTCTGATCCACTCATTGAAGTTGGATCCATCAAATGTAACTTTCCCATACAAGTTCATAAGGGTAAAGGAGCCATTTGGATTAGAGCCAGAAGCAGCATTGTTTGAAGACATCTGAAGGAAGAGGACAAGATTAGTTTAGATATTAAGAGAGTCCTTAATAATACACCCAAATGTAATATTAAGGCTAGGATCCAATCACAATATATTATAACTTAGAAGAGGTATGCCGTAATCCAAGTTATAACATATTTGAAAGGTAGGTGAATGACGATTCGCCAATTTCCACCACGAAACCGAAATATTAGATATTAGGTTTTTGATTGGTTCTTAGAAATTCCTAGATTCTTTGAGATTCAATGAACTTTTCAAAGGCATGTTTCAATCTCGAGTGTGCCCTCCAGGTTTTGTGACTGGGATACCGAGGATCACAAAACGAGGTGTGAAGTAACTATGCAAATCACTTGGTACCCTTAAAGTTTATCACTCAATCGATGTGCCGGTAAACCACACACGCTCCACCGATACTATAATAAACCTTAAGTCACCTTCTACCTACCTTGTTAAGTCCAAGTTAGTGTGCCGGTTAACCACACACGCTCCAGTAACGACTTAAACTTAGTGTAAATTGTAATTTCATGGATTAGCACCTTATTCACATTTTTCCTTAAGATTGGGAATTTAATAAAACATTTAGTTACTTTATAATATTCATCATACTTTTAATGAGAATTTATAAGTCCTTGTCCTACCCGTTCGGCTAACGACCCTCCACCAGTCAAGCAAGCGGTGGGTGAGAGTGGACACCTATTAAGTTGCCATTTTATAGGCAACAACCTTATACCCACCTTATAGACCGGCTTTGTGAATGAGGCGTACTAGCAGTAAGCGACTTTGTTCTTATACATATATAAATATATATATATATATATATATATATATATATATATATATATATATATATATATAATTATTAAAGTATAATAATATAAGTATAAGGGTTGAATTTTAACTTTTAAAATTCTAAGGGTTGGAACTAAAGTTTTAACATGACCTTACTTGTTCCAAAACTTGAGGGCAAGTTTTGTAAACTTTCAAAACTTTTCATTTCTTGTAACTTATGAGTTTAATAGAGTAATAAAAATGAAGACTCTTCATTTTTCTAACTCTTGTGTTCTTTTAATGGTTTTAATTCAAGTGACTTCTGGTTTTTCCATAACTTGAGAAAAGTTATGGACTCCATTAAAACACATTATGATCAAGAATTAATCTACCACATAGGTTACAAATAATTCCTATGATCATCTAAAACATCATAAGAACAAGAACATGAATATGAACACAATCAAAAATTACATTTAAAACTTTGTAACTTTGATAACTAGTTGCTGTGAATGAATTAGAAAGAACATTACATCATCAAAACAAGTTTTCAAGTACCAAAACAGTTTAGGGTAATGTTTCTAGTCCATTTCCAGCAACTAAAGTCGAAAATCTGCACTCTGTGGCTCCTACTCGCCGAGTACATAAACCTACTCGGCGAGTAGGTTGAAGATTCAAGTGAACTCGGCGAGTCGCCCCATGGACTCGGCGAGTTCATCAGGCAGACATCAAGTTTTTCGAGTTTTTTCAACTTTTAGCACAAATAACAAACAAACAAGCCTAGGCTCTGATACCACTGATGGGTTTTGATCATTCTAACACTTCCTAAGTGTACATGCAACCCTAATAACCTTGGATCTATGTTTGTCTAATTATCATGCAAAGTTGAATTCCAAGGTTATATTCCTATCTAGCATACACGGGGAACAATTTTTAACTTGAATGAAAGATAGAATAACTTACCTTGTTGTTGCTTATGTTCCTTGAAACCTTGTGAGCCTAGAACCCCAAGTGGGATGCCTCAAATGCTTCACACAACACCAATTGCTCTTGGAAAGACTTTTGAGAGAATACACACTTCTTAAAATCGGCCTAGCCCTCTTGTTTCATATGTGTAGCCGATTTTGGTGGAGAATGGGATTCTTATATAGTGTTGACACATCTAGAGTTACACCATGTAAACCCTAATGTGTCATGACTCTTCATTTCCATGACCCATGGGTTTGTAACTCCCATGGAGCATCCTATGGGTGGAACCCAACTTGATAATCCATAGAGCCTCTTAGACCACTATAAAAGATATGGATGATTTACATAATCAACCCATATATTTAATTAGTTATCTTTTGATCACTTAATTAATTCTAAATTAATTCTTGATCAAACTAATCAAACAATATTATTAAAATATTAGAACTTATAATATATTAATAATCTCCAAGTGTTATTTCTCTCATTTAGTCTATCCAATTGCATGGTGCCATGCAACCCAAATGGACCATGCCGGGTTGGGTCAAGTACATACCAGAAATAGTTATGGACTTAGACACCTTATCCAACATAGAGACCATTGGATCGATCAATTTTGAATATAACTTCACCAGAGCACATGTATGTTCCCAGAGTCAAAATCCAGGATCACCCCAAAGAAAACCCAAACATAATAGAGACCTAGAGACAAAAAGCCCAAGCCCTGCCGACGTTGGCTCATTCTAGAGAAGAAGGGCTGAGCTGGAAAGTTGCACCGCTGATCAAACAGTGAATTCCGAGATCGCCAAAGAAGAAAGGCTCCTCAAAAAAAGTAAATATGATATTTAAAAATTAAACCGGACATATATGATATTTTAATGTTTAACTAGGGTAGAATCTCCGCTTTACGGGGTTGGATACGAAATGTTTTATATATATTTCTTAAGAGAAATAATCCTTTAGTTTTGATTCCAAAGCATCTGACGAGCTACATTGATGGCACAAATACTACTCCAACATGTATAATTCATTTAAGCTCCTTTATCTAAGTATAGTCCATACCACTTATGATCCAAGTGATAAATTTACAAATATACAAATTTAATTTCTGTCAATTATGCATTTGAAAGAATTACCCCTATATCAAAACGTTCAAAATCAAATCAATGCAAATGTCGGACCACAAACATTTAACTTGTTATGAAAAGCTTGATAAATTATTTCCTAGGTTATCAATCTTGTTTCTAGTAACCTTTATGAACAGTATCCTATACAAATTGAAGCACAGCCAATCTATTCTCCCAAAGTAGCAGCTTTTAATATTAAAGAAAAATTAATAAATAACATTACATAATTCCACCATGTTATAAATTTAGTCACTAAACTATTGTTTTTATCCAAGTATTAAAACTATATTGGGTTTCCCTGTTAGAAAAAGCATATACAGTTCAAATTTTTACATATAGTGGCCTCAACAACCATGTTTTCTGATCAAAATTATGGCCCTGATAGCTTGCTTCAGATTTAAATGAGCGCCTCTGCTTCATCATGTCACACACATCCCAAAACCATAAATTAAATTGATATTGTATAATAAGATAATCGATTAAACCCAAAACTTTCTCCATGGTGGACTGTGTGTCAGCCTCAATATCGGCACATGCAAAAACTGTTTTCATTATGCTTGCTTCTAACAGATCCAAGCTTACAACTTCCACAGGTTTGAGAGAAAAACAGATAACATCATGAGGAAAATGACAGATATAGTCCCTGTGGTTCGGATTTTTACTGTGTTTAGTCCAAAACTGAAACACTTTTTTTCTTCTTTCTTTCTTTCAGTTTTTGGTCCATATTTTAAGGTTTCATATCGATTTTAGTCCCTGGAACCTTGAAATAAGGACCAAAATCATTATGCAACCTTGAAATAAGAACCAAATTCAGAAAGCTCAAGGGACTGAAATCAATATGAAACCATGAAATATGGACCAAAAGTGGAAAAGTTTGAATATTAGACTAAACACGGTAAAAATAAGATAGCACGGGGACCACTTTTGTAATTTAATCCAATTATTTATAAATGTTGAATATTCCATAACTATACAATTAAATCAACTGCCCTGGGGAGAACCACTTCGTCAAACCAACTCCTTTCTTATTCAAATGTATCCATTAAATTGCAAAGTTCATTTAGCTGAGCTGCCAATTGTTGAAGCTGAAAAGGCAAGAAACGTGTCACTTCAAGTCTGGGTACTATCACCTTCCTTGATGGGGGTTTGTTTTCCTATTTTTAGTATGTGAAAGTGTACCGTTTGTAATGTTTTCCTACAATAGTCTTTGCCAGTAAAGCCAGTGTGTCACTGATTATGCTTTTAGATTAAATGTCAGTGATGACGGTAAATGTAGAGTTATGTAACCAACATCAAGAACTACGAAAAAGTGTAGGGTACCTTCGTTATAAAAAAAAACTCAATTTTTAATGTGATGGAAATTTCTTTTGTTTTTGGATTCGGATTCAATTTCGAGTTTCTTGGGTATTCTCCTAATGATCGTTTCTCTGCATAATGAAATAGTTTTTATTATAACTTTCCAAACAACATATTATACAGAAACTAACAATCTATGTATAACAAAAATGTACTTACTTCTACAGTCGTATTCCTCATGAGTTCCTCATTGTCTATGCGCGTGAGCAGAAGTTTGGAGAGGAAATCTATAAATCAGAAGCCCTTTGTAGCATCCTAAACAAAAAGTCAAGGAAAAAGAACATTAATAGGTTACCCAAAAATTCAATGGAATTTGTAATGTTGAGACGTACCAAAGAATAGAAAAGTACTATTCATATTGGTGTTTATGTTGTTTTTCTAAGTGTTTGAAATTAATGTAATAACAATATGTACTACCGATATCATCTATTGTTCAATTATTAGTTCTAAGATACCTTGAAAGTAACAGTAGACGTGCTAGATTTGTTGACTCACACAATACTTCTCACCAATCTACTAGGTTCGTCTTCAACAAACTTCGTGGTCAATGTCTATTTATCTTCTTGTAATGAAAAACCTGACCGCCAATTGAATTATAAATTAGTTTCTTAGAATGATATAAGGCAAAATCCAATATAAAAGTTCAATATCTAGAGCATACCCAGCAAAATGAATGAATGGTCACGTTTCGTTTCATCATTCTGATAAAAAATCAAAAAGGGAAAATGGTGAGAAAGTAATAGAATACTATAATCAACTGAAATATGTCAAACTTACCTCACATCCCATAGTAATGAAAATCAAGAACCTACTTACATGTGGTAAAAATGGAGCCTTATTAGTTAAAACATTTCATCAAACAGGTTGTACGCATGATCAAAACTCCACAATAATGCAAAATAGACCATAAATTTCACCTTTATTGAACAATTACTTACCTCAATCACACACTGACCATTATGTTGGTTCCATGTATTGTTAGGTTTTATCCCAACCTCACCATCTCGTTTTCCCTTTTGATTTGCACGTGCCATTTAGAAATTGGGGCATCCACACAATCATCGACTGAGTAGTCATTTGGAGGAGCCTAGAGGGTTTCATAGAGGCAGTGTCAAGCATCAACATAAACAAGATCTTAAGGCGGTGGGTTTTCATGGTAGGTCAGAAAGAATATGCGAATGGGAGGTTGAAGGAGATAAGATAAGAAAAAAAAGGGAAAATGGTAAAGCGAGAATGGATCAATTTTGAGACGATAGCGAAGTTAAGTGGTGTGGGTTTGGGGAAGATGAATTGAGAAATTGGCGTTGGAGAAGGAACTAGAAGATGATGGGTTTTGAGCATTCTAACACTTCCTAAGTGTACATGCAACCCTAATAACCTTGAATCTATGTTTTCTCTATATACATGCAAATTTCTTTTTCAAGGTTATTTCCTAACTAGCATGGCATGGGGAATATATGAAACATAAAAACTAGTAGAAAAACATACCTTGTTGTTGCTTGGATTCCTTTGAGACTTTGTGAGCCTAGCACCCCAAATGTTGTGCCTCAAATGCTTCACACAACACCAAAAAACTGGGAATAACTTGAGAGAATACTTCTAGCACTCAAAATTGGTTATGCCTTCTCTAGTAACCCTCCTAGGTCTGATTTTACTAGCTAAAGGGTTCCTTTTATAGTGGTGTCACAATTAGGGTTTCATTAAGAAGACCCATAATTGTCATGACTCTTCATTTCTCATGACCCATGGGTTTGTAACTCCCATGGACTATCCATGAAGCTCCAAATGGTTACATCCATAACCCATAAACCATGGATCATTAATCCACCATAAAAGAATTGATGATTATTATAATCAACCCTATCTATTTAATTAGTCTCACTTTGATCACCAAATTAATACTAGATTAATACTTGATCAATACTAATTAAATAACACTATTATTAATATATTAGAACTTATAATATATTAATAATCATAAGTGCCATATTCTCTCATTTAGTCTATCAAAGTATTGCAATGCCATGCAACCCAAATGGACCATGCCGGGTCGGATCAAGTACATACCAAATAAAGTTATGGACTTATACACTATATCCAACAGTCTCCCACTTGGATAAGTCTAATAACTATATTTGCAAATATGACTTCAAAATCCGACTAGCAATCGTAGCTCTTTCAAAGTCTCTCGGAACTGAGATGATGATGATACGCCATTTAAGATAAGTGATCATATAATCCTCCGCTCTCATGATATCAGCCGGACAAACACATGGAACATGCTCTTACTTATTGTCCAGAATTTGTTTCTCGATCTCCGATTTGTTTCGACATAGAACTAAATTGAACACATCGATTAGGTTCTGACCGGGCCCGGTACATGGGTCAAAACCAAATCATCGAGGGGCCCAGATATCGCTTCTATTTCTAGAAGGAACAGATAAACTTCGAATGATATGCTTGTACTAACTACTTGTTGAATTACTCACAAAGGCACGTTTTATAACATCAAGTTACCAATGCGTTTTTGTACAATCATCGAATAACCAACTCATAGTCAACAACTCATATTTCTAGGTTTGAAGATTTTTATGATATTACCGTCTCATGATCACTCGAGATAAATTCCATGAAGTGATGCAAGTGAGTGTGGGTTGAATCCAATACTCAGCCCTTATGAGTACTCATGAATGTTGTAGCAACCATTGCATTGTCCAAAGCACTTTAGACAAATCGTACAAGCCAAATTCATGACAGTCTTAAATCAATACTTACTTCCAAAGTTTGATTGACTGTGGATGGTTTGAATAATATGATTTATACCATAACATAATTATTCTGGACGTAATAACATGCAAAATTGAAACATAGTAAACAATTAACACAAGATAGTAACACCTTACTCATAAATAAATAACAACTTTTATTTATCATCAAATGTCAATTAGATTTTACAAGTTTCGGGAATCTAATTATTGAAACTAATATCATCCTTCAGCCCAATGCGCCTTGCATGCTTTAAATGCTTAACCCTGCTTGGTCCCTTTGTGAAGGGATCTGCCGGGTTCTCATCTGATGATACCCTATTTGCCACGAGGAGTCCTTCTTCTATTCTATGTCTGATGAAATGGTATTTTCTGTCAATGTGCCTAGATCTCCCGTGATCTCTTGGTTCCTTCGCCAAAGCAACCGCACTTTCATTGTCACAAAAAATTTCAATTAGCTACTTTATAGCTGGTACAACTCCAAGGTCTCCGATGAAGTTCTTTAGCCATATCGCCTCTTTTGCTGCCTCGCTTGTTGCTATGTACTCTAATTCACAAGTCGAATCAGCTACTGTCTCCTGCTTGGAACTTTTCCAAGTAATGGCTCCTCCATTTAGGATAAAGACCCAGCCTGACTGAGAGCGAAAATTATCCCTATCAGATTGAAAGCTAGCATCACTATATCCTTCCACTCTCAAGTCATCACTGCCTCCGAGGGTAAGGACCCAGTCCTTAGTCCTCCGCAAATACTTGAGAATGTTCTTTACCGTTGTCCAGTGTGCCTTTCCAGGGTTCCCTTGATATCTACTAACCATGCTCAAAGCAATGGCCACATCAGGGTGAGTACAAGTCATAGCATACATGATCGTGCCCACAGCAGAAGCATATGGTATCTGACTCATTTCAGCTATCTCAGCCTCTGTGCTCGGACTCTGAGTCTTACTTAGCTTGGCATTACTCTGGATTGGTAACTCTCCTTTCTTGGAATCTTGCATACTGAACCTCTTCAGTACCTTATCCACATAAGTACTTTGACTAAGTCCAATTAGTCTCTTACTCCTATCTCTCAATATCCTTATCCCTAGGATATAGGCAGCTTCCCCAAGGTCCTTCATAGCAAAACACTTCCCAAGCCAGGCCTTAACCTCCTGCAAAGTTGGGATGTCGTTTCCTATGAGAAGTATGTCATCCACATACAACACCAAGAAGCTAGCTATGCTCCCACTATCCCTGACATATACACAAGACTCATCCTACTCCTAGAAAAGCCAAACTCTTTAACTTTCTCATCAAAGCAAAGATTCCACCTACGCGATGCTTGTTTCAATCCATAAATGGATTTTTCAAGCTTACACACTCTATTAGCGTATTTTGGATTGACAAAACCCTCTGGCTGATCCATGTAAACATCCTCAGCCAACTTCCTATTAAGGAAAGCGGTTTTGACATCCATTTGCCATATTTCATAGTCATGAAATGCAGTTATGGCTAACAACACTCTAATAGACTTAATCTTAGCTACTGGTGAGAAGGTCTCATCATAGTCAACTCCCGGAGTTTGAGTAAAGCCCTTCGCAACCAGTCGCGCTTTATAAGTGTGTAATTTCCCATCCATGTCGGTCTTCTTCTTGAAGATCCATTTGCACCCAACTGTCTTACGACCTGGTACATTGTCAACCAAGTTCCAAACTTGATTGTCATACATGGACTGAATCTCGCTGTCCATAGCCTCCTTCCATTTTGCAGACTCAGGGCCTGCCATGTCTTCCTTATAATTATTAGGTTCATCCAAAGCTATCGGCATACTATCACTGATAAATGTATCACCTTCAGTGGTGATGTGATAACCGTAATAAAAATCAGGTGTCTTCCTCACCCTAGTGGAACGTCTTGGAGGTACAAACTCATCTATCGGCTCAACAAGAGTTTCCTCCTCAGGTTGGCTGATAGTATTAGAGGTTCCTTAACCACTTGACTCTTGAAGTTCTTCAAGGTCAATTTGCCTCCCACTATCCCCTTGGCTTATGAATTCTCTGTCATGAAAGACTCCTCTTCTTGCTACAAAGACCACATTATCATTGGGTCTGTAGAAGACGTAACCAAAGGATCTATGTGGGTAGCCGATGAAAATACACCTCTCACTTCGGGGCTCAAGCTTGTCATGAGTCTCATGCCTCACAAAAGCTTCACAACCCCAAATCTTGATGTTGTCCATATTGGGCACTTTCCCAGTCCACATCTCGTGAGGTGTTTTGGCAACCTTTTTAGTAGGGACTAGATTAAGGATATGGGCGGCGGTCTCTAAGGCATACCCCCAGAAAGAGATTGGTAATGAAGCTTGAATCATCACGGAACGAACCATATCCAACAGGGTTCGATTGCGCCTCTCAGCCACACCATTCAACTGTGGTGTCCTGGGAGGTGTCAATTGTGAGACAGTCCCACATTCCTTAAGATAGTCAAGGAACTCAATGCTAAGATACTCTCATCCCCGATCGGATCGGAGCATCTTGATGTTCCTGCCCAATTGATTCTCAACTTCCTGCTTAAACTCTTTGAACTTTTCAAAGGTTTCTGACTTATGCTTGATTAAGTAAATATATCCATATCTACTGTAATCATCTGTAAAAGTCACATAATAACGATTAGCATATCTTGTAGCAACTCTGAAGGGCCCACACACATCCGTGTGTACAAGGTCCAACAAACCTTCACCCCTATCACAAGTACCTGTGAAGGGTGACTTTGTCATTTTTCCAAGTAAACAAGACTCGCAACTATCATATGACTTGAGGTCAAACGATTCCAAGACTCCAGCCTTTTGGAGTTGGCCTATGCGCTTCTTACCAACATGTCCAAGGCGACAATGCCACAAGGATGATTTATCCAAGCTATTAGAAGAATCAATATACAACATATTATTTCCTAGATTGTCTACAACATTCACGACTTCATATACACCATCACAAGGTATTGCTTTAAAGTAAAATACATCATTGTAATAAACATTAATAGCACCATTTTTATTATCAAATGAAAATGAAAAACCTTGTTTGTACAAGCCATGAAAAGAAATAATATTTCTCGCCATTTCGGGCGAGTAACATCACTTATTCAAATCTAACATTAACCCATTATTAATCAATAAAGAATAAACTCCTATCTTGGTAACAGGTGATGCTTTCCTGTTGCTCATGACTAAGTTTATCTTCCCGTGCTCTACTTTCTCACTTCCTCTTAGTGCCTGCAAATCTGTACAAATGTGAATACCACACCCTGTATCAAGCACCCAAGAATTAGCATTAGATGAGTTGTTAGACAATATTGTGTAAATACCTGTATGGGTGGGTTTAACCTTCCCATCCTTTACATCTTGCAGATATTTGGTGCAGCTTCGCTTGAAGTGTCCCTTATCTTGGCAATAGAAGCACTGTGCTTCCTTTGGGTTCGAAGAAGGAGTAATCGGACCTTTCTTTGTCCCACTTGAAGAGGAACTATCAAGAGTCTTACCCTTGGTACCCTTTGAAGTACTTTTCATCTTCTTACCCTTTCCTTGCCCAATTGCAAGAACAGGGGTTGTTAAAGGAGTAAAAGTAGCAGCCGCTTTACCCTTAAGGCCATTTTTAGTTGTCCTTAAGAGTCCTTGAAGTTTGCTAAGTGTGACTTCCTCCTTATTCATATGATAAGTCATACGAAACTGATCATAACTTGAAGGTAAGGAATGGAGAATGATGTCAATCGCCAATTCCTCAAGGAAGTCAACATTGAGCTTTAGCAACCGGTCAACGAACCTCTACATCTTCTGCAAGTGACTGGTGATGGGTTCACCATCCTTCATCCTTACGGTTATCATGGAGGAAATGATTTCATACCTCTCTTGACGTGCGGTCTGATGGTACCTTTCCATCAGATCTAGGTGCATCTCATAGGGGTAGAAATCTTCATAAGATTTTTTGGAGTTCCGGAGTCATTGTGGCCATCATGATGCAGGACACCTTGGTGGCATCCTTCTCATGTGCAATGAACTCCGCAAGCTCTTCTAGAGTAGCAGTGGCTTCATTAACAACCTTAAGCTCCCTATCAAGGACATATTCATTGTCCTCATAGCGGGTAATCATCCTGATGTTTCTGATCCACTCATTGAAGTTGGATCCATCAAAGATGACCTTACCACACAAGTTCATTAGGGAAAAGGAGCTTGTAGGGTTTGAGCCAGCAGCGTTATTGGAACACATCTGGAATAGAAGGAAGATAAGTTTCATTAGATTAAGAGTCCTTAATAAGTCACCCAAATGAAATATTAAGGCCAGGATCCAACAAACTATTTATAGGTGGAAGAGGGATGCCGTAATCCACACTATAAAATATTTGAAGGTAGGTAAATGACAATTTACCAATTTCCACCATAAGAACGAAATATTTTATTATTAGGTTTTATTGGTTTTTGTAACTCCTAGATCTTTTGAGATACATTGAACTTTTCAATAGCATGTTTGAATCTCGAATGTGCCCTCTCAAGTTTGTGACTGGGATGCTGAGGATCACAAACAAGGTGTGAATAACCATACAAATTGACTTGGTACCCTTAACAAAATTACCTAATCGATGCGCCGGTTAACCACACACGCTCCACCAATCTATAATAAAGTTAAGTTACCCTTTGGCACTCTTACTAGTCCATGTTAGTGTTCCGGTTAACCACACACGCTCCACTAACGACTTGTAAGGTACAAAGTGTAATTTTATGGGCTAACACAAATTTCACATTTTCTTAAGTAACTAAGATTGAGAATTTATAATGTATAGTTACTTTATAATTCATTATACTTTTAATGAGAATTTAAAATCTATCATACCCGTTCGGCTAACGACCCTCCACCGATCAAGGAAGCGATGGGTGAGAGTGGACACCCATTAAGTCACCATTTTATAGGCAACAACCTTATACCCCCTTATAGACCAGCTTCGTGAATGAGGCCTACTAACGGTAAGAACGACATATTCTTATACATATCTATATAATAAAATTATAATAATAGTATAAGGGTTGATTTTTAAACCTTTTAAAAATCTACGGTTTAATTTGGAATTAAAGCATTAGAGTGTAAGACTTTTCAAATTCCAAAACTTGAGGGCAAGAATTGAAACTATTCCAAGCCTCTTCAATTTTGTAACTTATGAGTTTTAATGGTTCATAAAAATGAAGACTCTTCATTTTATGAAGCCTCTTTAGTTCTTTAAACACAAATTAAAGAAGTGACCTTTGGTTATCCATAACTTGAGGACAAGTTATGGACACCATCAATACAATTAAGATCAAGAATTAAACACACATGGTGGTTACACATAATTTCTATGATCTTCTAAAAACTCATAATAACACAAATTCATGTCAAGCAATTTCAGGAAATCATATAAACATATATAATACTTTGAAATTGTTAAAAGTCATGTAAAATGGATTAACATAATCATTATCATTTTGAAAAACAGATTTTACAAGTCCAAAATAGATTGGGATAATGATTCTAATCCATTTCCAGCAACAAAAACTCGAAAAATCTGCCCAACTCGATCCTACTCGCCGAGTGCGTTTTCCTACTCGGCAAGTAGGAAGAATTTGTTCATGGACTCAGCGAGTCCTCCCCATGGACTCGGCGAGTACAGTCGTCAGAATGCAGAATTTTCGATTTTCAAGCAGTTTTGCATCAAGTATACAGAAAACAATCCTAGGCTCTGATACCACTGATGGGTTTTGAGCATTCTAACACTTCCTAAGTGTACATGCAACCCTAATAACCTTGAATCTATGTTTTCTCTATATACATGCAAATTTCTTTTTCAAGGTTATTTCCTAACTAGCATGGCATGGGGAATATATGAAACATAAAAACTAGTAGAAAAATATACCTTGTTGTTGCTTGGATTCCTTTGAGACTTTGTGATCCTAGCACCCCAAATGTTGTGCCTCAAATGCTTCACACAACACCACAAAACTTGGAATAACTTGAGAGAATACTTCTAGCACTCAAAATCGGTTATGCCTTCTCTAGTAACCCTCCTAGGTCCGATTTTACTAGCCAAAGGGATCCTTTTATAGTGGTGTCACAATTAGGGTTTCATTAAGAAGACCCGTAATTGTCATGACTCTTCATTTCTCATGACCCATGGGTTTGTAACTCCCATGGACTATCCATGGAGCTCCAAATGGTTACATCCATAACCCATAAACCATGGATCATTAATCCACCATAAAAGAATTGATGATTATCATAATCAACCCTATCTATTTAATTAGTCTCACTTTGATCACCAAATTAATACTAGATTAATACTTGATCAATACTAATTAAATAACACTATTATTAATATATTAGAACTTATAATATATTAATAATCATAAGTGCCATATTCTCTCATTTAGTCTATCAAAGTATTGCAATGCCATGCAACCCAAATGGACCATGTCGGGTCGGATCAAGTACATACCAAATAAAGTTATGGACTTAGACACTATATCCAACAGAAGAATCACAGATAGAAGCATCTGGGTCGGAGAAGCGGTGGAAGGTTTAAAAGAAAACCACCACACAAACAGTAGAGACAGAGACAACTCCACGTGTACTCCACTATCAGTGTAAGATATAAAAGAAGCAGGAAAAACGAACATGTAGATGGAAGAGGTAGAACTGAACAAAAGAAACCAAATAAAATAAGGAAAAGTAGACCAAAAAAAAGGAAAACAAAAGGGAAAAACCCACCAATCACAGCCAAATACTGTTCACCTATCACTTCAAAATTAGTATATATATATATATATATATATATATATATATATATATATATATATATATATATATATATATATATATATATATATATAAAATAAGGATATATACTGAATTTTTTCTGAAACATAAATTATAAATCTTATCCAATTATAAATAATGTAAAATAGTTATAAATTTGTGTTTATCTATGTCATGCATTCGTTTTGATACGTAAACCATATAATCTAAATAAGCGAATAAAAAACGAAAAATTGATCACTAAAATATGATAGTGGAATGTGGTTTATAGTAGTTTTATTTCTTTTTGTAGCTTATATGTTAATGTTATTTTTTTTTTCAATAAGGTTTTAATTCAGAAAATAAGCAAAATTTCGATTATGATTTTGTGTTTAATTTTCGGATCGTTATAGGTTTTGTTATCGATCTAGGTGCTATTATGTTTGTTGTACAAATACACCAGTACTACACTCATTTTAGGCACCAAATGAACCATTGCCCTCTCCTTTGTCCTCATCTACTGTTGTTTTCTTTTTACTGTGAAAGGTAAAGTTCGGGTTTAACTTAGTTCGGCGCTCTTAATTAACAATTTCAACTTTTGTATCATGTTAGAGAAACATCCAATAGAATGGATGAAATCTGGTTAAGAAAAACATGTTTTACACGTGCCTTGGTTAGAATGTTCTCGACATACAATGTTGATTTGGGTCGTATCGCTCCATTGTGATATTTTCATATTTTCGGATTATATCATTAGGGTATTAGTAATATATTTTCTAACAAAAACCAATCTTGATAGTAGGGGTGTTATGTTACCTTCTCTTTTATGTCCTATGTATAATGAGCTGATTGAATTTGAGATGCTTCCATTTATTAAGGATGCGGAGGTATGCATATAACTATTTTTTTGTTTGTTGTATGGCTGCGGGTACTTGTATTCTTGTAACCTTACATTCATTGATGGTGTGGATGTATCCCTATAACAAGTGGCGGATGGAGTACCGGGGCTACCCAGTGCTCAGCCCTCCCTAATCCTCTATCCATGTATGCTTTTAATTAGCCCACAATAGTTGACTAAGTCATTTTAGAGCAAATCTTTTGAGATAGAGTTTTTATTTTGTATAGATAAATTTTCTATTTTTATATTTTATGCTTACCGTATCTCTAAGTAAATTCTTTACGTTTTCTTTCTATAAATTCCAACACATACCTTCCACTACCACAACAAATACATAAGTCACATAAATATTATTATTATATATTTTTCATATTTTATTCCACTATTACTAAAATGTTGCCAATAATTTTTTGTATGTACATACATATCATAATTCGTTTAGATTCACACCTTATTTAAAAAAATATGTTGTTCTAGGTGAAATAATCAAAAAAACGTTGTATTTTTTTATAGATTATTTTTTCTTGTCATTTTTCTTTTCAAAATTAAAACATTTATTATAGTATTCGAAGATAAAATATACTTTAATATATTATTGCGATGTATGTTCCTCATTAAAAAATTCTAGCTTCACCCCTGCCTATAACTATTACACACTTTGGTGTGGTCTTAATATTTTGGTGACGTGAAAGTATAGAAACATAAAAGTTCATCAAAACTAGATCGATCCTTATATCGTAAATTCGTAATGGGATGCTTGTTCTTTCCATCCATTGGATTAAGAGCTATTTAAGAAATAGGATTCAATTAAACTTTATAATTCGATGTTGTCATCTCATTGTGGAATGCTCCATTGTTGTATTTCTCAAACCTAGACTCCTAGTTCGTTTTCGGTTCTAGTATCTTGTTAAAAAAAAAAAAAGTTTAACGATTGGACTAGTTGTGCAATATTTGACTTTAGCATAGTGTAAATTAATTAAGTTAATAGAGACTAGTAAATTCCTGATTATTATAATGGCGTTGACAAAAAAATAACATTTTAATATGATTAATAAATAATTAAAAGTAAGGCCATTTGCCCATTCACAAGAGACGTTGTGTTTACTAAGACGAAAGGTTATGTTTGAAATCCTAAAATATATAAGTGAGGCCAAATTTTATTTAAATGTTTGTAAATTAAAAAAAAAATTACTATATAACACTGATCTTATCCTTCTTAATAAATAAAGAATTTTTGCCACATGTTTTCTTCTCATTCATTTGTACACATGGTATTTTCTAAAATTTTTGAATTTTTTATTTTCCACTTGTTATTTTATTGTATTTTTTATTTTATTAAATTAAAATTCCACATTTAATATGTAAGGTAATATATATGTAAGATATTTATTAGAAATGGTTAATTTTATTATATTTTTTATTTTATTAAATTAAAATTTTCTTATTTTTTTATAAATTAAAACTTTTCAAATTGTTAAAAATATATATATATATATATATATATATATATATATATATATATATATATATATATATATATATATTTTAAATAAACTCATGTAATACATGAATCTCACACCTAATATACTATAAAACTCTTCAACGATTTGTAGCATTGTGGAAGATCTTATATATAACCTTTTTTCTTGATTTTTAAACACGAGAAATTAAATTACCTCATATCTTTTATAAATACAATGATTTCTACCCATTAAAATTATAACAAATCACTATTCAATTTTATTTTATTTGATATATTCCTAATATAATTTTAATGAATTAGTTAAAAAAATATAAAATTATGACTTTTATTATAATTTTACTGGGCAGAAATATTTATAGATATAAAAAATAGAAATCAATTTAATTCCTCTTTAAACACATTGGTGGTTATGTGCTAAGTGTGTCTCATATGCATTAATAGTTTTCTTTAAAATGTTCAATATTTCACATTTTTGTTATGAAAAACTATAGATGTAATGAAAAACATAAATTATTGATAACAGGTTATAACTTAACGGTAATAGAGAGCCTAGAATTTTCTTTTGAACAACAAAAGTTTCTTTAAAAAAAAAACTAATAAGACGCTAGACAAAGAAACTATTACATAATACTAGCAATTTATTTTTGTAACCAACCTATCCAATTAATAAGGGTCCTACTTCTATTACAATGCCAAAAAACCACTAGGGCACAATGGAATCATATAATATAGACTTATTTATGTTTAAGATGCAACAAATTATTTTGAAATCATCAAATATACCACTAAGTCACCAAAAAAAACTCCTTAGCCAATTAACATCAAATTAGGTGTAATGTCCCAAAAATACTAGTAAATATTTTCATTTTCAAACCATCAAATTCATACAAACAGTTGCTCAAAAACCAATCATAGTAAAATGTATTTCTCAAACATTATATTAAAATGGTAATAATCAATGTGGAAAAAACTTCGGGAGGTTCACTATAGCCAAGCTGGATCCATCCTTTTGGAACTGAAAGTACTTGAAAACATTTAAAACATAATTCGTAAGCACACATCTTAGTAAGTTCTCCAAAATACTTCATACCATTCATATCAGTGGACCTAACCCTAAGGGTGTATTTCAACCACATGAACACTATGATATAACCATAGTATTATAACCACTTCCGGATTACAGCCGAACCGTAACTTTTTTGCCACGATCCAACCATGGTCCTCCATGCAAGTCACAATGATAAACAAGTACTATGATCTAACCACAATCTTCCATACAAGTGTTGTGATCCAATCACATTCTTTCATACAAGTGTTGTGATCCAACCACAATCTTCTATACAAGTGTTGTAATCTTTCATGCAAGAGTCACAGAGACAATTCGAACACTCGAAACAACTACATTTCATCACCCACACCCAAATGGGTAATGATTCGAAACATGACGTTACTACTCTCCCCCAATTAAATTAGATTTCGTCCTCGAAATTAGTCCTTACATTTCCCAACATGTCAAACAACCAGAGCAACACAACCATACTCCCGAGAATACCACAGCCTTCCCAAGGCAACCGAAACCAACCCTATCAGAACTCACCAAACCTGAAGAAGAACGAACCTTAAACCCTTGTAGAAAATCACCTCCACCTTTCCTAAAACCCTTTAAATCTCAAATTGGTCTTAGCCCCCAACTGACCACCCACACTAAACCACTACCATGCCAATTCCACAATGACTTCCAAATAAAACAAAACACTTCCAACCCTTGAGGCTTCTATGGGGAAAAAAGAAACATTGACCCTATATTGTTGTAAAACACTTATACTTAACAAAAGGCTCATATAATCCTTCGAGTAAAAGATTCCACCCTGCAACAGTTAGAATGAAAGAAGAGTTGTGCAACAAATTCCAATCAATCACTTTGAGATTATTTAATCCAACCGCAAGCGACTTAGCATTTGCCCTGCATAACAAGAGACTCCACACACGAATCCCAAATCACTGAAACCACTCTGACTCATCTTGTTGCCCCTAGCTGCTTTCCAAAAGCATCCGACACCTCTCTGGTCCCAACTTGTATGCCAAATACCTGGAACACCAAACTCCTGCCCGGTTACTGAGTCAAGAGACACACATACACAGTCGTCCCACGGGACTCCCGAGAGAAACCTTATCTGGAGGTAATTTCCCAAACCATTTCGCTACCAAATCCAATGCTAAAATGAATGCTACCTGACCAACTGTAATCTCATACCATACCTAGTCTCCAAATGACCTACTACTTCCCGATTCCCAAACTCCTGTGCCCCCCCCCCCCCCCCCCCGCGCCAGTCTTACAAACTGACCCACCCTGGTCTAAACCATTTGAAGAAATCCGTGAACAGTCATGGATTTGCCACACTCTAACTACTGCATAGGGATCGATGAATGTTACGGGTCACCCCACAGTCTTAAAAACTCCCACACTAACTGCCAACTAGTGAATGCTACGGGCCACCCCACAATCTTACTACACTTCTACCTTGCCATAGCTACCACCCATGGTCTTACCGCTCATCTATCAATCCAAACACATCCAGAATCAAACACATACTCGACCAAGCACCTAAGCTGAACTCGAGTCATGACTGGAATCCCCAACCTGGGTCCACCCAAAAGCCCGCTATCTATCACCAAGAAGGCGCTAACCAACTGCTGGGAAGTTTCCCGAACTCCCAACTCGCAAAACCTACAATCCAGACGGCCACTTAGGCCGCCTTCCTTCTCGACGGGGATGTGAAATTCATCCTAGTTTCACTCCTATTCTACTCTCGGATATCCGAACGGTTCTCCCACACTTTGATTCGACTAATCCTTTACGACACACAAGGTTTGAATGATTCTAATCCATCTTAACCCTTATGTCTGGACCACTATCAACCTTCACTTACTAATGCTAGTGGTCCATTATTAGCCAAACCCAAAGACCACACAACCCTTAAAGACCTGATGAACACTCCCTGAAATCTCAATAATCTGACAGCCCCAAATGCTTCTAATGTATGACACCCAAATCTTGAAGTCCTTTTTGATGGAGACAAGACCAAAACCTTAGCAATAGAACATTTCCCTTGGTACACCCAGTGGCCAACCAAGAATAAAAGATAAAACCACAAAACCCCGACAATACTTGAGAAATAACCCACTAAATACTGACCATAAACCTTCTACACAATACCCTTGAACCGATCTCAACCAAAAACCAGAATGAAAACCGAACACATTGGAATCCGTTACACAAGATATAACCCCTAACTAACCCACTAATGATTCATGGAATGCAAATGGAATATTACAGTTCTTGAAGATACAACCCAAACAGAAATAGAGAATTAACTAAAGAAGATGCTTAGCTAAAATGATGAAAAATTCCAAACAACATAAATACTGATAACAACCGAAAAGAAAGCAAAAGATAACATACCCGCAACGTCACCTGTTAGAGTCCTAACCTCCCCTGTCTGATACTGTAATGCCCAGATCCTCTCTGATGTGGCTCCAACCCTACAGGCCAATGCTCACGAACATCAGTGATTCTTAAAGTAGCCAGAGTAAGTAGACTCATTCCTCCTCCCCTCAACACTGGACAATCGGCCTTCTTGTGGTCTACTTAGTTGCAATGATAACATAATGGGCTTGCCACATGAGGGTAATCCCTACTGACATGACCAACCCTACCATACTTATAGCAGCCCAAACCCCCGGAACGACAAACTCCATCATGCAATTTCTTGCACTTGCTGCACTGACTCCTTCCCTGATGGCCTCTCAAATGCTAATAAGAAGTCTTGGGTCTCTTCCGCGGACCCTCCACTACATGCACCCAATCTGGCCCCCTATTCCCTAGGTGCTCCAAATCAATCTCCTACTCTCGGGCTCTATAAATCATATCATTCAAGGTCTTGCACCCTAAAATACTCACAAGCTCCCTGATATCATCCCGCAACATATCATGATACCTCATCTTCTTCATTTCCTCATCTGCTTCATACTGAAAAACCAATAAAGCCATCTCCTAGAACTTGGCAGTGATCTCTACCATAGTCTCAGTGGTCTGGCGGAAATCCTGAATAACCGGTGCTAGCTTTTGCACCTCAATAACCGGTGCAAACTCATCTCGGAACCTGGTTGAAAATTCATCCCATGACATAGCATTATCACCCACCTGACGACCAACCTCTTCCCACTAATCTTGTGACCTATCCTTCAATAGGCAGGAAGCATATCTGACCTTCGCCTCCTTGGGGAAGAAACACATCCTGAACGCATTAGCCATATCTGCTAACCACATCCTATTGGTAATGGGGTCCCTCTGACCATAGACTGCAGGAGCTCCACATACACGAAACTCATGGAAACAAGTAGAGAGAGAGAGAGAGAAAGAGAGCGAGGTCCAATGATACTCATAACCTCCACACAGAATGCGCCCAAACACTTATCCAAGATCTCTAAATCCCCTCCTTGACCGAATCAAAGATCAAAGGATTTTGATCTAAAATACCATGTGTAATCTCCGACGAGATAAACCACCACATCTGCCTGCTAATCGGCTGAGTACCTGAACCTGAGCAGGAACCATAACAAGAACTAGAACCTCCTTTTTCAGTGCTCATCACCTAGGTGAAATACAACATGCCGAAGATCAGAACAGACCCAAGAATCCTCCTCCCATAAGCTTCTTAGATTCTCCAAGACTCTCCCTAATTCGAGTATGGATTATATGCTTTCAGAAGTACGAGCCCAATACTACCTTCCACACCCATCCATAATTCCCTGAAGGATCATCTCGAATCATCAAAGTCACCTTCTAAAACCGATGCATCAAAAACTTGCTTAACAGTGTAACCAAACCCACTGAAGCACTTCCTAGGCTCTCCTAGGTTCCCGATCTCACCCAACCCTCAGCTGCTAAAAGACTCCCATCAATGTCAACCAGCTACCTCATGAATATAGTTACATGCAATAGAGAATCAGATAATCCTTTTTAGTAAAAGAGTCAACCCTAAAACGGTTGGACTGAAACAAGAGTTGCACAACAGGGTCAGATCCATCACTCTGAGATTATTTAACCTGTGCCACATGTGACTTAACATATTCACTTAGCATCCAATTCACATCACTAAGATTCCCACAATGCACAAAGCAACAAGCATTCAGACAACGGAAAATCTAACCAACATACACTATTTAAGCCACTCTATCCACTTATCTACAAACCATAATAGCGTGCAATTCTAAAAGATCATACAATCAAGCATATAAATGTATCTTTATTATCATGAAATCCTAAGTAGATCCTTAGCCCTAATCTAGCATGAAATTCACTTAATCATATCATATATCATAATAAACATGTATTAGTATTCTGGGAATCACTTCCTTGAGCTCATCCAATTGCACACATCACACCCCTTTCTTTGATTAGAAATCCCTTTCTAATAAAACATTTACTTTATGAAAATTTTCACCAAACCCTCAGTTTGAGTCCAAACATACCCAAGAGTCTGCCCGAATCCCTTAAACCAAGGCTTTGATACCAACTTGTAACATCCCAAAATACGAACTTCAAAATTTTATTTGTAAGGCATAATCAAAATACTCATTTATCCTTTATTCAAACATTTAGAGTATTTGCAAATAAAACTATTATTAGTGTTCATTCCCAAATTCTCGAATTCCAGAAAACATAGGTGTATACGTTGTGATAAAGCCGGGCCCTTCCCTTTCGAGCTCGATGTACCTGAAACCATAAACCACAAGCTGTAAGCACAAAGCTTAGTGATTTCCAAAAATAACACACACAATACATAACATACAAGCCATACATATCAAACATACAATAGGAAGTACTATGTGCCAACCATAGTCTTACCATTATGTCACGAGCCGTATCATGGTCTATCCTTGTCAGGTCGGGGGCGAAAACCCTGTATCTTACAGACAAGTGCGAAGAGCCACCTCCTGGTCTTCTATGCAAGCATCACAAAGACAACTAGCATACAATCTATAACTACTTAAGTAATTAAATTCTAGAGTTCAGACTCTGGTCTTACATATAGATTGCCTGGAGCCACCTCCTGGTCTTTCATACAAATGCCAAAGGACACCCTAGGTCTTCCTATAATGCATCAACCAATTGGACCGACATTGGTGCCTTCGATCCATAGTATAGTGAGGAGGTTCACCTAGTTGAAACCCACAAATTAATCTCTGACCACTGATCTGCTAGAAACCCCACACTATAAAATAAATAAGACCCAATTAACAATTGGGCTTCAAAGCAAATCCAATAACCCATATATGGGGTTAAAAGACCATTTTACCCCTCACTTAGTTTGGTATAAGATTAAGGCCCAAACTCACAATCATAAAGGCCTACAAACAAAATAATCATCCAAAGCCCACTTATGGCCCAACTTTTCAAATTGTGCCCACACCATTACATGGGCATTACCTAAAAGGACATTAACTTTTCCTTAATACAAATGGTTTCTTACAGACGGTCCAGCAAGGCCCTAAGCCATCCAAGCCCAAAAGATAACCCAAACCAAAGCCTAAACACACCAAGCCCATTCATATCGAGTATGTGGGGCGTACAGGCATGTACGAACGACGTACTCACATGAAGGATTGCACGCTAACCATACCTACTTGTACACCCAACGTACTCACCCTCATTCAACCCAACTCGAATTTTATTTAATCTATTAAGGCAAAGCGTGCAAACCATAGATCTGACATCCTTGAGTTGGAATACCATGTAAAATTTCCAACTTTACGTTTATACGTGACTAACAGAAGCTATTAAGCTAAAAAGGGACTTAATGGTTGACTTAGAGTATGCATGACTCCATAATCCACATAAAGCTTGCACCTTTATGCTCAAGGATACCAAAACTAACCCAAATCTAAAAGAACAAGCCCTTAAACAACCCAACCCATGTGCACATTCTTATGGTGCACATGCAACCCTAATTGTTTTGGATCTAGGTTTTTCTCAAGTTATACGTGCAAATTAATTATCCAAATCAAGAACCCTAATGTAGCATACAATTTTCGGATTTAACAAATTAAATAAGGGATAGAAAAATACCTTTCTTGTTTATAGCTTGATATTGACCTTCAAGAGCTTAGTGCCTCAATTCTTGCATCTCTAGTAGAGTCACAAACACCACTTACCAATATATGACTAAGAGAGAGAGAGAGAGAGAGAGAAGGGAGGCTATCAATTTTGGATAGGGATCTCTTATGAAGCTTCTCAATTAATATATTATTCTTATAATATATTATTAAATTATTTATCAACCTCTTTCTCACAATTCATCTTGTCAAGTTGCTATGGTGAAGGCAACACAAAAGCACCATGCTACTATCAGGTCAAGTACATACAAATTATAATTATTTATCAAACTCTTTCTCACAATTCATCTTGTCAAGTTGCTATGGTGAAGGCAACACAAAAGCACCATGCTACTATCGGGTCAAGTACATACCAATTATAGTTATCGGCTTAGACACCTAATTCAACAATCTCCCACGTAGATAAGTCTACTAATTATAACTGCATGTATGAATTCAAAATCCGAATATCAATCATAGCTCTCAAAAGCTTCTTTCGAACTCTGACCAGTCAATGGCTTGTCCTTTAGATAAGGGATCATATAATCCTCCATTTTGCAAGATATCGTGTGGACAAAGACATGGGACATAATCAATCTCAATGTCCAAAAGTGTGTTTCCTAACTTCTGATTTGTTTGACATAGAACTTAATTGAACACATGAATTCAGTCCTAACCGGGCCCGACGTATAAGTCAACACAAAATCATCATGGGGCCCAAGATATCGCTTTTACCCTCTTAGGATAAAAGGAACAGATAGACCTTGACTTATATGCTTGTACTATTTACTCATCAAATCGTACACAACAACATGTTTTATAACATCAAGTTACTGATGCGTTAACGCATTATCAATGCACAACCAACTTGTAAACAACAACTCATATATATCGGTTTAAAGATTATAGGATATTATCATCTCACAATCACTTGTGATCAATTCCATGACGTGATTCACATGAGCGTGAGTTTAATCCCTTACTCAAATCTTATTTCTAGAGTATTCATGAATGTTGCAACAAACCTTTGCTATGTCTAAAGACTTAGAAAATCTACAAACCAATTTATGACAGTCTAACCTCATAACTTACTCCTAAAGTATGATTGACTTTGGATAATTTGAAAAATCTTTATTATGGAAGTAAAACATGCGAAATTGAAACAATAGTAAACAATTGACACAAGATAGTAAACTTTACTCATAAATAAATCTCCATTAATTAATCATCAAATGTCAATTACATTTATCCATTACAAGTTTTTAAACATCTATCTAATCGCTAAAACTAATATCTTCCTTGAGACCTGATGGGTTTTGACCACTATAACATCTCTATGGTGCACATACAACCCTACTTCTTTGGATCTAAGTTTTCTCAGGTCATACATACAACTTCATTTTTCTAAAGCATGTACCCCACATAGCATGCAATTCAAGACATACAACATAAAAACTAGTTAGATGAATACCTCTTTGTTGTGATACCTCTAATGTGCCACAAAACGCCAAAGCAAAAGGAGGATTATGAGAGAGAGGTTTTGAAGCACAAATCAGCTAGGGTTTAACCTTGGAATCCTTGGGGGCGATTTTAGAAGGCTAGGGGTTTAATGTATAGTGTGGAATCCTTAGGGTTTCATTTATAAAACCCTAAAGCCTAAAACCCTAAAACCTTTGGTATTCCAATGATCCATATGATAGGCCCTTTGGACTAACTCTTCATGGACTTTCACATAGATTTAGCCCATTCCTTAATCAACATATATCATTAGCCTAAACTATAGATATTACTGATTTACCTAATCAGTACCTGGAAATTTAATCAGTCTCTTTTGATAACTAAAATAATTCCAAATTAATTCTTGATGAATACTAATTGAATAATATGATTTCTCAATTAATATATTATTCCTTGAATATATTAATTAATCACAAATAACCTCTTTCTCAAATGTCCATCCTATCAAATTGCTCTAGTGAATGCAACCAAAAAGGACCATGCTACTATCAGGTCAAGTACATACCAATTATAGTTATGGGCTTAGGCACCTAATCCAACAATCTGCCACTTAGATAAGTCTAATAGCTATAATTGCCAATGTAACTTCAAAATAAGATTAGCAATCGTTGCTCTCAAAAGCCGCTGTCGAACTCTGATCAAATCAGTGACACGTCCTTTACATAAGGGATCACATAATCATCCGTTCTTCAAGATATCGTGCAAACAAAAACATGGAACTTACTCATACTTATTGTCAAGCAGTTTGCTTCCCTATTTCTGATTAGTTTGACATAGAACTTAATTGAACACAATTGAGTCCTGACCGGTCCCGACACATAAGTCAAAAAAAATCATCCAGGGGCCCAAGATATCTCTTTTAATCCTCTTACGTTAAAAATAACAGATAAAATTCGACTTATGTGATTGTACTAATTACTTGTTAAATTATACATAACAACACGTTTTATAACATGAAGTTACTGATGCATTTTGTGCCATCAATGCACAACCAACTCGTAATCAACAACTCATATACCTTGGTTTGAAGACTATATGGTATTATCATCTCACAATCACTCGTGATAAATTCCATGAAGTGATTCATTTGAGCGTGGGTTTAATCTAATTCTCAAATCTTATTTCAAGAGAACTCATGAATGTTGTAGCAAAACTTTGCTATGTCTAAACATCTTAGACAATCTACAATCAAATTCATGACAGTCTAACTTCATAACCTACTTCTAAAGTATGATCGACTGTGGATAATTTGAATAATCATATTATTCTAGAAGTCAAAACATGGAATATGAAACAATAGTAAACATTTGACAAAAGATAGCAACTTTACTCATAAATAAAATTCCTTTATTCAATCATCACATGGAAATTACATTTAAACTATTACAAGTTTCGAAACAACTTATCTAATCACTGAAACTAATATCATCTCTTAGGCCAATGCTCTTAGCATGCAACAAATTCTTAACCCTACTCAATCCCTTCATAAGGGGGTCTGATGGGTTATCCTTTGACGATATCCTCTTCACTATGGTGATTCCCTCTTCTATTCGATGTCTTATGGCGTGATATTTTCTGTCGATGTGCCTGGATCTACCATGATCCCTTGGTTCCTTGGTTAAGGCGACAATGTGTTCGCTGTAACATAAAATCTCCATAGGCTCCTTTACGGCTGGTACTACTCCAAGGTCTCCGATGAAGTTCTTTAGCCATATTGCCTCCTTCGACGCTTCGCTTGCTGCTATATACTCTAATTCGCATGTTGAATCAACTACAGTCTCATGTTTGAAATTTTTCCATGATATGGCTCCTCCATTTAGGGTAAATACCCAACCCGAGTGAGAGCAGAAATTATCTCTGTCGGTCAGAAAACTGGCATCACTATACCCTATCACTCTCAGGTTACCACTCCCACCGAGGGTAAGGACCCAGTCATTAGTCCTCTGCAGGTACTTAAGAATTTTCGTTACTACAATCCAATTTGCTTTAACAGGATTCCCTTGATATTAACTAAGCATGCTTAAAGCAAAAGCCACATCAGGGAGAGTACATGTCATAGCATACGTGACCGAGCCAACGGCGGATGCATATGGTACTCGACTCATTTACACTATTTCAGCATCAGTACTCGGACTTTGAGTCTTACTCTATTTGGTCTTATTTAGGATAGGCAATTCTCCTTTCTTGGAATTCTCCATGTTGAAATGTCTCAACACCTTGTCCAAGTAGGTACTTTGACTAAGTCCTATTAGCCTTTTACTCCTATTTCTTAATATCCTTATCCCTAGAATGTAAGCAGCTTCCCCGAGGTCCTTCATAGCGAAACACTTCCAAAGCCAGGACTTAACTTCCTGCAAGTTTGGAACTTCGTTTCCTATGAGCAATATGTCATCCACATACAATACCAAAAAGTTAACTATTCTCCCACTAGCTTTGACATATATGCATGACTAATCCTTGCATCTTGAAAAACCAAACTCTTTGACTTTCTCATCAAAAAGAAAGATTCCATCTGCGAGATGCTTGCTTTAATCTATAAATGTATTTCTCAAGCATACACAATCTATTAGGATACTTCACATCTACATAACCCTCTAGGTGACTTATATAAACATCCCCAGCCAACTTCGCTTTAAGGAAAGTGATTTTGACATCCATCTACCATATTTCATAATCATGAAACACAGTTATGGCTAGCATAACCCTTATAGACTTAATCTTCACTACTGGTGAAAATGTCTCGTCATATTCAAAACCATGTGTTTCAGTAAAGCCCTTCGCAACCAATCGTGCATTATATGTGTGTACTTTCCCATCCATGTCGGTTATCTTCTTGAAGATCTATTTGCACACGACTGTCTTACGACCTGTTACATTTTAAACCAAGTTCCAAACTTGATTGTCATACGTGGATTGAATCCTTCTATCCATAGCCTCTTTCCATTTAGCAGACTCAGGGCCTGCCAAGGCCTCTTTGTAGTTAGATGGCTCATCCAAATTTACTAGTGTACTATCACTGATAATTGTATCACCTTTTTATTAATATGAAAACCATAAAACCCTGGTGCCATCCTAATTCGAGAGGAACGTTGAAAAGGTAATGACTCGTAAACTGGTTCAACAAGAGTTTCCTCCTTAGGTTGTGTGCTAGTGTTAGAGGTTCCTTCATCGCTTAACTCTTGATGCTCTTCAAGATCAATTTGCCTCCCACTATCCTCTTGGCTTATGAGCTCTCTCTCATGAAAGAATACTTGCAACGAAGACAACATTGTGACTCGGTCTATAGAAGAGATATCCAAAAGACTTATGTAGGTAGTTGATGAAAAACCACTCACTACCAGGTTCGAGCTTGTCGTGAGTCTGTCGTCCTACGAAAGCCTCACAACCCCAAACATAGATATGTGCTAACGAGGCAACCTTCCCTGTCCATATTTTGTGAGGTGTTTTGGCAACTTCTTACTTGGGACTAGAATAAGGATATAGGAGGCAGTCTCTAATGAATGCCCCCAAAATGAGATAGGTAACGAAGCTCGACTCATCATGGAACGAACCATGTCCAACAAGGCTTGATTGTGCCTCTTAGCCACACCATTAACTTGTGGTGTCCTAGGTGGCACCAATTTTGAAATAATTCCACATTACTTAAGATAGTTGTGGAACTCCATACTAAGATACTCACCACCTCGATCGGATCGGAGCATCATTATTTTCCTTCCTATTTGATTCTCTACTTCTTCCTTAAACTCTTTGAAATTTTCAAAGGTATTTGACTTGTGATTGATTATGTAGACATATCCATATCTGCTATAATCATTAGTAAATGTTAGATAGAAGCGGTTAGAATCCCTTGTGGTAGATCTGAAGGGTCCACATACATCGGTGTGTATAAGATCCAACAAACCCTCACCTCTTTCACAAGTACCAGTGAAAGTTGACTTGGTCATCTTTCCATGCAAACAAGATTCACACGCGTCATCCGAATTTAAGTCGAATGACTCCAACACTCCATCCTTTTGGAGTTTTTCTATGTGCTCCTTGTTGACATCTCCAAGATGATAATGCCACAAGCATGCTTTGTCCAAACGTTTGGACGAATCAGTATGCAATACATTATTTCCTAAGTTGTCTACAACCATCACAGTTTCATGTATACTGTTACAAGGTAGTGCTTCAAAATAAAACGTGTCATTTTAGAAAGCGTTTATAGAACTAATTTCATTATTAAAAGAAAATCTAAAACCTTGTTTATACAAACCATGAAAAAAAATAATTTTTCTCGCCATATGTGGCGAGTAGCAATAGTTATTTAACTGTAAACCTAACCTATTACAAAGCAATAAAGAATAAACTCCAATCTTGGTAACAGGTGACGCTTTCCTATTCCCCATGATCAAGTTCATCTTCCCGTGCTCCACATCACTACTTCTACTCAGACCCTGTAAATCAGATCAGATGTGAAAACCACATCCCGTCTTAAGGACCCAAGAACTATCATGTGATGAGTTGTTAGATTAAATAGTATAAATACCTACGAAGGTGGGCTTTATCTTACCATCCTTAATGTCTTGTAAGTATTTAGGGAAGCTTTGTTTCTAGTGCCCATTTTCATGACAATAGAAGCGCTCTGCATCCTTTGTATTGGAAGAAGGAGTAGCAGAACCACCTTTGGTCCTACTAGAAGAGGATCCATCATGGGACTTTCCCTTGTGGCCCTTAGAAGGAGCCTTCCTCTTCTTTCTTTTCCCTTGTCCAGTAGCTAATACAGGGGCAGCAGTGGTAGGAATGGGTGTAACAGATTTGCCTTTTAAACTACCTTCAGCAGTTCTCAGAAGGCCTTGAAGCTTACTTAGAGTGACTTCCTCCTTGTTCATATGACAAGTCATACAGAACTGATCATAACAAGGAGGTAAAGAGTGTAGGATAATATCGATAGCCAACTCTTCGTCAGAGTTGACATTCAAATTCAACAAGCAGTCCACTAACCTTTGCATCTTTTGTAAGTAGGTCGTGATGGACTCTCCATCCTTCATCTTTGTTGTTATCATGGAGGCAATGATCACGTACCTTTTTAGTCGAGCATTTTGATTGTACCTTTCCATCAACTCTTGGTGCATTTCAAAAGGGTAGTAATCCTTATAGGACTTTTGGAGTTCAACAATCATAGTGGCCAGCATGATACGCAACAACTTTGTTGCGTCTTACTTAAATGACCTATACTCGATGATTTCCTCAGGAGTAGCAGTTTCTTCATTAATATCCTTTAGCTCCTTGTCAAGGACACACTCCTTGTCCTCGTAGTGAGTGACCATGCGTATGTTACGAATCCAATCATTATAATTGCATCCATCAAAGATCACTCTCCCACATTGATTCATGAGGGAAAAGGAGCCAAAAGCATTTGGGTTCAAAGCATTGTTTTAATCGGACATTTGAAAAGAAAGACAAGTTTCATTATATAGAAAATCCTTAATATGACAGCCAAATGAAATATTAAGGTTAGGATCCAACACAATATTTCACCATTCGGAAGAGCGATGTCGTATTCAAATTGCAAAATATTTGAAGGTAGGTAAATGTCGATTTACCAATTTCACCACCCAGAACTAAAATTTTAATGAATAAAGTTTTATGAAATTCCTAGATCTTTGATATTTAATGAACTAAACAATGTCATGTTTAAATCTCGATTATGCCCTTCAAGTTTGTGATTGGGATACCGAGGAGCACAAACAAGTTGTGAATAACCATGCAAATAGCTTGGTACTCTTGAGTCATTTACAACCTAATCAATGTGCCGGTTAACCGCACACGCTCCATCAATCTATGATTAATTCTCAAGCTATCCTTCGCCACCCTTGTTAGTCCAAGTTAGTGTGCCGGTTAACCACACACGCTCCACTAATGACTTCAAATGCTGCAAAGTGCAATTTCATGGAGTAGCACCAATTTCACATTTTTCCTAAAGTAACTAAGATTAGGAATTTTAGAAAAACATTTAGTTACTTTTATAATTATCACTATACCTTTTAATGAGAATTAATGTCCTATCCTACCCGTTTGGGTAACGACCCTCCACTAGTCAAGGAAGTGGTGGGTGAGAGTGGACACCCATTCAATCACCATTTTATAGGCAATTTCCTTATACCCTTTTATAGACCAGCTTCGTGAATGAGGCCTACTAACGGTAAGACTGATTGTCTTATATATATATATATATATATATATATATATATATATATATATATATATATATATATATATATATATATATATATATATATTATGCTTTTAATATTATAATAGTATAAGGGTTGAATTTTAAACCCTTAAAAATCTAGAGTTTAGAGTTTAATGTTTCATAAATGAGAATTTTCAAATTCCAAAACTTGAGGGAAAGTTTTAAAACCTTTCAAAACTCTTGGTTCAATTACATTAATCATATCACATAATTGTCCTAATTCAATTTCATTTAGTAAGATGATTTATATTTCACAAATAATTAATTTATACACAAAATCAAGTAATTAACTTAAAATTTGACAATCATCATTCAATTGGATGAGGGCAATCGTTACCTTATTAGAAAAATCAAATTTTATCAATCAAAATAGTTTGTGCTAATGATCCTAATCCAAAAGTGGCCAAAAACTCAAAAAACTACAAAACAGATGATCCAACTCATCGAGCCAGGCAATGGACTCGTTGAGTAGGCTCAACTCAAGATCAACTCGTCGAGTTCAGCAGTAAGTGGCCAAAAACGAAAATTTTCCAGCTTTGAAAATAACACAATTGCATCAATATAACAGAAAACACCTTAAGATCTGATACCACTGATGGGTTTTGAGCACTATAACATTCGTATGGTGCACATACAACTTTAATGCTTTAGATCTAAGTTTTCTCAAGTTATACATACAAATTCATTTTTCCAAAGCATGTACCCTAGCTAGCATGAAATTGAAGATATACAACATAAAAACTAGTTAGATGAATGCCTCTTTGTTGTATCTTGTAGTTCTTGGATTTTCAAGAGCTTAGTACCTCAAGTATGATACCTCTAATGTGTCACAAAACACACAAAGCAAAAGGAGGCTTATGAGAGAGAGGTTATGAAGCACAAATCAGCTAGTGTTTCACCTTGGAATCCTAGGGGTTCAATTTATAGTGTGGAATCCTTAGGGTTTCATACAGAAAACCCTAAAACTTTTGGTATTCCAATGATCCATATGATAGGCCCTTTGGACTAACTCTTCGTGGACTTTCACATAGATTTAGCCCATTCCTTAATCAACATGGATCATTAGCCCAAACTATAAATATTACCGATTTACCTAATCAGTCCCTGCAAATTTAATCAGTCTCTTTAAACACTAAATTAATTCCAAATTAATTCTTGATCAATACTAGTTAAATAATATGATTTCTCAATTTGTATATTATTCCTATAATATATTAATAAATCACAAATAACCTCTTGCTCAAATGTTCATCCTATTAAATTGCTCTAGTAACCCAAAAGGACCATGCTAATATCAGGTCTAGTACATACCAATTATATCTATAGGCTTAGACAACTAATCCAACAAGACCAATGCGCCTCTCATGTTGTAAGTGCTTATCCCTACTCATACTCTTTGTGAGGGGATCCAATGGGTTCTCCTCTAACGATACCTTCTTGACTACGAGGAGTCCTGCTACCGGAAGTTTGATGATGTGGTATTTCCTATCGATATGTTGGGATCTACCATGATCCCTTGGTTCGTTGGTTAAGGCAACCACTCCTTCGTTATCACAGAAACTCTCCATGGGCTCCTTTATGGCTGGTACAACTCCAAGGTCTCCAATAAAGTTTTTCAAACATATTGCCTCCTTCGATGCTTCGCTTGCTGCTATATACTCTGATTCATACATTGAATCAGCCACAATCTCCTTCTTGGAACTCTTCCAAGTAACTACTCCTCCATTTAGGATAAATACCCAGCCCGACTGAGAGCGGAAGTTATCTCTGTCGGTCTGAAAGTTGGAATCACTATACCCTATCACTCATAAGTCATCACTCCTACCAAGTATAAGGACCCAATCCTTATTCCTTCACAGGTACTTAAGAATGTTACTCACTACTGTCCAATGAGATCTACCCAGGTTCCCTTGATATCGACTAACCATGCTCAACACAAAAGCCACATCAAGGCGAGTACATGTCATATCGTACATGATTGAGCCAATAGTGGTACTCAGACTCCGAGTCTTACTCAGCTTGGTATGGCTTTGGATTATTAGTTCCCCTTTCTTTGAATTCTCCGCATTAAAACGTTTCAACACCTTATGCAAGTAAGTACTTTTACTAAGTCCTATTAGTCTTCTACTCCTATTTATCAAGATCCTTATTCCCATAATATATGTAGCTTTCCCTAGATCCTTGATAGTAAAACACTTCCAAAGCCAGGACTTAACCTCCTGCAAGATTGGGATGCCATTTCCTATGAGGAGTATGTCATCAACATACAAAACTAGAAAGCTAACTATACTCCCACTAGCCTTGACAAACACACATGACTCATCCTCTCTTCTTGAAAAACCAAACTCTTTGACTTTCTCAGCAAAACAAATTTCCATCTGCGAGACGCTCGTTTTAATCTATTGATGGATTTCTCAGGCTTACATACTTTATTAGGGTATTTCACATCTACAAAACCCTCTGGCTGACACATGTAAACATTTTCAACGAACTTCCCACTCGGGAAAGCAGTTTTGACATCCATCTTCCATATTTCATTACCATAAAATGCAACTATGACTAGCATAACCCTTATAAACTTGATCTTGGCCACTGGTGAGAAGGTCTCATCATAGTCAACCCCCGCGGTTTGAGTAAATCCCTTCGTAACCAGTCATTCCTTAAACGTTTGCACATTCCCATTTATTTCGTTCTTCTTCTTAAAGATCCACTAGCACCTAACCGTCTTACGACCCGATACATTAGCAACCAAGTTCCAACTTGATTATCTTACATGGACTAAATCTCATTGTCCATTGCCTCCTTCCACTTTGCAGACTCTAGGCAAGCCATGGCTTCCTTGTAGTTGTTAGGTTCATCCAAATTTATCAGCGTACTATCACTGATAAATGTATCACCTTCAGTTGTTATATAGAAACCATACAACACAGGTGGAACACTAACTCTACTAGAATGTCTCAAAGGTAAGGATTGGTCAACTGGTTCAACATGAATCTCTTCCTCAGGTTGAACGCTAGTGTTAGAAATTCCTTCATCAATTGAGTCTTTAAGCTCTTCAAGATTAATTTGCTTCCCACTATCGTCTTGGCATATAAATTCTCTCTTGAAGAAAACCCCTCTCTTTGCTATGGAGACCATGTTATCACTCGGTCTTTAGAAAAAATATCAAAAAGATTTATGTGGATAGCCGCTGAAAATCCACCGCTCACTACGAGGTTCAAGCTTGTCGTGAGTCTCTTGTTTTATGAAATCCTCGCAATCCCAAACTTTGATATGCGCCAACGGGGGAACTTTCCCTGTCTACATCATGTGAGGTGTTTTGGCAACCATCTTAGATGGGACTAGATTAAGGATACGTGCGACAGTCTCTAAGGCATACCCATAAAATGAGATAGATATCAAAGCTCAACTCATCATGGAACGAACCATGTACAACAAGGTTCTATTGCGCCTTTCAGATACACCACTGAGCTGTGGTGTCCTAGGTGGCACCAATTGTGAAAAAATTCCACATTCCTTAAGATAGTCGTGGAACTCGACACTAGATACTCACCACTCCTCTCGGATCCTAGCATCTTTATCCACCAGCCCAATTGATTCTCCACTTCTTGCTTAGACTCTTTGAGCTCTTCAAAGGTTTCTGACTTGTGCTTGATTAAGTAGATATATCCATATCTTCTATAATCATCGGTAAATGATAGAAGTGATTAGCATCCTTTTGGTAGATCTGAAGGGTCCACACACATCGATGTGTATGAGATCCACCAATCCCTCAACTCTATCATAAGTACCAGTGAAAGGTGATTTAGTCATCTTTACAAGTAAAAAAGATTCGCACGTGTCATCTAACTTTAGGTCAAATGAATCAAAGACTCTATCCTTTTAGAGTTGGGTTATACGCTTCTGGTTGACATGTCCAAGATGACAGTGCCACAAGCATGCATTGTCTAAACTATTAGACGAATCGATAGACAACACATTATTTCCTAAGTTATCAACAACCATCAAAGTTTCATATACACAATTACACGACAATGCTTTAAAATAAAAACTACCATTATAGAAAGCATTAATAGAGCCAATTTCATAGTTAAACATAAATCTAAAACCTTGTCCATACAAACCATTAAGCATTAAAGAGTAAATCCCGATCTTGGTGATAGGCGACGATTTCCAATTCCCCATTATTAGGTTCATCTTCCCATGCTCCACATACCTACTTCTTTTTAGCCCATGCAAATCAGAACAAATGTGAAAAGCACATCATGTATCAAGGACCCAAGAATTAGCATCTGATTATTTATTAGATTAAATAATGTAAATACATGCGAAGGTGTGCTTTAACTTCCCATCCTTGATGTCCTGCAAGTATTTAGGGTAGCTTCGTTTCAAATGTTCCTTGTAGTGACAGTAGAAGCACATTGCTTCTTTCGGATCGAATGAGGGAGTGGCACCACCGACTTTTTCTTTGGATCCATTTGAAGTAGATCCATCATGGGACTTTCCCCTGTGGTTCTTGGAGGAAGCTTTCCTCTTTTTCCCTTTTCCATGTCCTAATCATCGATCTCATTGAGTTGCTTTTCGAGAACATATTCGTTCTCTTCGTAATTCAAGGCCATTGCAATGTTGTGAATCCAATCATTTAAGTTGTAGCCATAAAAGTTAATCCTTGCACAAATGTTCATGAGAGAGAAGTAGCTTGAGGAGCTGGAGTTTGAGCTAGAAGCATTGTTTGAGCCAGACATCTAAAAAAGAAAAAAGAACAAAGTTTAGATTAGATAAATAATCCTTAATATAACACCCAAATGAAATACTAAAGCTAGGACCCAACACAATAACTCACAATTCGGAAGAGGGATGTCGTAGTTTAATTGCAGTTTATTTGAAGGTAGGTAAATGATGATTTACCAATTTCACCACGAAAACGATATGAAGAATTACGTTTTAAATGAAATGAAATTCCTTGATTCTTTTGAGATTCATTGAACTTTTCAATGGCATGTTTAATCTCGATTTTTCCCTTGAAATTTGTGACTGGGATACCGAAGATCACAAACAAGGTGTGAATAACCATGAAAATTAGCGTGGCACTCTCAATTCATTTACCACCTAATCAATGTGTCGGTTAACCACAAACACTCCATCGATCTATGATAATTCTTGAGCTACCCTTTGCCACCATTGTTAGTCCAAGTTAGTGTGCCGGTTAACCACACACACTCCACTAACGACTTGGCAAGGTGCAAAGTGCAATTTCATGGAATAGCATCATTTTCACATTTTCCTAAAGTAACTAAGATTGGAATTTTATAAAAAATGTTTAGTTAGTTTATAATATTCATTATACTTATTAATGAAGAATTAATATCCTATCCTACCCGTTCGGCTAACGACCATCTAGTAGTCAAGAGTGCGGTGGGTAAGAGAGGATACCCAATGACGGTCATTTTATAGGCTGCTTCCTTAAACACCCCTTATAGACCTGCTTCATGAACGAGGCCTACTAAGGGTAAGAATGACTCATCTTATACATATATATATATATATATATATATATATATATATATATATATATTAATATTTTAATATTATAATAGTATAAGGGTTGTATTTTAAACTTTTAAAACACTACATGTTATAGAATTTGATATTTCAAAATTAAAACCTTTTAATCAAATTTTAAATTCCAAAACTTGAGGGAAAATTTTGAAACTTTTCAAAACTTCTAAAATAAATTTTAAATTATTAAACTAATCACATAATTTGAACATTATCTTTAAATTTGACCATTATCTTTCAGTTGGATGAAGATATTCATTACCATAACAGAAAATTCAAATTTTATCAGTTAAAACAATTTAAGGTAATAATCCTTATCTAATTTAGACTTGAAATACGAAAAATCCACCAACAGAGAATCAACTCATTGAGTCGGGACTTGGACTCAATGAGCTGGTCCAACTCGTTAAGTCCATATTTGGACTCGTCAAGTTCTGCTGTCAGAGGCCAAAAACGATTTTATTCCAGCTTTGGTTCAAACACAATAGCATCAAATATAACACAAAACACCCTAATCTCTGATACCATTGATGATTTTTTAGCATTACAATATTCCTATGGTGCACATGCAACCCTAATTGCTTTGGATCTTGGGTTTTCTCAAATTATACATGAAAATTAATTATCCAAAGCAAGAACCCTAATCTAGCTTACAATTTTTGAATTTAACAAAAATAAGGGATAGAAGAATACCTTTCTTGTTGATAGCTTGATCTTGACCTTCAAGAGCTTAGTACCTCAATTGTTTCACCTCTAATGGAGTCACAAACACCACTTAGCAATAAATGAATAAGAGAGAGAGAGAGATAAAGAGAGAGAGAGAGAGAGAGAGAGAGAGGAAGAAGGCTATGAATTTTGGATAGGGATCTTCTATGAAGCATCGGGACCGAAATCTATAGCTAAGGGGTCCTTATATAATTGAGCTGCTACTAGGGTTTTACAGTTGGAAACCGTAATTTCCTCTCTTAGACCCTAAGCAACACATGGAGCCCAACATGTTAAGCCTTGGACGAAAACTCTATGGGCTTCCCATAAATTTCCATCCTCCATATATCAATAGGAGCCATCAGCCCAAACTACATCTATTACTGATTTGCATAATCAGTCCCCATTCTTTTAATCAATCTCTTTTGATCAGTAAATTATTTCCTAATCAATACAAATTAAGTAATATGATTCCTCAAATAATATATTATTCTTATAATATATTAATAAATCATTTATCAAACTCTTTCTCACAATTCAACCTGTCAAGTTGCTATGGTGCAGGCAACACAAACCTGTCAAGTTGCTATGGTTCAAGTAAATACCAATTATAGTTATGGGTTTAGACACCTAATCCACCAAAAACATGATAAACTAGCCATGAAGAGATCTAATCATACACAAGCCAAGATGCAAACTTGATATCTCTAAAAGCTTCCCCACAAGATGATGATTTTGGATCCAAAGCCTCTTCACCACTCCAAACAACTTCAAGCTTCTCTTTTTTCCTTCCTAAGGGCAAAAATGACCTTCAAAGCCTCCCAATAACTCAGGAACACCTCTAAGAGGCTACAAGGTTTATTTAGGGTGTTTAAGATGCGGAGGCTAACTTAGAAATGAACTAAAGGGATTAATATTAAGCTTATATAAGGTACATCCATAAAAATTAGGGTTTCAATGTGACCCTCATACGCCCAGCGTACAAGGTCTCTCACCTCGATCCCGAGTCTCGCACTACGCTACGCGTACTCACCATTACGCAAAGCATAACGTCCTCACATTAATACCCCCTACGTACTAGGGTCTCCCCGCAAACCTTAATTCATTCCGAAAGGCATTAATTCTTTGATACAACTCCAATTCTGAAATAGGGCGTTACTACTCTACCCCAATTAAATTAGATTTCGTCTTTGAAATTAGTCCTTACATTTCCCAACAGGCCAAAAAATCAGAGAAACACAACCATAATCCCGAGAATACCACATCCTTCCCTAGGCAACCGAAACAAACCCTAGCGGAACTCACCAAACCTGAAGAAGAACAAACCTTAAACCCTTGCTGAAAACCACCTCTACCTTTCCCAAAACCCCTTAAATCTCAAATTGGTCTTACTCTCCAACTGACCACCCACACTGAACCACTACCATGCCAATTCCATAATGAATTCCAAATAAAACAAAACACTTCCAACCCTTGAGGCTTCAGTAGGTAAAAAAGGAACACTTATACTTGACAGAAGGGTCAAATAATCCTTCGAGGAGAAGATTCCTCCCTAGAGCGGTTAGAATCAAATGAGAGTTGTGCAACAAAGTCCAACCGCAAGTGAGTTAACCACTCTGAGATTATTTAATCCAATCGCAAGCGAGTTAACCACTCTGAGATAATTTCCGAAACCATTTCTCCACCAAATCCAAAGGTAAAATGAATGCTACCTGACCAGCTGTAGTCTCATACCATTCCTGGTCTCCAATTAACCTACTACTTCTTGATTCCCAAAAACATTGTGACCCTCCCATAATTTTACGAACTGGCCCACCCTGGTCTAAACCATCTGAAGAAATCCTTGACCAGTCATGAGAACTCGGCCAATGGAAGATATGCATCCTAACCCTCACCAAAATCTAGCACACATGTCCTAAGCATACATCGGTGTAGGGTGGTAAGTTATGCTGAAATGCAGCTAAGTACCCAACTCCTCATGAAACTTCCTCCAAAACATGGACGTGAAATGTACATCGAAATAAAATACTATTGGAATTGGAACCTCGTGACGAAGGACTACCTCCTTGATGTAGATGTCGGCCAACTTCTTGACGGATATGCTCCTAGAAATAGGAATGAAAATAGCAGTCTTGGTCAATCTATCGACAACGACCTAGATAGAATCAACCCCACATGTCGTCCTTGGCAATTTCGTGATAAAATCCATGGTGATCTCCTCCAATTTCAACATGGGAATGGGTAATCGCTGCATCTTATCATGGAGTCTCTGATGTTTAGCCTTGACTTTCCAGCAAGTCAAGCACCGCTCAACATACCATGCTATTTCCTTCTTCATGCAAGGCCACCTATAGCTCAATTGTAAGTCTCTTTAAAAAATTACCGAATCTGGCCTTGATCCTCAGTTCCTTCTAATTCTCCATTTTTAGCCCTCTACTTGTCCTTTCTTGATCAACTCTAGATGTGGTGAAACAATAAGCATCCTTAATCAAAAATCTTCGACAAATGTACTCTCTGCCTTACGACTCAAGGCATCGACCACAACATTTGCGTTCCCAAGATTGTACAAAATCTCACAATCATATTCCTTCACCACATTTAACCATCTGTGTTGTCTCATGTTCAGGTTTGCCTGATCCTTCAAATATCTCACACTCTTTTGGTTATAGAAATAGTATACTTGACCCATACAAATAATGCCTCCAAATCTTGAGGGAGAAAACCATATCCCCAAGCTCTAGATTAGAGTAGGGTAATTTTTCTCGTGACGCTTCAAATGCCTCGATGCATAAGCAATCACATGAATCTCTGTATGAGCACCTCACCTAAAAGCAAAATCGATGCATCGCTATAAACTACAATGTCATTCATACCCTCGAAATGGGTCAGAATCGGAGCCTCACACAATTTCAGTCTTAAGGTCTAGAATGACACTTGTTGCTCAGGCCCCCACTAAAAGTAACATTCATCTTCATCAATCGAGTCAAAAGGACAACAATCTTGGAAAAATACTAAATGAACCTTCGATAGTAGCCTGCTAACCCAAGGAAACTCCAAACCTCAGATGCGGTTTTGGGTATCTCCCACTGCATTACTTCCTCGATCTCGGACAGCTTAACCAATATACCATTCTGGTTGACAATATTCCCCAAGAACTACAACTCATGCTACTAGAGCCACATTTGGAGAACTTCGCATAAAACCTATCCCTCCTCAAAGTCTCCAAAACCTCTTGCAGGTGCTCCTCATGCTATTCCTTAGTCTTATAATAGACTAATACATCATCTATAAACGCTATCACATAGCAATCCAACATTAGTCTACACACCTAGTTCATGAGATCCATGAATGTGGTGGATGCGTTGGTGAGCCCAAATGGAATCACCATAAACGCATAGTAACCATAGCGAGTATTGAAGGAGGTCTTCTGTACATCTTCATCCCGACCCTCATCTGATGATAACCTGATCTCAAATCAATCTTGGAAAATCAATATGCACCATTGATTTGATCAAAGAAATCATTGATCCTCATATATGTGTAATGATTCGTAACCGTTAACTTGTTCAACTCCTAGTATTCAATCCACATCTTGTGCAAACCATCATTCTTGTTCATGATCAGGATTGATGCTCCCCATGGTAAGCTACTCGGTCTGATAAATGACTTGTGTAAGAGCTCTTACAACTACATACACAAGTCCTACATCTCTGATGCTACTAGGTGATACGGTGTTGTGGCTATCAGAGTTATCACTGTAACCAAATCAATATAGAACTCCATATGCCTCTCAGGAGGCACCCCCGGTAAGTCCTCAGGTAATACATCTGAAAAATGTCAAATGATAAGGACATCACCCACTGTATTCCTCTCCATAACTCGTGTATCCATTACATCAGCGACAAACCCAGAGCATCCCAGCTGAAGATATCTCCTAGCCATCGCAGCTAAGGAGAAGGTCGGTGCTAGTTGAGTGTCATCAATATGAATAGTCAACTCTCCCCCACTAGTTGTTAGAACTCTCACCAAATGACACTCATAATCAATCATAGCACTGAATCAACCAGTCCATGCCCACAATAATCTTAGTCCCTCATAGAGCAATATGGACTAAATCAATCGGATACTTCTCATGGAACAGCTCAAGAACACAACCTCGATAAACACTCAGAGCACTTACTGTATGGTCGTCTGCAATCTCTAGCTCTAGTAGATAATCCAGAACTCCCGTAGTATCACCAAACATCTTCCTAAGTGGGAGAGATATGAAAGATTGGGTAGCACCTGAATGAAAAAGAACAAGAGCCAATAACACGTTCACTAAAACCCCCCCCTGAGTACAAGCACATAAAACATTACATAAAATATGAAAAGCAACAAAGAATACTAAGAGATACATATTGGTCGTGCCTCCTCAGTCATCAACTAAAATGCTCGGCTCCTCACCACAAGAGCCTCTGCCTTGCCTCAACAACCTTTAGTAATCCTCATAGTTTCTGGTGCGGGTGCCACCACTACTCCTCCAGATAATCTCAGTGAATCAACCTTTTGTGGTCCATCTAATTGCATTGGGAACGTATCAACATTGCACGAGGGTAATTCCCACCAAAATATCATGTGTGACTACACCTAGAACCACCCAAACCCCTGATTGATAAGCTCCGTTGTGCGGCTTGCTGCACTTACCATAATGGCTACGAACCTACTGGCTCCTAGAATGAAAATCAAAATTCTTGGTCCTCTTTACAGGGCCTATCGATGTCTGAACCTGCTATAGCTTGCGCTTCGTCTAAAGCTCCAACTCAATCTAATATTCCTGGGCTCTGGCAATCATATCCTCCTAGGTCATGCAACTCGATATGCTTACAAATTCTCGAATGTTATCCCTGAGCATGTCTTGATACATTGACTTCTTTATCTATAGCATACAACATAACTAGCAAAGCCATGTCCCTGAACTTGGCGGTGATCTCCATCAGAGTCTCCGACGTTTGGCAAAGGTCGTAAAATTCCCTTGCCAACAGTTGCACCTCAATAGTAGGTGCAATCTCCACTCAGAATCTTTCCATAAAATTAATCCAAGTCATGGCCACCACAATTTCTATTAGAATAGGTGTATAAGCTCATAACTATAATTGATAAATATACTTGAATTGATAGTAGCACAGTCCTTTTGGGTTGCCCAAATAACTAGCAACTAGACAATATGATATCTAGAGAGAGGTTGAATTTATTATTTGATTAATAAATTGAAATAAATGATTTATTAATGTATTATGAAAATAATACATTAATTAGAAATTATATTATTTAATTAATATTTAATCAAAAATTAATTAGAAGTAATTTCAGGATTAAAAGAATTAATTGAAACTACAGTGACTAAAGTCCAATTGTTGAATAGTTGAACAAGAGGTTCCATAACCTTTCTAGGAAGGTAGTGAACGGAATACCTAAGGTTAATTAAGGTATCTAGATTGTCCCATATGGATAATTATGGAGGTGGATAATTACAAATTTGAATTAATAATATTTTATTCAAATTAAGGTTATCTAGTGTATCCTATCTGCACTATAAATAGACCCATAGCGCTTGTGATTATTGGCCACTCTAAACCCGAGAAGGATAGTCGAAAATCTCAAGCCTCTTCCTTTATGTCATCTCCCAACCTCTTGCTTAGTTTGGATGTGAACCATCAGAGGAGTGACACATGTGATGCTTGCTCTCAAGGTTGAAGAAGACTTGGTTTTTCATTGTTATTACAACATAATAATCAAAGGTATGTTTACTAACCCTAGTTATGATTTTCGAAATTATACTAGTGTAATTAGGGTTATCCTTTTGACGTTGAATACTTGTATGTTCAATTAGAGAAAACATAGATCCAAGAAAATTAGTGTTACATTCATACATATGGATTGTTTGTTATGCTCAAAACTCAGCAGTGGTTTCAGAGCCTTGGTTGTTTTCTATTGAATTTGATTACAATTGATTAAATTTGATTAATTAGGGTTTATGGCAATTAAACCCTTTAGACTTAAGATTTTCATAAATTAGGGTTTCCTAACCCTAGATTTTGACCATTTGGAAAAGGGTTTTAACCCTTTCCTTAGGCCTACATGTTTCGAAAATTAAGGCTTCCTAAACCTATGGATTTTTAAAAATATGGAAAGTATTGAAATCCTTGCCTTCCTCCGCAAGATTTGTGACTCTCGAAAATAAGGGTTTCATGATAGGGGTTTCTTATTTTTGGTAATTATCTCTTTATGCGATTATTTGCATAATTATAAAATTTTAATATCCCTCCCTTAATTTCGAAATTTAGGGGAGTGGATTAGGTTAAATTATTTGATTAATTTGGCTAATCCTTATTTTATTTAATAAATTACATAAAGGTTTAATTAATGGATAATTATTAAATCAATTTCTTTTAAATTTAAACTAAATTGTTTTTAATTTCGAAAATTTATAAGATTACAAAACCCTAGTATTTTGAAATGTTTGAAATACACCTTATACTATATGTAAAATTAAATGTTTAATATTTACTATATGTATAAGACAAGTCAGTTGAACCGGTAGTACACCTCATTCACAAAGCTAATTTATAAGGGGGGTATAAGGAATCTTCTTATAAAATGGTAGTTGAACGATTGTCCACTCTCACCTACCGCATCCATGATTGGTGGAGGGTCGTTAGCTAAACGAGTTTGATAGGACAAATAATTCTCATTAATAAGTATAATGAAATTATAAAGTAACTAAATGTTTTATAACATTCCCAATCGTAGTTACTTTAGGAAAAATGTGAATTTGATGCTAATCCATGAAATTGTACACTACACTTTATATAAGTCGTTATTGGAGCGTGAATGGCTAACCGACACATTAATTAGATGATTATTGACATCGAGAGTATCAACCTAATTTTCATGGTTATTCACATCTGGTTTGTGAACCTCGGTATCCTAGTCACAAATGGAAGAGCAATCGAGATTAAATATACCATTGAATAGTTTAATGAATCTCAAAAATCTAGGAATTTCATTAAAAACCTAATTCATTTAAATTTTTTTTTTGGTGGTGAAATTGATAAATCGTCATTTACCTACCTTTATTTATTTCACAATTAAAGATGACATCCCTTTTCTAAGTAGTGTAATATCCAGTTAGATCCTAGCCTTATTATTTCATTTGAGTTTTATATTAAGGATTACTCTTATCTAAACTAAAACTTGTCTTTCTTCTCTTTCGGATGGCTACTCCGAACGATCCTTATGGTTCCTCCTCCAACCACCAATTCTCCAACAATTACTTCTCACTCTTGAACATTTACTCAAGGGTTACTTTTGATGGCACCAATTATAATGATTGGATGTGTAACATCAAAACGACTCTATGTTTCAAGGACAAGGAATATGTGCTCGCTAAAGGAACTCCTCGATATTGATGAAACTAAAGCGACTAATGTAGAACAAGCTAAGTATAGGAAGCACTACAATGATGCAACCAAAGTGATATGCATAATGGTGGCTACTATAACTCCTAAGCTTCAAAGGTTCTATGAAGCTACTAGACATATGAGATGAACAACGACTTGGTGGAAAAGTACCAGCAACGAGCTCATCAAGAAAAGTATGAGGTAGTAAAATTCTTCATCACTAACAAGATGAAAGGCGGTGACTCTGTCAATTGCCGCATGCATAAAATGTAACAATAAGTCGAGTGCTTGCTAAATCTAAATGTGAACTTTGATGAGGAATTGGCTATTGATATAGTCTTGCACTCACTGTCTAGCTGTTATGATTAATTTATCTTAACTTATCATCTAAACAACCAAGAGACCACATTAGCTCAACTTTAGAACCTCCTTCGAACTGCTGAAGTTTGAATGAAGGGAAAAGGTGTTACCTCTACTCCTGATGCTACTTTTGTCTTGGCTATTGGGCAAGGAAAAGGGAAGAAGAGGAAAGGTTCGCCTAAACAGAATTGGAAGGGAAAATCTCAAGATGGGTCCTCAAGCAATGGACTCGAAGGAAAAGACAGTTTTGACGATCCTCCCGCCTCTAATCCTAAAGAGGCTACTTTCTTTTACTTCCATGAGAAAGGGCATTAGAAACGAAGCTGCCCTAAGTACTTGAAAGACATAAAGGATGGCAAAGTGAAGCCAACCTCCGCAAGTATTTACACTATATTATGTATAAACTCATCATATTCTCATTCTTAGGTCCTTGATACAGGATGTGGTTTTCACATTTGTTGTGATTTGCAGGGGCTAAGAAAAGGTGAGGATGTGGAGCATGGGAGAATGAAACTTATAATGGGCAATAGGAGACATGTTACCAAGATTATTGTTTATAACTTAGAGCATAGTAGTGGGTTGTGTTTGGATTTGAATAATTTTTACTACTCGTCAGAAATGAAAAGACACATCATTTTATTTCATGGTTTATATAAACAATGTTTTACATATTCTTTTAATAATGAGAATGGATCTATTTATGCTTTCAAAAATGGTTTATTTTATTTTGAAGCTTTACCTTGTGATGGCGTGTATGAAACTGTGATTGTTGTAATGAACTTAGGTAATAGTGTTTTACATGATTGATTCGTCTAATGGCTTAGACAAAACATGCTTGTGGCATGGTCATATTGGACATGTCAACAAGAAATGCATTGCCCAACTCCAAAAGGATGCAGTGTTGGAATCATTTGACTTAAGGTCGGATCATACATGAGACTCTTTTTTGCTTGGAAATATGACAAAATCACCTTTCACTAGTTCTTGTGAAAGACGTGAGGGATTGTTGGATCTCATACACACAGATGTGTGTGGGACCTTCAGATCCACTACAACAGATGCAAATTGATTTTAAGTGACTTTTACTAATAACTGTAGCATATATGGCTATATCTACTTAATCAAGCACAAGTTAGAAACCTTTGAAAAGTTCAAAGAGTTCAAACAAGAAGTCAAATCCATTTGGGGAGGAAAATAAAGATGCTTAGGTTCGACAGAGGTGGTGAGTATCTTAGTATCGAGTTCCACGACTACCTCAAGGAATATGGAATAGTTTCACAATTGACACCTCCTAGGACACCACAACTTAATGGTGTGGCTGAGAGGAATAATTGAACCTTGTTGGACATTATTCGTTCTATGTTGAGTCGAACTTCACTTCCAAGGTCTTTCTGGGGGTATGCCCTAGAGACTGCCATCTACATTCTTAATCGTGTCCCAAGAAAGAATTTTTCCAAAACACCTCACGAGATATCAACAATGAAGGTTCCCTGATTAAGGCATATCAAGGTTTGGGTTTGTAAAGCTTTCATTAGACGAGTGACTTATGACAAGCCTAAACCTTGAAGTGATATATGTATTTTCATCGGCTATCCACAAAATGTCCTTTGGATATTTGTTCTACAGACCTAGTGACAACATGGTTTTTGTAGCGCGAAGGGGAGTCTATTGTGAGAGAGAGCTCATATCCAAAGAGGAAAATGGGAGTACATTTGATCTTGAAGAAATTCAAGAGTCAAACAATGAAGGAACCTCTAATACTAGCACTCAACCTGAGGAAGAAATTCCAGTTGAACCATTTGACAAGTCGTTACCTCTTAGGAATTCCAATAGAGTTAGAATGTCACTTGGTTTTTGTGGTTTCCATATAACTACAGATGGTGATACATTTATCAGTGATAGTACACTGGTAAATTTGGATGAACATTCTAACTATAAGGAAGCTATGGCGGCCCTGAGATAGTACACTGGTAAATTTGGATGAACATGTATCACAACCAAGTTTGGAATGTGGTTGAAAATATACCAGGTCGAAAGATAGTTGGGTGCAAATGGATCTTTAAGAAGAAGACCAACATGGATGAAAAGGTGCACACCTTCAAGGCTCAACTGGTTGTGAAGTAATTTACTCAAACTACATGGGTTGACCATGATGAGACCTTCTCAGCATTAGCTAAGATTAAATCTACTCCGGTAATGCTAGCCATAGTTGCATTTCATGACTATGAAATTTGGAAAATGGATGTCAAAACCGCTTTCCTTAATGGCAAGTTGGTTGAGGATGTTTACATGAATCATCCAGAGGATTTTATGGATGCTAGGTACCCCAATAGAGTGTGTAAGCTTGAGATATAAATCTGTGGATTGAAACAATGTTCTCACAGATGGAATAATTTCTTTGACGAGAAAGTTAAAGATTTTATCTTCTCTAGAAGTGAAGATGAATCTTTTGTATGTTTCAAAGCTAGTGGGAGTGTAGTGACCTTCCTGTTGTTGTATGTTGATGACATACTACTCATAGGAACCAACATTCCGACCTTGTAAGCGGTTAAATCTTGGCTTGGAAAGTGTTTTGCTATGAAGGATCTGGGAGACACTGTTTATATTCTGTGAATAAGTATTTTGAGAAATAGGAGTAAAAGACTAATTGGACTTAGTCAGAACACATATTTGGATAAGGTGCTAAAACGTTTTAGAATGGATAATTTCAAGAAAGGAGAGTTGCCTATCCAGAGTAATACCAAACTGAGTAAAACTCAAAGTTCGAGTACTGATGCAGAGATAGCAGAAATGAACCAAGTTCCATATACTTCGATCGTTGGATCGATCATATATGCTATGACATGTACTCGCCCTAATGTGGCTTTAGCTTTGAGCATGGCTAGTTGATATCAAATAAACCTACGTAGAGCTCATTGGATAGTGGTCAAGAATATTCTTAAGTATCTGTGAAGAACTAAGGATTGGATCCTTGTGCTTAGTGGCAATGATGACTTAAGAGTTACTAGGTATAGTTCCAAGTAGGAGACGATGGCTAATTCAACTTGTGAGTCACAGTATATAGCCGCAAGCGAAGCGTCAAAGGAGGCTATATGGTTGGAAAAACTTCATTGGAGATCTTGGGCTAGTGCCATCCATAAAGGAACCTATGGAGATTTTCTACGATAATGAAGGAGTGGTTTCCCTAACAAAGGAACCAAGTGATCGTGGTAGAGCTAGACACATCGGTATAAAATACCACTTTATCATACATAGAGTAGAAGAAGGATACTTCGTCGTAAAGTGGGTATCATCTGAAGAGAATCCTATAAATCCCCTCACAAAGGGTTTGAGTAGGGTTAAGCATGTTCAACATGTAAGGAGCATTGGTCTGAAGGATGATATTAGTTTTAGTAGTTAGATAGATATTTAGAAACTTGTAACAAAAATAAATGTAATTAACATTTGATGAATAAATAATGGAGATTTATTTATGAGTATTCTTTACTATCTTTTGTCAATGCTTTATTTTTGCATTTTATTTTGCATGTTTTACTTCCTGAATAATTGGATTATTCAAATATCCACATTCGATCATACATTTGGAAGTAAGTAGTGAATTAAGACTGTCATGAACTGGGTTGTAGATTCTCTAAGGGTTTATACATAACAATGGTTTTCTGCAACAATCATGAGTACTTTTGAAATGGAGAATTGAAGTATTGGATTAACCCATGCTCATAGAATTACTTCATGAAATTTATCAGGATTAATTCTGAGACGATAATATCTTATAATCTGTAAACGGAGATATTTGATTTTTTGTTTAGAAGTTGGTTGTGCATTGATAATGCGTAAATGCATCAGTAACTTGATGTTATAAAATGCATTGTTGTGCATGATTTGATGAGTAAATAGTGCAAGAATATAAGTCAAATTTTATCTATTCCTTTTGACCTAATCGGAAAAGCAATATTTTGGCCCCTTGATGATTTGGTGTCGACTTATAGTGTCGGGGCCGACCAACACTAAATTGATGTGTTCGATTGGTAGTTCTTTGTCATTACAAAATGGAAATTGGGAAACAAAGTATTGGACAATGAGACTGATTCAAATCCATGTCGCTTTTCCACATGATATCTTGCAGAATGGAGGGTTATATGATCGATTATCTTAGGACACATAACTGACTATGTCAGATTTCAACAACTTTGAGAGCTACAATTTGCTAATTAAAATTTGAAGTCATACTGGCAACTATAGTTATTAGACATATCCAAGTGGGAGACTGTTGATTTAGGTGTCTAATCTCATAACTATAATTGGTATATACTTGAATTGATAGTAACATAATCATTTTGGGTTGCCTTATAACTAGTAACTAGACAAATGATATTTTGAGAGTTGTTGAATTTATTATTTTTTTAATAAATTGAAAAAAAAATGATCTATTAATGTATTACGAAAATAATATATTAATTTGAAATCAAATTACTTAATTAATACTTAATTAGAAATTAATTGGAATTAATTTCGGGATTAAAAGAAGTAATTGAAAGTGCAGGGAAAAAAGTGCAATTGTTCAATAGTCGAAAATGAGGTTCCAGAACTTTCCTAGGAAGGCGGTGAACGAAATTCCTAAGGATAATTAGTTTTTCTAAGTGACAACCCGAAATTTTCCATCCTGTTCAGTTTAACACTTCATTGAAAGTCAAACTCATTCCTGGTATCATTTAGCACAATTTGGAGTCTATTTGAGAGTTTTGAGTCGTGTACACTTAAGGGATAAGTGTTGGGGTTTACCTGTTGAAGATATAACATAAACTCCCACTATATGTTGATAGTTTTGACGGGTTTGAGCCATAAGAACTTTTCTATGTGTGCATGAAAACCCTAATGCTTGGATCTAGGTTTCTCTAATTGAACATGCAATGTATCCAAGGCTTACAATTCTGGATCTAGTGTAAACAGTTGAATCATATCATATAAAACAGATCTAGAAGAATACCTTACGTTGCTTGCTTGAAACTTCTTGTTCTTCGAGCTTTGAGTCACAATTGTCACTCCTCTAATGGATTACAAACACCAACTAGAAAGAGGATGATCTTTAGAGAGAGTGGGGAGGATGAGAAATCGGCCCTAGGGTTTCTTGCCTTGCATGAGTTCCGATTTCCCTCACCCAAGGGATCTATTTATACTATGAGCTATTAGGGTTTCACCCTTAACCCTAATTGAAAAACTTAGGCCCTAAGCAATCCAAAGATCCTCCTAGATATTAGACTTGGACGATTTTAAGATATCCAAACCCTAATAATCGCCCACCCTTATATCCATAAGGATTCACAGCCCAAAACACAACTATCACACATTTGACAGTTTATGCCCCTTTATTCAATTAATCTCTTTAAGTCACCAAATTAATTCTTAATTAATATATGACTTATATTAATCAAATAATATTATTATTCCTTAATATATTATTCTCATAATATATTAACAATAATATTTCTTCTCTCTTTACAAGTCATCCTGTCAAGTTGCTATGGTGAAGGCAACCCAAAAGGATCATGCACAACCGGGTCAAGTACTTACTAAATATAGTTACAGCCTTAGACACTAATCCAATAGTCTCCCACTTGGATAAGTCTAGTAACTATATATGCAAACACAATCCGATTAGAAATCATAGATCTTCAGAGACGCTGTCAAAATCTGATCTTATCAGTATCCTATCCTTTAGATAAGGGATCGTACAGTCCTCTGTTTAGATATTGTGCGGCTAATCTCATGGAACTTATTATCCAACAGTTAGTTTCTCGATCTCAAATTCATTTGACATAGAAATTAATTGAACACATGAATTCAGTCCTGACCGGGCCCGTCACATAAGTCAAATCAAATCAACGAGGGGCCTGATATCGCTTTTTCCCTCATAGGATAAAAGTAACAGATAAACATCTACATATATGCATTTACTATTTACTAATCAATTATACACAACAATGCATTTTATGACATCAATTTACTGATGCGGTTTCGCATTGTCAATGCACAACCAATTAATAAACAATAAACCATATATCTTGGTTTTAAGACCATATGATATTATCGTCTTGCGATCACTTGCGTTCCGTTCCATAAAGTGATTCCAGCAAGTGCGGGTTTATTCCAATGCTAAAAAATTGTTCATAAGCACTCATGAACGTTGCAGAAAACCTTTGCTATGTCTAATACCTTTTAGACAATCTACACACCAATTCATGACAATCTTCATTCATACATACTTCCAACATATGAACGATTGTGGACCATTCGAATAATTCGATTATTATTAATAACTCAATTATCCAGGAAGTCAAAACATGCAAAGTGAAACAATAGTTAAACAATTAACATAAGACAATAGCTTTACTTTAAAATTATACTCCTTTTATTTAATCATCAAATGTCAATCACATTTATCTATTACATGTTTCCAAACTATCTAATCTAAACTAATATCGTCTTTCAGCCCAATGCTCCTAGCGTGCTTCAAATGCTTAACCCTACTCAGTCCCTTCGTAAGCGGATCTCTTGGGTTATCCTCTGACGACACGCTCTGTACTACGAGGTGTCCTTCTTCTACTCGATGTACAATAAAGTATTATTTTCTATCGATATGTTGAGATCTACCATAATCCCTCGGTTCCTTGGTCAAGGAACTGCTCCTTCATTATCACAGAAAATTTCCATAGGCTCCTTTATGGCAAGCATAAATCCAAGGTAACCAATGAAGTTCTTCAACCACATCGCCTCCTTTAACGCTTCGCTCGCTGCAATGTACTTTGATTCGCACGTTGAATCAGCTATGGTCTCTTGCTTAGAACTTTTCCAAGTCATTGCTCCTCTATTAAGGGTAAAGACCCAGCCCGACTGCAACGGTAGTTGTCCCTGCCGGTCTGGAAGCTTGCGTCACTATACCCTTGCACCTTTAAGTCATCACTCCCTCTGAGGACTAAAAAGCATTCCTTGGTCCTTCGAAGGTACTTAAGTATATTCTTGACTGCAATCCAATGACCTCTGCCAGGGTTCCCTTGATATCTACTGACCATGCTCAAAGAAAAGGCCACATCAGGGCGAGTACAAGTCATAGCGTACATGATTGAGAGAACTGCAGAAGCGTAGGGTACTCGGCTCATATCAGCTATTTCGGCTACTGTACTCGGACTTTGAGTCTTACTCAATTTGACATTACTCTGTATCAGTAGCTCTCCATTCTTCGAGTTTTCCATACTAAAACGTTTTAGTACCTTATCAAAATAAGTATTCTGACAAAGTCCAATTAGTCTCTTACTCCGTTCTCTCATTATCCTTATTCCCAAAATATAGGAAGCCTCTCCGAGGTCCTTCATAGCGAAGCACTTCCCGAGCCAGGATTTAACCTCCTGCAGAGTCGAGATGTTGTTTCCTATGAGGAGTATGTTATCGACATACAAAACGAGGAAGCTAACTATACTCCCACTGGCCTTGACATATACACATGATTCATCTTCACTTCGTACAAATCCAAACTCGTTGACTTTCTCATCGAAGCAAAGATTCCATCTGCGAGATGCTTGCTTAAGTCCATAAATGGATTTCTCAAGCTTGCACACTCTATTGGGATGCTTCGGATCGAAAAAACCTTCTAGCTGAGCAATGTAAACATCCTCAACCAACTTCCCATTAAGGAAAGCAATCTTTACATCCATCTGCCATATCTCATAATCATGAAATGTAGCAATGGCTAGCATCACCCTAATAGACTTTATTTTAGCGACTGGTGAGAAGGTCTCATCATAGTCAACTTCGGGACTTTGAGTAAAGCCCTTAGCCACCAATCGTTCCTTATATGTGTGCACATTCCCATCCACGTCAGTCTTGTTCTTGATGATCCATTTGCACCCAACCGTCTTTCGTCAGGGCCCATTGTCAACCAAATTCCAAACTTGGTTGTTATACATGGACTGAATCTCGCTGTCCATTGCCTCTTTCCATTTTGCAGACTTTAGGCCTACCATGGCTTCCTTATAGCTATTAGGTTCATCTAGATTTATTAGTGTACCATCACTAATATACGTGTCCCTTCGGTAGTATTATGAAAACCATAAAACTAGGGTTGAACTCTAACTCTTTCGGACCGTCTAAGAGGTAAGGACTCATCAATCAGTTCAACCGGAGTTTCCTCCTCGGGTTGAGCACCAGCGTTAGAGGTTCCTTCATCGCTCGACTCTTGAATATCTTCAAGATCGATTTGCCTCCCACTGTACCTTTGGCTTATGAGTTCTCGCTATCGGAAAACTCCTCTCCACGCAACGAAGACAACATTGTCACTCGGCCTGTAGAAGAGATATCCAAAGGATTTCTGCGGGTAGCCGATGAAAGTACATTGCTCACTACGAGGTTCGAGCTTGTTGTGAGTTTCTCGTCTTACGAAAACTTCACAGCCCCAAACCTTGATATGTTCCAATGAGGGAGCTTTTTCTGTCCACATCTCGTGAGGTGTTTTGGCAACCTTCTTTGTAGGGACTCGGTTAAGGATATGGGCGGTAGTCTCTAAGGTATACCCCTAGAATGAGATAGGTAGTGAAGCACGACTCATCATAGAACGACACATGTCTAACAGGGTTCGATTACGCCTTTCTTCCACATCATTCAATTGCGGTGTCCTAGGTGGCGTCAATTGCGAAACTATTCTGCATTCCTTGAGATAGTCGTAGAATTCAACACTTAGGTACTCTCCTCCTTGATCGGATCGAAGCATCTTGATTTCGTTACCCAATTGATTCTCCACTTCATGTTTGAACTCTTTGAACTTTTTAAATGTTTCTGACTTGTGCTTGGTTAAGTAAATATACCCATATCTACTATAATCATCGGTGAAAGTCACGTAGAAGCGATTCCCATCCTTTGTGCTGGATATAAAGGGCCCACACACGTCAGTGTGTATGAGATCCAATAAACCCTCACCCCTCTCACAAGTGCCAATGAAGGGTGACTTGGTTATCTTTCCAAGTAAACAAGATTCGCACATGTCATCTTCCCTAAGGTTGAATGACTCCAACACTCCATCCTTTTGGAGTTGGGGTATACGCTTCTTGTTGACATGTCCAAGACGACTATGCCACAAGGATGCTTTATCCATACTATTGGAAGAATCCATACACAACACATCATTTCCTAGGTTATCTACAACCATAACAGTTTCATAAATTCCGTTACAAGGCATTACTTCAAAATATAAAACACCATTTAGATAAACATAAATCAAACCATTCTCATTATTAAACGAATATCTAAATCCTTGTCTAAAGAAACCATGAAAAGAAATGATGTTTCTTGCCATATCTGGCGAGTAGAAACAATTAGTTAAATATAAATTCAATCCATTACTAAGCACTAAAGAATATACTCCAATCTGGGTGACAGGCGACGATCTTCTGTTTCCCATGATTAGATTTATTCTTCCAAGCTGCACATCCCTATTTCTTCCTGGTCCCTGCAAATTAGAACATATGTGATAACCACACCCTGTATCAAGAACCCAAGAAATAGCATGAGATGAATCATTAGATTTAATTGTGTAAATACCTGCAAAAGATGGCTTGATCTTCCCATCCTTGATGGCTTGCAGATATTTCGGGCAACTTCTCTTCTAATACCCTATTTTTTGGTAATGGTGGCACTCTGCCTCCTTTGGGTTTGGGTTGGGCTTAGCAGGATCAACCTTGGTCCCACTAGAAGAGGAACCATCTTGGGATTTCGCTTGCGGTGGCTATTTGAAGAAGCCTTCCTCTTCTTGCCCCTTCCTTGCCTAATAGCCAAAACAGGAGCAGTGGGTGGATTGGGAGTTAGTGAAACAGACTTGTCCTTGAGGTTTCTCTCAGCAGTCCTTAGGAGCCCTTGGAGTTTGCTTAGGGCGACCTCTTCCATGTTCATGTGGTAGGTCATCCTAAATTGGTTGTAGCATGATGGTAAGGAGTGAAGAACAATGTTGATAGCCAAATCTTCCCCAAAGTTGACATTCAACTTGCAAAGTAGATCAACATACTTTTGCATCTTTTGAAAGTGCACGGTTAGAAACTCTCCACTTCCCATTTTAGTAGTGATCATATTCGTTATGATCTCATATCGTTCTTGTCTCGCGCTTTGGTGGTATCTCTCCATCAAGTCTAGATGCATTTCATATGGATACATGTCCTCATAGGACTTTTGGAATTCGAAGTTCATCGTGGCTATCATGATGCAATGGACTTTCGTTGCATCACGTTCATGGGTCTCAAAGACAACCATTTCTTTGGGAGTATCAGTTTCTGGATTGATCTTCTCGAGCTTCTCATCGAGAACATACTCTTTGTCCTCGTAACACGCGATCGTGCGAATGTATCTTATCCATTCGCTAAAGTTCGATCTGTAAAAAGTCACTTTTTGACAAAGGCTCATTAGAGTGAATGAGCTAGCAGTAGCGTTGTTTGCGTTAGACATCTACAAATAGAAATGAAACAAAGTTTGATTAGAGTTAAGTCCCTAATTAACACCCAAAATAAAAATTAGGGCTAGGACCCAACAACATTATTTTCATATTAGAAAAGGGATGCCGTAATCCAACATGCAAATAATTTTGAGGTAAGTGAATGATGATTCACTAATTCTTCACCATGAAAAACATATGCTTAAGTTTTAAATGTATTGAGAATTTCTAGATTTCTTTGAGATTCATTGAACCTTTCAATGACATATTTAAATCTCGATAAGCCCATCTAGTTTATGACTGGGATACTAAGGATCAGAAAGCGGGTGTGAATAACCATGCAAATCTACATGGTGCCTTCATTGTTACAGACACCTATTTGATGTGCCGGTAAACCACACACGCCCCATCGAACTATGACAAACAATGAATCACCATTTGCCACCTTTGTTTAGAACCAACTAATGTGTCGGTTAACCACACACTCTCCACTAACATCTTAACAAGGGTGCAAAGTGTACACCCATTAAGCGCCATTTTATAGGCAGCAACCTTATACGCACCTTATAGACCGACTTCATGAATGAGGCCTACTAACGGTAAAACTAGCATTTTAAATTATACATATATATATATATATATATATATATATATATATATATATATATATATATATATATATGTATATTAAGCTTGTAATAATATAATAGTATAGAGTTGAATTTTAAACTTGTAAAATTCTAGGGTTCGTAATTTAAATCATTCAAATTAAAATTTTAATCACAAAACTTAAATTTAAAAAACTTGAGGACAAGTTTTAAACTTATCGAAACATAAGGATCAAATAGCAAACAATACAAGTCAACTAGTTAGATTATCTTAGTTTGATCTTATTCAATATTACTTGCAAGACAATTCACCAATTTAATTCAAATAATCAATTATTATCATATAAGGAAATTATTATTCAACTAATTGGTAATTATATTTTGTTTGGTCAAGAATATACTCATATATATGAAACAAAATGGATTCTAATGACCCAAAATAGTTAAGGCAAGTATCCTTAAGTAAAACAACAAGAAATCCCGAAACTACCTCCAACTGATGCTCGAACTCGTCGAGTTCCACTATGGACTCACCGAGTTGGAGCTACTCGCCAAGTACACAATGGAACTCACCGAGTTCATTGACCAGAATCACAAAAATCGAATTTTTAAGCAACAAGCAGTCAACCAATGCATCAATTCAATAGAAATCAATCAAAGCTCAAATACCACTGATGGGTTTGAGCCATAAGAATTTTCCTATGTGTGCATGCAAACCCTAATGCTTGATCTAGGTTTCTCTAATTGAACATGCAATGTATCCAAGGCTTACAATTCTAGATCTAGTGTAAAAAATTGAATCATATCGTACAAAATAGATCTAGAAGAATACCTTAAGTTGCTTGCTTGAAACTTCTTGTTCTTAGAGCTTAGAGTCACAATTGTCACTCCTCTAATGGCTTACAAAAACCAACTAGAAAGAGGATGATCTTTAGAGAGAGTGGGGAGGATGAGAAATCGGCCCTAGGGTTTCTTGCCTTGCATGATTTCCGATTTCCCTCACCCAAGGGATCTATTTATACTATGAGCTATTAGGGTTTCACCCTTAACCCTAATTGAACAACTTAGACCCTAAGCAATCCAAAGATCCTCCTAGATATTAGACTTGGATGATTTTAAGATATCCAAACCCTAAAAATCGTCCACCCTTATATCCATAAGGATTCATAACCCAAAACACAACTATCACACATTTGACAGTTTATGCCCCTTTATTCAATTAATCTCTTTGTCACCAAATTAATTCATAATTAATATATAACTTATATTAATCAAATAATATTATTATTCCTTAATATATTATTCTCATAATATATTAACAACAATATCTCTTCTCTCTTTACAAATCATCCTATCATGTTGCTATGGTGAAGGGAACCCAAAAGGATCATGCACAACCGGGTCAAGTACTTACAAAATATAGTAACAGCCTTAGACACTAATCCAACAATTTTGGCCATTTGTTCCATTCTTTCACTTCCTTGGCTGATATCCTCTCAAGTACCATCCCGATCTTCGCCCCCGATCTTCAAAACTCATAAGTTTATTTCCCTAACTAGTTGATATCTTACATGAGCTAATGATCTTACATGATTTCATCCGTGAAATCATTCCATTTGTGTAGATCTTCAAGTTTCACCAAGAACACCAAAACCGACCATTCAAGCTCCTAGATCGTAAGTACTCTTGTTCTAACTCGTTGTACACTAGGTTTAACATGTTTAGGGCTTATAAATCACAAAGAATCATGTGATCAAACGAGTTTACGGCGAAGACATGTTCATAGGCCATAAATCCCTATAAGTGGGGCAAAATGCACCCTAGTCCCTCTTTTAGCCTTGGACACTAACCTAGATTACATCCTTGCTGTATTAAGGATCTTAAACACAAAGTTTTTAGGGTTGAATGAGAATTTACGGCCAAGGATTCCGCCAGGGCCGTAAACTCCCTTAAGTGGTGCAAATTTGACCAAATCTCCTTCCTTATGCCCATAACTTAGTCTATAACTATACCCCATCGAACTAAGGACTTCAAGCAATGAAATGGTACTTTTCACCACGAGTTTATGGCCGTAAACTCATGGGGAAGTGGTCCCCAGGCCGAAAACTCAAGTTAGGGTCCTTCTTGGACCTTAAACTCACCTAGCCTCTTATATAAGCCTTGGAACACTTAACCACTTAAGGCATCTTGCCTTTAAGCATCAATTGGAGACCCATTAGAGAGTTTACGGCCAAGAGTAAACTTCCCTGGGCCGTAAACTACAATAAGTATGGTCTATGGACCATAAACTGAAATACAAAGCCTTATACTCCTTTCTTGCAATCTAATAGCCTCCTAACACTTTGACAATAGGTCTTTATATGTTATTAGGATCATTGTGTGTGTTTAAGTCTTTACTTGACACCAAACACGTGTCTGACACTTCCATACAACCCACTCACTGTAGGTGAGTTCATACCCCTTAATTAACCTTTTAAATGTTTTTAAATGTTTATAAATGCTTTATGGGGGGATACAAGTTGAATCATGCTAGTTATTATATCAATCACATGTGATTAATAACGAGCATACAAATGGATTTACTATCCTTTTAGCTATTTTACCCAACAGATTACATCAAATTACTTTCTCAAACGTTTTTACATGTTAAAACTCTTTATCAATGTGTCTTACATAGTGTATGTTTCCTTTCAAACTCTGTTACAATTGTGTTTCAAACAAAGGTTTTCCTTACACTTAAAACTGTCTTATCAAACAAACTACGTTCAAATCATTTTATAAACTGACATCAAGTCATCAGTTCCTAGTTATTAAAAATTTTCAAAGGTTTTACAAAACTTCTTTTATACTTTTATATTGTCAAATGCATTCCCATATATGTATAGTTATATAAGTAATGTTTAAAGGACTTAGGATGGCTAGCTCGCTTTATTTTCTTTTCCTCATTGGGATGTGGCCTTAGGGCATCAGTTATTCGTACGAATGTCGTCTAAATATTAATTATATATCATGTATACATATATAGACATAAAAGTTCCATTAGTTAGTTCATTACCTTTGGGTAGCAAAGGAATACTTTCTTTTATACACGTACATTACTAGTAACTATAATAGGTATAGTTACGAGATATTACTTACTATTCCAAGTACAAGGAATCACACAAGAGTCAGCTGATTCATGAGTCTATACTAATACAATACATACTATATGAAGAGATACAATACGCGATAACATAAGAGAACACACAATAAAGAGAAACAGGGAGGAAAATACAATACACAATAACAGAACAAACATAATAAGGTGCTATAGAATGGAACAATGACAGGATCTAACTATACGAATGAATCACTAACGCATTGTTTTAAACAAAAGGTGATAGTTATATTGGGTATACATGATCATAATAATGTGGATGTTCATGACTTTCAATTATTGTAGGGGTCGCGTTTGGTTCCCAGAATCTCTTGAAAGGTGAGCATGTAGTATGGGATCTAGCCATCAAATTATGCCTTAACACTCAATTAAGGCAATTAGTACAATATTAGTCACTTCTTACAAATACTCCATTACTTACACCTTACATACAACAATTACAAAAGGATACAATTCCAGTTAATATATTATTATTACCTTTAATATGTGTCATATTCATATAATTGATGAGGTAGATTAGATTTGAATAATAATATTTGTACAAGGAAAAACCTTCACCTAAGTAGAGGTTCAAACTTTAAAACTGTCGAGTCTTGGTAGAAGGCTACTTTCAAAACAATCGGGTCTTGGTATAATGCTACTTTCAAAACAGTCGGGTCTTGGTAGAAGGCCACTTTCAAAACAGTCAAGTCTTGGTAGAAGACTACTTTTTATACTAGTAGGAAATATGGGATTTTCTAGGGGTATCAAATGTTTACAATTACTTACAAACATTTTCATACTTATACAAACTTTTCTCAAAATATTTACAAGTCTTTACTTTACAGTTTTATAAATCTAAGACACCTAAATACTTATGAATTCACCGTCTTTATTGTTGATACTCGCTTTAATAATAACTTGTATTCTTATGTCACAAATAGACAGGTACGTCGACTAGGTTTTGTGAAGAAGGAGCAGTCAAGACTCATGTATTATTTTGATTATTCATTATGTTGTTTTATACTATGAAACAACACACTTGTAATTAAAATTATAATATTAATGCAATGGATGACGTTGTTACTTGTTTACTACTTTGCATTGTTGTGATACTTGACATGACGTCTTCCGCCCCAGAACGTTTCCGCCGTTCTTGGTTTTGGGGTGTGACAGATTGGTATCAGAGCATTGTTTATAGTCAGTTAAGTATATCAACCCATAAAAGATATACTAACTATAAATACAATGGGATTAAAACACTATGACCAAGAGTTTATACTTTTAAATAAGAAAATATTTAATAAGCATACATACCTGCATTCATACTAAAATCAGTGTCACAATGACAAGAACAAAAGTATTATGATTGTTGAATATTACAAGTAAGCTCGGGGATGTATGGTCAGTCTTGGGAGTGGCATAGCCTGATCAACTATGCTGGTCCGAGGAGTGATTAGCACATGCCCAAGAATGGTTGTGATGTGGCAACAAGTCTAAAAACTTACCAACACAACCACAATGAGAACACTAGAACAGAACATAAGTCTAAAATATTGTGGGAGTATTTTGTATTACTATAATTACTTACTTGAGAACTAAAAAGATCTCAATTACTAGGTCAATAGTTACTAAGTGGATACACTAAGGTTATATATAACTAGGACGATATAGACTTGGAATTTGTGAAATTTTGCTTTACCCCTGTTCCTTGTGAATTTGGAGTTAAGGTCACTTATTCGAAGGCCTACCCTGTTTTGATTACATATAACTGGTATGCACTTTACAAATAGTGACGTAACTAATGAAGATTATCTAATAATTATCTAGATACTTCGTCTAATAATTATTTCCTTACCCCAATTCTCGCGTAGATAACATGGCTGGACTCCATCCCCACGACAACCCGTACCTTCCGAACGAAGGCAATGTTGGATGGTTTGGAGAAGAACCTGAGAATTATCATCCAATCCCTTTGAATGATCACCATGCTGAAGATCATTCGGATGATGCTAACTCCGAACCCGAAGTGGAGAACCTACTCTCAGTAACTCCCATTCCAAATCCTAACCCTCGTCGGAGTTTTCATGGCCCGACGCCTCCTTCGGTAGAATGCTTGGAAACATGGAGAGAAGATCAAGATCAACCTATACCGTTTAATGGAGGCCGAATATTTTAAACATAATCAAAGGAAGGTCAGCAGACAGAGTTTTGCCAATCCTGGTCCGTAGAGTTGCCCGAAACGAGATCCAGGGCAGGACAACTCTCGATCGTATTGCAGAGGTTGATGCCAATGCAGGAATGCATACCATCCACACAAATCACCTTGAAAATGCTCGTGAGAGATCTGAGAGAGACCATAAGACCCTTCCACAAGCAATGGCTGAAACTAGAGGCGAAGTCATAGAGCTCCGAGTACGCCAAAGGGTGTACAAAAGACACCTGCTTGATATGGAACGTCAACTGGATGAACTGAGAGCTCACCAGAGGGATGAACGTCGCTAGTAGGAGATGCTTTACATTCCTTCTATGTTTTAAAGAACCGTGTTCCTGTCTATGTTCTGTGTAGCACTTTCCTATGTGAATACCTTGTACTGTAAGTACTTTTAGTTAGGCCTTTATGTTGTAAAAGACTTTTCTACTCCGAATGTGATGTAAGACCTACTACAAGGTCAATTGTTTCCAAACTTATTACATCTTAAACATCAATGATATTGACAGTCGGCTAAATTCCGTGTCACTCTTTGTTCAAGTACTTTCATCGTACTTTCATAGGAGTCTATCTGAAACCCACTCTAGTCAAGTTATTGGACTAGAGTAATTTAGCTCAGGGATCATTCCCGATTCTCTTTCATGGGTTGCATCATGTTATTCACCAACCAATGGTACCCTGGTTTGAACTACAAACGTCTTGAGACCATTCCATGAACTTACTTCTACTCCATACTAGGACTGCATCATAGGGATATAGGTCAAACCTTCGAGAACATACTTCTACTCTTTACGTGAACGATCGAAATGCATCTAGGTTTAATGGTATCCTTTACTAGGAATTCTAGTTCATTAAGAAGGATTCGTAAGAAGGTTAATATTACGATTTCCTCGCTTATACATTCCCAAGTTATATATAACGAAGACCTAGTAGACAATAGAATGTGAGATTTCTAACTTAGTTTCTTTTCCTCATTGGGATGTGAAACTAGAGTAGAATCACACATTTTACTATCTTCCCAATCTTGATTATATCGTAACGTGTGTAAGCTAAGTTTTCTTTTATAATAACCCATCTCTTAATCAAAATAAAAATAATATAGGTTCAATCATATCAGCTCATGAACTCCTTTTCTTTCCGTATAACAGAATCATGTCATCATCCAGAAGTAGTCAACCGAGCAACGAAACCCCTATTATACAGATTGTCTTCGCTACGTTACAAGCCACGGTAACATCTGTCGTGATAGCTATCCTTGCACACTTAACCTCTGGCAACACAAACAAGACTGACAAAGGGGTTGACAATTCCGATCGTTGTAACGATCCGAGAAATCAACAAATAGTAATAGTCGCAAACACCCAAAGCCACAACTCAGAGTTCAAGAAACCGAAGTGTCAAGCCCAAAAGGAACACAAGCGATTTCAAAGGCTTGCCATGCGACAGCAACTAGTGACGACCCCCGCCACCTCAGCACCGGTCAATCGTTATGAGGGAACACTCCCAAAGTGTAACAAATGTAGCTATCATCATAATGGAGCCTACCGGGTATTGCAATGTATCAATTCCAACAGACTGGGGCACATTACCCATTACTGTAGAACCACCTCCACCACCAGAGCCAGCCAGGCTTCCTATGGCTGTGGTGAGACAAGATACTATCACAGTACTTGTCCAAAAGGAAAGAACAACGAAAGCACCCACATCCACATAACTCCGACCCGACACATCACTTCCACCACCGATGTTGGTACTATCCAGGTATGTAAGCAATGCGGTGAGACTAGACACCTCAAAAAGGGCTGTCCAATAACAAAGAACTCCAGCGCAGATGGGAAAATACTAAGGATCACTGCCGCAGGAGAGACTACTCTGGATCCACGTTAAATTAATTAAGGCGTTTCGTTGTAACAAACCCGTAAACATGTTTAAAAACTAGTGCAACTCGAGTCTTATATTTTTGCAGGATCCCGTCAGTTAAGGGAACGTTGTGATGCATATATTTTCCTTTTGTAGTATACCTTGTTCGCAGTAGTATTCCTGTAGTTACTCTAAAGTATTTTAACTCTGTTAAAAGTTTCACTGTTGTGTTTGGTCTGTAACGCCTTTATGATCAAATCTAATGCCATTATTTCCAAGTAAGTCCGATATTATCATACAACTTGAGTCAATTCGATCCACACAATACTAGTTTTGTGCGCACATTTCTTTCTCCGAAATCGCATTCTAACAAAACCGTCATTTCGGAACTCCGAAGTACTCATGCATAGAGTACCTCATGTTTCTTATCCTTTCTGAAGAAACCTCATCAAACCTCCGTGAAGTACCACTCATACATTATGTCAAGTTCAATCCAAATACCCGTACGGGTGATCTATCGTTGAAGAATGTATACACAAGGGTGGTATATAATCAAGGTTCTACAAGTTTAGAATTGATGATTCCACTTTAACTTCTTTTCCTCATTGGGAGGTGAGCTTAAAGAAAAATCATTTATTCGACTACCTTTTCAATCTTAATTATATACGACTCGTATACACGAGACTGCGACTGATGAATCATGTACGACTTCTAATATGAACTTCACTACTGAGACAGCCCAAGACTACGAGTAATCGCATCGTCATGTGAATAAACTTAGAACCCAATACGACTCCAGTAATCAGATCTCCCTACGGTCTAACACATACGGAGATACAAGAACCGTCTGCATAACTTAACGACTACTCAGCAATGGAATTAGAAGACCAAGCTCCTCCCCCTGGAGAGCTCTGGTCTTATTCTTCAAGAAGCTGGATGGATTGTTTCGTAAGTCCATCTACTTCAGAGATCTCGACAGGATCTCCATTAGAAACCATTACCACCTGCCTCGCATAGAAGAATTGGTTGACCAACCGCAAGGAACGATTTAGCATTCAGAATTGGACCTGAGATCCGAATATCATCTAGTTACGAGTGACAGAGAAGGATGTCCCGAGGAAAATCTTCCAAACTCGATGCGGATGCTACGAGTCCGTAGTGATACCCCTCGGATAAGACCAATACGCCCGTAGTATTCATGAACTAAATGAATAGGGTACGGCATCCTTACTTGGATCAGTTCTTCATCCACCTTATAGATGACCTACTTATCTACTCACGTAGTAAGAAAGAGTAAAGAAACATCCACGACTTAACCTACCCCATGAACTCAATAATGTACATTTTACCCTCCATGTCTCAAACTTGAAAAATTACCTTTCCATCAGGACTCTTGTAATCCCACTCGACGAGATCGAGATCGACGAGAGCCCCACCTTCGTGGGAGAACCATAGTGACCATGGACCGAGTGGTCAAGCGGACGAATCAACGCTGCATCCCATTAGTGAAGGTTCACTAGAAAGGCTGGCAAGGACCTGAATTCATTTGGGAGCGCGAGAACCAATCGATTAGGAAGTATCCCCACCTCCTTGCTCGATTATTCATGCCTACTCCTTTACCTAAATTCTAATTTCGGAACGAAATTCCCTCTAACGGGGGGATGATGTGACAACCCAAAATTTTCCATCCTGTTCAGTCTAACACTTCATGAAAACCAAGCTCATTCCTGCTGTCATTTAGCATAATTTGGAGTCTGTTTGAGAGTTTTGACCCTTGTACACTTAAGGGATATGTGTCGGGGTTTATCTACTAAAGATATAGCACAAAGAACAAGTCTAAAACCCCTTTAGAAGGAGTTCACGACCACCACATGGGAGTTTACGGATGTAAACTACATATGGGCCGTTAACTCCCCCTATATGTTGATATTTTTTGACATTTGTTCCATTCTTTCACCCTTGGCTGAAATCCTATCAAGTACCATCCCGATATTCATCCTCGGTCTTCAAAAATCATAATTTTTCTTGACCTAACTAGTTGATATCTTACATGAACTATTGATCTTTCATTCAATTTGTGTAGATCTTCAAGTTTCACCAAGAACACCAATAACACACATTAGTGTTCTCTGCCAAAACCGACCATTCAAGCTCCTAGATCGTAGGTACTCTTGTTCTAACTCATTGTGCACTAGGTTTAACATGTTTAGGGCTTAGAAATCACAAAGAATCATGTGATCATAGGAGTTTACGACCAAGACATGTTCTTGGGCCATAAAAGCCTATAAGTGAGGAAAAATGCACCCTAGTCCCTCCTTTGGCCTTCGACACTAACCTGGATCACATCCTTGATGTATTATGGACCTTAAACACCACGTTTTGAGGGTTGAATGAGTGTTTATGGCCAAGGATCCCCCCAAGGCCGTAAACTCCCTTAAGTGGTGCAAAGTTGACCTAATCTCCTACCTTATGCCCAAAACTTAGTCTAGAACTATACCCCCATTGAAATAGCGACTTCAATCAATGAAATGGTACTTCCCACCATGATTTTACGATCGTAAAATCATGGAGAAGTGGTCCCCAGGCTGAAAACTCAAGTTAGGGTCCTTCTTGGACCTTAAACTCACCTAGCCTCTTATATAAGCCTTGGAACACTTAACCGCTTAAGACATCTTGCCTTGAAGCCTCTAATGGAGACCCATTAGAGAGTTTACGGCTAAGAGTAAACTTATGTGGGCTGTAAACTCCAATAAGTATGGTCTATGGACCATAAACTGAAATACAAAGCCTTATACTCCTTTGTTGCAATCCAATAGCCTCCTAAAACTTTGACCAAAGTGTTTTCCTCACATCAGGATGTTTATACTTGTCTAATTAGTGCTTAAATCACTAATTTTAGATATACGTATGTCTAATTACTTCAAATGACTTTCTCAAACGTTTTTACATGTTAAAACTCTTTATCAAACTGTCTTACATAGTGTATGTTTCCTTTCAAGCTCTGTTACAATTGTATTTCAAACAAAGGTTTTCCTTATACTTGAATATGTCTTATCAAACAAACTACTTTCAAATCATTTTATAAACTGACATCTAGCCATCATTTCTTAGTTACTAAAACTTTTCAAAGGTTTCACAAAACTTCTTTTATACTTTTATATTGTCAAATGCATACCCATATATGTATAGTTATATAAGTAATGTTTAAAGGACTTAGGATGGCTAGCTCACTTTATTTCCTTTTCCTCGTTGGGATGTGGCCTTAAGGCATCAGTTATTCGTCCGAATTTCGTCTACATATTAATTATATATATCATGTATACATATATAGACATAAAAGTTCCATCAGTTAGTTCAGTACCTTTGGGTAGCAAAGGCATACTTTTGGTTATACACGTACATTACTAGTAATTATAATAGGTATAGTTAGGAGATATTACTTACTATTCCAAGTACAAGGAATCACACAAGAGTCAGTTGATTCATGAGTCTATACTAATACAATACATACTATATGAAGAGATACAATATGCGATAACATATGAGAACGCACAATAAAGAGAAACAGGGAGAAAAATACAATACACGATAACAGAACAAACATAATAGGGTGCTATAGCATGGAATAATTACAGGATCTAACTATACCAATGAATCACTAACGCATTGTTTTAAACAAAAGGTGATAGTTATATTGGGTATACATGATCATAATAATGTGGATGTTCACGGCTTGTAATCATTGCACGGGTCGCGTTTGGTTCCCAGAATCTCTTGACAGGGGGCGTTTAATATGGGATGTAGCAAACACATTATGCCTTAACACTCAATTTAGGCAATTAGTATAATAGTAGTCACCTATTACAAATACTCCAGTACATACACTTTACACACAACAATTACATAAGGATACAATTCCAGTTAATATATTATTATTACCTTTACTATGTTTCATATTCACATAATCGATGAGGTAGATTAGATTTGAATAATAATAGTTGTACAAGGAAAAACCTTCACTTAAGTAGAGGTTCAAACTTTCAAAACAGTCGGGTTTTGGTAGAAGGCTGCTTTCAAAACAGTCGGGTCTTGGTAGAAGGCTACTTTCAAAACAGTCGGGTCTTGGTAGAAAGCTACTTTCAAAACAGTCGAGTGTTGGTAGAAGTCTACTTTTTATACTAGTAGGAAATATGGGATTTTCTAGGGTTTTCAAGCGTTTACAATTACTTACAAACATTTTCATACTTATACAAACTTTTCTCCAAATATTTACAAGTCTTTACTTTACAGTTTTACAAATCTAAGACACCTAAATACTTATGAATTCACCGGCTTTATTGTTGATACTCGCTTTCATAATAACTTGTATTCTCATGTCACAAATAGATAGGTACGTCGTCTAGGTTTTGTGAAGACGGAGCAGTCAAGACTCGTGTATTATTTTGATTATTCGTTATGTTGTTTTATACTATGAAAGAACACACTTGTAATTAAAATTATAGTATTAATGCAATGGATGATGTTGTTACTTGTTTACTACTTTGCATTGTTGTGATACATGACATGACGTCCTTCGCCCCAGAACGTTTTCGCCGTTCTTGGTTTTGGGGTGTGACATTCTAGATTATCCCATGTGGATAATCATGGAGGTGGATAATTACCTATTTGAATTATTAATATTTTATTCAAATTAGGGTTATACAGTGTATCCTATCTGCACTATAAATCGACCGATAGGGTTTGTGACTTTTAGCCACTCTAAACCCTAGAAGGATAGCCGACAATCTCAAGCCTCTTCCCTTCTCTCCTCTCTCATCATCTTGCTTAGTTTGGATGTGAACCATCAGAGGCGTGATACTTGTGACAATTGCTCTCAAGTTTAAAGAAGTCTTGGTTTGTCATTGTTATTACAACATAACAATCAAAGGTGTGTTTTACTCACCCTAGTTATGATTTTCAAAATTATACTAGTTTAATTATGGTTTCCTTTTTGATGTTTAATACTGGTATGTTCAATTAGAGAAAACATGGATCTAAGAAGATTAGGGTTGCATGCACATATATGGATTGTTTTATACTCAAAACCTATTAGCCTCAACCCCAAAAGCATGACGAACCTTCTCCCACCAGTCGCGGGATTCATCCCTCAAAAGGCAAGATGCAAATCCCACCTTCAATCCCTTAGGGTAGAAACCCGTCTGGTTAGCATTCTCATATCAACAATCTACCATCTGCTGGCAATAAGGTCCTTCTTCCCAAAGAATTTTGTGGTTCCACAAGCCTTACACTCTCGAAAGAAGTGACTTTGTGCCCTAAACAAAACAGTTTCAATCTATACACGAAACACCCCTAAGCGATCACCCAAAAACTCCATGATCCCCTCCTTTATAATACCAAACATCACAATAGTCACATCCAAAAATATTGTGAGTGATTTCTGACGTAAAGAATTCGCATATTCACTCATTAATTGGCTCAGCACTAGAGCCTAAACTAGAATATCCTCCTCGATTGCTTACCAACATACTGAAAGGCAAACATATAATACTCACGGGGTCTCTCACGCTACAAGTTCCTTAGGATCTCAACAGTGTTCCTTTATTCGAGTATGGATCTGGTGCTTTCAGTAGTATAGGCCCAATACTACCTTCCACACCTATCCATACTTTTCCTCAAGAATCATCTTGAATAGTCTAAGTCACTCCACTATGGAACATCTTATAAGCCATATGCTAAACACCATACATATCTCACTACAACACTCCTTAGGTTCTAGGAATCCTCATCTCGCCTAGTTCTACAATAATAGGAACCTCTACGAACACCACTTGTATCCTTATGCATGCAAATTATATAGAATATGGGATCAAATAGACTGTCAAATAAATGATTCAACCCTGAGCCCACATCCAGAAAAGGAAAAGGAAATACGGCTAAATCAATCATTCTAAGGCTATATGATCCTAATCATAAACAATTTTTAAACATACAGTTAGCAATTAACTTTTCCAATATAGACACCAAGTAATACATCACATCCAATTCCTATTAGGCAAAAACTCATCACACAAATCAAACAATTCTATCATGTAATTGCTGAAGGTATACTTTGCCCAATTCTAGCATGGAATTCACAAAGCAACATACTAACTCATAATACTCATGTATGAGTATTTTGGGAATCACTTACTTGAACTCGACCGATTCCACACATTTCATCCCTTCATTGTAAGAAAAGTATTTTTATAAAATTTATTTTCTTTCAAAAAGATTATCAATTCCTTTGTTTGAGTCCAGTCACACCCGAGAGTGAGCCCAAATACCTTAAACCAAGGCTCTGATACCAACTTGTAACGTCCCAAAAATACTACGAAAAAATTTCATTTTCAAAGCACTAATTCCATACAAACATTTGTTCAAAACCAATCATAGTAAAATATATTTCTCAAACATCATAGTAAATTCTAATAATAAATGTGAAAAAAGCCTTTGGGGGAGGCAGTGCAGTCAAGTCGGGCCCTTCCCGTTGTAACTGAAAGTAACACGTTTAAAAAGTAAAGCGTAAGCACAAAGTTTAGTGATTTCCCCAAAATACCACATACTATACATATTAGTAGACCCAACATAACGGGTGTATTTCAAGCCAACATAAAAACTATGATCCAAACATAGTTTTATAATCATTTCTAGATTATAGCTCAACTGTAACCTTTCTGCCAGGATCCAACCATGGTCCTCCATGCAAGTCACAAATACAAAAAGGTGCTATGATCCAATCAAAATGTTTCATACAATTGTTGTGATCCGACCACCATCTTTCATACAAGTGTTTCGATCTAACCACAATCTTTCATGCAAGAGTCATAGAGACAATCTAGTAACCTACATAATATAGTGAGAAGACTCACCTAGCAAACGTAGTCAACAACTAACATCTCTTACCGCTAAAGAACGGGTGCTATATACCTCCTAATAAGCCACAAAAGGTAAAACCTTAATCCACCTTCTAAAACTAGCCAATTAACCAAAATTCATCCAATTCAAAAAGTCAACGGTCAAAGTGAAAGTCAACTCTAGATAGTCACCATGTCGTGCCCATCCTTAGCCATGTCGTGGGTGCTTCTCAACAAAATAGTCGAGTGAACCCTAGTCACCACGTCGTGGCGAGTAGGCTGCCACCTTGTCAAAATTAAGCTCTCATAGCTTAATGGATTAAACTCTCAACCCATTAAGCCACCCAAATTTGTCTTTCCAGAAAGCTTCCTAAGGTCTAACACAACAAAAAAATCAATGCATTTCATACATGCATGTCCAATGCAAGTATAGAACTCATACTAGGTAAAATGGATAAATGTGTGACCTAAAACTCATACCAAGCTCACAAACCATACTCAACTCTTACATCCATACAATATGATGCTCACCGGACTTAGAAATACCATAAAATTGCTTAATTTAATCCATGCATTCACTCTAACCAAAACCATGGACCACAAACTCATCAAGTGACCTAATATTATCTCTAAGGATTTAATGAGCAAGGTGAAGACAGTTTACCTCAAATGATATGAAATAAAGTGAAGATATAAGATGCAAACTAGAGCCAAGCACACTAACAACAAGATAGTCTACTTCTTCTTTTAGCCTTCACAAAGTTAGCTTCACACACTCAAACACACATATGCATGCTAGGGTTTTGGTGTGATAAGATCACACAGGGCGGAGGCTTCCTAATAAGGCAACCCAAGGAGTTATTTCTCTTAAATATGGCTCCAATCTTGAGATTTAGGGTTTTGGCCCAAAATGCCTCCCACACAGTGGCTACACATCGCAACGTCATGAGCGGCAAAATAAAATACGCATTCAACTTGGCCTTTCCACGTGATGGCGGTGTCTACTGCATGTCGTGACCTTCTAAAACTCCTAATTATTAAAGAAATCATACCTCGAAGATATAGATGTTACACGATTATGAAAATTGTCAAGAGCTAAACTCCAACCAAAAGCATTAATCTTATCGGCACCAATCTCACCCACACAGTAATATTGTTATTTGAACCCAACATTTTCTCATCAGTAAAGATCCGAGTGAAATCCACAAAGAAGTCACATGTCAAGTCTAATATTCATTTCAAATAATCAGGAATTGGATATGGGGACACCGAATCCATCAACTGCCTAAGCTCGTTCCGTAACTCGTCCCCGGATCTTCATGTTGGTTCTTTGCAAAAAAAGTGAAAAAGAATGAACATGAAGTCACTTTGAATTAACTAAAACACAAGGATCATTTTCTAAGGCATAAAACCTAGGGAAAACGAGTTTGAACACCATGTCAGCTACCCATAAATCTTCCCAAAAAAATGTACGAGCGCCAACCGCCACATTTCTCCAACAACGCTAAATCATTTCTATTGGATAAGGTGTCTAAGTTCAAAACTATATTTGGTATCTACTTGAGCCGAAAGTAGGATGGTCCATTTGGGTTGCATTTCATCGAAACAATTTGTAAGGATGAACATTTGAGAAGAGGTTATATATGATTTATTAATATATTATAAGTTCTAATATAGTAATATGAAATCGTATTATTTAATTAGTTAGTATTGATCAACAACTAATTTGGAATTAATTTAGTGATCAAAAGAGACTAACTAAATGTAAGGGCTTGATTTGGTAAATCAATGATTCTTATGGTGTGGGCTTATGGTTATTCAGGATGGGCTAAACCAACATGGTAGTCCATGGAGGTTTAACCCATGCATCATAAGTAAGATGAAAATTCATGCTTATTAGGGTTTACATAGCTGTAACCCTAATCCTTGCTACACTATAAAAGGAGAACCTTAGCTCATGAAATCGGCACCCTGGTGATCTTTGGAAGAGCATAGCCAATTATTTAGTGCTAGATATTCCCTCTCAAGTCCTCCACTGTTGGTGGTGTTTTGTAAAGAATTTGAGGCATCATATATGGGGATCTAGGCTCCTAAAGGTCTAAGGTATCAAACTACAAGAAAAGGTATGTCATTTAACTACTTTTTGTTATACAAGTACCCATGTTCTGAATGCTAGTTAGGATAATGCTTTGGAAAATCAAATTACATTTATAATTAGAGAAAACAAAGATCCAAAGCATTTAGGGTTGTATGTGCACCTTAAGGTTGTTAGACTGCTCAAAACCCATCAATTTCAACCCCTTTGCTACGTAAATGAATAGTACTTATGATATTATCAATCCTATTCGTACTTCTACTTAGAAGGTTTCTATCTAGAAGACCATGCACCCTATAACTAGCTCTAATAATCAAATTCCAGAAGTCATCACTTAATTGATAAATTCTCCAAACCCATTTAAATAACAAAGCCTCATTAAGTACAAAGGTACTACTCACCCCTGGATAACCATGGTGCTTCGGCAAACACACTATGACTTCCCATATTTTTCAGAACCAAATAAAACTTTTCGTTTATGCTTTAAATACCATGTTGTCTTTATTTTGGAAAATCCAAGTTTAAATGAAGCATTTTGAGATAATAAATATTGTTTTGAAATGCTAAAATCACTAAGGATGTCAAAATCAATACCCAAATAGGTTACAAATTAGAGACATATAGGTACTAAATACTATTACAAGGTTGTGTGTTTATTCACTCGACATCTTATTCAAGTTTCGACAACCTTAGTACCACTACCTGTGAAGCATATAATTTGATTGGTTAGGTTTGTGAACCTGGTGAAAAACATACGGTTTTGAACCTTACAATATTATAGTGATAATACATTATATAGATCATCAAGCAAAAAAACATTACCACGCAATATAGTTATATAATTCAACATAGATATCTATAAGACAATATAACGATATATACCCAATACAATCGATTCTTATAAATCCTAATCAACGACCCTTTGGAAGTATCACATTACCTGATAAAGGAAACCTAAACATTAAGGTATTTTACCAATATGGTTTCCCATTTCATCCATGTCTATATGTTATAACTCTACACTAACAATGTAATTCGCAAGACTGTCTAAAGTATTTAAGTGTTGGCATGTTACTTTGCTAGATTACAACGTCCCAAAAAATTTCATTTATCAATTAATAAAACGACAATCCAAAACATCATCATAAAACCAACATGGGTCAAAGTGTATCACTACGTCATATAGTATCAGAGTAAATCACAAAATATTGAATAAGGTGGTGTCTACTCTACAATCATCTCAAGCTCTTCCCTTTCGAGCCAGAACTACCTGAAACATAAACTGAAAATCGTAAGCACAAAGCTTAGTGATTTCCCCGAAAATACCACATACTATACATAATAAACACATACTTGGCCCCCGCCTTTCATCAGGCCTCATCCGACATCAGGTCTCACTCGACATTAAGCCCCACTCGTTATATAGATATGTTAGTCATCAGGCCATGTGTGGCATCGAGCCTCGCCCGGTATACATATAGACGTATAGCATATAATCATAAAACCACATGCGATAATCACAAAGATAATATAATACAATACAACCATCGGGTCCCACCCGACATCAAGCCGCACTCGGTATACATACCAATGCATAAAATATGCAAGAGTCACGCAAACATCTAGCATCCTAACATAATAATTCAACCCGCTAAATACAATGATGAAACTAACCTCAAACTGCTGAATCACTGTAACATCCCGAAATATCAAGAGTAGAGTTGAATGGCTAAAAGAGTAAAATGGGAAAGAGCGACTCGGCGAGTCCATGTGTGGACTCGGCGAGTAGAGTCGCGACTTGGTCGCGTATTAAGTGGCCGACTCGGCGAGTCAGTGTATTGGACTCGGCGAGTAGGCGTTGAGTGGAGAAAACCCTAATTCTCGGGGTTGAGCCTTATATAATGATCATTATGTCTTCCTCCCAGCCTCTTTATCACCCCTTGAGCCCCAGAAAACCCTAAATCGCGGAGAAGCACCATTTTTGAGTGGATTGGAGCTTGGAGAAGTAATGGTTGAAGGAATTTTGGGAAGATTGAAGGCTTGGAGCAAGGGGCTTTGCTTGGATTCGAATTGCATTGCAGTTGGGGCATCACTTAGAGGTAGTATCTCGTTTTTGACCTGTTGATTATGTTGTTTCTTCATTTTGGGGTTTGTGAGAAATTGTCTATGGATGAAATGGGAAGTCTAGAGGTTAGATCTGAGGTTGCTACCTCAGATCTGGAAGGGAGAAGAATCAGAGAGCATGAAAGTCCCTGTGTTGGAGTGTTTAGTGAAGCTTGCATGTCCCAAACCCTAGCCCCAATGTGCAAACGGCTTAGATCTCTTTGGATTCACGTAAAGTTTGCCACTTTACATGATGGATGAGTGGTAGGAGGCTAGATCTATGTCTTGGAGCAGTTGCATGGCCTGGAATGCTTCGGAATGTATTCAGACCGGCGGTACTCGGCGAGTCACATGGGTGGACTCGACGAGTTGGATGAAGATCGCGAGTTGTATGAACTCGGCGAGTTGTATGAACAACTCGGCGAGTAGGTTGAAGATAGCCGTAGACTCGGCGAGTCTGTTCTTGGACTCGACGAGTCTTGATGAAGAGTCCCAAATATTTCCTGGTTGAGTCGAGAATCGGTGAGTCAAGGGATGACTCGGTGAGTTGGGTGTGAGTGGACTCAGAGTTGTGGGACTCGGCGAGTCTCGTGGTGACTCGACGAGTTGAGTCGCGATATGGGGAAGTTCTGATTATGGGAACTCGACGAGTCACAGTGTTGACTCGGCGAGTAGAGTCAGTCAAGGGTTGACCTAGACTGAGGACTTTGATTTCGACCAAGGGTTAGCCGTTGAGTTTTAGGGTTTGGACAGCGAAGTGGCCTTTGGGCCAAGAGAGAGGTAAAATAGTCTTTTACCCATAAGAGGGTGTTATGAGAGGATTTATTCTAGCCTCGAGAGTTATATTCATGAGAGTATTTGCCTTACGTGTTAGGCGGTGGCGAGTTCGAGATTCAAGTGTGGGGATATCTGCTTTCTGCTTGCCAGGTGAGTCTTCTCACTATACTTTACCTTGAGTAGGTAACCAGAGATGTGATTAGAGTATTTGTATGCTATATGTACGTGATGTATTGTACTGCATTATTTCTATGTGATTTATGTTGTGCATGTTTATAGTGTTGGAACCGGAAGGTTCCCAGAGTTAGAACCTGAGGGTTCACAGAGTTTGGGTGCACGGACCCACAGAGTTATAGCCTCGAGTGGCTAATATGTGTTATGTGTGGTATTTTGGGGAACTCACTAAGCTTCGTGCTTACAGTGTTTTGTTTGATGTTTTACAGGTTTCTTTCAGTATCACGGGACGGCACCGGCTTGATTGTACACACCAGAGAAAGAGTCATATTTTGGAGGATCTTGGTTTTCTATGCAAGTGAAAATGGAGTTTTGTTTTGTAAATCGACTATGAATAAGATTTTAAACAAGTGTTTCTAAGAGTAAAATGATTATTTTAAATGAAAATTTTGTCTTGAAATTTACGGTGTTACAAGTTGGTATCAGAGCCTTGGTTTGAGGGATTCGGATGTGCCTTCGGGTAAATCTGGACTCAAACTGAGGAAGTACGAAAAGTTTTTAAAGAAATAATTTTCTAAAAGTGAATAAGAGTTCAAAGAGAAAGCAAGAAGGAGTAGTGTGTACAATCAGCCAGAGCCCGAACGGTGATTTCCCAAAATACCCTTATTTTTGTGGTATGAGATATGTATGATGCACTTTATGAGATATTATTGCATGCTAGAGACAGGCTAGGTATTTCATATGTTAGGACTAGAGTGGCCTGATTTGTGATGCCTTAGCCTAGGACTCATTGTTATATGTGTTATGTTTTAAGTATGTGATGAGTGAGAGTATCCAATTAGAACCCATGAGGGGTAGAGTTACAGAGTTCGGTGGTACTTTCGAGGATGAGCTGAGAAGGTGGAGTTATCACAGAGAGGGAGTCCTATGTATCCTTCGATGCTCGAATGCTGCTTGCTTTGTGCTTTGTGGAACTCTCGATGATGGGAGTCAGCTACCAAGTGAATATGACGATATTCAGGAGGTAGATGGCTGGCATCATTAGGAGCTCTTCAGCAGCTGATAGCAAAGAAGTGGGAGGACGACGGAAGAGCCTAGGGAATAACCCTATCCAGATGAGTGCGCTTGTAGAATAGAGAATTTCGCTGGGGAGCAAGCACGCGCGATGGGATTGGTGAAAGAGCAGGTCGAGTAGCTATTTAGAAGCTCTGGGATGGTCCGTGTGGAAAGTATGGGTAGATGTGGCAGGTAGTATGGGCCCGTACTACTAAAAGCAGAGGACCCATACTTGATACAGGGAGTATTCTGAAGGTTCTAAAGAGCAGATTGAGGAGTGATGTTATGGTTTGAGTACCATACATCGGAGCGGATCGAGGAGTGATGTTATGGTTCGGGTACCATACATCAGGGCAGGTTGAGGAGTGATGTTATGGTTCGGGTACCATACATCAGAGCAGATTGAGGAGTGATGTTATGGTTTGCGTACCATACATCGGAGCGGATCAAGGAGTGATGTTATGGTTCGGGTACCATACATCAGGGCAGATTGAGGAGTGATGTTATGGTTCGGGTACCATACATCAGAGCAGATTGAGGATCGATGTCATGGTTTGCGTACCATACATCAGAGCGGATCGAGGAGTGATGTTATGGTTCGGGTACCATACATCAGGGCGGATCGAGGAGTGATGTTATGGTTCGGGTACCATACATCAGGGCAGATTGAGGAGTGATGTTATGGTTTGGGTACCATACATCAGAGCAGATTGAGGAGTGATGTTATGGTCCGGGTACCATACATCAGAGCGAATTGGGGAGTGATGTCATGGTTAGGGTACCATACATCGGGGCATATTGAGAAGAGATGTCGTGGAAGGAGTACCATGGTTCGTAGTGAATGATGTTTGTGGTTCTCCGGTTATTCGGTCACTAGTAAGTTCGAAGAGGCGTCCCTTGAGAGGGAGATCGAGAGTCCCTCAGAGTATTCTAGTAAGGAGTCAGTGGAAGGGAGAATTTCGATCTGAGTTGAGTGATCATTCGATAAAGGAGATGTCACCTCCTATGATCGGGGAGGTACTAATTATGTAAGTGTGAGAATATGAGAAGCATGATGTTTTGGTTTTGGGTTTAGGGGTAAACCCTGCAGGTCGTCATTGATGAAGATTTCCCCCCAGAGTATCAGGTAACATGTGTGCCGCGAGGCAGTGATCTATCATGAGCAGATAGTCAGTTGGGACTAAGATAGTCGAGGGCCACGCTATACCTAATTGAGTATAGTCGGGTGTATGGTAGTGGTATCAGTGGGGAGTTCAGTCGAGTTTAGCGGCGCAGAGAGTTTTCTATCCATGGGGTGTTGAATATGGGAGTGGGTCCCTGTTCGTGGGGTGATCCCGGTGTTGGAGCGTTGGTTGATGAGTTGAGGTGAGGGGTACGGTGATTTTATGGTTCAGTCTATGAGCCAGGGATGTTATTGAGCAGTTGATTTGTTGGTACTAGATTGGTAAGATATTTGGAACGACTAGAAGCAGACGTGACGAGAAGTTCTTGAGGAGTTCATCAGAGGTTCAGAGTATATGAAGTCGATTCATTTCCGTAAGGGGGATTATCGGGCGTTGTGTAGCACTTTCCGGGGGCAGGTGCGATTTTGCTGGAGAATATAGTTATGGAATAGTTGTGTGCTATTTGGTGACAGTTTGAACCCTAAGTGTGGGAGAACCGGGTGCCGTATGTAAGAAAGCAGAGATTTGTCAGGAGCAGTTATAAGTGGAGTATAGAGCTATGCGGTAAGAAATCATGAGACCAGAGATGTCGGTGATCGAGGAAAGGGGTCGGAGTGAGTTAATGCGGGAAGTACTTGTTTGAGAAGGATGAATGTCTCCACGACAGGTGTTTATTAGTCAGGAATCTGGTATTGGTCAGTGTTGGGGCAAGTAGATAAAGAATGATTGGGCAGCCAACTCCCGGGTCGGTATGCGTATCCTTGTTTGGGTTTTGAGTGGTGGGAAAAAGGGTTTTGGAGGATTATTAGCGTATTTCGTAGCGTTAGCGTTTCTTCGTATTGCAGTTGGGAAATTGAATACACCGAAGTTGCAACTTGGGAAAAATGAAGATCTAGTTATGGGGTTCAGAGGGAATGTATTATTGCATCTATATGGTGCTTGGGGCAAGAAACCTGTGGTTGTGGTAGGATCTTGTGATGATCGGTGGGGGTGTTCCGAGGTATCCGGGTATTGATATCTTAGTTTCGATGTTATTCGTGAATCTGAGTTGAGACGACTTGTGGTATATCAGGTATCTATGGAACTAGTGATAGCCCTTCGAGTATGGGCATCCAGGGAGATTACTTGGGAGAGTGGATCTTCGCAAGGGTGGGCATCTGTTATGACGATTGCCTCCAGAGTCTGTAATGAATATTCGAGACGAGTATGGGTAGCCGCCTATGATAGTCTGTGGAGCAAGAGCTAGTGGAGTCAGAGGGTGTTGTGATACTGTGGAGAGCCGTAGTACTCACTAGTTAGAGAGTGTTATGATACTGCGGAGAGCCGTAGTACTCACTAGTCAGAGGGTGTTGTGATACTACAGGGAGCCGTAGTACTCACTAGTCATAGGGTGTTGTGATACCGCGGGGAGTCGTAGTGCTCACTAGATGGCAAGAGAGTGTGATGATGGAATGTTCTCCGATCAGTGTATGATGTGGAAGAGTTTTGGGCTTGAGTAGTCCTAGTATTGAGTTTTTGGAGCCTGGATGTTGGACCGGGGGCGAGACTGGGGTCCCCGTCTCTGTCGGGGAATGTGGTGAGATGGCAAGGGATATGCGCAGCAGAAACCAGAGATCAGAGTGGAGACGATCCTCGGTTAGATTGTACTTTCTTGCATAAGGAAAAGAGAATTTCATGACTTGCGTGTCATGGGGCCGGGATAGTGGTCACGGGGAGGAAGTTAGTGGGATATTTGGATCATGATTTGGGTGACCTTTGGAGGCTCAGCTGTGGAGTCAAAAGCTGACCTGGTGCTCAGTCTCGAAGAGGGATATGTGATGAGCTAGAGCTTTTCCTGATGATGTCAGAGGACACCTCAGAGGGAGTGAACGATTCAGACGCTCAAAGACATGCTTCGGGCATGTGTATTAGATTTCGGAGGGTGTTGCGGCACGTATTTATCCTTGGTTGAGTTATCCTATTTCAACAGCCATCATTAGTGCATTGGTATGCCACCCTTTGTGCTGTTGTATGGGAGGAAGTGTTGGATCCTCATTTACTGGGGAAAGTGTTGATTCGCGGAAGTGAAAGTTGTAGTGAGAATGGATGATTTGGAGTATGGTGGTCGAACACTGTGTCTGTGACAGTGGTATGGAATGACATCATGATGGGATGTCTGCTGAGGACGCGGAAGGATTCCGCGGGTGTAGAGCCAAGAGTCTCAGGATGGATGTAGGGATGGAGTCTGGGACTCCCAACTTGATTCTGATCGAGGGCTGTGTGCGTAGTGGTGGTTTCTCCTAGGGATGTTAGAGACGTCATCATTGTGACGGGTTTTCCTAACCCGAGAGTGCGAAGGTTGGTGCAGCATGGGTGTGTGATTGCAAGAAGAGGACTCATGGGAGTTGCTCTGGGATTTAAAAGTGGGTCTTTCCGTCGTCACGGATTGGATAGAGAGGGATTCGAATCAGGGATCCAATGGTTCATGTCTTCTAACCCTTATGGGTTGAGTGATTGTTGAGATTTGGGGCAGTGATACTTCATGGGTAATTCTCGGATCGATGTGTGTGGTCATCAGAGGGTGCATCCGGTGCCCGGTTCGAGACAATGGTCAGGACACTGTAAGGAAAGGGAAAGTGTGTTCGAGTTTCGATGGGTATGCCTTGTGAGATCTGGTCCGATTAAGGCCAGGTGGCACGTTGTGGGAGTAATTCTGGAGTTGAGTTACTGTAGGCTTCGAGGGCGAAGCCTAATTTAAGTGGGGGAGAATTGTAACATCCCGAAATATTAAGAGTAGAGTTGAAGGGCTAAAAGAGTAAATTGGGAAAGAGCGACTCGGCGAGTCCATGTGTGGACTCGGCGAGTAGAGTCGCGACTTGGTCGCGTGTTAAGTGGCCGACTCGGCGAGTCAGTGTATTGGACTCGGCGAGTAGGCGCTGAGTGGAGAAAACCCTAATTCTCGGGGTTGAGCCTTATATAATGATCATTATGTCTTCCTCCCAGCCTCTTTATCACCCCTTGAGCCCCAGAAAACCCTAAATCGCGGAGAAGCACCATTTTTGAGTGGATTGGAGCTTGGAGAAGTAATGGTTGAAGGAATTTTGGGAAGATTGAAGGCTTGGAGCAAGGGGCTTTGCTTGGATTCGAATTGCATTGCAGTTGGGGCATCACTTAGAGGTAGTATCTCGTTTTTGACCTATTGATTATGTTGTTTCTTGATTTTGGGGTTTGTGAGAAATTGTCTATGGATGAAATGGGAAGTCTAGAGGTTAGATCTGAGGTTGCTACGTCAGATCTGGAAGCGAGAAGAATCAGAGAGCATGAAAGTCCCTGTGTTGGAGTGTTTAGTGAAGCTTGCATGTCCCAAACCCTAGCCCCAATGTGCAAACGGCTTAGATCTCTTTGGATTCACGTAAAGTTTGCCACTTTACGTGATGGATGAGTGGTAGGAGGCTAGATCTATGTCTTGGAGCAGTTGCATGGCCTGGAATGCTTCGGAATGTATTCAGACCGGCGGTACTCGGCGAGTCACATGGGTGGACTCGACGAGTTGGATGAAGATGGCCTGGAACTCGGCGAGTTGTATGAACAACTCGGCGAGTAGGTTGAAGATAGCCGTAGACTCGGCGAGTCTGTTCTTGGACTCGACGAGTCTTGACGAAGAGTCCCAAATATTTCCTGGTTGAGTTGAGAATCGGTGAGTCAAGGGATGACTCGGTGAGTTGGGTGTGAGTGGACTCAGAGTTGTGGGACTCGGCGAGTCTCGTGGTGACTCGACGAGTTGAGTCGCGATATGGGGAAGTTCTGATTATGGGAACTCGACGAGTCACAGTGTTGACTCGGCGAGTAGAGTCAGTCAAGGGTTGACCTAGACTGAGGACTTTGATTTCGACCAAGGGTTGGCCGTTGAGTTTTAGGGTTTGGACAGCGAAGTGGCCTTTGGGCCAAGAGAGAGGTAAAATAGTCTTTTACCCATAAGAGGGTGTTATGAGAGGATTTATTCTAGCCTCGAGAGTTATATTCATGAGAGTATTTGCCTTACGTGTTAGGCGGTGGCGAGTTCGAGATTCAAGTGTGGGGATATCTGCTTTCTGCTTGCCAGGTGAGTCTTCTCACTATACTTTACCTTGAGTAGGTAACCAGAGTTATGTGATTAGAGTATTTGTATGCTATATGTACGTGATGTGTTGTACTGCATTATTTCTATGTGATTTATGTTGTGCATGTTTATAGAGTTGGAACCGGAAGGTTCCCAGAGTTAGAACCTGAGGGTTCACAGAGTTTGGGTGCACGGACCCACAGAGTTATAGCCTCGAGTGGCTAATATGTGTTATGTGTGGTATTTTGGGGAACTCACTAAGCTTCGTGCTTACAGTGTTTTGTTTGATGTTTTACAGGTTTCTTTCAGTATCACGGGACGGCACCGGCTTGATTGTACACACCAGAGAAAGAGTCATATTTTGGAGGATCTTGGTTTTCTATGCAAGTGAAAATGGAGTTATGTTTTGTAAATCGACTATGAATAAGATTTTAAACAAGTGTTTCTAAGAGTAAAATGATTATTTTAAATGAAAATTTTGTCTTGAAATTTACGGTGTTACAATCACTCAGATAATCTTTGCTTGCTGGTCCGACAAATCCCCATGATATCAATACCAATAACATCCAATTAATAATTGGATCCCAATCCATAACCAACAGTCTAATCAATTGGGCCCATCATTAGGGAAAAAGACCATTTTACCCTTATCCAACTTGGCCCAAGACCATGGCCCAATTTGACTACAATGAAGTCCCAAATTCTACTGGCAACCCAAGGCCCAAATATGGCCTAATCTTCCAAATTTGGCCCAAACCCATCTTGGGCCTAAAATACAAAGAACCCAATGCAGTAGCCAAAAGCCCAATTCAAAAGTACAATGGCCCAACAAGGACCAAATGAAGAAAACCCAACCTATTGCCCAAATCGAGAATGCAAGCTCAAAATTCCCATATCCTGAGTAAGCGTGGCGTACTCATATTGTATGCTTAGTGTACAGCTTCTGGGCTAGTACGCGCAACATACCAGCTTGGTAAGTCCGTCGTACACCCCACCTTGCTACCCTACTCCATTAAGCACTTAATCCATTGAGATTTCAAGCCAAACTCTCAGATGTGATTTTATAAGACCACTTATCACATAAAGTTGGCAACTTTACACACATTCGTGGCTTAATGGGGCTCAAGTGCTCAAAAAGTGTTTTACAAAGGTCTTAACACATGCATGGTTCAAGATCTAGCATTGATAGCCTCTGCAGTAGATCAAAATCTCTCTTTTAATACAAATGACTCAATAGACGCACAAATCTTCAAAGAACTAGTTCTAGCATAGAAGAGCATAAATGTGTAAGCTTTTTACCTCAAAGAAGCTTGCAAAGGTGGAAGTGATTCTGGACCACAAGCTCAATCAATTTCTTTAAGGGTTCCTTCTTCTTCTTATTCAGCTTAGGACACCAAAATCTCTTTATCAAGCTTACAAACTCACTAACACACCTAGGGTTTTGTTCCTAGGATGAGGAGAGGTGGAGGGTGACTAAACATGACCGAATGAGGCTATCATAAGGTTTAAATATGATGCAAACCCTAAAAATGAGGCTTTCTTGTGAAATTCATTACTTATTCATATGACTTTCGTTCTCAATGTTCTTTATATCATTGGTTTCATATTTTTGTGGACATCAACATTCCGTTACATTATTTTGGCTAAAACTTAATATATTTTTGTTTTGTATTTTATAATTAATATTAGCACAATACGGTGTAACATGTAACTTTGAAAAATCATAACTACTCTATATGACGTCAAATTTTGGCGATCTTTACACTCATGATTTGTATTTAAGGTGACTAAAAATTTTAAATAGATTATTTATTGAAAATAATCTTTCTATTATAAATGTTATTTAATACCATTTGTTAAGTTTATAATAAGATTTTTTATAAATATTATATAACCGTAATATTTATCCATATTACATATACACAGTATATATATATATATATATATATATATATATATATATATATATATATATATATATATATATATATATAGACACACACACTCACAAATAACATTTATATAAACACATACGTTGTTACTATAATCCTTTAAACGTCTAGACCGAATGGGATTTACACATACCTTATTAAAAGTAACCACAATATGTTTTTCTCTTCCAAATCCGCCCTTACGAAGAAGTATCTTCTTAAGGACCTTAACAACTTCAGAACACCTAATGACACTTTATAAAGAAACGTAAAGAAAGTCAGGATGGATCCTATGAAACACTACATACCAACACAACCCTTTTGATTTAAAGACAAGTAATCTCCTCATCTAAGGAAGAGACATGGTCTCTAGTTATCGCAGAAACAAAATCTACACCAAGGAGAAGCTGAGAACCCCCAAAGGAGAAATACGATAAGCAATGTTGTAACATCTATAAAATTCATGAAAAAATTGAACTTTTAAAACAAGCCATAAATCATCATTACAAAATAGTTTTCAAAACATGTCTAATTTTATAGTTTGCCCAAAATCACAAAACCAAACATGAGGAGGTGCACGATCACGCCTTCGCCTTCCAGCAATCCTCTGGGCTACCTACAACATAATCCACAATGCTAAACTCAAAGCTTAGTGAGTTCCCCCAAAATACCAATACACAAACAAATAGCATGTGTATAATAACAACATGCAATGGATCCACAGCTAACATAATGGATTACTACTGAGCCCACAAGATAATCCTGGCTTGCTCTCGGCCACAACTTATGTCTGGCTTGCTCCCCAACCAGATCAGTCATCGGATTGAATACCAGTAAGCCGCCAGTATGAGTCTAGCATGTCCTTCTTAGTCCTCAGCTCGTATCTGGAATGCTTATGAGCCCTCAGTGTGAGTCTAGCATGCCCTCCCCCACCCTTAGCTCATATCTGGCTTGCTCCAAGGTTTGTTGGCTACTGTACAGAGTAGTAAATGTTGGAATAGTGTATAAGGCTGCAACTATATTAGGCAAGTATTTGACTCGGTTGTGCATGGTCCTTTTGGGTTGCCTTCACCATAGCAACTTGATGGATGATTTGTTAAGAGAGAGTAAATATTATAAGGAATAATATATGGTTATTTGATTAATATAAGTCATAGATTAATTGGAATTAATTTGGTGACTTAAAGAGATTAATTAAATAAGAGGGTATAAACTGTCAATTGTTTGATAGTTACACTTTAGACTATAAATCCTTATCCATGATAGGATGGACGATTTCTAGGGCTTGGATAAGCCAAAATCGTCCATAGGGTTATCAAGGAAAGGATATGGATCAACTTAAAGTCTAAGTTATCCAATTAGGGTTAAAGCTGTAATCCTTAAGGAGTCTACAAGTATAAATAGACCCTAGGGGTGAGGGAATTCGAGTAATCACAACACATCATTTAAAGTAGAGATACTCTGGCCGAATTCCTCCCCTCTCCTCTCTCCTAAATCATCTTGCTTGCTATTGGTGTTTGTAAGCCATTAGAGGACTGACATTTGTGACTCTAGAAGCTCCAAGACAACAAGATCAACAAGGAATCCAAAGGTATGATTCTAGATCTATTTCAATGTTGTTATTTAACCTAATTAGCCATTAGAAGTCTTGGACTCAAAGCATGTTTAATTAGAAAGCCTAGATCCGAGCATTAGGGTTTTGCATGCGCACATAGGAAAGTTCGTATGGCTAAAACCCATCAGTGGTATCAGAGCCTAGCTTGGTTTTCTTTAAATTGTTGCTTGATTAACTGAAACAAACCTGCAAAATTCGATTTTTGGGTTTGTGAGTCATGGACTCGGCGAGTTCGAAAGTGGACTCGGCGAGTAGGCCTGACTCGGCGAGTCCCTTTGTGTACTCGGCGAGTCCGGGCGTCAGGATTAGGCAAAACCGGTATTTTTTCATGTTTATCTTATGGAAACTTACCTTAATCATATTAGATCAACACTAATCCGATTTTTTGATATATATGACTATAATCTTGATCTAATTAAAGATATTTATCATCTAATAAAATATTTAATTTCCTTATATGATAATTGATTAATTATTTTGATAATTATCTTAAAAGAAATCTTGGATAAATCAAATAAAGATAATTAGGATATTAATTGTTAATTGGAATTATTTGTTATTTGATCCTCCATGTTTTAAAATGTTTAAAACGTTCCCTCAAGTTTTGAAATTTATATTTGTGATTAAAAGGTTTTAATTTAGACAACTTAAATTTCAAACCCTATGTTTTAAAAGGTTTAAAACACAACCTTATACTAATATGATATTACTAGTATAATATATATATATATATATATATATATATATATATATATATATATATATATATATATGTATAACTAAATGCTAGTCTTACCGTTAGTAGGCCTCATTCACAAAGCCGATCTATAAGGTGGGTATAAGGTTGCGGCCTATAAAATTGTGCTTAATGGGTGTACACTCACACCCAACGCTTGCTTGATTGGTGGAGGGTCGTTAGCCGAACGGGTAGGATAGGGCAACCTCATCCTCTCATTAAAAGTATAATAAGAAATACAAAGTAACTACACGTTTAAAAAAAAAAAAAAAAAATTCCCAATCTTAGTTACTTTAGGAAAAGTGAATTGATGCAATCCCATGAAATTACACTTTGCACCCTTGCTAAGAAGTTAGTGGAGCGTGTGTGGTTTACCGGCACACTAATTGGTTCTAAGCAAAGGTGGCAAAGGGTGATTCATTGTTTATCATAGTTCGATGGAGCGTGTGTGGTTTACCGGCACATCGAATAGGTGATCGTTACAATGAAGGCACCATGTGAATTTGCATGGTAATTCACACCCGCTTTGTGATCCTCGGCATCCCAGTCACAAACAAGAGGGGCATATCGAGATTTAAACATGCCATCGAATAGTTTCAATGAATCTCATCCGAACCTAGGAATTCTCAATACACTTAGGACTAATAGTCTAGGTTTTGTTATGGAGAATTAGTGAATCGTCATTCACTTACCTTTAATTTATTTTCATGTTAGATTACGGCATCCCTTTTCTAATATGTAAATGTTATTGTTGGATCCTAACCCTAATTTTTCTTATTGGGTGATAATTAGGGATTCTTATTCTAATCTATCTTTGTCCTTTCTATAGATGTCGAACACAAACAACGCTGCTGCAAGTTCTTTCACATTGATGAGCCTTTGCCAAAAGGTCACCTTCGATGGAACGAACTTTAGCGAATGGATAAGATACATTCGCACCATTGCTCGCTACGAGGATAAGGAGTATGTGCTCGATGAAAAGCTTGAGAAGATCAACCCTAAAATCGCTACTCCGGCTGAAATCACCGCTTTTAAGACTCATGAGCGAGATGCAACGAAGGTACATTGCATCATGATTGCAACCATGAACTCCGAATTCCAAAAGTCCTACGAGGACATGTATCCATACGAGATGCATCAAGACTTATTGGAGAGGTACCACCAAAACGCGAGACAAGAGCGTTATGAGATTTTCACTAACATGATTTCCGCTAAGATGGGTCATGGAGAATCTGTTACCGTGCACCTGCAAAAGATGCAAAGGTATGTCGATGGCCTTCGCAAGTTAAATGTTGACTTTGGGGAAGACTTGGCGATCGACATGGTGCTTCACTCTTTGCCTCCGATGTACAACCAATTTAGGATGACCTACCACATGAACAAAGAGGAGGTCACCCTAAGCAAACTCCAAGGTCTTTTGAGAGTCGCTGAGAGCAACTTCAAAGACAAGTCTGTTGCACCTACTCCCAATCCGTCTGCTGCTCCTGTCTTGGCAATTGGTCAAGGAAAGGGAAAGAAGAGGAAGGCTTCATCAAAGAACTATCGCAAGGTTAAAGCCCGAGATGGTGCCTCTTCTAGTGGGACCAAAGTTGATCCCTCTAAGCCCTATCCTAACCCGAAGGAGGCAGAGTGCCACCACTGCCACAAGATAGGACATTGGAAGAGAAGTTGCCTAGAATACCTGCAAGCAATCAAAGAAGGAAAGATCAAGCCATCTTTCGCAGGTATATACACAATTAAATCTAACGATTCTAATCATGCTATTTCTTGGGTTCTTGACACCGGTTGTGGTTATCACATTTGTTCAAATGTGCAGGGACTAAGAAGAAGTAGGGATGTGGAGCAAGGAAGGATCAATCTAATCATGGGGAACAGAAGATCGTCGCCTGTTACCAAGATTGGAGTGTATTCTTTAGTGCTTAGGAATAATTTGTGTTTAGATTTGAACAATTGTTGCTATTCGCCAGAAATGGCTAGAAACATCATTTCATTTCATGGTTTATATAGACAAGGATTTAGATTTTCCTTTAATAATGAGAATGGTTCTATTTTGGCTTATCTAAATAGTGTCTTTTACTTTGAAGCTATACCATGTAATGGAATATATGAAACTGTTATGATTGTTGATAACTTAGGAAATGATGTTTTGAATATTGATTCTTCCACTAGTTTGGATAAAGCATCCTTGTGGCATTGCCGTCTTGGACATGTCAACAAGAAACGCATAGCCCAACTCCAAAAGGATGGAGTGTTGGAGTCATTCGACCTTAGGGAAGATGACACATGCGAGTCTTGTTTACTTGGAAAGATGACTAAGTCACCCTTCACGAATACTTGTGAAAGGGGTGAGGGGCTATTGGACCTAATACATACCGATGTATGTGGAGCCTTTAGATCAACCACGAAGGATGGGAACCGCTTCTATGTGACTTTTACCGATGATTATAGTAGATATGGGTATATCTATTTAATCAAGCAAAAGTCAGAAACCTTTGAAAAGTTCAAAGAGTTCAAGAATGAAGTGGAGAATCAATTGAGCAGGAAAATCAAGATGCTTCGATCCGATCGAGGAGGAGAGTACCTAAGTCTTGAATTCCACGATTATCTCAAGGAGTGTGGAATATTTTCGCAATTGATGCCTCCTAGGACACCGCAGTTGAATGGTGTGGCAGAAAGGCGTAATCGAACCTTATTGGATATGGTTCGCTCTATGATGAGTCGTGCTTCACTACCTATCTTCTTTTGGGGGTATGCCTTAAAGACTGCCGCCCATATCCTTAACCGAGTCCCTACTAAGAAGGTTGCCAAAACACCACACGAGATGTGGACGGGGAAAGCTCCCTCGTTGGCACATATCAAGGTTTGGGGTTGCGAGGCTTTCGTAAGACGAGATACTCACGACAAGCTTGAACCTCGAAGTGAGCGATGTATTTTCATCGGCTACCCGCAGACATCCTTTGGATATCTCTTCTATAGACCGAAAGACAATGTTGTCTTTGTTGCGAGGAGAGGAGTTTTCCGAGAGCGAGAACTCATAAGCCAGGGAGACAGTGGGAGGCAAATCGAACTTGAAGAGATTCAAGAGTCGATAGATGAAGGAACCTCTACCGCTGGCATTCAACCCGAGGAGGAAACTCCGGTTGAACCGATTGACGAATCCTTACCTCTTAGACGTTCCGATAGAGTTAGAGTTCATCCCCAGTTTTATGGTTTTCATATTACTACCGAAGGGGACACGTATATTAGTGATGGTACACTAGTAAATCTTGATGAACCTAATAGCTATAAGGAAGCCATGGCAGGCCCGGAGTTTGCGAAATGGAAAGAGGCAATGGATAGCGAGATCCAATCCATGTACGATAACCAAGTTTGGAATTTGGTTGATTATGTACCCGGACGTAAGACCGTTGGGTGCAAGTGGATCTTCAAGAAGAAGACCGACGTGGATGGGAACGTACACACGTATAAAGTGCGATTGGTTGCGAAGGGCTTTACTCAAACTCCAGGAGTTGACTATGATGAGACCTTCTCACCAGTTGCGAAGATTAAATCTATTAGAGTGATGCTAGAAATTGCCACATTTCATGATTATGAGATTTGGCAAATGGATGTCAAGACCGCCTTCCTTAACGGAAAGTTGGCTGAGCATGTTTACATGGCTCAGCCAGAGGGGTTTGTGAATCCGAAGCATCCAAATAGAGTGTGTAAGCTTGAGAAGTCCATTTATGGACTTAAGCAAGCGTCTCGCAGATGGAATCTTTGCTTCGATGAGAAAGTCAAAGTGTTTGGATTTGTACGAAGCGAAGACGAATCTTGTGTATATGTCAAAGCCAGTGGGAGTGTAGTAAGCTTCCTCGTTCTATATGTCGATGACATATTACTCATAGGAAACGACGTCCCGACTCTGCATGAAGTCAAGTCTTGGCTCGGGAAGTGTTTCGCTATGAAGGACCTCGGAGAGGCTTCTTACATTTTGGGAATAAGGATAGTAAGAGAAAGAAGTAAGAGACTAATTGGACTTAGTCAGAATGCTTACTTAGAGAAGGTACTAAAACGTTTTAGTATGGAAAACTCAAAGAATGGAGAACTACCGATACAAGGAAATGCCAAGTTGAGTAAGACTCAAAGTCCGAGTACTGAAGCTGGAATAGAAGAAATGAGCCGAATACCATATGCTTCCGCAGTTGGCTCAATCATGTACGCTATGACTTGTACTCGCCCTGATGTAGCCTTCGCTTTGAGCATGGTTAGCAGATATCAAGGGAACCCTGGCAAAGCACATTGGATTGCGGTGAAGAACATCCTTAAGGACCTTCGGAGGATGAAAGAATGGTTCTTAGTCCTTGGAGGGAGTGATGACTTGAAGGTGTGAGGGTATAGTGATGCCAGTTTTCAGACCGATCGGGACAACTACCGTTCGCAGTCGGGCTGGGTCTTTACCCTAAACGGAGGTGCAGTAACTTGGAAGAGTTCCAAGCAAAAAACCGTAGCTGATTCAATGTGCGAATCAAAGTACATCGCAGCGAGCGAAGCGTCGAAGGAGGCAATATGGCTAAAGAGCTTCATTGGTGATCTTGGAGTTGTGCCTGCCATAAAAAAGCCCATGGAGATTTTCTGTGATAACGAAGGTGCGGTTGCCTTGACCAAGGAACCGAGGGATCATGGTAGATCTCGACATATCGACAGAAAATATCACTTCATTAGACATCGTGTAGAAGAAGGACAACTCATAGTTAAGAGGATATCAACAGAAGATAACCCAGCAGATCCGCTTACGAAGGGACTGAGTAGGGTTAAGCACTTGCAGCATGCTAGGAGTATTGGGCTGAAGGATGATATTAGTATAGATTAGATCGTATTTAGAAACGTATAATAGATAAATGTAATTAACATTTGATGATTAAATAAAGGAGTTTTATTTATAAATAAAGTTAATGTCATATGTTAATTGTTTAACTATTGTTTCACTTTGCATGTTTTGACTTCCAGAATAATTGAGTTTATTAGGAATAATCGAATTATTCAAATTGTCCACAATCGTTCATATGTTGGAAGTAGATATGAATGAAGATTGTCATGAATTGGTGTGTAGATTGTATAAATGGTGTTAGACATAGCAAGGGTTACTGCAACGTTCATGAGTGCTTATGAAGTGGTTTTGAGCATTGGAACAAATCCGCACTTGCTGGAATCACTTTATGGAATATGATATAAAAGGTGATCGCAAGACGATAATATCATATAGTCTTAAAACCTAGATATATGGTTTATTATTTGTTAATTGATTGTACATTGATAATGCGAAAACGCATCAGTAACTTGGTGTTATAAAAAGCATTGTTGTGTATAGTTGGTTAATGAATAAGTAAATGCATATAAGTCGAAGTTTATCTATAAATTTTATCCTAAGAGGGTAGAAGAGATATCTTGGCCACTCGATGATTTGATTTGACTTATGTGCCGGCCCGGTTAGAACTGAATTCATGTGTTTGATTAAGTTCTATGTCGAATAAATCGGAGATCGAGAAATCAAATGCTAGACTAACCATTCCATAGGATTGTTAGCATGATATCTAACAGAGGACTGTACGATCCCTTATCTAAAGGACAAGATTGATTAGATCAGAGTTTGATAGTGTCTTTGAGAGCTACGATTGCAAACCGAATTGTACTTGTATAGTTACTAGACTTATCCAAGTGGGAGACTGTTGGAATAGTGTCTAAGGCTGCAACTATATTAGGCAAGTATTTGACTCGGTTGTGCATGGTCCTTTTGGGTTGCCTTCACCATAGCAACTTGATGGATGATTTGTTAAGAGAGAGTAAATATTATAAGGAATAATATATGGTTATTTGATTAATATAAGTCATAGATTAATTGGAATTAATTTGGTGACTTAAAGAGATTAATTAAATAAGAGGGTATAAACTGTCAATTGTTTGATAGTTACACTTTAGGCTATAAATCCTTATCCATGATAGGATGGACGATTTCTAGGGCTTGGATAAGCCAAAATCGTCCATAGGGTTATCAAGGAAAGGATATGGATCAACTTAAAGTCTAAGTTATCCAATTAGGGTTAAAGCTGTAATCCTTAAGGAGTCTACAAGTATAAATAGACCCTAGGGGTGAGGGAATTCGAGTAATCACAACACATCATCTAAAGTAGAGATACACTGGCCGAATTCCTCCCCTCTCCTCTCTCCTAAATCATCTTGCTTGCTATTGGTGTTTGTAAGCCATTAGAGGAGTGAAATTTGTGACTCTAGAAGCCCCAAGACAACAAGATCAACAAGGAATCCAAAGGTATGATTCTAGATCTATTTCAATGTTGTTATTTAACCTAATTAGCCATTAGAAGTCTTGGACTCAAAGCATGTTTAATTAGAAAGCCTAGATCCGAGCATTAGGGTTTTGCATGCGCACATAGGAAAGTTCTTATGGCTAAAACCCATCAATAACACCTTAACCCAACCCACATAATACGTTGACATATAACATATAATATCACATACGAATAAATAGACAATATCACAGGTAGTCCTACAGATCTACCAGACTAACATAGCAAAACTAGCATGCATATACTTTCCATACTCAACATCTCAATGAACATCAGGTGGTCAAAACAATGGGTCGGCCATGGTGCCTTCGACCCATAAGTACAGTGAGGAAAACTCACCTTACGCTATTGAATCACACTGAAAGTCTCCAGCTACTGGCTCACTAATATCCCCGCCCAAATATGGCTTAATCTTCGAAGTTGGACCCAAACCCATAATGGGCCTAAAACCCAAAGAACCCAAGGCACTAGCTAAAAGCCCAAATCAGAAGTCTAATGGCCCAACAAGGCCCAAATAAAGAAAACCCATCCTACGACCCAATCTGAGAATGCAAGCCCAAAAAGCCCATCTATTGAGTACGTGAGGCGTACTCAGCATGTACGCTTAGCATACACCTTCTGTTGCTAGTAGGTGCAACGTACTAACTTGGTACAGCCAATGTACTCCCTATCTTGCCACCCCACTCCATTAAACAACTAATTCATTGAGACTTCAAACCAAACTCTAAGATCTGATTCTATAACGCCACTTATCACGTAAAGTTGGCAACTTGACACACATGCATGGCTTAATAGGGCTCAAGAGCTTAAAAGTTCTTAACGCATGCATGGTTAAAGATACACCATAAAGCTTGTATTTTTATGAACTTGAAGATTGGAAGGAGTTAAGATCTTGTATCCATAGCATCGGCAGTAGATCAAAAGCTCTCTTTTAATACAAAGGACTCAAAAGATGCACAAATGTTCCAAGAACTAGATCTAGCAGAAAAGAGCACAAAGGTGTAATCTTTTTAGCTTAAAAAGCTTGAAATTTTGGAAGTGATCCTGGATGTACAAGCTCATTCAACTTTTTTAAGGTTTCCTTCTTCTTCCTCTACACCTTAAGACACCAAAATCTCTTTATCAAGCTCAAAAACTCACTAACACACTTAGGGTTTCGTTTCTGGGACAACAAGAGGTGGAGGCTGGCTAAACAGGACCAAATGAAGCTATCATAAGGTTTAAATATGGCGCAAACCCTAAAAATTAGGGTTTAGCTCCGACTCACACACACCATGCATACCCACATACATCCCACATATGTGGTTAAGTCCCAAACCAAGACATTGAGGTAGTACGCCAAGCGTACCAACTAGTACACCCCGCATACTAGGTAAAGGGCCAAAATGCAAATTTTTAGAAAAATTAGGGTTAAATGTGAAACTTACAAAACTTGAGTCTTACAATTCTCCCCTACTTGAATAAGACTTCTCCCTTGAAGTCCGCTACTTCAAATAACTATGGGTAGTGCTCCAGTATCTCATCCTTTGGCTCCTATGTCCTTTCAGAACCCTTGCGTTGTTGCCAGTGGACTTTCACAATTCAACAACCTTGTTCCTCAACATTTTCGTCTTCCGGTTAAGAATCACCACCAATCTCTCAATATAGTTAAGGAGGTCATGCAACTTATTATCCTCTAATGATACCACCGCTGAATCATCCACCAGACACTTCCGCAACTAAGAGATATAGAACATGCAATCAATCCTAGGGAAAATCTAAGTGATATGAAACCTGGCCCACCTGGGCCAAAACCGTGAAAGGTATGATGTACTTGGGGCCCATCTTCCTCCTCTTTCTAAAACGGATGACACCATTCCAAAGTGTCACCTTTAGGAAAACTATATCCCCCACCTGGAACTCTAGATCTAAATGGAACTTGTTAGCAAAACTCTTCTGTCGACTCTGATTTGTCTGGAGTCTATTTTGGACCTGCTGGATCAACTCGGTAGTCTTTAGTACCACCTCGGTACTCCCTAGGACCCACTGACTAACCTCAACACAACATATTGGGTCCTGTATTTCCTGTAATAAAAGCATCTCAAAAGGAGGTTAATTAATGTTGGTGCGGTAGCTATTGGTATACAAAAATTCCGCTAATGGAAGATACACATACCAACTCCCACCAAAATCCAAAACATATGCCCACAACATATCCTCTAAAGTATGAATGGTATGCTCGCTATGACCATTATTCTAGAAATGAAAGGTTGTACTGAAATGCAGACGTGTACCCAAATTGTCATGGAACCGCTTCTAAAATCTAGAAGTAAACCAGACATCCCTATTTGAAACCATAGAAACCTGCACCCCATGTCGTGCTATGACCTCCCTAATGTATATCTCAAACAACTTCTCCACTGAGATACTCTCTTGAATCAAGATAAAATGCACGACCTTGATTAATCAATCCATGATAACCCAAATCAACTCCACACTGCAGGCAATCTAAGGCAACTTCATAATGAATTCCATGGTAATCTCCTCCCATTTCCAAATGGGATTATCCAAGGGTTGTATGTTGCCATGAGGTCGCTGATGTTCAACCTTGAATTTCCTATAAGTCAAGCACCACTCCACGTACCAGGTTGGATCCCGCTTCATGCAGGGCCACCAATAATCTGGACAAAGATCTCGATATATCTTCATCGCCAAGGGATGAATGTAGAATCTTTCTTTGTGTTCTTCCACTATTAAAACCTAACGCACACCACCCAAATACGGAATCTATACCCTCTGATGAAGTGTCAGCAAACCACGACTATCATAATCAAAAGAAGCCTCCTGACCCAAAAGATGCCCACTCATCTGGTGCTCTTCCTTCGTAGCCTCGATCTGAGCCTCACATATATGTTGTTAAGAGAAAAGATTTTGAGAAACACTTGAACAAACGTTACTACAAGTTATATATTGTGGAAATTAGTTAATCACAAAGGATCATAAACCTCAACAATAATGTGAAGTTAGAGTTGTTAAATAGTTAGATGTAGAAATATAAGTAAAGAATAATAAAGGAAATGTAAATGAAAGCAAGTTATCTATCAAGTAAACACTAAGCTGATTCATAACAAGGTTTGCATTAAAACTGAGTTAGTTCATGTGATTAGCTTAAAGTGAAAGAAGTTACAAGGACTTGCTCCAAAGTAGATATGAGAGTTTGATCTTAATATTTGAGTGAAAGCTCAAAAAGATAAGAGATCAGATATCAGAGATAGAGAAATTTATATGTGGAGGTGTATTGATTCATGAAGTTTAGGACTCTATTTATATAGTTTCAAAAAGTTACATAGTAAATAAACAACTAATAAACTTCTGACTAAGAGTGACTATGAAAAGTTCACTTGATAATACTATTGGATTAATGTCTAAGTCCATAACTATAAATGATAAGACGTGACCCGACCCGGTATGGTCCATTTGGGTTGCATGGAATCAGAACAATTGGATAGACAAGATGAGGAAAAAAGGATACTAGTGATTTATATTAATATATTATAAGTTCTAATATATTAATATATAATCATATTATTTGATTAGTATTAATCAAGAATTAATTTATAATTAATTAAGTGATCAAAAGGAACTAATTAAATATTGACCCTTAGATATATATGTGTGATGGGCCAAGTTTATTTAGGTTGGGCTAAGCTTTCATGGATAGTCCAAGGAGTGTTTAACCCATGGATCATATGAAATGAAGATTCATGGGTTTAACCCTAATCTACACACCATATAAAGATGTCCTTGGTTGGTGAAATAGGCACGAGTGTGTGTACACAAAAGGGCAATTTCGATTTCACTAGAGAGAACCAAAGTATCCTTATAATCAAGTTTATTACAAGTGTTCATGGTGTTGTATGAACCATTTGAGGTATCACACTTGGGGCACTAGGATCTCAAGCTTCATGAAGACAAGCTACAACAACATGGTATGTATTCTAACTTATTATATTACCCAAGTATCAAAAGATTGTATGCTAGATAGGGTAATACCTTGGAATATTCATATTTGCATGTATAATAGAGAAAACATAGATACAAAGTATTTAGGGTAGTATGTACACTTAGAAGTGTTAGATTGCTCAAAACCCATCTGTGGTATCAGAACCATGGGTTTTTTCTGTTATATTGATGCAAATGTTTTATTTTCAAAGTTGAAAAAAAGGGAAAAAGACACTTGACGTTTGTCAAATTTTAAGATAATTACATGTTTTTGTGAAAAACTAATTATTTGTAAATTTTGAATCATTTGCTATATGAGTTGAATTGGGTTAAATTTAGTAAAAGATAAAATGATATGATTATTTTATTAGTTTTAAAAGTTTGATCTGAAGAGTTTTTTTTTTTTTTTTTTTTTTTGAAACCTCCATAAGTTATGGATATGAAAAGGTTTTAAAAAAATTGATTCAAAGTTTTTATGGAGTTACTAAATTTGGTTTTAATGTTTTAAATGAATCTCATAACTTATTCTTAAGTTATGGAATATGAAAAGTTTAAACATAAAACAAGCATTGAACTTCATTAGTAATGGATTGCCAAAAGTTTTATGTTTGCTTAATTTATGAGTTAGTTTAGATTAATGGAAAAAAATTGTGTTTTAGTTGTTTTCAATCCTAATTAATCTAGAGGTAGTTCATAAAATGTGTTTTTGTAACTTGTCCTCAAGTTACATAAAAGGTCACATTTATGAATCTTAAAACTCAGAAAGGTGTCATAGGTTACATAAAAAATGAAGAGTATTTTTCATTAAATAGTATTATGACACCATAACATGTCCTCAAGTTATGGATGTTTAAGAGTCACTTCTTTAAAAGTGTTATTAAAGAATAAGAGGTTACATAAAAAATGAAGAGTCTTCATTTTAATGAACCATTAAACTCATAAGTTATGAAATGAAAAGTTTTGAATAGTCTCAAAAACATACCCTCAAGTTTTGGAATTTGTAAAGTTTTCCCATGAATACTTTAATTCCAAGTTAAGCCCTTACAATTTTAAAAGTCAAAATTCAACCCTTATACTTTATAATATTATAAGTTAATAATATTTATATATATATATATATATATGTATATATATATATATATGTATATATATATATATATATATATATATATATATATATATATATATATATATATATATATGTATAAGATCAAGTCGTCTTACCATTTGTAGACCTCATTCACGTAGCCAGTCTATAAGCGAGGTATAAGGTTACTGCCGATAAAATGGTAGTTTAATGGGTGTCCACTCTCACCCACCGCTTCCTTGACTAGTGGAGGGTCGTTAGCCGAACAGGTAGGACAAGGACTATAGTTCTCCCTTCATTAAAAGTATTAACGATAAATACTAAGTAACTAAACTCTTAATAATACCCAATCTTAGTTACTTAGGAAAATGTGAATTTGGTGCTAATCCATTAAATTACACTTTGCACTTTGTTTAAGTCGGTTAGTGGAGCGTGTGTGGTTAATCGACACACTAACTCATATTTAACAAGGTAGGTAAAGGGTAACTTAATGTTTATCATAGTATCGGTGGAGCGTGTATGGTTAACCGACACGTCGATTGAGGGGTGAACACTTAAGGGTACCAAGTAATTTTCATGGTTACTTCACACCTTGGTTTGTGATCCTCGGCATCCCATACACAAAACCTAAAGGGAACACTCGAGATTGAAATATGCCATTGAACAGTTCAATGAATCTCAAAATATCTAGGAGTTTCAAATCAAAGTAAAACCTAATTAAATTATTTCGTTTTCATGTTGGAAATTGGTGAATCGTCATTCACCTACCTTCAAATATTTTATAGCTTGGATTACGGTATCCTTCTTCCAAGTTATAAAAATATTGTGTTGGGTCCTAGCCTTAATATTTCATATTGGGTGTTATATTAAGGACTTTAGATCAACTATCTTGAATATCTTCCAAAAGATGTCTAGTTCAGACATCTATGATCTTCCCAAATCTCTTGGAACTTCACTTCCTCCACCTCATCCAATTATTCTCCCTAACCCACAAGTTCAAGGTCACTCAACATCTATTGGCAAGCAAAGTCTATGTGTGCTCACATTTTGCAGATGAAGTCACATATTGACAAGCCGGAAGAGTTGGGTGTCAAAGTCTTATGAAATTTTGATGTTCAATCACTTTCTAAGTCACAAAGTGAGTTACCTTTGTGACTACTATGAAATAGACTATGACATGACCCTTAATGATCTTATCTATTTGCTTGGTACTACTGAATCTGCAAAGAATTGGAGCTTTGGTAAAGCAAATTTTAATTAGTAGATCAACTTTCCAAACCTTCAATGGACATTGACAATGGTTGCATTGGATACCCAGAAAAAGCTTTCTCTTCCCAATGGAAAGGGATTGGCCATAATAAACTCGGTTGACTGAATGGTAAAGAGAAAGGCTAAGTCTGAGAGTGTCCCACGTACCATTCCCAAAAGGCCCATATGGTTCTATTGCCAAAAGGAAAGGGCATTGGTTGCGAAGCTGTCATATTTACCTAAAAGATGATAAGGTTCATCAAGTCAATAAGATTGAATCTACTTCAGGTAAAGCCTACTATCTAACTTTGTTAAGTTTCTATTCAGAATCTTGTTATATTATGTGATTGGGTCACATGTTGATGTTGTAAGAATCAAAGAAAAGTGAAGAAACTTAAAGAAAGAGTATACTGAATCTGATCACGTAGATGGATTTCTATCGCATAGTTTGAAGATCAGGTTCTTGAGCTACTTCTTAGGAGTTATGATATATTGCTTAGGAATAGATCACAACAAAGTTTTCATGTGCTTTTGCACTGTAAGGATAGTTTTTCCGCAAATTTTTAAAACAAAAGAAAAACATTTTGATTTTATTCATTTTAAAGTATCCTTACAAGGGCATTTGTGAAAAAAATTTGTTGTTTATTTGATTCCATTAATAGAAAGAGTGGAAATATAAAATTGATTCTTTCATTTGTCGTAGTGTCTAAATTTACCAAAAAAGGAAAATTTCTCTTCACCCAAGTTTCAATTGGACCGAAACTTGGAATCGTGCAAGTTGTATAGTATGATGAATGAGAACTTTCATGCATTGGAAAATTAAGACCAATTACTTGTTCACATGGATAAGTGAATCAAGTGAATGACTAAGGAATCGAGTACACACTCTTGTGCACTAATCAAGTCCACCACAAATTATCTATAAGACTATTTGTCATGTTTTACTAAAGTTTAGTAATTATGGTTACACTTACAAGCTTAAGTATAACTTTGAGACATTTGAAAAGTTCCAATGTATGGCAGAGCAAATAAAAAGAATCCATTTAGGCAGAAGGATAAAAGTTTCTCAAATCTGAAAAGATGGGAGAGTACTTTAGCATCATGTTTTGTGATCATCTTAATGATTTAGAAATCATGTCACAATTAGTCCTCTAAAGTCATCTTAGTGTATTCTTATGACTAAGAAGAGGAATCTTGAATTGTTGAAATGATTAAATCAAGAAGATGAGTCATGCTTCGTTCCAAAAATAATTCTTAGAGTCATACTCCAAGATTATAACTTGAGTGACATATCTTAAAGGAAGGTTTCTTGACACTAGTCAAATGTAAGATTACAAGTATCCTACTCTTGTACATTTGAAATTGGTAAGTTGTGATGTTTTGGATAAAACAAAGACCAACTAATACCAATTGTGTGAAGTGTTTGTCTTGATAAAGAATCCAAACTATCTCTTGAATATTTGGCAAGTGAGTCTTATGTGTCAAGAGGATAGGGGGAGTCTTAAAGATCCTGAAAAGAATTTCAAGATCTAATCAAGATTAAAAACCTGTAGTTTAACACTAGCACACGACATGAGGTTTATAACATATCGTGTTGACATATTTTAATTTATGTGCCCATTCCAGTTAAAGTTGGCTTATCATATGAGTTCTTAGAGTTCTCAATTGGTTGCTTAACAAATTGGAAGCAATGGTAGGGCCTTAAGTTGCTAGGTAGCAAGAAATTAAGATTGAGTTTAGTCCATATGAGTTTGGATTTGTCATTATCCTTGTCTTGCGATTATGGTTTTGACAAATTCACGTGGATAAGAACACATAAACCATAAAATCTAATGGTCATAAGGTTTCTCTAAGATTCATGAAAATGATGATGAGGAAACACTTCCACCAAGTAGATTTGAAGCAGATAGCAAGGATCTAAACCATTGAGACTATGATTACGGCATCCCTTTTCATAGTTCTAAAATTGTTTAGACACACATGTGAGCTATCTAAGATAAAATGTATGTAACGCCCTGATTTTCAGGTATTGTTCAAATTATACTTTCTTGGTTTTAGCCCTACTCGACGAGTCGGTTACACTACTCGTCGAGTAGCAATGGGATTAGATCGCGACTTAAATGACTGACTCGGCGAGTCCACTAGTGGGACTCAGCGAGTAGGATCTGGTAAGTGAACCCCTAATTCATGGGGTTTGTGTCCCTATTTAAAGGAGCCTTAGCCTCCCTTGGGTCTCTTTATAGTCTTAGTGAGTCCCTGATTCGAGTGTGTGAAGCTTGATTTGAAGATTTTGAAGGAGAAGGCTTGAAGGAAGAGGAGGTTGGAGCAAGTTAGGTGGGGAAATCAGCACTACTTTCAGTTGTCATCTTCCAGTGGTATCCTAAATTACCATCTCTTCTGTGAGTTTTCCTTTCATTGAAGTTCTAGGGTTTTTCTATGGACCTTAAAGGTTGATAAGTGAACAATGAGTTGGATCTGAAGTTGTAACTTCAGATCTAAACCCTCTCTAAGATCTAGAAAAATAAAGTCTCAGAATTGATCATGCATGAGGTCCCTCTTGGGCATGAAACTCCATTAAGAGATTAGACTTGGCATTTAGAGACTTAAATGCAATGCATGTACGTAAAGTTTGTCACTTTACGTAATAAGTATGCCATAGAAGCCTAGATCTATGAATTGGAGCCACTACATGGCTCAGAATAATTATGTATGGAAAAAGACCAAATAGACTCGGCGAGTCACAAGGATGACTCGGCGAGTCTGATGAAGGAAGCCGTGAACTCGACTAGTTGGATGACCAACTCGGCGAGTCCGATGAAGATCGTCATGAAACTCGGCGAGTCAGATGAAGTTTCCCAAGGATATGCCCGCGTATGCACCCGTCAAGTTTCGCTTAGTAAACCCAACAAGTGGCTTTAGAGTGCAGTCAAAAACGAGGGAAACTCGACGAGTCATTCGATGACTCGGCGAGTGCGCCGGAAGCCAGGGAAACTCGACGAGTAGCCGAGGGAACTCAGCGAGTCAGGTTAACATGGACTGTTGACCTTGACTATTGACTTTGACCATTGACCTAAGTTGATCTGTTGACTTTTGAGGACAGTTCTAGAAGGATCAGAATCTTATGTATGCAATTCATGATAAATATAGGTGGTGGGATTCGTGTCAGTAACCCGAAGGTTGGAACTAATTTCTGTGAGTCGACGTTTCGAGGTGAGTTCTCCTCACTATACTAAGGGGTATAAGGCACCAAGGCTAGCCCAATGGATTTGATTTCCTAGTAGTTATTGATATGTTGAGTTGAGTTAGTAGTGTATGCCAGTTGATATGCTAGTCGGGTAGATCTGTAGGGCTACCTGTGATACTGATTGATTACATGTATGTGTATTTATTTGTTACATGTCGACATGTTGTATGGGGTGGGTTGAGGTTGTACTGCTCCGTGCGGTAGCCAACAAACCCGAGAGTATTCCATATATGAGCTGAGGGCCTGGTAGGCATTCCAAACTCATACGCAGGACTCGGGAGCATTCCAAATACGAGTTGAGGGTCAGGTAGGCATTCCAGACTCATACTGAGGGCTCGATGGCATTCCAGATATGAGCTGAGGGCCCGGTAGGCATTCCAGACTCATACTGAGGGCCTGGGGGTAGTCCAGCTTGTAAAGCTGGGGACCCAGTGTATGTTGTTCTATTTTGATTGATATGATATGCTAACATTGATATTGTTATGTGGACTGTATGTGTATCGGTATTTTGGGGTGACTCACTAAGCTTTCGGGCTTACAGTTTCAGTTTATGGTTTCAGGTACCTCAGGGGATCGCGGCAAGGCTAAGGCGTGATCATACAGCTCTTCCAACTGTAACATCTGGATTCTCAGGTATATTATTTTATTCATTTATTTTGGAGTTTGTGGAGGGACACAGCGAGTTGGTGTTTAGACTCGCCGAGTAGTGTCGCGGATTCTCATTCGGGTTCATGACTGGACTCGGCGAGTCCATGCTGTTTAATGAAACCCTAATTTCCTGGGTTTGGGACCTATTTAAAGACCCCTAGGGCCGTCATTTGCGGCTACCAAACCCCAGAGAGAAACCCTAAAAGAGCTAAAGTGATTGTGAGAGGAAAGGAGCCATTTTCTTGATCTTTGTGGTTGATTCTTGTAAGAAGGAGGTGTTTCCAGCTTAGTGGAGACCAAGGAGGTGGTGTATCTGTAGATTTAGAGCTAAAGACTTCATCTTTGACGTACTATATCACCCCTTTATATGTTGTGTTGAAGGAATCCATAGATGTAGAGTTTTCATGTCCTTTAATGGAAGAAATTGTGAGAACATGGCCCTTATTCACTTTGAGATTTCGGATCTGGACCCATAGTGGTCTAAAGAGCTTATCTCATCTTGCTTTATGTTGAGCTATAGAGGTGTTCAGCCTAGGATGTTATTTTTGGGGCTAAATCACCAAGTGAAACCTCCTATACGTCCCATGAGTGTCAAGATTCGAGCTTTACGTGTTCATCAGGCTTGGGAAGGTCAGATCTATGGCTCAAAGAAATAGATCCGACCTTAGGAGGTCAATTGAGTTTATGCATGGCATAAATTCGCCGAGTTCAAGGGCAAACTCGGCGAGTAGGGTTAGGGTTTCCCGTAAATCATTTAGTGAGTTGAATCACCGAGTTGGGGGAATAACTCAGTGATTCAAAGAGGGATTAGAGGACTGGAGTTCAAGGCAGAACTCGCCGATTTGATCTTGAGACTCAGCGAGTTGAGTTAGGGTGGCCCCACGATTCATGTCAGGTGTGACTCGTCGAGAAAGGGGATGGACTCGAGATGCCAAACGAGACCAGAGAGTTAGTGGACACGTATAGACTCGCCGAGTTGCCCAACTGCACTCGACGAGTCGAGTCAAAGTTTGATCGTTGACTTTGGTTGACTTTTAGGGTTTGGTCAACAATGAGGGCCTTTGAGCCAAAAGAAGGGTAAAATGGTCTTTTACCCTTCTGAGGGTGCCAAGAGAGGGTTAAGTCTAGTCCCGAGAGTTATATTTATGAGAGTATTTACTTTATGTGATTAGGCGGAGGCTAGATCGTATTTCTACAGAGTCAGAGATTTATCGAGACATCTGAGGTGAGTCTTCTCATTATACTTTACCTTGAGTGGTAATTAGAGTTATGTGATAGAGTTATTGTATGCTATTTATGTGTTATGATGCATTGCATTATTTCTATGTGATTTATGCCATGTGTATATCAGAGTATATCAGAGTTAGAACCACAAGGTTCACAGGGCTAGGACCAGAGGGTCCACAGAGTTAGGGCCCAAGGGCCCACAAAATTATAGCCTCGAGTGGTTGTTATGTGTTATGTATGGTATTTTGGGGACCTCTCTAAGCCTTATTCTTACAATGTTATGTGTTATGAGTTTAAGGTACCAGTGATGATCGCGGGAAGGCGCCGGCATGATTTGTAGACACGCATGGGATTTTATGTATTCTGAACATGGGAAATGTTTTGTGAAATGAAGATATGATAGAATGAGATTTTTTTAATAAATGTGTTTGGAAAATGTGTTTTAAAATGCGAAAAATTGTCTTAAATTTTACGGTGTTACAAGTTGGTATCAGAGCCTTGGTTTGAGGGATTCGGATGCATCTTCGGGCATATCTGAACTCAAACTGAGGATTTGAGAAAATTTTTGATAATAAAGTAAATTTTTAAATAGTAAAAATAGTTTTGAGACAAACAGAGCAGAGCCGTGTGTACGATCAACCTGCACCGGAACGGTGATTTCCCAAAATACCCTTACAATAAGTGTTAAAAGACACGTTATACTATGCTATATGATGAATTATGTTATGCATGCTAGAGTAGACTAGGTATTCTTATTAGGACTAGAGTGGCCTGATATATGATGCCTTAGTCTAGGGGTTTTGCTGCTAGAGATGCTTGGGAGTGTTTATATAGTAGCGAGGATCCTATGAGAGATCCGCTAGTGAGTATCACATAATTAGAAAGAGTAACGTACTTGGGATATGAGACTCTGGGAGGAGGACTTGGGATGAATGCTGATGCGCCTTGGACGGTAGTATTGGGCCCGTACTACTGAATATACCGGGTCAGTGCGCAGTCCAAGTAAGAATCCTCAGGGTACCAAAGATCAAGTAGGATTAGGATATCGAGTGTGTGTACACCCGAGCGAATTACTGATATATTATCTTGTATTTCAGAGAGGCATCATGGTAGGGACACGCCACAGACCAGGGACCAGTGGAGGGGGTATGAGTGATGAGGAGCTCCGCCAGATGATACATAATGACGTGGCTGCTGCCATCTGTGATGAGATTCCAAAGATGTTCGGGTCTATCAAGACCACCCTGATACAGACATTCGACGAGAGATACAATGCTCTTACTGAGGCTGCTATTGCTACGACCACTACAGCTATAGCTGCAATGAGGCTACAGGGTGGTGATGCGTTGCTGTTCCGAGAATTCAGCAACACGAAACCACCAGAGTTCAATGGGACCTAGGACCCAATTGCAGTGATGAGGTGGATAACAGACATAGAGGGGTGTTTCTTTACTTGCTCATCTCCTGAGCATTTAAGAGTCCGGATCGCATTGAACCAGCTTCGCTTGGGTGCGAAGGACTGGTGGATGTTTGTGACGGCACACTACATGCCTGCGGAGCTTACTGCAGTGACCTGGGAGAGGTTCACTGCTATGTTTCGAGACGAGTACGTTCCCCAGGTGGAGAGGGAGCGATTGGCACAGGAGTTTCTGACCCACAAGCAGGGTACCGAGTCTGTTACAGTGATTACTCGGATGTTTCATGAGAGGGCAATGTTTTGACCAGAGCACGTATCCTCCGAGCAGGCAAATGTCCTACGAGAGTACGTGGCGAACTCGACGTACTGGACATTTGCTGAGCTTCAGGGAAATTCCCAGAAGAAGGAGATAGAGTTGGAGACTCAAGCTAGGGAGGAGGCTGAGTCTCAGGGGAGGGATCGGCGGTCGGCTCAGTCCCAGCCGACAGCCAAGTGGGCCAAATTCGCTGATTCGAGATCTGGGAGCCAGAAGGGTCGTACTTGTGGCAAGTGTGGAAAGAGTCACGATGGGGTGTGCAGAGCAGGCTCTTGCTACAAATGTCGCAAGGGGGAGCATATGGCCAAGGATTGCCCCGATTTCGTGAGTGGGGAGGTTGTTGGGATGAGTCCGCCGATTTCGAGTCGTCTAGCATCCTTTTAGGAACCAGATTTGAGTGCTCGATGTGATTATGTGTATTGTTAAGGCATTGTGGTGATACTTGGAACAAATATGGGTAGGTGTGGAAGGTAGTAATGGCCCGTACTACTGAAAGGCCAGGACCCATACGCATGACATGGAAGTCGCAACTCCCAGGGTTTTGTTGGGTGTTGGTCCCTAGTTGTTGTGTATTAAGTTAACTAATACCTTGTGCTGTGTTTCATAATGGTGATGACTAGGCGCTTTGTGACTAGATCCGGGTCAGGATCAGGGTCGGGATCAGGAGAGGGCGGACAGGGAGAGCTGACAGCACCCGAGATGATCGGCAAAATGAGGCCGGATGAGATGGACGACAGGAATCGAGCAATCCTACATGACGAGGTTGTTGCATTGTTCCGGGCCGAATTACCGGAGATGTTCGGTTCAATTAAGACTGCCATGGTGGAGTATTTTGATTAGCGTTACACAGCCCTCTTAGAGACAGCCATCGCAACAGCTGCATCAGCTGTAACTACGACAGGGGGAGGAGTTGGTAGGGGTTTTGAGTACCAGGACTTCGACAACATGAAGCCCCCTACTTTTGATGGGACACAGGATCCCATCAAGGCTATGAGATGGATTTCAGATGTGGAGGGGTGTTTATTCACCTGCTCATGTCCTACTGACAAAAAGGTCAGGTGTGCTCTTAACCTACTTAGGTCCGGAGCCAAGGATTGGTGGAGACTTAGGACTGGGGCTTATACTGATGATCAGAGAGCTGCTGTTACTTGGGAGCAGTTCAGGGATATGTTTCGCGCTCGTTACATCCCGAGGGTTGAGCGGGAACGTTTGGCACAAGAGTTTCTGAGTCTGAGATAGGATGGAGAGTCAGTGATGGAGATCACCCGTATGTTCACTGAGAGGGTGATGTTCTGCCCAGAGTTTGCTTCCAAGCAGTCTCAGATGACCCGTTATCTGAGTATGCTCAAGACTGATATCCGACAGTTCGTATCCACCCAACGATGTGATACTCTTCTAGAGTTATAGGAGGCCGCCAGGTGGTGTGAGTTGGGGATTGAGCTACAGCTGAGGGAGCAGCGGCCGGGCCTAGTACTGTCACAGTCGGCGCCGAAGCGGCCTAAGACTGTCGATGCTAGGACCGGGGGTCAACAGGTCCGTACTTGTGGGAAGTGTGGCAAGGGTCATTCTGGGGTATGTCGGGCTAGTAGTGGGTTCCACAAATGTGGCAAGGAGGGGAATTACGCGAAGGATTGTCGCCAGGCTACCACAGTTCAGGGTATGAGGTTATGTTATCACTCCAACCAGGTTGGCCGCATGAGGGCAAACTGTCCACTACTTACTGCCAAGTCGGTGCAGGCTGCAGCACCGGCTTCCTTGAGGATCACAGACAGGAGATTAGACAAGATAGAGCCTCCGAAGGCTCAGGGTCGTGCTTTTCAGCATACGGCGGAGGAGGCCAGAGCAGCACCACATGTGGTTGCTGGTATGTTTCTATCCTCACCTACTTTTATTTATCTGTTATATGCTTATCTTTTGTACCTGTAATTAGGTACGTTTTTGGTGAATTCTTTGCTTGCTTTGGTCTTATTCGACCCAGGGGTGAGTCAGTCTTTCGTGTCTCAGTCTTTTAGTGGGGATTTCAGTATGCCTATGGGTGAGTTAGAGTGTCCGTTGCGATTGTCCATCGCTAACGAACACGGGGTTTCTGCTTCTTCAGTTTACCGAGGATGTGACTTGGAGATTTTCGTAGTGTCTTTTCCGATAGACTTGATTCCGATTCCTATGGGGGAGGTGTGCGTGATTGTGGGAATGGATTGGCTCAGTAGGTTCGGTGCTATGATCGATTGCAAGGGTCAGCGAGTGGTGGTTCGAACCCCAAGTAGGGGAGAACTGGTGATATATCGTGAGGGCACCAGAGTAGGTTCAGGTTTTTGCTCAGCTGCCAGGGCTCGGCAGTACATTCAGCATGGGTGTATGGGTTATCTAGCGTACGTGGTAGATACGCGAGTTAAGGACCAGAGTTCGGTCTGCGATGTACCAGTGGTCAGGGAGTTCATACATGTGTTTCCGGAGGAGTTTCCAGGGATACCTCCGGAGAGGCAGGTTGAGTTCAAGATCGACCTGGTGCCAGGTGTGGCCCCTATCGCTAAGGCATCGTACCGATTGGCACCGACTGAGATGCAAGAACTGTCGTTGCAGCTGCAGGAACTGTTGGGCAAGCAGTTCATTTGACCTAGCAGCTCTCCATGGGGAGCACCGATTCTTTTCGTCCCAAAGAAGGATGACTCACACCGGATGTGTATTGATTACCAGGAGTTAAACAAGCTAACGATGAAAAACCGTTATCCACTCCCAAGGATAGACGACCTCTTTAATCAATTGCAGGGTGCATCTTGGTTTTCCAAGATCGATTTGAGGTCCGGATACCACTAGGTCAGGGTCAAGAAGGAGGACATGGAGAAGACCGCATTCCGAACTCATTATGGACATTATGAGTTCGTGGTGATGCCGTTTGGGCTCACCAACATGCTAGCAATGTTTATGGACCTGATGAATCAGGTCTGCAGACCGATTCTCGACCACTCGGTCATAGTGTTTATAGATGATATCTTGGTGTATTCCAAGACCCGAGAGCAGCATGAGGAGCATCTACGAGAGATGTTTGGGGTCCTGAGGCGGGAACAGTTGTACGCCAAGTTCTCAAAGTGTGAGTTTTGGTTGCGAGAGGTCCATTTCCTCGGACATCTCGTTAACCAAGAGGGGATTTTGGTCGATCCGGCCAATATCGAGGCGGTTATGCAGTGGGAGGTCCCGAAATCCCCCTTGGATATTAGGAGCTTTTTGGGACTGGCAGGATACTACCGGAGATTTATGTGGGATTTCTTGAAGATTGCAGTATCCCTCACTCGCCTCACGAGGAAAGGGGTGAATTTTCGGTGGGGTCCCAAACAGCAGGGAGCGTTTGAGACCGTCCACCAGCATTTGTGTGAGGCACCAGTCCTGACACTCCCGGAGGGAGTTGAGGATTTTGTGGTGTTCTATGATGCCTCCATCACAGGGTTAGGGGCAGCTCTCATGCAGAAGGGATGTGTGATAGCCTATGCATCGCGACAGCTGAAACTGCATGAGACCTGATACCCTACGCACGATTTGGAGCTAGGGGCGGTGGTGTTCGCCCTCAAGATATGGAGACATTACCTTTATGGGGTCCGTTGTACAATTTGCACGAATCACAAGAGCTTGAGACACATCATGGATCAGCTGAACCTGAACATGAGGCAGCGCAGGTGGCTCAATATTGTCAAAGACTACGATTGTGAGATCCTTTACCACCCTGGTAAGGCGAATGTGGTTGCGGATGCTTTGAGCCGCAAGTCGGTGGGGTCTTCCACTCCCACAATATGTATGAAAATACTTGTGGACTCCCCACTTGTGAGCTTGATCAGGGATGCCCAGATAGAGGGCATGTGACCGGAAAATTTGAAGAGGGAAAGGATCAAGGGTAAAAACACTAGGTTTGTGTAGGATAGTCGGCGATTACTGACCAGGTATAGTCGGGTTTGGGTTCTGACGTCTGGCGGGATCAGGCAGATGGTTATGGAGGAGGCTCATAAGTATCATTTCTCCATCCACCCGGGGCCACCAAGATGTACCGAGATTTGAGTTTGAGCTATTGGTGGCCGGGTATGAAGCACGATATCGCTTGGTACGTCGAGAGGTGCTTGACCTGCAGGATGGTCAAGGAGGAACATCAGAGGCCGCATGGCAAGCTGCAGTCCCAGGAGATTCCCATGTGGAAGTGGGAGCAAATCACGATGGACTTTATCACCAAGCTGCCAAAGACGGTGAAGGGATTCGATGCTATTTGGGTCATCGTGAACAGATTGACCAAGAGTGTCCATTTCTTGGCCATATGGGAGAGTTCATCGGTCGAGAAGTTGGTCGAGGTGTATGTTCGCAAGATCGTGTCTCGCTATGGGATTCCCGTTTCCATTATCTCGGATCGGGATGTCAAGTTTACCTCCCATTTCTGGCAGAAGTTTCACGAGGAGTTGGGCATGTGGTTGCACTTCAGCACAACATTCCACCCTCAGACAGACGGCCAGAGAGAGCGGACTATTCAGACCCTCGAGGACATGCTGAGGGCGTGTGCCATCGACTTCGGTGGGAGCTAGGATTCTGACCCACCGCTTGCAGAATTCGCCTACAACAACAGCCATAATTCTACCCTTGTTGCCCCGTTATTCGAGTTGTTGTATGGGCGGAGATGTCTCACTTAGATTTGTTGGGGGGAGGTGGGTCACAGGGTAATGGGTCGGATGGAGGTGGTTTTGCATACGACCGAGAAGTTTCAGCAGATCAGATAGAGATTGTAGACAGCTCAGAGTTGGCAGAAAAGTTACGCCAATAGACGCCGATCTGAATTGGAATTCCAGACCAGCGACATGGTACTTCTGAAGGTGTCACCCTAGAAGGGTGTGATCCGTTTCAGGAAAAGGGGAAAATTGGGCCTTCGATACATTGGGCCATTCAGGATCATCTCAAGGGTTGGCAAGGTGGCTTATAGACTAGAGCTTCTGGAAGAGCTTAGTCGGTTCCACAATACCTTCCACGTATCGCAATTGAGAAAGTACATTACGGACCAGGAGGCTGTGGTATCATTGGATGATGTTCAGATCGACGAGCGCCTTAACTATGTGGAGAGGTCTGTGGCCATTTTGGAAAGAAAGACGAAGATTCTATGGAACAAGGAAATACCTTGAGTAAAGGTACAGTGGGAACATCAGAGGGGATCCGAGTGGACATGGGAGCCGGAGGCGGAGCACTATCCGACATTGTTTAGTCCAGCGGACTTCGAAGACGAAGTCTAGTTTAAGTGGGGGAGAGTCGTAACGCCCGATTTTCAGGTATTGTTCAAATTATAGTTTCTTGGTTTTGCCCCTACTCGACGAGTCGGTTACCCTACTCGTCGAGTAGCAGCCGGATTGAATTGCGACTTAAGTGATTGACTCGGCGAGTCCACTAGTGGGACTCGACGAGTAGGATCTGGCAAGTGAAACCCTAATTCTAGGGGTTTGTATCCCTATTTAAAGGACCTTAGCCTCCCTTGGGTCTCTTTACAGTCTCAGTGAGTCCCTGATTCGAGTGTGTGTGCTTGTTGAGTGTGTGAAGCTTGATTTGAAGATTTTGAAGTAGAAGGCTTGAAGGAATAGGAGGTTGGAGCAAGCTAGGTGGCGAAATCAGCACTACTTTCAGTTGTCATCTTCCAGAGGTATCCTAAATTACCATCTCTTCTGTGAGTTTTCCTTTCATTGAAATTCTAGTGTTTTTCTATGGACCTTAAAGGTTGATAAGTGAACAATGAGTTGGATCTGCAGTTGTAACTTCAGATCTGAACCCTCTCTAAGCTCTAGAAACATAAAGTCTCAGAATTGATCATGCATGAGGTCCCTCTTGGGCATGAAACCCCATTAAGAGCTTAGACTTGGCATTTAGAGCCTTCAATGCAATGCATGTACATAAAGTTTGTGACTTTACATAATAAGTATGCCATAGAAGCCTAGATCTATGAATTGGACCCACTACATGGCTCAGAATAATTTTGTATGGAAAAAGACCAAACAGACTCGGTGAGTCACAAGGATGACTCGGCGAGTCTGATGAACGAAGCTGTGAACTTGATGAGTTGGATGAACAACTCGGCGAGTCCGATGAAGATCGTCATGAAACTCGGCGAGTTTGATGAACAACTCGGAGAGTCAGATGAACTTTCCCAAGGATATGCCCGCGTATGCACCCGTCGAGTTCCGCATAGGAAACCCGATGAGTGGCTTTAGAGTTCAGTCGAAAAACGATGGAAACTCGACGATTCACTCAATGACTCGGCGAGTGCGCCATGCCAAGGAAACTCGGCGAGAAGCCGAGGGAACTCAGTGAGTCAGGTCAACATGGACTGTTGACCATGACTGTTGACTTTAACCATTGACCTAAGTTGATCTGTTGACTTTTGAGGACAGTTCTAGAAGGATCAGAATCTTATGTATGCAATTCATGATAAATATAGGTGGTGGGATTCGTGTTTGAACTTGAAGGTTGGAACTAATTTCTATGAGTCGACGTTTCGAAGTGAGTTATCCTCACTATACTAAGGGATCTAAGGCACCAAGGCCGGCCCAATGGATTTGATATCCTAGTAGTTAATGATATGTTGAGTTGAGTTAGTAATGTATGCCAGTTGATATGCTAGTCGGGTAGATCTGTAGGGCTGCCTATGATACTGATTGATTACTTGTATATGCATTTATATGTTACATGTCGACATGTTGTGTGGGGTGGGTTGAGGTGGTACTGCTCCGTGCGCTAGCCAACAAACCCGAGAGTATTCCAGATATGAGATGAGGGCCCGCTAAGCATTCCAGACTCATACTGAGGACTCGAGAGCATTCCAGATAAGAGCTGAGGGCCCGGTAGGAATTCCAGACTCATACTGAGGGCTCGATGGCATTCCAGATACGAGCTAAGGGACAGGTAGGCATTCCAGACTCGTATTGATGGCCTGGGGGTAGTCCAGCTTGTAAAGCTGGGGACCAGTGTATGCTGTTTTGTTTTGATTAATATGATATGCTAATGTTGATATTGTTATGTGGACTATATGTGTATCAGTATTTTGGGGTGACTCACTAAGCTTTCGAGCTAACAGTTTCAGTTTATGGTTTCAGGTACCTCAGGGGATCGCGGCAAGGCCAAGACGTGATCATACAGCTCCTCCTACTATGTTATGTTTCTGGGAAAAGACTCTGATAATTAATGTTTTGAAAACTAAATTTGTAATATTTTAATGAACTTGACATGTTTTTAAAAGTTTAAATTCGTTTGAAATTTTGAATGTTATAGTATACGATTTTGATAAAGTCTTATCAAGGAAATCTCATCTCAGAATTCTGAACTTTGGTAAGAAAGTCAGTAAAGTATTGACCTCTAGAAGTCCAGCTGATTTTTAAGTACATTTTAAAGCTAGTTGGAGCATATGTATTATGTGGGAGCATATGTGTTATTCTAATACTCATTATGTTAGTGGGAGCATGATAATTATTGTTAGTGTTGCAAGTTAGCAATGTTAATTATAGAAAACAAAAGGTTTCAATTGGGAAAAGTTTTTTTTCTATAATTAAGGGAGAGGAAATTATACTTCATGTCAATTCTAAAAAGGCTTAGATTGAGATTTTAATCATCTTATTCAAGAATATATATATATATCTATATATATATATATATATGTGTGTGTGTGTGTGTGTGTGTGTGTGTGTGTGTGTCTATATATATATATATATATATATATATATATATATATGAATTTTATGTTGGTTTGGTTCAACTTAAGAAAATTCTATATATTGCGTTCTCAAAATTCGATTATGATTACGGCATCCCTCTTCATAGTCAAATTTTGAAAACATGGCAAATAAAAAATATTGTAGCAAAAGACTGGTCTAGAATCATGTCTTTATATGAGACATCATGAATCGTGTCCCATTTGTTTTGGATACAAGATCGATTACATGTGCTATAATATTTTTCCTTTCTAAATTTTCCAAATGCCTGGGGCATTAAGTGGGAAAAGGTCTAGAATTGGATATGACTAATTCTGAAAACAGGGATAGTTGGATGTCCCATACCGATGATTGGTTGCTCAGTGATAGTTGGATGTATAGTGTTAATTTTTTGAAGGACCGTATTGACATATTCTGAAAACAGGCAACTCTTGTTCAGAAGTGATAGTCAAAATGGGAACGTTTCATAGGTGGAAGTTATTAAACTTATGTAAGATTAAAAAACTTAATGCAAGAAGGATGTTTCCCATGGAATTGATCTCCATTGGAATACTCTGTAATGTCTTTTGACAAGTCTTTGTGACTTTGTGCATAATCATTACAAGAGGATTAATGCATATAAGTTTAAAATCTAACATATTTCAATAAATGATAGGAATTTGGAATTCTTACATTTTTGATAAGGATTTGGGAGTGTGAAATTAGAATCATTGAAATTATGTTAAATTGGTTTATTTCACAAAGTAAAGATCATAGACAAACTTAGTATGCATACTTGGTGTATTTTATGACTAGTGTTTAGAAAAACATAGTGTACATGCTTGGAGCATGCGACAACTAGTGTTTTTAATTCAAGTATAAAGTTGATAAAACCGAACCAATGAATAATGAGTATTCAGTATGATGATAAATAAAAAGTGTTCTATTTATTTTCATAGGTTTTGATACCATACTAGCTTCAATTATTCTTGTGTTTCACTTTGCATGTTTTGACTTCCAGAATAACTAGGTCGTTCTTCTTGAATGACTAAGTTATTCAAACCATCCACAGCCAGTCATATGTTGGAAGTAGATATGAAGCAAGATTGTCATGGGCTGGCTTGTAGAGGTCTAAGATGTTCGACAAAGTAGTGCTACAACACTCATGAGTGCTCATAAGTTCTGATTATTGGATTCAACCCGCACTCATTGGAATCACTTCAAGGATTTTATCACGAGTAATCATGAGATGGTAATATCCTATATTCTTCAAACCTAGAGATATGGGTTGTTACTATGAGTTGGTTGTACATTGATTGCACGAAAACGCATTGGTAACTCGATGTTATAAAACGTGCCTTTGTGTATGATTCAACAAGTAGTAGAACAATCCATATGAGTCGAAGTTTATCCATTCCTTTTACCTTCTAGATAAAAGCGATATCTGTGGGCCCCTCGATGATTTAATGATGACACATGTGAGTGCTTGGCCAAGCCAATACTGATTTGATTTTTTCAATCAGTCAGTCGTCATGAATCGGAAATCAGGAAACAACAAATGGACAGAGAGAAGGGTTTATAATCCGTGTCTCTGTCTATATGATATCTAGAATGGAGGAATATATGATCCCTTATCTAATGGACAATTCATTGACAAGATCAGAGTTCAGTTAACACGTCAGAGTTCGACAGAAGCTTTTGAGAGCTACAATTGATAGTCGGGTTTTGAAGTCATACTCAATAATAGTTTTAGACTTATCCAAGTGGGAGACTGCTGGATTAATGTCTAAGTCCATAACTATAATTGATAAGACTTGACCCGAACCGGCATGGTCCGTTTGGGTTGCATGGCCTCGGAACAACTGGATAAACAAGATGAGGAAAAAAGGATACTAGTGGTTTATATTAATATATTATAAGTTCCAATATATTTATATATAATCATTATTTAATTAGTATTGATAAAGAATTAATTTATAATTAATTAAGTGATCAAAAGGAACTAATTAAATAAGGACTCTTAGATTTATATGTGTGATGGGCCAAGTTCGTTTAGGTTGGGCTAAGCTTTCATGAATAGTCCATGGAATGTTTAACCCATGGATCATATGATATGAAGGGTCATGGCTTTAAACCTAATCTCCACATTATATAAAGATGTCCTTCATTGGTGAAATAGGCACTAGTGTGTGTACATAAAAGGGCAATGCCGATTTCACTAGAGAGAACAAAAGTATCCTTATTTTCAAGGTTATTCCAACTGTTCATGGCGTTGTATGAACCATTTGAGGTGTCACACTTGGGCCACTAGGAACTTAAGCTTCATGAAGACAAGCTACATCAACAAGGTATGTATTCTAACTTGTTATTTTACCCAAGTATCAAAAGATTGTATGCTAGATAGGGTAATACCTTGGAATATTCATATTTGCATGTATAATAGAGAAAACATAGATCCAAGGTATTTAGGGTTGCATGTACACTTAGGAGTGTTAGAATGCTCAAAACCCATCAAATACACTGTAAAACAATAAGTCAGATAATGTAACTAAGTTTTCTTTGCGGATGAAAAGGTTGCGGATGACATCTCCTAATGACGTGGTAGCAAAAGACATTATAGGCTGAAAAGAAGATTCGATGTGGTAGGAGAGTTGACTTTGGATGACTTTGGATTGACAAGTTTAGGAGGGTCACTTTCTTGATTCAACATTTTCCCCCTAAGTGACCTCTTCAACTTCACCATGAAGCGTTGAGCTTTAGAATATTGATCAACAACCACCAAAAAATTCTTACTTCACCCATCCATGTGATCGTCCTTGTAATCTTAAATTTTACATCATCTATAGTATGCTTCATCCTCTGAACTGAAGCTAAGGTTACTTCTAGTTGCTTGAGGGTGAGACGTTGCATAACAATGATGGGGATGAAGTATGTTATGTCATTGTTGGCTCTCTTGTACACAACTCCCAATTTTGGAAAGTTGGTAGCACCTAAGAATCAATCTTGATATCCTTCGGTGAAGACATATGTTGGTTCAAGTGCAAGGAGATTAAATTTCTAAGCAAGATTCAGATGAATATCTGCATCAATCTTGGCGAAGTCACACACTGTGGACTTAAGGTATTCACAAACCTTTTCATATGTTTTGTTCATTTTGGGGTGCTTCTCCAACTTGATCTAAAATACTCTAGCAATAAGAAAGACTCCCTCAAGATTTATGCAGGGAAAGTATGCTTGAGTCCTGATATAGCCATCGCCTCTTCTTTTCAGTGGGTACTGGAGGAAGTCAGTCTTCATAAATTTTCTTGTCTTGTATCTCTTGACTGCGGAGGGTCTATCATTTGTCTATATGCTATCAATAGCAGATCCGTGCTTTGTGTTGAATCTATTTAATCGTTCAAATTTAAGAGGCAACCTCTGGTCATCTGGAAGACTCCGGTCGAAGGGCTCAAAGAAAGTGAAGACTTTGGCAGTGGGAGAGATTGGGATATCCTAATATCCATCGGAAGGCGGTTCTACATATGTCAGAACTTGCCTGTAGTCTTCATCGAGTAATATTCTTGTAGGATTAACCCAGGAGTTAATCAGGGTTTCATCCATAGTCGTATTAAAGCCATGATCTCTCCATATTAACTCGGAAAACTTTTCTGTTTTCTAATCGGACTTTCTTTGTTTAATTGCAGGGGATTCATTGTAGTGTTTAGATAACATAGTTGGTTCCAGAATTTTGAATTGTGCTGGAGCTTCTTGGCGAGGATACTGATGTTGGACTTGTTGCGGGGAGCTTTGTTGCGATGGCAGTGAATGGTGAGATTGTACTGGAGAAGGAAGCTTGTGTGTAGCCATAGTTGCAGTTGGAGTTTGTTGAAGACGAGAATGATCCAAGGTTGTGTATTGTGGAGAAGGTTATGGAGTTGACATCCTTTGATGAGAGGTTCCCGTAGATGAGATTCTAGGGGGAGATTGATGTTGATTTGAGTGTTCACTTCCCCCTTTGAGGAAGAAACCACTGGTTGCTCCTCAAACTATTTGTAGAGTCCATCAATCTTGGAGAAAGTCATTTCAAATTGAGACTTGATCAGATCCAAAAGTTGAACATTAGAGGGGACTTCGGTTATGAATAGCAAGTTATAAATCTCATTGGTTAACCTCAAGATCTCTTCCACACTGGAGTTAGCTGTAAGAGACCGTCTTAGGCCATTGATTGTTGTTTGAAGCACTGAGAGAGTTGATTCATACGCATTATGAGTTTCTTGGACAAGGTTCTTTGAAGAGATGGCTTCATTCTCCAAAGTAGATTTGATTTCTTTCTTGAGAGCAGTTACCTCCTTGATGAGGTTTTCAGCAATTTTCTTGTTGTCAAGGGCTCATATACCCATTTCCATCTTTATAGAAATTCTTTTAGAAGCCATTCTTTATCTAGCCTCTAATCTCTCAACTCGCTCTGCCAATGACTATGGTCCACCAATATCTGATTCTTGTGGTTGGGAACTGGTGACTGCAGCCAAAATCTTGTCGACTTTTGACTATAGGGAGAGAAATTCTTTTCGAGAGACAGCCAACTTCTTTTTCTTCTTTTCTTTTGGCTTCAAGATGGAGTGTTGAGACCACTCGATTCCTCATCATCAATCATCATGAAGTCATCAGACTTAACCAGTTGATCAATCTCATGAATATCTAAATCATCCTAACCAAACACCAGTCTGGAGCTGGTCTCTATTGTGGTTCCATCCTTATTTGAACCTTGTACATCACCAGTGGGGGGAGGCTGAGATGGACCAACATGATCATGAAGAGTTTGAGCTTGATGGGTTGTAGCTTCCATCCTAGACATCCATTCCTGAATCTATTATAGATCATAAGTAGTTTTGGCATTGTTGAAAGGATATGCCACTTATTTGGCTACGGTTTGGATTTCTTGTTCCTTCTGCTACTGTTGCTTTTTTTGTAGCGCCTTTCGAGCTTTGAATGCCCTTTGGAACGCTTCATACTTCCTGGTTTCAGACTCAGTGCTCGGTTGAAACCGAGTCCAGGAATATTCAGAACAATAACTGTTAAATCCTTGTGTCCTCACTAGGGTGTCCCCCAGGTTTGTGGATCCTAACACTATTGTGCTCACCATGCCTAATCCACTTGATGGTAATATTGGTGGAATAGGATTTCCCATGCTTCCTCGGTCTCCTTGACCTGTAGTCAAGTATGGCCTCGGCTTGGTTCTGGCATGGGCAGAAGAAGTGCCCTGTTTTTGGTTATGTTTATGAAGTGTTTGGGTAACTGAAAGAAGGATGGAGCGCAACTCCTCTGAATCAAAGAAATAAAGGTGTGAAGCCCTACAGACCTTAGGGTGTGTTGAACTAATGGGATCCAACTGGTGTTGTGTCTCCACTTTGGATGAAACGGGAACACTTGCTATGTCTGAGTAGTCAGAGAGGGTAGTAACTAGTAAGCATGTGGGTGCTCCAAGGACTACCGAAGTATTTTGAGAGACTGTGGTATTCGTCCGGTCACGCATTTGGCTTTGGCTAGGGACACTCTTGATCTTTTTACGTCTAAGTCAAGCATCAGAGTCATCATTAGAATCTTACTCCATATGGACACGAACGGCTTCAGAGTTGGAAGGGGATGCAGGTCTTTCATCAGAAGAATCAACAATTCTCTACTTAGATTTCTTTGATGGTTCTCCCTTTTTGAGTTTGCTTAGGGGATCTTTCTTAGAAGATACCACTTTCTTGAAACGTTTGGATTTGGTTTGACTTGATTGCGCTTCAGTATGGGCTGCGGAACTTGTAGGATCATGAGTTGCGGTAGTGGTTGGTATAGACTGACTGGGATGAGGCATGGAAGAATGGTATGGGTCAACACTATCCGTAGCCTCTATGTGATCACTGACTTCTCGAGTTTCATGTCCAATAGTCTTTTGAATGTGGCCAGGAAATCTCCTAAGAGGTCTAAATATTGATTTATCTTTGGAGAGTGTGTACCTTTTTAGATCGCGAGTAGCAAAGAGATTGATGTATGCACCCATATCAAGTTTCGCATCTTTGTGAAGATCCAAGATGCAGAGAGACTAGAAGCATGAAAAAGTGAGTTGAATTGGGTCTTCTCGAGGGTTCTCCTTGGGAACATATTGAAGGAAATCATCCTAGAGAAAATGCATTACCTGTGAAGATGCTCCATACGAGTTCAAGCAGTTTGAGTCCCATGTTATCTGTTCCTCTAGTTCTGCCAGAGAGACTCTGGATGACAACATGATAGACATATTGCCATATCGCAGGGAGTTGATTTTTCTTGAATTCCCAACTCCGTTCAATTCCTTCTAATACCCCCATCTGGTAGAGGGTTGAAGTTATGTCATTGAAGCTTGGCAATTAAATTCTGGTTGAAGGAAGAACATGCAGGTTAATTGATTCTACAAACTTTGGTTTAGTCAGAATGACTCATGAATCATCGATCAAGTTCAAGTAAACTGATTAAGGGTTATTACTTAGACAAAAAGCTGAGAATGCACACTTGAACATAGTGGATAGGGAACAACATCAGTGAAGGAATTTAATGCACTAAATAAAGCGTGAGATGACCAGTACTTGATCATCAAATGAATCGCTTCATTGCATGATGGATTATCTTCAAAAATATCCCTGAAATTGATAGACATTATCGTCGAGTATTGATTTCTGATTGTTGATTCAGAACCAGTTGGTCGTCCATACCCAGATGCTTTGGGTTGCGTTTTAGAGATTCCATATATCTCCATTTTGAAAAAAAAGGTTTGTAGAACTTGCAGAAAACCAGAGAGCTAGAAGATGAAGGATGGAAAGATTGTCTTAAAGGTTTAGAAAGCGTAAAGCTTTCTTGGGAGGGAAAAGAGATTTATATAGCACCAGATTTCAAAAGATTATTTGATTTACCTTATTTACAGCTGTTAAAGTAAAAACCCTTGGGTTTTTACCATTATCAGCCACAAATAAAACCACATCAGAAAGAAAATGTTTATTTCGAAACTGGGGCGTTAAATAACTGTCAAGACCATTATCACATATTTGAAGAACGTGCGGTGAGGGGTTATAATTTGTTGAATAAAGGGGGAATTTGAACCTGATTAGACAACTTAAGTGCTAAGAGATGTGACAGTTTAAGGTAAAAGATTTTTTAAAAGATTTCTTTTATGGGAAAAAGATTTATTTGTCATTTAACCTAAAATAGGTCTGACACAAAAAGGGAATTTCGAAAGAAACTGAAATGTTGTATGCCACAAAATGAATGTTTTTTATTTAATGAAGTTTTTTATTTAATGAAGAACATTAAATAGCACACAAAGTTCAGGGAATTTATGAAGTGATCATTTAATGTGAGTGCGGATGGATTTGGATGACTGCGGTGGAAGGCAGTGAAGTGAAACTGTGGTTGAAACATGGATGATTACTGTAGCTTGAGCTAATCTTGATCAAACGGTTAGAAATAAAAGGAATTAAGAACCCAAAAAAATATATAGATCATATTTGATTGTGGTATACAAGAAATACCAAATGAACATATGATTGATATATTGTTCTATAACCGCAGTGAAGAGAACGCTTCAAGAATTATGTTTTAAGAAGAAAAGAAACATATTCTTCATAGAGATACGACTATGGTAGCTATCATTTCAAAAGAAATTGTGGCTCAAGATTCATTATTCCTTACATATCTAAAAAGCTATTAAATTTTGTTGCATCAAATGCCTTTATAAAGAAGTCAGGAATTTCTTCGTGAGATGGGACAAAGATTAGTTCGATGTTACCTTTAAGTACGTGATCCTTGATGAAATGGTACCGCAATTCAATGTGCTTCGTCTTTGAATGTGAATTTGATTGTGAGAAATCGCAGTAACACTCTCCGAGTCATAGTAAACCGGTACCCACAACATTCTATAACTGTAGTCCATCAGTTGAGTCTTCATCATAAGAACTTGAGAACAGCAACTGGTTGTGGCCACATACTCTGCTTTTTCCGTAGACAATGAGACACATTTTTTCTTCCTTGACAGCTAACTAGTCTTCCTCCTAGAAATTGGCAGCCACCGGAAGTACTTTTTCGATCTAGTCTGCAACCGACATGACCCACATCGGTGAATGCTCGAAGGTTGAAATCATTTCCTGCAGGATACCGGAGGCCTAGAGCTTTGCTTCCCTTAAGGTATCTGAAGATTTCCTTGACTGCGGTCAGATGTCATACCTTAGGGTCAGCTTATTATCGAGCACATAAGCATGTGGCTAAGACAATGTTCGGTTTGCTTGCGGTTAGGTAAATCAATGAACCAATCATTCCTTGGTAAGTTTTGTGATCAACGAGCTATCTGGTAGGATCCGCAGAGATCTTGTATCTGAAGGCCATTGGAACTTTTGCTGAGGAGCAATTGTCCATTGATTATTTCTTGAGCAACTCAGAGGTGTATTTTTCTTGATGGATGAAAATACCTTGAGGGACTTGTTTTACTTGAAGTCCTAGAAAGAAATTGATCTCTCTTTTCATGTTCATTTGGAATTCGCTTTTCATGAGCTTTCATAAATCATCCACCATTTTCTGGTCTGTTGAGCCAAAAATGATATCATCTACACATATTTAGACAACATTAAGTGATTACCGCTTGCCCTTCTAAATAAAGTAGGATCTATCACACCTCTTTTATACCCATACAAGATAAGAAACTCAGAAATAGTTTCATACCATGACCTTGGAGTTTGCTAGAGACCGTAAACTGCTTTTTCAAGCTTGTAGCAGTAGTTAGAAAATTCTTGACTTTCAAAGCTCGGAGGTTGTTGCAAGTAAACCTCCTCATTCAGTTCACCACTGAGAAAGGCACTTTTTACGTCTATCTGATGAACCTTGATGTTCTTGTGTGCCACATACGCCAACAAGATGCATATGGCTTCCATTCGGACTACAGGGGCACAAGTTTCGTCGTAGTCAACACCTTCCAATTTACTGTACCCCTTGGCCACAAGTATTGCTTTGTTATGTAACATCCAAATTTTCAAGACCAAAAATTTCATTTTAAATAAATATTTTAGAACATAGTTTACCAAAACATTACCAAGGTCGTGTCATTTTATAACAAAAAGGCTATAACAACGTGTTCGAAAACCATCTCAACACAAGTAATATAAATCAGAGTACAATCCCGGAAACTCAATGCGGAAACCATATGTATGTTTGTGATGCGCTGCTACACCGCCGGCTCCTTGCCCTTCGACGAAGAGGTACCTTAACCCAAAACCAAAATTGTAAGCACAAAGCTTAGTTAGTTCCCCCATCATACCACATACCATACAATCACATAGCATACATACTACCGGCCAATTCTGGGGTGCCCGACCTACCCACGTCAAGCCATTTTGGGGTGCTGACCTACCCATGTCAAGCCATTATGGGGTGTTGAACTACCCATGTTAGGCCGTTCTAGGGTTCTGACTACCCTCCGGTCTATCTCAACCGGCAATGCGGACTATTTCACCCCTACATCTATCATACAATCACAAATATTATCATACGACCAGGCATATCTGAGGTACTGACCTACCCTTCGGTCCTACCGACCAAGTCAAGGAATAGCTATTCCCTGCTACTACCACAAACTCATATAGCATATCACATAAGCATATCTCATAAGCATACCACATAAGCATATCTCATAAGAATATAACATAGGCATACCAAGATAATTATCACAAAGACAATTATCTATCAATTACTCTTGTTGGTGGGCCGGTATTGTGGCCTTAGACCCACCCCTACTGGATGGTAACTCACCTCAATGTCGTGTAGTGTCTAAATTATCCTCGGCATGCAAATCGACTCTTCTTGAATCCTCGATCCCTACACGACAATCCTTCTAAGTTATCAATTTCAATATGCAACACTAAGGTCAACTTAATTCAGTCACTGTCAACATCCAGTTGACCTGACTCGCCGAGTTGGTCTACCAACTCGTCGATTCCATATTCCACTAACCCAGACCAATCCCCGACTCTACGCGTTGAGTCTAGAAAGAACTCGATGGGTTCTCGTTCAATCATACCATCGATACCATCTTCATCTGACTCCCTGAGTTCATCCTTAAACTCGTTGACTTAATCTCCCTCATAAGAATGCATCCAGTCTATGACTCGCCGAGTTGTAAGAAAAACTCATCGATTCCATCTTCAAAGATTGGAAGATTGCATTGGACTCGCTGAGTTTTCTCACACACTCTTCGAGTCCCATGATTCCCAAGTCCCTTAAGAGACCAAACAACTGAGGGACCTTCCACACTATCATCTGGTCCATCAGCAGAAAGGATTTGGTGGCCATTACACCTCGACTCGCCGAGTCCTAAGAACGACTCGCCGAGTCCATCCTTGACCATTACTATACATCCGTTTTAAATTGGTCTTAACACATCAAACCATAGATTTGGCCTCCGAATGTCCATTTTACACGTAAATTCTCAAGCTCGGTGCACATGCATGGGATCTTTGGCTCGAAAGCCATAAAAGGTGGTCTACAAGATGCATGGGGTGTTTATGGCAACATAATGGGCACCTTTGTGCCATAAAGACCCCCAATAGTCCTAGATCTGAAACACAAACTCACTCATTATACTCTATCCCGAATACATCCTCACTAGGACTTAGAAATACGTAGAAAAAGGTCCAAAATCAAGATCTAGACAATGAATAGACAAGGTTTAAGCTTTATACCTCTAATAAGCTGGAAATATGCTCAAAACTATGAATCTTCTTCTTTCCCCTTGATCTCACAAGCCTCCTTCTTTTCTTCAAGCTTCAATCACACAAAGTAACACCACAAGGCTCAAGAACACACTAAAAATGGCTAGGGTTTCAAGTTAGGGTTTGTTGTGGATGAAGGGGGATGAGTTGAGGGGATATAATGTGTTTAAATAAAGTGCAAACCCTCAATTTAGGGTTTCACTCAAACAACGTCTACTCGCCAGGTCGGTCTCCTGACTCATCGAGTAGACTACTTAAACTTCCCGCGAATCACGACTCTACTCGATGATTTGGGCCTCCAACTCGTCGAGTCCCAGAGAAAAACAGAAGATATACTTGAATTAAAGGCATACCAGGAGTCGAATGTTATAGGTTCCTTACCACCGCACCAGATTCGTCAAGTTTATTCTTGTAAACCCATCTAGTACCAATGATTGTATGCCCTTTTAGTTTTCGTACCAGCTTCCAAACCTTGTTTCTTTCAAACTCGGCTAGTTCTTCTTGCATGGCAGTGATCCAATCGGGCTGCGGGAGAGCTTCCTTGATGAATTGGGGCTCGACTACGAACATGAAGGCTGCATAATGGAAGTGGTCCATTAGATCACTAGAAGATCGAGTTTATATGCCTGCGGATGGGTTACCAATGAATTTTCCCGGTGGGTAATCCTTTGTCCAAATATGAAGACGAGATTGTTGTTGGTCAGTGGCTGCGGTAGAGGTAATGTCTTCAATGTCTGGACATTCTTCAGTTGGGGAAGGTAGTTCCCCCTCGACTTCAGAGTAGCCCGTAGAATTGTTATGGACTATACGGAGTTGATCCTCATTTGAGTGAGCTTCTCTTTGGGTTGTAGATGGAAGTTTCATTTGATCCAAGGATGGTTCCCCCTTGATTGCTGAGTGAGTGATGATCCTTGAGTCTGTTCTTGTGTCAATGTTTTCTATTTCTTTATCATCAGTGTCTGAGATATTTTATTGAGTTGTGACTATGTGGGTAGATATCGGAGCTGCATCTTCAATAACTGGAACCTCGATGGTTATCGTTTGAAACGAAGTTGTGCTTTCCCCCTCAACCAGCGAGGTGGAAGTTCCGTGCGACAAATCATCAAATATTGATGGCCTAGATACTTTTGTGTGTTCTTCTTGAGCTACGAGACACAAGAATTTTAGATAGATGAGCAGTCTCTACGGAGTCAAATAGGTCATCATAGTTAACTTCAACTATCTTAATAGGACCCGAAGAGACTGGGATATCACTCTCAGGATGAACTTTGTTTCAGTTGAAGGAGTAGTGTTACGGACATAATAGTCATCAAATTTGACATCAAAGCTTTTGACTATTAGCCTTGTGCGTCTGATGTGAACCTGGTAGGCTACTTTATTGGTGGAGTAGGAAAGAAAAATTCCTTCATCTGATTTGGGTTCAAATTTGTTAAGGTGATCTTTGCTGTTGATCACAAAACATCTACATCCAAAGATGTGGAAGAATCTGACATTTGGTTTGCGGTTGTTCAGGCCCTCGTAAGGAGTATTGTTTGGACGCTTGAAAATGATGCTTTTTTTTAACAAAGCATGCATTTTCCACTGCTTCGGCCCAGGAGTATCGAGGAAAGTTGGAAAAATTTAACATTGATCTTGCAGCTTCAACCAATGTACGGTTCCTTCGTTCTACAACTCCATTTTTCTACAGTGTGTAGGGAGCTGAAAAGTTGTGACTAATGCCTTTGAAAACAAGAAACTATTCAAGAGATGATTAGTGAATTCGGTTCCATTGTCACTCCTTATTCTATTTATTGGAAGCATGATTTGAAGCTTGATTTCTTTGATGAATTAATAAGGACCTGCAGTGTGTCTAATTTGAGTCTTAAGAAGAATACCCAAGTGAAACGAGTGTAGTCATCAACTATAACCAATATGTATTTCTTATTGTGTAAACTGGCTATGGTAGATGGACCGTAGAGGTCAATATGAAGTAATTCCAAGGGTCCATTATAGAAGAATCTATCACCAAGGGATAGCTTCCCTTTGTTTTCTTTCTATACTCACATGCTGGATAGAGGGTGTCATTGTTGTATATCCGAATATGAAGACCTCGAACAAATTCTTCGATAACCAAGTTGTTGATATACCGAAAGTTGAGATGAACTAACTTGCGGTGCCACAGCTAACTGACTTCGGATATGGCTTTGGATAGAAAGCATAGTTGCGGTTTGCCAATGATAAAGAGACGTCCAAAGGATACATTGTGCCTTCGTATTTATACTTGATCAAACAAGTGCTTCTATCATTTGTCAAAATGTGGCAATATTCACTATCAAACTCAACTTTGTGACCAGCTTTGTACAATTAACCCAGGCTGATCAAATTATGCTTGAGTCCTTCAACATAAGAAAACTTTTGAATTGAGAAGTTACCCTTATTCGAAACACCATAACCTCATATGATACCATTTTCATTGTTACCAAATGTGACATGTCCACCATTACATATAATCCTGAAATCCCGAAGGTACTTTAACCTTCTGGTCATGTGCAAGGAGCAGGCACTGTCGATCAACCACTCCTCTTCTTGTTCCTCTTTTCACATTGCCTACAAGATTAATAAGTTAGTTTGGGCACCCCAAAAAGTTTGGAGCCTAGGGACAAACAATAATATTTCTGACTAGATGCATGAATACGAGGCATAAGGACAAATTTATTGTTAGCATTTAGACCTAATTATGTATGCTTTGTAACCTTAAGAATGTTTCAAGGTTGGAATGGACGTGAGGTTTTCAAAAGATACACTTCGGAATTAAGAGGTTTTATCCAAACACCGGATTTGGACATTGGTCTTGAGGGTGTAGGTGAGGTCTTTTGTTTGGACCGTGGATGACTTTCGGCTGTAGAAGCTTTGGAACTTGAAAAAGCCTTTGCACGAGAATTTCTTCTAGGTTTTGACTTAAGATTTGCTGAGATGACTAAGGTGACTTTTTCAGTTCAGATGTTGGCAACAGACCTTTCCATTTTGGATCTTTTAAGGATTAATTTTGAAAAATATACCTTTAAAAATATGTGACTTTCTTTTTGGATTCTGTAGGAGTCTTTGAAAAAGTTTTAGTTATTGTACACTCCTTTTTGTCTGAATCTGTGACAATGGTAACTTTCGAAAGCTTTTTGTCAGTGACGTGTTTTTCTGAACTCTTTTGTTTTGAAAATTTGGCCTTTGTGAGATTTTTTTTTGAAATCGGTATCTCGTTTTTTGCTTTGAGATCTAAGGTCTTCTTTAAAAGCCAGTTTTGCCTGAGTTTTTGGGGAACCGTAGTTAGAAGTGTTCAACTACGGTTTTTGAAAACGTTTGTTTTTGAAAACAAGGACTTGAATTTTCTGAACTTGAAGATTTTGGACTTTATGAACATTGACCATATTCAAAATTTTCTATTGGTATTTTATGAAAAATGGGTTCTATGGTCACTGTGCTTTTGAATTTGTTATGCGGTAAGGATGACTGGACTACCACAGAGTATGTCAGAGGTGGGTTTTTGTTGGAACACTATATGGAAAGTAAGGATGAATAATTATCGACTAAGTTTGGTCTTTCCAAAACAATATCTTCATTTACAGCAGAAAATGGCTGAGAATTGGGGCAGCTATTGTTAATGACTGGAATTGGATCGGAGGATTCTAGGAGGATTTCCTCCATAACATAATTATTGCCCAGTTCATGAAGCCTACCGAAGTGACATCTAATGTCTATGGGGAATGTTTTGTCATTGACAAGGAAATGAAACTCTCAATCCAGTGGGATATAGAGATGGTCATTGTTAAACAAAGGTGATGCATCCGTTGCGGTTGAATACCCATTGGGCCAACCCCAATTGTATGTATTATCTATGGTCCCATTATTCACAAGATTTTCAATAGCTTCACTTTCATTAAACAACTTTTCGATTAAAAGATTTAAGCGTACATTTTCTTTTTGGGCCAAATACCTTTGATTCAAAGCTATTCCTAACTGAGTTTTACACAACATTCTGGTATCTTTTTCTAACACTAAATCCCTTTGTAACATCTCTTATCTTCTAGTCTGCTCTCACACGAAAGATTTCTTGGGACGCCATGCTCTTCTCATATAAGGCCTTGTTATAGTCTGAAAGGATGGCAGCACAAGTGTCATTAAGGTTGTCTAAGAAGGGTTGACAATCCTGCATGCTATAATTATTAGATTGGATCAGGAGTTTTACACGTTCAACAACGCTTAGAGTTCCATCTTTTGCCATGAAACAGAAGTTTTTTTCCAGCTTTGTTGATCCGTCCTCATCAGCAGTTGCCACCGTGCAGATTTTTCCTTTGCCCTTTATGTTGTTGATGTCTTCATATTCATCTCCTGACGACCAAACTTGATGATTTTTCTTTATTTGGACCACGTATGCCCTTGGCTTCTCTTTTTCTTCCATCTTCTGAGCCATTCTAAGATAGAATGCTTTATCCTTCACCACATTAGCTTTACACTCTTTAGAAAAGTCGTTTTCTTTGTTGCATTTGTGACAAATGATAACATTACTTTAATCTTCTGTTGAGGTACCAGAGTCAGCTGACTTGACGGGTTGCGGTGCCTCCTTGGATTGATGAGTGTTCTAGGGTTGCGGAGACTGGTGAGGGATTCTAGGATATCGAGAATGATTGTTCTGTGGATTGATGTTTTGGTTGAAGGGTGGTTTGGTAAACTATTGATTTTTACGAAAAGAGGTTAGAAGTAGCTTGTTGAATTGTTGGCTAACAAGATCAATTGCATTTTGGAATGCTTCTTCATCAGCATACTATGTATCGGCTTTGTAAGACTACGGTGGGTTGTCATATGAAAGAGGGTAAGGTTCAGGTGGTTGGGTGGTTTTGTTTTGTGGAGTTCTAGCTATGAGAGCAAGTGGACCTTCGAAGTCTGCACAATCTTTTACCATAGTTGATTCTTGTGCCTGAAGCTCGCAATATAACTTGAAGAGAGATAGTACGTGAATCTTCCAATCTCCTTGGACTATCATTTTTGTCATAGTCTAGTGTTTTCCCAAACCATTAAGAAACTGAAGGTTTGTTTGATGATTGCTTCGAACGATGCTAGCGTTTGATAACTTTGTGACAGTAAGATTGAATCTTTTGAAGGAGTCTTCAAGACTCTCACCAGGATGCGCTTTGAAGTTCTTGAACTCGTTGAGTGCAGTGGTGAGTTTCTTGTCTTGAGCTTGCTTAGAACCTTCATACAAGTTTTTTTAGAACATCCCAGATTTCTTTGGCTGATTTGCAGTTAACGATGATGTCGGAGTTGTCTGGGGCCACTCCACATGAGATTTCATAGAAAACAACAGCATCACTTTCCATCATATCAACAGGAGGTTCTTCTTCCATGGATCTCCACATATCTCTACCAAGTCTTTTTAGATACCACTCCATCCTTTGAGACCAGTGATGATATTCACTTGCAACAAGTATTGGGGCTTGATTAGAACCACCAACACTGTTTGAAATGTTTAGTGATAATGCGTGTGCCATATTTCCTTTGTTTTTTTGTTTTGAATTTTTTTAAGAAAATGAGCTTTAGTAGTATAGAAGCCATTTCAAAATCAGAGTTTTCTTTAAAAAGCAACCACTTTGGCTCTGATACCAATTGTTGAGAGAAAACCTTTTGAGAAACACTTGAACAAATGTTAGTACAAGTTATATATTGCAGAAATTAGTTAATTTCAAAGGATCATAATGCTCAACAATAGTACGAAGATAGAGTTGTTAGATAGTTAGATGCGGAAATGTAAGTGCGATAAGTAAATGAAATGTAAATGACAGCAAGTTATATATCAATAAAACAATAAGCTAATTCTTCATAAGGTTTGCATTCAAACTGAGTTAGTTCACGTCATCAGCTTAAATTGAAAGAAGTCACAAGGACTTGCTCCGAATGAGATATGAGAGTTTGATCTTAATATTTGAGTGAAAGTTTAGAAAGATAAAAGATAAGAACTCAGAGATAGAGAAATTTAGATGTGGAGGTGTATTGATTCATGAAGTTGAGGACGCTATTTATATAATCTCAAAACGTTACATTGTGAATAAACAAATAATAAACTTATGTCTAAGAGTGACTATGAAAAGTTCATTGGATAATACATAGTAAAACAATAAGTCAGATAATGTAACTAAGTCTTCATTATGGATGAGAAGGTTGCGGATGACATCTCCAAAAGACGGTGCAGTAGAAAAAGTCATTGTAGGCTGAAGAGAAGATTCGTTTTGGTATGAGAGTTGACTTTGGATGACTTCAGATTGACAAGTTTAAGAGGGTCACTTTCTTGATTCAACATCTGCTCCAATATCGGAGTAATCACGGTCATCCTCAAACATATATACCTGATCAGAGCCACGACTGCCTTGCGTATGTGAGAATCGACCACCACATTTGCCTTCCTTGGATGGTAATGGATAACATAATCATAATCATTCACTGCATCCAACCACCAGTACTGCCGCATATTCAGATTTGGCTGATCCGTCAAATAGCTCAATCTTTTGTCATCCATATGAATTGTACATCAGACCCCATAAAGGTAATATCGCCAAATCTTGAGGGCGAAAACCACAGCCCCCAGCTCCAAATCATGTGTCGGATAGTTCGACTCATGAGGCTTCAGTTGCCTCGAAGCATAAGTGATCATGTGACCTCTCTGCATAAAAACTGTCCCTAAACTCATGATAGAAGCCTCATAATAAACCACAAAGTCCTCAACACCCTCCATCAAGGTGAAAATTGGTGCCTCGCATAATCTCTGCCTTTGGGTCTTAAAGGCTAGCTATTTCTTAGACTCCCAAAAAAATGTGACCGTCTTCTTCGTTAACCGAGTCAAAGGAAAAACTATCTTGGAGAAATCTTGGATGAATCTCCGACAGTAACCTTCTAAACCAAGGAGACTTTGAATCTCAGATGAAGACCTCGGAACCCCTTACCTCATCACGACCTCGACCTTGGTCGGATCAACCAAAATACAATCTAGTTGATAAAGTACCCTAGACATTGCACCTCACACAACCAAAACTCACACTTAGAGAACTTCACAAAAATTCTCTCCCTCCTCAAAGTCTCCAGCACCACCCTTAAGTTCTTCTCGTGCTGCTCCTGGGTCCTGAAATAGAACAAGATATCATCAATGAATACAAAAAAGACTAATTCAATATCGGCATTTATACATGGTTTATTAGGTCCATGAACGCTGGTGGAGAATTGGTGAGCCCAAAAGGAATCACCATGAAATTGTAATGACCATAGTGAGTCCGGAAGGCCATCTTCCGACCATCCTCCTCGCTAGCCCTCATTTGATGATAACTCGAACACAAATCAATCTAAGAAAATCAACACGCACCCTGAAATTGGTCAAACATATCATAAATCCTTGGGAGTGGATAACAGTTCTTCATTGTTAACTTATTCAGCTTCGAGTAGTCAATGCACATACGATGAGACCCACCCTAATTATTTAAAAACAAGATTGGTGTTGCCCATGGAGAACTGTTTGGTCAAATGAATCCCTTATCTAACAGATCCTGCAGCTATGTAGAAAACTCCTACATCTTGGGAAGAGAAAACCAATATGGTACATTGGCTATCGGAGCCGTACTTGGAACCAGATCAATCCTGAACTCAAATTGCCTCTCTGGAGATACCCCATGCAAGTCTTCCGGAGACACATTCGAGTACTCCCGTACAATTGACACATCATCCACGGTCACCTTACCATTATCCTAGGTATCTATAACATAGGTGACGAATCTGAAACAACCCTTCTGAATATAATGTCCAACCCTCGTTGTTGAACACAAAATCGGCCCACGTTGAGCCATCTCTCCTTCAACCACTAACTTTGCCCCACTTGGGGTTCAAATCCAAACTAACTGGTGCTGAAAATCGATCACTGCCCCATTGGGGCTCAACCAATCCACACCACTATAACATTGTTCCTATGCAAAGGAATGAGAACCAAATCAATCGAATACTGGTCACTGAACATCTAAAGAATACAACCCTGATGAACCCTCGCTACCCAAACAGATATATCATCTGCAATCTTGACATCTAAAGGAATATCCATCTCCCATGAAGCTCCAACAAACCTCTTGCTAATGGTAAGCGATACAAATGATCAAGTAGCCCCGAATCAACAATACCAAAGCAGAAATAATGTTCACGAGGAACGATCCTATCACCACATCAGGTTTCATGCAAGCCTCATCTTTTGTCAATAGAAAATGTCAGTTCTTCACCACATTCGTACCCGCCTTACACTGGTGGCTATTAGTGTCCTGTAGAGTCGCAAGAATAAGTGCTGACAGCGGCCCTGCTACGATCAAACTTGGACAATGGGCCTTCTTGTGGCCCCTTTGATTACAATGAAAGCAAATCAGATCAGATCTCGTGATGGTGGTGGTAGTGGTAGTAGTACAATCCTTGCTAAAATGACCCATCTGGCCGCACTTAAAGCAACCTGAACCACCCACCTTACACGATCCCTCGTGCATCTTGCCTACTTACCAGAACGGCTCCGACCCTATTAGCGTCTCGATCTCATATCCTGAACCTTCGGCCTCTATCCTGATCCCCTGAAACCTGAGCCTGATCTGACTTCCTCTTCCTTTCCTTCTTAATATCTCTCTCTCTCTCTCTCTATGGCTCTTGCTATCATACCCTTTAGTGTCTTGCAACTGGACCAGTTCACAAACTGCCGGATTTCGCTCCTCAACATCTCATTGTACCTCACCTTCTTCATCTCCTCATCCGCCAAATACTACGGAACCAAAAGCACCCTCTCACAAAACATTGTGGTGATCTCATCCACCATCTCAATAGTCTGGCAGAGTTCCTGAAACTCTCGTGCCAAGTGTTGCACTTCAATCACTAGAGAAAATCCAGCATTTAATCTAGTCACAAATTCATCACATGACATGGACTCAATTGCCTCGCCTCCCAAGGCGTGTCCTACCTCCTCCCACTAGTCTAGGGCTCTATCTTACAGAACACAGGAAGGATCTTTGACCTATACCCCATCGGGACAACTACTGGTGCGGAATGCGTCAGCAACATCTACTAACTATCGCCTGATCGCTATCGCGGAGAGTAGTCTAGAGCATGAATTACTGAAACTCCCTGAAGGTCAATGAACATGTCCCTATCAAGGTCACCATCTGAAATTGGAAAGAGCCCAAAAGGTCCTTCAACTACTCCATGATACCCTCCTTGATTGTACCAAAGATCACAGGAGTCTACTCAACAATTTTATGGGTAATCTCAGATGAAATGAACTCCCGTATCTTATCATCCAACTGCCCGACTCCAGATTCTGAGTCCAAGCCCTCACCAACACCAGAACTACCAACTAGTCTGCCTCAAAGAGTCACCATACACAAAATATACCATATAAACCATCACAATACGCATATATATATATATATATATATATATATATATATATATCAAGTAGTCTCATACTCTACAAGATCCTGGATTCATTGTAGATCTCCTTGAATCTAGTATGGATCCTCTACTTTCAGCAGTACATGCCTATACTACCTTCCACATCTATCCATACTTTCCTCAAGGATTTCCTTGAATCCGCCAAGTCACTCTTTATCCGTACAATCAACCCTCATCAAGATAAGGCTCCCAGTACTAAATATCTTCCTAGGTTTTCCTAGTGTAATCTCCACACCACTCTCCGTCATCAGCTGTAAAAGGAACTCCCATTAGCTCTCTTTAACTAACTCACAAATACAATTACATATCACCAAAACCAGATAATTATTTGAATGAGAGGTCTCACACAACAATGGTTGGACTCAAACAAGATCTGTGTAATAAAGTTGAAACCTATCCTTCTAAAATTCTCTAGTCGCAATAATAAGTAACTTAACATATTTAGTTAGTAGTTAGCTGATGTTAGTGAAAACTCCTAAAAAGCACAAAGCAACCAACATTCGAGTATTAAGTAATCAGAATCAGGCATAACCTAATCAGGCCATCCTATCACTGACTGATCGGTACTAGCATGCAAGTCTACAAGCTTATACAATAGGCATACAAAGTCATCTCTCGTAGCATTCTTTCATGCAGATACTGAGCAGATCCTTAGCCCTAACTATCATGCGATTCATAAATTCATAGATCAAATAGTATCATATAACATGTATGGATATTCTAGGAAAAGTTACTTGAGCTAAGTCGATTCCATGCACCGCAGATCTTCTTGTATTAAAAAACCCTTTTTATAAACATTTCCTTTTTGAAATTTTTTACCAAATCCTCAGTTTGAGTTCAGACATACCCTTTTGTATGTATGAATCCCTCAAACTAAGGCTCTGATACCAATTTGTAACGTCCTAAAAATAAGAACCAAAAGTTTTCATTTTTAAATTAATAAATCGGTAATCCAAAACATCTCCATAAAACCAAGATGGATCAAAGTGAATCACAACATCATAAAATATCATAGTAAATCACAAAATGAGGAATAAGGTGGTGTGTGCTCTGTAATCATCCCAGCCTCATTCCTTTCAAACTACAAGTACCTGAAACATAAAATGGAAACTGTAAGCACAAAGCTTAGTGAATTCCTCAAAAATACCATATATCATTCATAATAAACACATATTGGGCCCCCGCCCTTCATGGTGTCCTGCCCGGCATCAAGCCCCGCTCGGTATATAGATCTGTCAGTCATCAGGCCCCGCCCGGTATACATATAAACATATACCATATAATGATACAAACACATGTGACAATCACAAAGATAATAGCATATAGTATAGTCATCGGGCTGAAGGGTTTTGAGCAATCTAACACTCCTAAGGTGTACATGCAACACTAGAAACCTTGGATCTATGTTTTACTAAGATACATGCAAATTTGATTTTCCAAGGTTCTTAACCTAACTAGCATGGCATGGGGAACTTTGAAACATAATAGCTAGTAGAAGAACATACCTTTTTGTTTCTTGGATTCCTTGAGAACCTTGTGAGCCTAGCACCTCAAGTGTGATGCCTCAACTGTCTCACACAATACCACAACCATTGGAATAACTTTGAGAGAAGTTCACTAACACTCAAAATCGGCTAGCCCTCTTGTTCTTCACTTAGTAGTGCCGACTTTGCTAGTCATTTAGTCCTTTTTGTAGTTGTGTCACAAGTAGGCTTACATAATGTAAACCCTAATTGACATGGAATTCCATATTCCAATGATCCATGGGTTTATTACCCCCATGGACTAACCATGGAGCACCTTATGGGTTTTAGCCCACTTCAATAAACCATGGATCATTAGCCCACTATAAAAGAATGGATGATTTACACAATCAACCCCATATACTTAATTAGTCTCTTTTTGATCAGTTAATTATTTCCAAATTAATTCTTCGAATGATACTAATTAAATAATATTATTAATATATTAGAACTTATAATATATTAATAATCCTTAAGTGTCCTTTTTCTCATTTAGTCTATCCAAGTGTTGTAATGCCATGCAACCAAACTGCACCAAGCCAACCGGGTCAAGTACATTCTAGAAATAGTTATGAACTTAGACACCTAATCCAACAGTCTCACACTTGGATAAGTCTAATAACTATAACTACGAGAATGACTTCAGGAACCGATCAGCAATCGTAGCTCTTTCAAGGTCTCACGGAACTGATATTATGATGATACGCCATTTAAGATACGTGATTATATAATCCTTTGTTCTAGATATCAGCCAGACAAATACATGGAACAATGTCTTACTTATTGTCCAACAGTTTGTTTCCCGATTTCCGATTTGTTTGATTTAGAACTTAACTGAACACATCAATTTAGTTCTAACCGGGCCCAGTGCATAGGTCAAAACTAAATCATCGAGGGGCCCAGATATCGCTTCTTATACAAGAAGGAACAGATAAACTTCGACTCATATGCTTGTTTTACTACTCGTTGAGTTATACACAAAGGCATGTTTTATAACATCGAGTTACCAATGGATTTTCGTACAATCAATGTATAACCAATTCATAGTCAACAACTCATATCTCTAGGTTTGAAGACTTATATGATATTAACGTCTCACGATCACTCAAGATAAATTCCATGAAGTGATACAAGTGAGCGTGGGTTGAATCTAATAATCAGAACTTATGAGCCATATAGCCTCCTTCGCTGCCTCCTTCGCTGCCTCGCTTGCAGCTATATACTCTGATTCGCAAGTTGAATCAGCCATTGTCTCCTGCTTGGAACTTATACAAGTAATTGCTCCTCCATTTAAGGTAAAGACCCAGCCTGACTGAGAACGGAAATTATCCCAATTAGTCTGGAAGCTAGCATCACTATACCCTACTACTCTCAAGTCATCACTCCCACCAAGGGTAAGGACCCAATCCTTAGTCCTCCGTAGGTACTTGACAATGTTTTTTACCACAGTCCAGTGATTCTTTCCAGGGTTCCCCTGATATCTGCACGCCATGCTCGATGCAAAGGCCACATCTGGACGAGTACAAGTCATAGCATACATGATTGAGCCTACAGCAGAAGCATACGGTACTCGACTCATCTCAGCTATCTCAGCCTATTTACTCAGTCTCTGAGTCTTACTCATTCTGGCATTACTCTGGATTGGTAACTCTCCTTTCTTGGAATTCTGCTTGCTGAACCTATTCAACACCTTATCCAAGTAGGTACTCTGAATAAGTCCATTTAGTCTCTTACTCCTGTCTCTCAAAATTCTTATCCCTAGGATATAGGCAGCTTCTCCAAGGTCCTTCATAGCGAAACACTTCCCAAGCTAATACTTTACTTCCTGCAAGGTTGGGATGTCCTTTCCTATAAGTAGTATGTCATCCACATACAATACCAAAAACCTAACTATACTCCCACTATTCTTGACATGTACACAAGATTCATCTTCGCTCCTCGAAAAACCAAACTCTTTGAATTTCTCATCGAAACAAAGATTCCATCTGTGAGGTGCTTGTTTCAATCCATAGATGGATTTCTCAAGCTTACACACTCTATTAGGGTACTTTATATTGATAAACCCTCTGGCTGACTCATGTAAACTTCCTCAGCCAACCTTCCATTAAGGAAAGAGGTTTTGACATCCATTTTTCATATTTCATAATCATGAAATGCAGAAATGGTTAACATAACCCTAATAGACGTAATCTTTTCTACTAGTGAAAACGTCTCATCATAATCAACTCCCAAAATTTGAGAAAAGCCCTTTGGAACCAGTCGCGCCTTATAAGTGTGTACATTATCATCCATGCCGATCTTCTTCTTGAAGATCCTTTTGCACCCGACTGTCTTACAACCTGGTACATTGTCAACCAAGTTCCAAAGGTTATTGTTATACATGGACTATATCTCGCTGTCCATAGCCTCCTTCCATTTAGCATCCTTACAGCCTTCCATTGCTTCCGTATAGATGATAGGTTCATCCAGACTTACCAGTGTGGTATCACTGATAAGTGTATCACCTTTTACAATAATATGGAAACCATAGTAATGCTCAGGTGCATTCCTAACTCTCATGGAACACCTTAGAGGTACAGACTCGTCGGTCTGATCAATAGGAGTTTCTTCCTCAGGTTGATTGCTAGGGTTTGAGGTTCCTTCACCACTTGACTCTTGAATTTCTTCAAGTTCAATTTGCCGCCCACTGTTTCCTTGGCTTATGAACTCTCTTTCACGAAAGACTCCCCTCCTTGCTACAAAGACCACACTATTACTGGGTCTATAGAAGAGGTAACCAAAGGATTTTTGTGGGTAGCTGATGAAAATACACCTCTCACTTCAAGGATCGAGCTTATCGTGAGTCTCGCGCCTCACGAAACCCTCACAAATCCAAATCATGATGTGGTCCATATTGGGAACCTTTCCAGTCCACATCTTGTGAGGTGTTTTGGTAACCTTTTTGGTAGGGAATAGATTAACAATATGGGTGGCAGTCTCTAAGGCATACCCCTAAAATGAGATTTGAAGCAAAGCTCAACTCATCATGGAACGAACCATGTCCAACAAGGTTCAATTACATCTCTTAGCTATACCATTAAGATATGGTGTTATGGGAGGTGTCAACTATGAGACAATCCCACATTTAGTAAGTTGGTCAAGCAACTCTATACTAAGATACTCACCACCTCGATTGGAGCGAAGCATCTTAATGTTCTTGCCCAACTGATTCTCCACTTCCTGTTTAAACTCTTTGAATTTTTCAAAGGTTTCTGACTTATCCTTGATTAAGTATACATATCCATATCTACTATAATCATCAGTAAAAGTCACATAAAAGTGGTTAGCATCCCTTGTGGCAGTTCTGAAGGGCCCACACACATCAGTATGTATGAGATCCAACAAACCCTCCCCCATAGAACAAGAACCAGTGCAGGGTGATTTTGTCATTTTTTCAAGTAAACAAGATTCACAACTATCATCTAACTTTAGGTCAAATGACTCCAAGACTCCATCCTTTTGGAGTTGGCCTATGCGTTTCTTTCTTACATTTCCAAGACGACCATGCCATAATGATGCTTTATCCAAGTTAGTGGAAGAATCAATGCACAGCACATTATTTCCTAGGTTATCAACAACCGACATAATTTCATATACATCATCACAAGGTAATGCTTTAAACTAAAAAACGTTATTAAAGAAAGCATTATTACCACCACATTCATTATCAAAAGATAATGTAAACCCTTGTTTTTACAAACCATGAAAGGAAATAATATTTCTGGGCATTTCAGACAATTAACAATATTTATTCAAATCTAACACTAACCCACTACATAGCAACAAATAATAAAATCCAATCTTGTTGACAGGTGAAGCTTTCATATTCCCCATGATCAAGTTTATCTTCCCATGCTCCACATTCTCACTTCTTCTTAGTCCCTGCAAATCAGAACATATATGAGTAGCATAACCTGTGTCAATGACCCAAGAATTAGAATGGGGTGAGTTATTAGACAATATAGTGTAAATACCTGCATGGTTAGGTAATAGTCCTCATAGGACTTTTAGAGCTCGGTTGTCAACGTGGCCAAAATGATACATGCCACTTTAGTGGCACCTCTCTCATGAGTCTGGAATTCAACGATCTCCTCAGGAGTAGCAAACGACTCATCAACTTCCTTAAGCTCCTTGTCGAGGACATATTCCTTGTCCTCGTAACGAGTGACCACCTGATGTTCCGGATCCAATCCATAAAGTTGGAACCATCGAAGATGACTCTCCTACAAAGGTTCATTAGAGAGAAGGAGTCGGTAGGGTTTCATCCAGATGCAGCATTGTTGGAAGACATCTGAAAAAGAAAGACAAGATTAGATTAGATTTAAAGATAATCCTTAATAAGACACCCAAATGTAATATTGAGGCTCGGACCCAACACAATATTTTATAACTTAGAAGAGGGATGTCATAATCCAAGCTAAAAAATATTTGTAGGTAGGTAAATCACGATTCACCAATTTCCACCACGAAAAACGAAATAAATTATTAGGTTTTAATTGGTTTTGAAACTCCTAGATTCTTTTGAGATTCATTGAACTTTTCAATGGCATGTTTCAATCTCGAGTGTGCCCTTCAAGTTTTGTGACTGGGATGCCGAGGATCACAAAACAAGGTGTGAAGTTACCATGGATATTACTTGGTACTCTTAATGTTTATCACTCAACCGATGTGCTAGTTAACCACACGCGCTCCACCGATCTATGATAAATCTTAAGCCACCCTTTTCCTACTTTGTTAACTCCAGGTTAGTGTGTTGGTTAACCACACACGCTCCACTAACGACTTAAACAAAGTGCAAAGTGTAATTTCATGGGTTAGTACCTTATTCACATTTTCCTACAGTAACTAAGATTAGGAATGTATAAAAACATTTAGTTACTTTACAATCATCATACTTTTAATGAGGATTAAAGTCATTTTCCTACCCATTCGGCTAACAACCCTCCACCAGTCAAGGAAGCGGTGGTTGAGCGTGGACATCCATTAAGCTGCCATTTTATAGGCAACAACATTATACCCCCTTATAGACTGGCTTCGTGAATAATGCCTACTAATGGTATAACGACTTGTTCTTATACATACATACACACACACACACACACACACACATATATATATATATATATATATATATATATATATATATATATATATATATATATATATATATATATATTAACTTATAATATTATAAAGTATAAGGGTTGAATTTTAACTTTTAAAATTCTAGGGGTTGGAACTAAACTTTTTAAAGTGACTTTACATGTTCCAAAACTTGAGGGCAAGATTTGCATCTTTCAAAACTTTTCATATTTCATAACTTATAAGTTAATGGTTTATTAAAATGAGAGACTTTTCATTTTATGTAACATATGTGTTTATTAATGAACTTTAAAAGAATGACTTTTGGTAATCTATAACTTGAGGACAAATTATGGATTCTATTAAAACACATCAAGATCAAGAATTAAACTAACAAACTATTTGAAAATAATTCCTATGATCTTCTAAACTCTTAGGTTCATGAACATTCATATCAACAATTTCAAGAATCATAAATAACACATACAAAACTTGAAATTTTGATAATAGCCATTGTAAATGGATTAGCATAACCATTACACCATCGAAAACATTTTTTATAAGACCAAAACAGTTTAGGGTAATGTTTCTAGTCCATTTCCAGCAGCAAAACTTTAAAATATATATCCAGAGCCTCCTACTCGTCGAGTTTAAGAGCCTACTCGACGAGTAGGATGAATTAACACATGGACTCGTCGAGTCCACTCAGCAGACAACAGTTTTTTTGACTTTTTTCAACGAGTTTGCATCAAGTATTAAGAAAACAATCCTAGGCTCTGATACCATTAAAGGGTTTTGAGCAATCTAACACTCCTGTGGTGTACATGCAACCCTAGAAACCTTGGATATTTTTTTAAGAAGATACATGCAAATTTGATTTTTCAAGGTTCTTAACCTAACTAGCATGGCATGGGGAACTTTGAAACATAATAGCTAGTAGAAGAACATACCTTTTAGTTTCTTGGATTCCTTAAGAACCTTGTGAGCCTAGCACCTCAAGTGTGATGCCTAAAATGTATCTCACAACACCACAACCATTGGAATAACTTTGAGAGAAGTTCACTAACACTCAAAATCGGCTAGCCCTCTTGTTCTTCACTTAGTAGTGCCGACTTTGCTAGTCATTGAGTCCTTTTTATAATTGTGTCACAAGTAGGGTTACAACATGTAAGCCCTAATTGACATAGCTTACCATATTCCATGATCCATGGGTTTATTACCCCCATGGACTATCCATGGAGCACCTTATGGATTTTAGCCCAATTCAATAAACCATGGATCATTAGCCCACTATAACTGAATGGATGATTTACACAATCAATCACATATATTTAATTAGTCTCTTTTTGATCACTTATTTAAGTCCAAATTAATTCTTTCATCAATACTTGTTAAATAATATTATTAATATATTAGAATTTATAATATATTAATAATCCTTAAGTGTCCTTTCTCTCCTTTAGTCTATCCAAGTATTGCAATGCCATGCAACCCAATGGACCATGCCAATCAGGTCAAGTACATTCCAAAAATATTTATGAACTTAGACACCTAATCCAATGCGGGCCCCATCCAACATCGAGCCCTGCTCGGTTTACATACCTGCTAAACACAGTGAGCAAACTCACCTCAAGCTACTGAATCTCTAAGATAAATATATGCCTGCTGATAAGACAATCCTTGTGCTATCAATACTAATAACATCTAATTAATAATTCGATCCCAATCCATAACCATCAGTATAATCAATTGGGCCCATTATCAGGGCAGAATACCATTTTACCCTTTATCCAACTTGGCCCAAGACCTAGGCCCAATTCAACTACTATGCAGGCCTAAATTCTACTAGGCAACCAAAGGCCCAAATATGACCCAATCTTCCAAATTGGGCCCACAACCATCTTGGGCCTAAAATCCAAAGAACCCAAGGCACTAGCCAAAAGCCCAAATCAAAAGTCCAATGGCCCAACAAGGCCCAAATGAACAAAACCCAACCTATTGCCCAAATCGAGAATGCAAGCCCAAAATGCTCATAGCCTAAGTACGCATGGCGTAGTCAGCTTTTACACTTAGTGTACACTTTCTGGGCTAGTACGGGCATCATACCAGCTTGGTAAGCCCATCTTACACCCCAACTTGCCACCCCACTCCATTAAGCACTTAATACATTGAGACTTCAAGCAAAACTTTCAAATCTGATTCTATAAGACCACTTATCATGTAAAGTTGGCAAGTTTACACACATGCACGGCTCAATGGGGCTTAAGAGCTCAAAAAGAGGTTAAAAAAGGTTTAACGCATGCATGTTTCAAGATACACCATAAAGCTTTAATATTTATGAACTTGGGGACTGGAAGGAGCTAAGATCTAGAATTCATAGCCTTTGCAGTAGATCAAAAGCCCTCTTTTAATGGAAATGATTCAAAAGATGCACAAATGTTTGAAGAACTAGATCTAGCATAAAAGAGCACAAATGTGTAAGTTTTTTATCAAAAAAAGCTTGCAAATGTGGAAGTCATCCTAGACCACAAGCTCAATCAACTTCTTCAAGGGTTCCTTCTTCTTCTTCTTTAGCTTAGGACACCAAAACCTCTATATCAAGCTCACAAAGGGTTTCGTTTCTTGGACAAGGAGAGGTGGAGGGTGGCTAAACATGACCGAATGAGGCTATCATAAGGTTTAAATAGGGTGCAAACCCTAAATATTAAGCTATCTCGCGAATTTATTATTTCTTCATGTGAATTTCGTTCTCAATGTTCTTTATATAATTATTTTCATATTTATGTGGACATCAACATTCCTTTACATTAATTTGGCTAAATTTTTATTTCGTATTTTATAATTATTATTGGCATAATACGTTGTAATATGTAACTTCGAAAAATCATAACCTCTCCATATGACGTCAAATTTTAGCGATCTTTACACTCATGAGTTTGTATTCAAGGTTAGTGCAAATTTTTAATAGATTATTTATTGTAAATAATCTTTTTATTATAAATGTTATTTAATACCATTTGTTAAGTTTATAATAAGATTTTTATAAATATTATATAACCATAATATTTATCCATATTACATGTACACGATATATATATATATATATATATATATATATATATATATATATATATATATATATATATATATATATACACACAAATAACATTTACATAAACAGATACGTTGTAACTATAATCCTTTAAATGTCTAGCCTGAATGGGAGTTACACATACCTTATTCTAACTAACCACAATATCTTTTTCTCTTCCAAATCGGCCCCTAGGAATAAGTAGCTTCTTAAGGACCTTAATTGCTTAAGAACACCTAACGACACTTTATATAGCAACATAAAGAATGTCAAGATATATCCTATCAAACACTACATACCAACACAACCCTTTTGATTTAACGATGAGAAATCTCCTCATCTAATGAAGAGACATGATCTCTGGTTAACGAATAAGCGAAATCTACACCAAGGGGAAGCCGAGAAACCCCAAAGGATAATTACGATTAGCAAAGTTGTAACATCCATAAAATTCATGAAAATTATGAACTTTTAAAACAACCCATAACTCATTATTGTTTACAAAATAGTTTTTAAAACATGTCTAATATTAGAGTTTTCCCGGAATCACAAAACCAAACACGAGGAGGTGCACGATCACGCCTTTGCCTTCCTGCAATCCTCTGAGGTACCTATAACATAGTCCAAAACTTTAAACACAAAGTTTAGTGAGTTCCCCTGAAATACCAATACACAAAAAATAGCATATATATAATAACAACATGCAATGGGTCCACAACTAATAGACTGGATTACTCCTGAGCCCACAACATAAGTCTGGATTATCCTTGGCCACAACTTATGTTTGGCTTGCTCCCCGAACAAATTAGTCATAGGAATGAATACCAATAAGTCCTCAGTACGAGTCTGGCATGCTCTTCTCGACCCTCAGCTCGTATCTGGAGTGCTCATGAGCCCTCAGTGTGAGTCTATCATGCCCTCTCCGACCCTCAGCTCATATCTGGCTTGCTCCAGGGTTTGCTGGCAGCCATACAGAGTAGTACAACATCAACCCAACCCACACAATACACTTACATACAACATATAATATTATACACAAATAAATAGACAGTACCACAGGTAGTCCTACAGATCTACCAAACTAACATAACAAAACTAGCATACATATCTATTACGTACTCAACATATCAACGAATATCTGGTTGTCAAACCAACAGGCCGGCCTTGGTGCCTTTGACCCGTAAGTATAGTGAGGAAAACTCACCTCACACTGCTGAATCACACTAAAAGTCTCCGGCTGCTGAATCACATTAAAACCATAAGGAGGAAATTAAAAGTACCTGAATACCATGGTGTAACAACACTCACCGACTTGAAAGATACTTCATCCTCGAATCTGTTGTAGTGAACAACTCGGAATAGTGCTCCCGCATCTCAGACTCCGTTTCCCAAGTCAACTCGGAGCCCCTCCGGTGCAACCACCATACATATACCAAAGGTACTTCTTTGCCATTCAAAAACCTTTATCGTCCTTTCCAGGATAGCTACCGAACTTTAAACATAATTCAGGTGCTCATCAACCTAAATATCATCCAATGAAACGAACACATCTTCATCCAATACGCACTTTCGCAACTGAGAAACATGGAAAGTGTTGTGAATCTCCCTGAGCTCCTCAGTAAGATATTATATGTAAGTAACCTTGCCAACCCAAGCTGTAAGTCCCCAAAACAGTATCCAACTAGTGATCAAACACACAATCAAGCAGTAAACAATAAGAATAAGAAGGAGTAGAAGCAATGAACAATCCAACGATGTACACGTCTATTAAGGTCGTAAACGTCAGGTACACTTAGATACACACACACGACTAATGCTCATCAGACACATCTGACAACTATTTAAAGGGACCAACGAACCGCAAACACGTTCACGGCCGCACACACGTTCATGGTCGTGAACACCATCACAGCCACAAACACACAACACCAATACATTACATGAACAAAACCCTATCAAGATTTATACAGATTGATGCCTAGCTCATACCAACAAAATATGACCTAACCGTCTCACCCTTAGTTTGAGGCTACCATAGATTTAGTCTTTCTCGACGACGAGCACGTCTGATCTCCCCATAGCACCTAGCCACATCTTTTTCTCGATAATCTCTGCGACCATGCTTGTGAACTCCTTAGCAGCTGCCTCAAAAATCTCTTCCTGAAATAAAGTTTGATGTTGAGCCAAAGTGTGGATGTCCCTCTCACTAAACTAAAGCAGATCCATTTTGTAAACAATGCGGAAAACCCCATCTAGGAATTTGATGACAGCAGAGGCTATAGCTTCATCATACACATAGTATTCCATCTTGCGTAAAGATCCATCATATAAGTTCTTCACAATCGGGATCTATTTCATCTAATTTGTTGGAGGTCACATGACTTTTGTGAAGCTCTTATTGGTCTTTGGGTCAAACACATCCTTGGCTCTCTCCAGAAAAGATTCAGCGGTCTTCATCCATCAAATTTTCTCTTAACTTGGTTTTCTAAGAAGAGTTTGAAGTCTGTTCCATGCGGGTCCTTGGATGGATTGGATAATGGCGATTATGAGAGCTATGTAATATCCACCTTGGTCAGAGAAGAGAAATCATTATTATCTTTGTAATATTCAACGTTAACGCCCTTGTGCTTGATCAACCATCAGTTTAATTTATCGTGAAAACCCCACATATGAATCCCCTGACCTTTCACCGTATCTATCTCTAAACTGCCTTTTTCCGAGATCCATCATACTGATTTGGGGCTGGTCTCCACGAACATTCTGATAAGAATTTTTCATGAAAAGCCATTTCCCTTTCTTTTGAGAAGATGTCGATTGCCGGGCTCGCTTAAGAGTAACTCTTTAAGGTGCTTGAGATGGTTCAGATTCAAATGGGTCAATGTCTCGTGTGGTTCTGACTGGAGGATTATCATCAAGCTGATCAGATTGTGATGTATTGGCTGGGGCAGATTGGGAGGTCTCGGCTGCCTGCGGATCTTCGACTGTGGTCTTGAACTTGTCACCAAATTCTGCAATAGGCTTATTTTTCAAGTCAAAGTATCCATCCATCAGGGCTCCAAGGTTTAGTTGTAGAGTGAAGATTTGTTTTGACTTTAATGTATTTTCTTCTTCATGTTCAGAAACTCAAACGTCGAGCTATTCAATCAAAACATCTTTTTCAATAATATTTTGGTTCAAAACTCCAATCTCTGCTCTCAGATCAGAATTCGACAAATCCACTCCCCATACACTTCCTTCCCCAATAGATATTCCTTTAGCTCGAGTGGAAGGATCAAAATCTTGTTGCGCCAATAACCTGGAAAGCCTCTCAGAGGTGACATCATACGCAGGTATTGGTGGAGAGGGACCCCCAGGAGCTGAAGAGCTCCTAGCTTCATGAGAAGATCGAATAACACTTGGAACTTCTTCAGGGGTTGGTTGGGGTGGTGTTGCAGCAAAAGTGGATTTTTGTACATGCGATGCATGTTCCCTTAGAAGCACTCCCGACCTAGGGTTAGCTTTTCTTCTCTTGATTGGAGGCTAGGAGGCTTGTGTCAATCTTACATCACCTTCAGATGGTAAGGATGTTGGAATATCAACAGGAAGGGGAGGAATCCTTGAAGTTGTATCCATATTAATTGAAGGGTTGGCCATCTGAGTAGAAGTTGGAGCCATTATCTTGAGAACATCATCACCTCCCTCTGTCTCTGTTGCAGTTTGTGCAACATCATTGACACTATCAAAGAAAGGATCAAGGTATTCATTGCTTAGTCGAACATCATGACTTTGCTCAATACCGAAGAATATATCATCGTTATCATAAGATCTTCAATACCAATTGTAAGTCCTCAAAACAGGATCCAACTAGTGATCAAACACACAATTAAGCATTAAACAATAAGAATAAGAAGGAGTAGAAGCAAAGAACAGTCTGATAATGCACACGTCTATCAAGGCCGCAAACGTCAGGTACACTTGGATACACACACATGACTATTGTTCATTTGACACATCTGACAACTATTTAAAGGGAACAACCAACCGCAAACACGTCCACGGTCGCACACACATTCACAGACGTGAACACCCTCACAGCCGCGAACACACAACACCCATACATTACATGACCAAAACCCTATCAAGACTTATACGGATTGATATGTAGCTCAAACCAACAAAATATGACCTAACACTAGCAATCACTCGAAACAACCTAATATACTAGGGCCCTAATTTCCCCCCTCTTCCTGAAGTGTATCACACCTTTCCAAGGTGATACCTTCGATAACACCATGTCACCGAACTAAAACTCCAACTCGGATCGGCACCGGTTAGCATAGCTCTTCTACCGACTCTGAGCAGTCTACAATCTCTATTCGATCTGCTAAGTCATCACCGTGGTCTAAAGGACCTATTTGGTCTGCCCCATAACCCTGTGATAGACTCACCCAGCAAACCAGGCTACGACGTCTCCGCCCATACAAGAGCTCAAAAGGTGGAGCACCAATGTTGGAGTGATAACTGTTGTTGTAGGAGTTCTCCGCAAGAGATAGGTAAGAGTCCTAACTCCCACCAAAATCGATAAAAAAAGGTTTGTAACACATCCTCTAGGGTCTATATCGTCTTCTCACTCTATCTGTCGGTCTACGGATAATAGTTGTGCTGAAGTACAACTTCGTGCCCAGTTGCCAAAAATGGGAGGTGAACCGAACATTACGGTCTGAAACAATGGATACCAGAACCCCATCACGATCAAAGATATTGCGAACATACACATCGACCAACATCTCGGCCAAAGAACTCTCTCGAATCACTAGAAAGTGGGCACTCTTGGTCAATATATCCATGATGACCCATATAGTTTCAAAACCCTTTGTTTTCTTCCGGAACTTGGTGATGAAGTCCATCAAAAGCTGCTCCATTTTCCAGATGGGAACCTTCAAAGGCTGCAGCTTGCCACGTGGCCTTTGATGCTCAACCTTGACCATCCTGTAGTTTATGTATTTCTCTAGATACCAGTCTATCTCCCTCTTCATACATGTACACCAAAAGCTCAAACTTAGATCCCGGTACATCATGGTGGTCCCCGGATGGATTGAAAAACGAAACTTATGAGCCTCCTCCAATACAATCTATCTAACCCCACAAGACATCGAAACCTAGACCCAACCACATCAAGTCAACAACCCTCAACTATCCAAGACAAATCCGACAATCTCACCCTTAATCCTCTCTTTCTTCCAATTCTCTTCCGGAACACCCTTGGCCTGAGCCTCCGTAATAAATCCCAAAAGTGGGAGATCCATTGATATCCTCATACACAATACCTCAACTGAAGACCCAGCCAAATTCCATCTCAAGGAATCCACCACCAAATTCGCTTTACCCAGATGCTAAATGATCTCGCAGTTATAATCCTTGACTACGTCCAGCCACCTACACTTACTCATGTTCATGTTTGGCTGATCCATAAAATGCCTCAGACTATTGTGACACGCATGTAGACTGTACTGCTTTATACTGTAAGTCAACAAACCTTGGTATTCCAACCGTAAGGTTGTGGGCCGGAGCATTCCAACCGGGAGTTTGTGGGTCGGAGGTAATCCAACCAGGAAGGTTATGGACCCGTTATGTATTGGGTATTCCAACCACAAGGTTGTGAACTGATGCATTCCAGCCGTAAGGTTGTGGTCCAGGGGTAATCCAACCAACAAGGTTGTGTTGGGTTTTATACATAGCAAACAATCCTATGTGCATGAAACCCTAGTTTGAGGATCTATGTTTTCACTATTAGACATACAAGCATTGAACATAAAAACTAGAAACCCTAGGAGGCACATGTAACTTTCGGAATTAACATATAATTAGGGTTAGGATACATACTTTTATTGTTATATTGTAATAACAATCTAATCCTTGAAGATCTTGAACTTTGGTAGCAAGTGCCACAAGCGTCGCGCCTCTAATGGCTCACAAACAAACCTAGCAACCAGGGATTACTATGGAGAGGGAGAGGGAGAGAGAGAGAGAGAGAGAGAGAGAGAGAGAAGGGAAGTGAAAATTTGTCTCTAAGACTTTCTTCAAGTGCATGGGACGAAATCCAACCCTATAGGGGTTTATATAGGTGATAAGGAAGGTTTAGGATAAGGTAGGTGTATCTTAGATAACCCTAAGCACTTAACTTCCTCCCTAAGGCTTCCAAGGCACCCTTAGAGCCCAGGGAAACCCTAGGACACTCTAGATTTTGTTCCCCACCTCTAAGGTGGGTTCTAGAATGCTCAATGCTCAACTTTTGAACATTGTCACCTTTAGTCCCTGCAGTTTCAATTAATTCCTTTAATCCTAAAATTAATTCCAAATTAATTTTTGATTAAATATTAATTAAACAATATGAATTCTAATTAACATATTATATCCATAATACATTAATAAATCATTAATCTTGATTTCAAATTAATTTATTAACCAAGTAATATATTAATAAATAATTCTTCTCTCTCCAACAGTTATCTTATTCAATTGCTAGGTTTGAAGGAAACCCAAAAGGACATTGCTACTATCAATTCAAGTACATACCAATTATAGTTATCATCTTGGACACCTAATCCAACAGTTTGTGGACCTGTTACCTTTTTGTTTGATATGTTTTATGTGATGGTAGTTTCGGAGAACTCACTAAGCTTTACCTTACAACTTTAGTTTACTGTTTCAGATACTTCTGATGGTCGTGGGAAGGCAAAGGCGTGACCATACACATCCTCCTGTTTCATGGAATTATGATTTTGGGATACTCTGATATTGATAAACAATTTTGAAACAATGATTTTGTAGACATTTATGGTTTTGGGTTGTTTTGAAAAGTTTAAATTTGTTGTGATTTTGGTGTTATTACAAAATCTCATCCAACCCTCTCCATCGGTACTCTCTCTCTCTCTCTCTCTCTCTCTCTCTCTCTCTCTCTCTAACCAAACCCAAATTCATTCCTATGCATCTTTAAGAATGTTCCAAAACTCCATCAGCATACCCCTCCCTTTGATCAGCCTCCAACTGATTGAACCCCACCACCGGTCCCATAAACACACAATGAAACCCCTTTCCTCTTCAACAACACACTTCTCTATTACTTGAAGCACCAGAACTTAAAGCATCGGTTTTATAAAAGAACCCTAGCAATTACTTTTCAAACCCTCCTCAAATTGAAGCACATATGATGTTTAGATTTGGGTTCAAGAACAAAGCTTTCAAATAGATTTGGAAACAAGTTTTTGGAAATGAGCTTCAAGAACAAACATCGAGTTGCTTTACATGCTTCCCAACGAAGTTGAATCCACAAAGCAAAACCAAAAATTGAAATGGAATCAAAGAATGGTCATTGATTTAATCGTTGATGATGGAGCATCGATTTAATGGCGGTGGCAAAGGAAATTAGGCCCCTGAGGTTGCACAATGTGAAAAACAGACGGAGGAAATCGCATACCCATCATCTCATTCATGGAAAACCTAAAATTTGGGTTCATTCTTGGATCTGTGCAACTGGTCTACCCAATCGATGACTTTCACCCAAATGAATAAGGGTTTTAACCCCATCGCATACAGCCACGATGTTGATGGGTTAATTTCTTTTATTTATGTTGATGTGGGGAAGAGGGACAAGTGTGACCAAGTTTACCAGTTGGAAATGAAAATGAAGACCGAAAGAGGGATTGTTGTTAGGAATTTAAGTTTCAAAACTTGTAAAATCGCAGATCTTACAAGGAGCTAGTAGAAACACTAAAAATCACCACCCTTTTTTTCATCCTAGTTTTCCAAGTACGTATGTACGTTTGGGGAAAACAAAATAAAGAGCTTAAAGAAACAAAATCACGGATATTACATGAGACTAGAAAACTTCTAAAATCACAGTTTGGGAAAATTAAATGCAGAGCTTTAATGGAGCCTTATAATTTTGGGGGGTGTGTGTGTTTTATGTACTTTAAGAGAGAGAGATAGAGAGAGGAGAGAGAGAGAGAGTAATTATTTTCTTTTCTTTTTATTTTTAAATTAAATTGTATTTAAAATTTATAAAAATATACAAAAAGAAAGTAAAGTACATAATCATGTTTTCAAGTTTTTTTAAATTAAAACACGAAAAATCTTGATTTTGGACTTCTATGCAAATGAGAATTTCTAAACAATATCCAAAGTTTTTTTAATTATGTCTTTTAAAAACTAAGAAGTATCCCAAATGCAGGGAATACCTGAATTATCAATCGCCAAACTAAAAGCAAAATTTAAATTGTAAACACCCCCCCCCCCCACACACACACACACACCCACCTAACATCTATCAAATCTATGTGATATAAAGTCTAGATTCATCATGATTTCTATAGCAAACATGATGAAAAAACGGGTTGATGACCGAATTATTGCTGAATTCTTGATAAGTTGATATATATATATATATATATATATAGGCTTAGGTTATTTTGTTTTTACTAAGTATTGTGTGCCAGAATGCACAAATCTGGACCAATTGATGAAATTAATCAATGAACATGATTTGAGGGTGTATGATATTACAATGGGGTAACATGTAGCATATAATCACACAATTTTAAGTAAAAGGGTATTTTGGACAATTAACTACATTTATAAAAGGAAATTTTCGGATTTTTAGGAATGATTAATTCTCCTAATTTTAAAAAAATCTGAATTTTTTAATTAATTCAATTCAGTTTTTTTACCGATTTTATTCTGTCAGAATATTATTTGTTAGAATGATGCTCTTTCAGAATTTTATTCTAATAGAATATTATTTTGTTAGAATGATGCTCTTTCAGGATTTTATTCTAATAGAATATTATTGAAGAAAAACAAAATTCTTGAATCAATTCTAATATATTCTTATACATCCAAACTTAATACAAATTCATACATATTCTTACATTCTAATATAATTATACATATTCTAAAAAAATATCAAGGTCTTCAACGCCTTCTTCCAGCCATTCCTATCACAAATACAACAAAAACTAATACTTGTTAAAAACATGTTACTTACAATTATCTATAACTTAATATATTCTGGTAGAATACATAGAATATCATATAATACATATAATACATTCTGGCAGAATACATCGATTTTATTTTGATAGAATAAATTCTAATAGAATATATAGGATACATTCAAAGGTATTGTATTTACAGCTAGTAATTCTGATAGAATGCATACCACAAGGTTAAATTCTTTAAATACTCTTTCAGGCATTTCAACAAACACTTGTTAGACATTATCATCAAACAAGTCAAAAACCATATTTGATTTACATGCAATAGTTTACATATAAACATAATTTCCAGCAACATGATTTAGAATGCATACCACAAGGTTCAAAGAGTAAATTAATTTGTGTTGATGAAAAATAAAAAGGCACAAACAACCTAGAATTGTATTCCATAACCGAAAGAAAAACAAAATATATGGCAGACCCATTAAAGCATAGAAACGTGGTTTTCATATAAGATTTGAAAACATTATTTTGTAAGAAAGAAGAGCATCCACATAAAAGAAATTGAAACTCATCAACTTGAACACATGAATAAAGAATGTTACTTACATTATAAGGCCCTGATACAAGAGCTGGAACCATACAAACTAACATCTTTTTCTATGCTTCCTTCTAACTGAAAGTGACTCATTAAGCAAGAAAGAACAAATTTTGGAATAAGTAACTGAAGTTCACTGAGACATTTTAACAAACAGTTGGTGTGCAAATCAGAATATTTTCAATTCCACCAACAGTTCAATAAGACAGCAAGTTGGTCCTTCTTTCAGGAATTTAGTCGAGCACCTTATGTGCATAGCTCGTTCTTCTTGAACACGTTAGGTTTTCACTTACTTAACCATCCAATTCAGCGAACAATAGAAATAGATAATTTGAATCACAAGTTAACGATCCATAATAAATGAGAATTTAAGAGTTGTTACCGGATAAATAAGGGCATACGAAGTTTGCTCAATTTGGAAAAGCTCTAAAGAACCGATCATCGAAGGAACTGTAACAATGATGCAGAAACATACACTGACTTCTTGTGACTCCAAAATTGCCTTGATGTTGAAGCTAGCTTCGATTGGAGATGGAGCCACCGAGAATAACATCTTCTTAATCAATGGAATGGGGAAACAGATTTCCAGCAAGAGGTTTGACTACCTCTTTTGATCAGACGATCGTCATTCGTCCATAAGAAAATTGGAGGAGGCATATTACGTATGATATAGAAGGCTAGGGTTAAATAGTTGGTCAAACAGATTTTTATGGTAATTTCCATGAATAAAGGGATTTTATTTTAATTAGCATGCTAAAGTTACATAATTACCCTTATTATCATTTTTTATTATTTAATTATTCCTAAATTTCTATTGGTGCACATGGGCACACAATAGTTGTCAAAAACATTTGAACCTATCTCTCTCTCTCTCTCTCTCTCTCTCTCTCTATATATATATATATATATATATATATATATATATATATATATATATATATATAAGGTAATAAATAATAAAACCTAAAATCTTGGTTGCAAAAATCGTTAATCGGTGGAGTAGCGATTAGGGATTAATCGGGGACCATTAATTATTAAGAAAATTATTCAAAAATTTATAAATCTAACTTTAATCCTACAAAATAATCAATTAATTGGCGATTAAGTTCGATTAGGTCCGAATTTAACCTGCGTTGACCAAACCCGATTAGGTCCGATTAGTTCCGATTTTGACCTGTATTGACCAAACCCGATTATAGTGACCGATTAGCAATAAATTTCATCGGTGGATGTCCGATTAGCGATTAGTCGCCGATTAGAACGATTTCTGCAGCATTGCCTAAAATAAAAAACCAACAAACTATTCTCTTTATCTATGTTTTTATTCTTTTTTTTTTTCCAAAAGATATAAATTATTTATATAAATTTGAATTCTGAGGTTCAAAAATCGCAAACGATCAATATTCAAGAGTTGTTTGCCAATAATGCAAACTTACCCAAAAAATTGTTTGTGGCCTTAATTTAAGGAATCTAATAACGATTTTCGTATTTTGGCAATTGGGACCTTCTAATATCTGTTTCTGTTGGACATATACTCAACAATCGCATTGTCTTCCTCACAAGAATATGTATCTGTATGTATTGCAATAGACATTATCTGCTTAATAATCTAACTAAGTTGTTATTTATTTAGCAATAACTACAAATACTCAAAAGAATAATAAAGTGTTTGTATTTACGAACAATGAAATAACATTAAATTGACAACTATCTATGAAGTATGTAACGAACAAGATCAACCATCGGGCACATCACGCATGACCCAGGCACTTAAGTTTTATTTTTCGGCAGTTTCGATCACCATAAAAATTAAAACTTAAATTTATTCTACTGATATATATATATATATATATATATATATATATATATATATATATATATATATATATATATATATATATATAATACGGTTTTATTTTTATGATATAACAAATAAGAAATTCCAAAAAAATTGATAGTTTCTTTCTCTTACAGATATACAACGTGAATAATGACTAAATGACATGACACGTGGGTGTGGACAATGCAACGTGATATTTTCTAGTTGTGGATCATTTTAGTTTCTTGTAGAATAATGTTTCTTTGGTTTAATACATACATATAAAGATAGACTCATAATCTATAGATTTTAGAGAAATAACAAACTTAATAAAAATTATTAAGTGTTTATCAGAAATTAGGATTATTCCACAAATTTTGCTCGTTGACATGCGAAATTACTGTTTGACACGTGAAAATGCTCAAAATGATGTCATTTCAGTGAAAAATAAATTTAAAATAATTAGGGGTTTAACCGGTAAAATTATTGTACACAACAAATTTGTTCATAAGTTTAAGGAATGACGATTTTATATGAAGAAAAACATTTTAGTTCGTTTCTTTTATGGTAGAATTATTGAGAGACAATTTCAATAGAAAACATAGTTTTCTCATTGAAAATTGAAACATCTAGGGAGAGATATTTTATAATAAAATATATTGAGAGAGATCGAGTTGACCGGTTACAAAACTAAATGTTACTATATTAGTTACTTTTGTGTAATTGTTTTGTAACTCCTTGTTACTTTCGGTTACCGGTTACAAAACTAAATGTTACTATCATAAAAGCCTTTAAGATTTTAAGAAATTTTCGGTTTTATCTTTTTGGGTGTCTTTTGAGTTTATTTGTAATAATACATATAATAAAAAAAATAATCAAATTATATTAATATAAAATAACGATTAGTCGAAATTAATGATTCAATTATAGACAAATTATGAAGATCAATATCTAAAACCGTCACTTTCAATGGGGCTATAAATTCAAGCAAATCATAAATTTTTAGCAGTTATAATATTAGACATTATATAAAGCTTGAAAAACCCTATGAAAACCTCACAAGAATTTTGGAAATCGGTTAGGAATCGAATGAGAAATAGGAATTAGAACTTCTTGAAGTGTTTTCGGAGTTGTACTTGAAATCAAAGTATGATTCTTCAATTTCAGCTTCTTATAGTTGCTAGAGTAGGTTTAGATGGTCGTGCTGCCTGTTTTGGTTCCACTTAAGGTTTTGATTTGTTGATAGTACTCTAATTTGATAAGGATTTTAAAGGAACATATTGGATGCAATAAAATATTTTATTTATCTTAATTTTATTTTGTTTTTAATGATTAATTGTGGAGATACGATTAATAAGAAATTGAGATAATCGATGGTTACTTTATATCTTTATTTGGTAATTGTTTTTTTAGAAAAGTCAAAGTCATTATATGATAAAAATGGCAGGAAAAAAATATCGGGTTAGGAATACGGTTTACCGGATCCTTTTTGTTGGGTGGATTAAAAGCTTGCCCATGGTCAACTCCTATTATTAGCTGTATATATATTATTTCAAAATGAAAAATACACATTTAATCCTTCTATTTTCATAATTTGTTTGATTTTGAAATGAGACTATATAGTAATACCCGTACGTTTCATTGAAACCTGATGTTGCTGGTTAAGTCCCTCAGTTTGGCGACTTGTTTTTTTGGTGTCACAATAAGAATTTAACTTTAAGCTATTTAAGTTCCTAAAATGTTTTCAAATAAATTTAATCACACAAATATTTTTCCTATATTTATATTAAGGTTTTTGAAAGTGATAATTTAAAGGAGAAGGCCTTCTTAGTTTGATAAGGATGCGATATAATATTTGGGTTAAAGTTAATATCAATCTCATGAATAATAAAATTGGATAGTTATTGGTTAAAACCTAAAACCAACAAAATGAGTTTCGTGTGAATTTTATAGTTGATTGCATGAAAAGTTGATTTTAATTTATTTGCAATTACATGTTACCATTGTCATTTCTATGAATATTTGTGTGAAATTTTATGAACTATTTCATGTAAAATGGTGAAATGGGTGAGTGACAAATATAAGGTGAACATGTGTATTAACTACAGAGTCTTATTATTAGTCGTCGTACAAGGTGTCAGTATGCGGCGGAGGGCTTACGCTCTAATTAATTAGCCATAAGCATATGTGTTGTGCCTAACGGAGGGACTTGTTCCCTAGAAATGACGGTAGTTCTCTAATGTGTCACTAATAATGAAAAGAAATGAAAAGAATTATATTTGTTAAATTATTTCTTTGTTTTTATTTTATTGACGTCAATATGCATAAAAACCACGAACTCACTAGGCCCTAGGCTTCCCCATTAGAATCTTTAAATGCATACAACCCACGAAATAATGTTACAAGTGGCAGCGGGAATAGGGAGGATAAAGCTCAGACTTGAAGAATGCGACAAGTTTTGAGGAAGACGTAACGCACCAAGTGTTTATTTAAATTTTTATTTGCTTCCGCTATAATTAATTAATGACATTAGTATTTGAATTTTCGAATTTTAGAGGTTTTTGAGACCATGTTAAGATAATATTTGCATTCGAAATTTCGGGTGTTACAAGTTGGTATCAGAGAGAAGTTTAAGTAGATTAGTCATTCTTTAAACACCCAAGCTTAAACGAGAGGAGCGGTACATCGTGTAATCTGGATTGCGTCTCGTTTGTCGGTACTATGGATCGTGGAAAGGCAATCGTCGATAGTGGGGTGTCAAGTGAGGGTATGAGTGGGTTACTTCCTCACGAGAATTTGTAGGCCGAGTTAGAGCTCTCTGATTCAGAAGGCAGTCTGGAACCAACGACTCCACCCAACCTCTCTAAGCGGGATAAAGAAGATGAGGATGTGGAATCTGAGGAGGAACCTGAAGAAGATCCAGAGGAGAAGCCCGACGAAGACCTTGACGAGGAACTCAAAAAAGACCTCGGGGAAGAACCCAAGGGAAATCACGTGGAGTACCATGTAGAACAAAGATATGAAACGTTTCATATGCCCTATGTGGAGTATATGCCAACTAGTCCGGGTTTTATTGGGAGTAAATATATAAGGAAGAAATGCCCCAAGCACAACTCGAGATCCACAATTTGAAAAGAAATGTTGAAGAGATAGAGGAACATAGGTCAAGGCTTGTATAGGAGAACGAAATACGGGTTGAGGCTACTGAGGAAAGCAAGCGCAAGATACGAAGGTTAGAAAAGTAAGTAATAGAGCTACGCAAACCCACTATCACTAAGTTGTGGGAAGGATTTGTGGCTCGGGCAAAGCGAGCCAAGGCCACGACATATGGATTCCTAGATATGGTGGTTGGAACAGACCCACCTCTGGACAAGGTGCTGGTCATCCAAAGTGGTCCTCGAGATCGAAAATCTAAGAAGATAAGGAAGTACTTGAAGGAGGGAAAGTGAATCTTGAAATATGATGATGTGGTGTTTAAAATTTAGTAAGGGTGAGTTGGATAAGTTTTTTTTTTATTTCTCTTGGTTGTTGTCTTAAGTTGTTTGATGTGAACAAGACATCTGTCTCTTGTTGAAATTTTGATAATTTGGAATAAAATTTATGTTTATTATACTTATTGTGCTATAAACATAAATATGTAGTTAATATGTCTTCAAGAAGATCTGGGAGGTTCACTAGGGTCCCGTCAAAAGATGAACACATCCCAATTGGAGCTTATGTCAGAGCACTATGAGATGTACCAGAAACCCCATTGATCCGAAATGCTAGTCGTGGACGAGGCCAAGGAAGAGGAAGAGGCAGGGGTAGAGGAAAAGGCCAAGGATCTGTTAAAAAATCGATACCTACACAATCGACCCATGTCAGCTTCGGATCACACCGTAGTCGAGGTCGAGGTCGCGGAAGGGGTCGTGCGGAAAACACGATCATTAGAGAAGAGTTGGCTGATGAGATTGCTCGGAGAATTCGAGCCACCTTGCTGGATGTAGTTGCTCAGGCACGAGAAGCAATAATGGGTGAGTATGAAGGTAACTTGGGCGGACGTGAAGAAGACTATGAGTACAGTACACCAAATATGAATCAGGAACCAAGTATTGCACAACCCCTAAGGGATCATGTCAACCACAATCGGCAAGGTTGTTGTTACAAGACGTTCATGAATTGTAAGCCACCTGTATTTAATGAAGAAATTGATCCTGTTTTACTATCAACATGGATTATGGATATTAAGGGAGCATTTGATACTAGCAAGTGTGCAGATGAGGACAAGGTCATTTATGTTGCGATAATGTTAAAAGTGGAGGCAATACATTGGTGGGCATGGTGAAGGAAGTTAGGGGGCGTGAAGCAGCCACGAAGATGTCATGGGATGAGTTTATAATAATCTTTAAAGAAAATTTTTACCCATGAAAAACGGTTAACTAGTTAGAGGAAGAATTCTTGAGGTTGGATCAGGGGAACATGACTGTGAGGGAATACACCACTATGTTCATAGAGAAAGCGAGGTTTGCCGAATTTTATGTATCTACAGAAGAAAGAAGGGTGGAACGCTATATTTTGGGGATTGAGAACAACTATCTGTGAATTTGTGAAAATTCAGAAACCATGTATTTTCAGTCGGCTATGGATGCTGCAGAAGTCCGCGAACGTGAGAAGAATCGTCAAGGTGAAGATAGAGATTTGGGGAAGAGAAAATCGGATGGTACGAATAATGATTCCAAGAAAAGTAATACTTCAGGTCAAGAACGTAAGGTTAATCAAGGGTACGGAGTAAATCCAAGTCTGAAATGCAACCGTTGTCATAAGTAGGAGTGTAACATAAATCATAAAGTTTGCTACAAGTGTTGAAAGCCAGGGCACATAGCCACACAATGTAAGACATTAAGGGTATGTTATGGATGTGGTTCCCCCAACCACATCAAGTCAGAATGTCCCCAGAGTAAAGGCAGTAACAATCAAGGCAGAATAACAGACAATCGGTCAGTTGATAAAAAGACTGACACTAATAGACCAAAAGCTAGAGCTTTTTTCATGATGGCTCAGGAGGCTCGAGAGACCTCAGATGTGGTGACAGGTACTTTCCTAGTAAACACAATACATGCTAGGGTATTATTTGATTCTAGTGCAAATAGATCTTTTATGTCTATTACTTTTTGCAAATGCCTGGGTAGAAATGCAAAGACTCCAGAACATGCCTTAGAAATTCAAACTGATGACGATCATTGGGTAGTAGTAAGGGAGAAATATGATAATTGATCTATCAAAATAGAAGGTGGTATAGTACTGTTAAAATTGTTACATATAGCCTTAGGTGATTGTAATGTTGTTATAGGGATGGATTGGTTGTCGGAAAAGCAATCAATCATAGATTGTGAAAAAAGGATTGTTCAAGTTTGGGTGCCAGGAAAAGGAATGGTAAGGATTTATGGTGACCGGCGAGTTAAGGACTCTCTTTTGATATCAGTGGCTAAGGCAACTCATTATCAAAAGAAAGGGTGACAAAGTTGTTGGGCATATGTTCTTGATGCGAAGCAGGAAAATCCTGAAATAACACATATACCGGTTGTATGTGAGTTCCAAGATATGTACCCTAATGACCTAACTAACCTGCCACCAAATAGGCAAGTGGAGTTTCGAATCATTCTTACTCCTGGATTAGCAACGATAGCTCATGTGCCCTATCAGTTAGCACCAACAGAAAATGAAGGAGTTGATGTCTCAGTTGCAAGATCTACATGACAACGGTTTTATTCAACCCAATACCTCACCGGGGGTGCGCCAATATTGTTCGTAAAGAAGAAGGATAGGACAATGTGAATGTCCGTTGACTACATGGAGTTAAACAAGGTGACTATAAAGAACTGGTATTAGTTACCGAGAATTGATGATTCCCAACTTTCTTTAGAAAGAGAGTGGAATCAACAGATCCTTGTCTAAATTTTGAAGATTTCAAAAAATCGGTAAGAGTAGCATACCACGCATGTGGAGCTTGTTTAAGACCATAAATTTCTTTGTCTAATACATAAAGATGATCAGGGTATTGAGAATTGACAAAACCTGGTGGTTGTTCAACATAAACCGTCTATTCAAGAATTCCATTGAGAAATGCACATTTAACATCCATTTGATGAACATCAAAATCCTTGTGTGCTGCATAGGCTAAAAAGATTCGAACAACCTCGAGTCTTGTGAAAGGGTCGAAGCGCTCTTTATAATCAATGCCTTCTTGTTCTGATTATCATTTAACAACTAACCTAGCCTTATTTCTCACAATGTTTCCATTTTTATCCGTTTTATTTTCAAAATACATTTCAAACCGATTATCGAAGTTTCTTTTGGTTTTGGTACAAGTCTCCACACTTTATTTCTTTTGGACTTAGCCAATTCATATTGCATAGAAAGAATCCAATCAAGATCATCCATAGCAATCTTTACTGAATTTGGTTCAATTTTTGATATAAAAACATTGAACATACAAAATTCCTAGTGGGTATTGACTACCTCATTTTTCGCACAAATTTGAGCCCTCGTTAATACTCCAGCTTGTGGATCTACAAGAATTTGTTCATGTGGATGATTTCGAGCCCATCTATCCATAGGAGGATACACTGGATCAAAATCCAATGGTGCATCTTCGAAAATTTCTTTAGTTTCAGATCCTTCACCTACATATCAAAAGTTATCATTACTATCATGCAATACATTAGTTTGATCATTCGAAACATTAGTGATATGTCCAACTTGTTCCCCCTCAACAATTTGATTATTATCATGACCCCCCCCCCCCTCGACATCAACACTCATTCTTTCTCTCTCCACTCGAAAGTATGCTCCCCCTCAATTTGAGCATTCAACATAATTGGCAGACTTTTGTCATTTCCTAAAGACTTTGTTGATGATAACAAATCATTGTTATTTCGAGTGAGAGTAGATTCATCTGAATGTTTCAAAGCTTCGGGCACATTATTATCATCATCATTCATTTTTGCATCAATGGAACGATCTGGAATACCAAAAATCAAATCAAAATCAAAATCTAATGAAGGCACAGATTGAGATTCATTATTTGATTCATTCATTATTGGTTTTGTTTGAAGATTTTATTCACTTGTTTAACATAATAATCATCAAAAGTGAGATTAAATGTTTCTTTGGTTTTCCTCGTTCGTTTATTTAACACTCTGTAAACAACCGAATTGTGCGAATATCCCAAAAATATCCCTTCATCAACTTTTGGCTGAAATTTTGAAAGATTATCCTTCAGATTCATAATAAAGCACTTGCATCCAAAAATATGAAAGAATTTAACATTTGGTTTTCGGTTATTGAAAATTTCATAAGGAGTAATGTTAAAACGACGATGAATAAATGGTCGATTTTGAGTAATACAAGCAGTAGAGACTGCTTCAGCCCATAGATATTGAGAAAGATCCGCATATATGAGTATTGTTCTGGTAGATTCCCACAGTGAGCGATTTCTTCGTTCTACAACACCATTATGTTGAGGAGTGTATGGTGAAGAGAAATTATGCCAAATTCCTTTGTTAGATAAAAATGAATGAAGAACATTTTTCTTAAATTCAGAACCATTTTAACTCTTGATATTGCAAACCTTTTTCCTCCAAACTTAGTTCAATCTGCTTGATAAAGTTGATCATTGCTTGAGCAGTTTTAGATTTGAGTCTTAAAAAATATACCCAAGTAAACCTGTAAAAATCATCAATGTGAAGTAATTCCAATGGTTCAACAATCTTTGAGTCGATAACAGTTGGATGACCTTGTATGTGTTGTTTTCCTTGTTTGCAAATTGCACACAAAGTTTCATTATCAAATTTTAGCACAGGTAAACCTCTAAAAATATCATTTACTACTAATTTATTCAAATTTTGAAAATTCAAATGTGACAATCGTCGATGCCAGAGCCAGCTAACATCAGAAGAAGCTTTCAACGCTCAGCACACTGAGGGAATCCCAACTATCGGATTGATATCAAGAGTAAAATTATCTCCTTTCCGTTTGGATTTGAGCAAGACTACCATGTTGTTAATGTTTGAAATCACACTTCCTTCTTCAGTAAGCATCACTTGATTGTCAGTCCCCACAACAAGTTGCGAAACACTTATCATGTTATGTTGAAGACCTTCGATATAAGCAATATTGTTCACGGTGAATTCCCCATTCGTTACTTTTTCATATCCTCAGACATGACATTTATTGTTATTGCCAAGCTTCACTACTCCAACATTCTCCAAAGTTCTATAATCCGTAAGATTCTCTTTTCTGCCAGTCATGTGACAAGAACAACCACTATGGATATACCATTTATCATCATAGTGCTCGTCACTCATAACCTACGATCAATGAATGAATTTAGGTCCCCAAGGCTATTTGGGTCCTTGGTTATTAGTTTGAAAAACACTTTGAAACGAAGATCCTATGATCCAATTATGAGCTTTAGATTTGATACTATCAACTAAGTCTACATCGTCAGTTAAAGGCACAGAAAAGTAAGTATTCGTAGGTGTAAAATCATCACTGAGATTTGCCTTTTGCTTCTCAGTTTGATTCACAATTACCTTTGCCTTTGGAATGGCTCTCCACTGTTTGATAGAAGGATACGATTTTTTAGAGGAAGAACTTCCATTTGAAGATGCATTCAAATACTTTTTCATAAGCATCCTTAATTTGCTGTTGTGAATACTTTCCTGGATGAAATGACTTCCCTTTTCCTTCAAGCCAATGATTAATGTTTTTCACATCAGCTTTGCCTTTAACATATGAAACTCTTGGAATATGTTTCATAGAAGGATTTGGAAAATGTGGTTGAGTTGGTTTAAAAGGCACTTTACTTTTGATTGAATTTTATCAAACCATTGATTTTGAATTTTTGAGTTGGAAAACTTCGAATTTGATTGATATGAAACCTCATTTTGAACATTCTTATGAGGTTTCATAAATTGATTTTGTCTTGAAAAATGATTTTGTTGATTTGATTTGCTACTCCTTGATGATTGTGTATTAGATAACATCTTTTCCCTTGATGTTTGAATATTAGGTTTTGAGTATGATTTTTGAGTTTTGAGCTTTGAAAAATCATTTTGTGGTTTTTGTAGAGACAAATTCTTTTGATTTAGAGTCGATTTTTGCTTGATGTCATTTTTCTTTGGAAAAGATGTATAAACACATATAGACTTTGTCTGTTCAGAAGATTTGGTATGCAAAACAATATGTTTATTTTGAGCTTCAATGTTATGCCAAAAAACTTTCTTTCGTGCTTGTCTCTTTGATATGTTGTTTTCTTTCGAAATTTTTTCAATTTGTTCCTTAAACTTCCAAGAATTGATTTTAACATTTTGAGTAGCAATATCATATGTCTTTGAAACATCTTTTGAGTTTTAAGATTTCTCAACCCAAACACGTTGTGGTTTTTTGTCTTTGAAAAGTATACGAATTCTTTGTTAAATTTTTATCGACAGTGCTTTGGTTTGAGAAAAATCCTTCTTTTGATACTTTCTTATTGTCCTCTTCAACGATTTTATTAACCTCGGGATTAATATTTTCTCCATTTCCAGTTGTTACAAACACTTGATTTGAAAAATTAGATCGTCAGTGCATTTGAAATTTAGATACACGATTGAATTGGGCTCCAGGTAATGAGAACAAGTTTCCTTTACAATCTTGTCAAATTTCTCTGTTTCCTCAAAAACTTGATCGACTACTATCCTTTAAATCGTTGTTTCGGTTGAAACGTCAACATCATCATTGTCATCATCACTGTTTGTTTGACAATCTTCGATAGTCATTTGGTCATGATCATTAACGTTTAAAGATGAAGGTTGGTCATTGTCAATTTTAACCACATAATCATTACATATTTCTGTTGAATTATTGTCTAAGTCCATAATTATATTTGGTATGTACTTGACCCGGTTGTGCATGGTCCTTTTGGGTTGCCTTCACCAAAGCAACTTGACTGGAGGAATAAAAGAGAAAGAGGTTATTATGGTTTATTAATATGCTATAAGACTAATGTATTAAAAGAGAAATCATATTTGTTTAATTAACATTCATCAAGAATTAATTAAGAATTAATATTGTTATCAAAAGAAGTTAATTGAACTAGGGGACTGAATTATAATTATGTGATAGTTACAAGGTTGGGCAAGGAAACCCTAAATAATAGGGTGGACAAATTCTAAGGATAAGACCTTAAGAATTCGTCCATAATGGGGACTCTAGAATTATCTTATGGGTTGCTTGGTGGCTAAGTAACCAGATAAGGATAATGACTGAAACCCTAATTCCTAAACCTATATAAGAACCCCTTGAGCATGAAAATTTGGCTACACTTAACCCTAGAAGTCTTAGAACTGAATTTTTCCTCTCCCCTCTCTCTCTTGTTCCATGAAATTGCTTTTGGTGTTTGTGATTCATTAGAGGCACAACATTTTAGGTGCTAAAGTTCTCAAGCCTTCAAGATCTATAATCAACAATCAAGGTAATCATCAAGATCTGTTTTTCATATGTAAATTTCGATTCATGCATGCTAGATATAGGGTTTGTAAGTCTTTGATGAATTGCATGTACAATAGTGAAACCTAGATCCAAGCTTTAGGGTTTGCATGAACCCATACGATGTTATTTTGTGTAAAACCCGTCAGTGGTATCAGTGGCATGATTGGTTTCTTTTGTATTGATGCCTTGCTTGTTCATCCTTTCTGAAAAATCATTTTTCTGCCTTCTGCCCGATCTGACTCAGCGAGTCAATATCTGACTCAGCAAGTCAGTCCAACTCGGCGAGTCCAGTTAGTGACTCGGTGAGTTGGAGCGTCTGGCAGAGGGATTTTCGGGATTTCTTGCTGTTTTGCTTAAGGATAATTGCCGAAATCGTTTTTAACTAATAAAATCCAAATTTTATTGTTAGTTTATGATTATCCTTGCCAAAACAAAAAATAATTACCAATTGTTTGAATAACAAATTCATTATTTGATAATATTTTATTATTTAAACTAATTCTTGAATTATCTTGTAAATAAAATGGATTAGGTCAAATTTAGATAATCATTAAATTAAATGTTTAAATTTTAAATTATTTGCTATTTGATCCTATGTGTTTTGAAAAGTTCAAAACTTGCCCTCAAGTTTTGAAATTTGAACTTTTGCTTAAAAGTTTAATTTGAATTATTTAAATTTCAAACCCGGGAATTTGACAAGTTTAAAATTCACCCTATACTATTATATTATTACAAGATTTATATATATATATATATATATATATATATATATATATATATATATATGTATGTATGTATGTATGTATGCATGTATGTATGTATGTATTACTTAAAATGTTAGTCTTACCGTTAGTAGACCTCATTCACGAAGCCGATCTATAAGGGGGTTATAAGGTTATGACCTATAAAATGGTCGTTTAATAGGTGTCCACTCTCACCTACCGCTTCCTTGATTAGTGGAGGGTCATTAACCGAACTAGTAGGATAGGGCATCCCTTTCCTCATTAATAATTATAATGAATTATAAAAGTAACTAAATATTTTTCCAAAATTCCCAATCTTAGTTACTTTAGGAAAAAGTGAATTGATGCAATTCCATGAAATTACACTTTTTACCCTTGCTAAGACGTTAGTGGAGTGTGTGTGGTTAACCAGCATACTAATTGGGTTCTAAGAAAAGGTGGCAAAGGGTGACTCATTGTTTGTCATAGTTCGATGGAGCATGTGTGGATAACCAGCACATCGAATAGGTGACCATAACAATGAGGGCACCATGTACATTTGCATGGTTATTCACACCCGCTTTGTGATCCTCGGCATCCCAGTCACAAACTAGAGGGGAATATCGAGATTTAGACATGCCATTGAAAAGTTCAATGAATCTCAAAATATCTAGGAGTTTTCAATACATTTAAAATTTAATCACTTTTTCGTTTTTCATGGTGGAGAATTAGTGAGTCTTCAGTCACTTACCTTCAAATTATTTGCATGTTAGATTACAACATCCCTCTTCTAATTTGTAAATAATGTTGTTAGATCCTAGCCCTAATTTTTCATTTGGGTGTTTAATTGGGGATTCATTTCTAATCAAACTTTGTCTCTTTTCTATTTCAGATGTCGAACGTCAACAACAACGCTTCCGGCTCGAACTCCTCCGGCTCATTCTAACTCATGAACTTGTGTGGAAGAGTGGTCTTTGTTGGGTCCAATTTCAATGATTGGATCCATAACATCTGAATGGTCACTCGTTATGAAGACAAAGAGTATGTCCTTGATGAAAAGCTGAAGCAAATCAACCTCAACATTGCCACTGCTGAAGAGATCGTTGCCTTTGAGGCCCATGAGTGTGATGTTACGAAGGTCCATTGCATAATTCTAGCAACTATAACTACTGAACTCCAGAAGTCCTACAAGGATATGTGTCCCTATGAATTGCATCAAGACTTGATATACTGGTACCACCAAAGCTCTAGGCAAGAAAGGTATGAGATCATCAGTTCGATGATCACTGCCAAAATGGGTAATGGAGAGTCTCTTACTGCTCATCTAAAATTTGATGAAGAGCTAGCAATTGAAATCATCATTCACTCCTTGCCTCCCTGCTACAATCAGTTCCGCATGACCTACCACATGAATAAGGAAAAGGTCACTTTGAGCAAGCTTCAAGGCTTGCTAAGGACTGCTGAGAGAAATCTCAAAGATAAGTTTGTTGCATCAACTCCTGCTCACGTTGCTGCCCCTGTCTTGGCAATATGGAAAGGGAAGGGTAAGAAGAGGAAGGCTCTCTTAAAGAGAAACCACAAGGGAATTTCCTGAGATGGTACTTCTTCTAGTGGAATCAAGGTTGGTTCTGCTAAACCCAACTCTATCCCAAAGGAGGCAGAGTGCCACCACTGCCACAAGATAAGGCATTGGAAAAGTAGTTGTCCTGAATATCCGCAAGCTATCAAGGATGGGAACATCAAGTCGTCCTTCGCAAGTATTTACACTATTAAATCTAATGATTCATCGCATGCTATTTCTTGGGTTCTTGATACAGGATGTGGTTTTCACATATGTTCTAATTTGCAGGGACTGAGAAGAAATAGGGATGTGAAGCATGGGAAGATAAACCTAATCATGGGAAACATAAGATTGTCGCTTGTCACCAAGATTGGAGTTTATTCCTTAGTTCTTAATAATGGACTAGGTTTAGATTTAAATAATTTTTGCTATTCGCCAGATATGGCAAGAAACATCATTTCTTTTCATGTTTTATATAGACAAGGATTTAGATATTCATTTGATAATGAAAAGGGTTCTATTTATGATTATCTTAATGGTGTTTTATATTTTGAAGAATTGCCTTGTAATGGAATATATGAAACTATCATGGTTGTTGATAATTTAGGAAATGATGTGTTGTGTGTTGATTCTGATGGGTTTTGAGCACTACATCATTCCTATGGGGTACATGTAAACCCTAAAGCTTTGGATATAGTTTGTCTAATGAACATGCAATAAACATCCAAAGCCATAAACCGTAGATCTAGCATATAATAATCAATATTATCATAATATAGGGTTTAGATCTTACCTTTGATTGTTATGTAGAAATGACAATCTATTTCTTCTTGTAATTGTCTTCTGAAAGCTTATTGTCACAAGTGTCACACCTCTAATGGCTCACAAACACCAAGAGCAAGAGGATGACTTAGGAGAGGAGAAGGAGGCAACAAAAATGTCCAAGAAACTCCAAGGAATTCTTAGCCACGTTTTTGGTGCCCTACTGGTCTTTATATAGTGAGGCTATTAGGGTTTTGAACTAGGAAACCCTAATCTGACTGCTTTAGGCCCTAAGCAGCCCATGGACTCCCTCCTTAGAGGCCTTGGTCGAATTATCATGGGTTTCTCCATAGATTTCGTCCACTCCAACCTCTATGGAGTCCATTAGCCCAATGTCCAACTATCACACAACTGATAGTTGTAGCCCCTTTTATTTAATTAATGTCTTTTAGCCACAAAATTAATTCTTATTAATTTTTGACTAATATTAATTAAACAATATGATTTCTCTTTTAATATATTAATAAATCATAATTAATCTCTTTCTCCACAAATCATCCTATCAATTTGCTTTAGTTAAGGCAACCCAAAAGGACCATGTTCACAATCAGGTCAACTACATACCAAAAAAGTTATGGACTTAGACACTAATCCAACAGATTCTTCCAATAGTTTGGATAAATCATGCTTGTCACATTGTCATCTTGGACATGTCAACAAGAAACACATAGCCTAACTCCTAAAGGATGGAGTGTTGGAGTCATTCGACCTTAGGGACGATGACGTGTGCGAGTCTTGTTTACTAGGAAAGTTGACCAAGTCACCCTTCACTGGCACTTGTGAAAGGGTGAGGGTTTATTGGATCTCATACACAGCGATGTGTGTGGTCCCTTTAGATCCATCACAAGGGATGCGAACCACTTCTATGTGTATATCTACTTAATCAAGCACAAGTCAGAAACCTTTGAAAAGTTCAAAGAGTTTAAACAAGAAGTGGAGAATCAGTTGGGCAGGAAAATCACGATTCTTCGATTTGATCGAGGAGGAGAGTAGCTAAGTATTGAATTCCACGACTACCTCAAGGAATGCGGAATCGTTTCACAATTGACGCCACCTAGGACACCACAGTTGAATGGTGTGGCTGAGAGGCGTAATTGAACCTTGATAGATATGGTTCGTTTCATGATGAGTCGTGCTTCACTACCTATCTCATTTTGAGGGGTATTCCTTTGAGACTTCCGTCCATATCCTTAACTTAGTCCCTACCAAGAAGGTTGCCAAAACACCTCATGAGATGTGGACAGGGAAAGCTCGCTCGTTGGCACATATCAAGTTTTGGGATTGTGAGGCTTTCGTAAGACGAGAGACTCATGACAAGGTCAAAACTCGTAGTGAGCGGTGTATTTTCATCGGCTATCCGCAGAAGTCCTTTGGATATCTCTCCTATAGACCGAGTGATGATGTTGTCTTCGTTGCGAGGAGAGGGGTTTTCCGAGAATGAGAACTTATAAGCCAAGGGGATAGTGGGAGGCAAATCAACCTTGAAGAGCTTCAAGAATCAAGCAATGAAGGAACCTCTAAAGCTGGCATTCAATCCGAGGAGGAAACTCCAGTTGAACCAATTGACGAATCATTAACTCTTAGACGCTCCAGTAGAGTTAGTGTTCCACCCGTTTTGTGTGGTTTTCATATAACAAGTGAGGGTGATACGTATATTAGTGATACTACACTAATAAATTTGGATGAACCTAACAGCTATAAGGAAGCCATGGCAGGCCGGGAGTCCACAAAGTGGAACAAGGCGATGGACAGCGAGATTCAGTCCATGTATGACAATCAAGTTTGGAATTTGGTTGACAATGTGCTAGTTCGTAAGATGGTCGGGTGCAAATGGATCTTCAAGAAGAAGACTGACATGGATGAATATGTGCACACTTATAAGGCAGGATTGGTTCCAAATGGATTTACTCAGATTACCAGAGTTGACTATGATGAAACCTTCTCACCAGTTGCGATGATAAAGTCTATTAGGGTGATGCTGGCCATTGCTGCATTTCATGATTATGAAATATGGCAAATTGATGTCAAAACCGATTTCCTTAATGGGAAGTTGGTTGAGGATGTTTAGATGGCTCATCCAGAGGGTTTTGTCAATGCGAAGCATCCCAATAGAGTGTGTAAGCTTGAGAAGTCCATTTATGGACTAAAGCAAGCATCTCACAGATGGAATCTTTGTTTCGACGAGAAAGTTAAAGAGTTTGGTTTTCTACGAATCAAGGATGAATCATGTGTATATGTCAAAGCCGGTGGGAGTATAGTAAGCTTCCTCATATTGTATGTCGATGACATACTACTCATAGGAAACGACATCCCGACGCTGCAGGAAGTAAAGTCATGGCTTCGGAAGTTCTTCACTATGAAGGACCTCAGAGAGGTTGCCTGTATTTTGGGAATAAGGATAGTGAGAAACAGGGGTAAAATACTAATAGAACTTAGTCAGAATACTTACTTGGAAAAGGTACTAAAACATTTTAGTATGGATAATTCCAAGAAAGGGGAGTTACCAATCCAAAGTAATGCCAAGTTGAGTAAGACTCAAAGTCCGAGTACCAAAGTCGAGATAGCAGAGATGAGTCGAGTACCTTATGCTTCCGTTGTTGGCTCAATCATGTATGCCATGACTTGTACTCGCCCTGATGTGGCCTTCGCTTTGAGCATGGTTAGCAGATATCAAGGGAACCCTAGCAAAGCACTAGGACCATAGTCAAGAATACTCTTAAGTACCTTTGGAGGACCAAGGAATGGTTTCTAGTCCTCGATAGGAGTGATGACTTAAAGGTGCGAGGGTACAGTGAAGCCATTTTTCAGACCAACGGGGACAACTACCGTTCACAGTCGGGATAGGTCTTTACCCTAAAGCGTCCAAGCAAGAGACCGTGGCTGATTCAACGTGCGAATCAGAGTACATTGCAGAGAGCAAAGCGTCAAAGGAGACAATATGGAAGAAGAACTTCATTGGAGACCTTGGATTTGTGCCAGCCATACAGGAGCCTATGGAATTTTTCTATGATAATGAAGGAGTGGTTGCCTTGACCAAGGAACCGAGGTATCATGGCAGATCTCGACATATCGACAGAAAATATCACTTTATTTGACATCGGGTAGAAGAAGGACTCCTCGTAGTGAAGAGGGTATCATCGGAGGACAACCCAGCAGATCCGTTTACGAAGGGACTGAGTAGGTTTAAGCACTTGCAACACGCTAGGAGCATTGGACTGAATGGAAGATATTAGTTTAGATTGGATAGTTTAGAAACATGTAATAGATAAATTGTAACTAACATTTGATGATTAAATAAATGGGTATTATTTATTAGTAAAGTTATTGTCTTATGTTAATTGTTTACCTATTTTTTCATTTTGCATGTTTTGACTTCCTGAATAATAAATTTATTCCAACGGTCCACAGTCGTTCATATGTTGGAAGTAGGTATAAATGAAGACTGTCATGAATTGGTGTGTAGATTGTCTAAAGTGTATTAGACATAGAAAAGTTTGCTACAACGTTATTAAGTGCTTATGAATTAGATTTGAGCATTCAAATAAACCCAAGCTTGCTGGAATCACTTCATGGAATTTATCATGAGTGATCACAAGACAATAATATCATATAGTCTTAAAACCTAGATATATGGTTTATTTTTTGCTTATTGGTTGTGCATTGATAATGCGTAAAGGGCATCAGTAACTTGATGTTATAAAACACATTATTGTGTATAATTTGATTAGTGAATAGTAAATGCATATAAGTCGAACTTTATTTGTTCCTTTTATCCTAAGAGGGTAAAAGCGATATCAGGGCCCCTCGATGATTTAGTTTGACTTATGTGTCGGGCCCGGTCAAGACTGAATTGATGTGTTCAATTAAGTTCTATGTCAAACGGATCTGAGATCGAGAAACAAACTGCTGGATAATAAATATGACTCTATTCCATGTAATTGTCCACATGATATCTAGAACAGAGGACTATACGATCCCTTATCTTAAGGACAGGTTATTGATAAGATCAAGAGTTTGGAGAACTGCGATTGCTAATCTGATCCAGAAGTTGCATTTGCATTTGTAGTTATTAGACTTATCCAAGTGTGAGACTGTTGGATTAGTGTCTAATTCCATAACTATATTTGGTATCTACTTGACCCGTTTGTGCATGGTCTTTTTGGGTTGCCTTCACCAAAGCAACTTGATTGGAGGAATAATAGATAAAGAGTTTATTAAGATTTATTAATATATTATAGAGCTAATGTATTAAAAGAGAAATCATATTTGTATAATTAACTTTGGTCAAGAGTTAATTAAGAATTAATTTTGTTATCAAAAGAGTTAATTGAACTAAGGGGCTGAATTGTAATTATGTGATAGTTACAAGGTTGGGCAAGGAAACCCTAAATGATAGGGTGGACGAATTCTAAGGATAAGGCCTAAAGAATTCGTCCATAATGGGGATTCTAGAATTATCTTATGGGCTGCTTGGTGGCTAAGTAACCAAATAAGGATAATGACTGAAACCCTAATTCCTACACCTGTATAAGAACCCCTTCGGCATGAGAATTCGGCTACAGCTAACTCTAGAAGTCTTAGAGCTGATTTTTTCCTCTCCCCTCTCTCTCTCTCTCTCTCTCTCTCTCTTGTTCCATCCAATTGCTTTTGGTGTTTGTGATTCATTAGAGGCACAACTTTTGAGGTCCTAAAGTTCTCAAACCTTCAAGATCTACAATCAACAATCAAGGTAATCATCTATATCTATTTTTCATATGTAAATTTTGATTCATGCATGCTAGATCTAGGGTTTCTTGGTCTTGGATGAATTGCATGTACAATAGAGAAACCTAGATCCAAGATTTAGGGTTTGCATGAACACATAGGATGTTATTTTGTGTAAAACCCATCATTTTCTTTGCCTTTAGCCATCGAATTGACATTTATGACAGACAACTGAGAACAATCGATAACTTCCTCCTCTTTAATTTCACTAATATTATCATAATAATCTTTGATATCAACAAAATTAGTTTGAGGGTCAGTTTTCGAATTCTCAGTTCTTTTCAAAATCCTAATATGTTCATCTTTGGTCAAGGTTTCATCTACAATGTCAACTAATTCATTAGCATCCAAATATTCATCAATTTTCACTATTCCATATGCATATCTATTATCTAGAACTTTATCAAAATCAACAATTGTTTGTTCACAATCATACGAAGTAGAGTCAATTTTCTCCCTTTCGAATACTAAAAAGGGTAAAAGTTTCCTATGTTGTTCTTTGCTAATGTCCGAAGAACGATGCAATGCTGTCAATTTGGAATATAATCTTTTGGCAATGTTATAGTAAATATTTCGTTGTTTTAACAATTGTTTAACATCTGCACTCAGACTATCTCTATCGCACATCAAATTCGTTATTTTCATATCTAAGTATTCAATTTTGATTTTCTTCCACTCTAACATCCTCTGGGTTTCTAAGAATTGAGTGTTGGACTTCTTAGCCTCGTTACTAGCAAAAATAAGTAGATCATTAACGTAAGTAATGGCTGCATCAAACTCAGATAGAATCAAATCACATGCACTTAAAGGAATATTAAAATATTGAAAAAGATAACGTACCTGAGAACTCATTGGCGATTTATCTGAAGATGTTGTAACAAAGCACTTCCGAATTATCTTTTCTTCCTCATGCACTGCATACATGGCCCCGTGTGTAGGGTTTCACATTTCTTCATCGTCTAAGCCTGATGACCAAATTTGGTATGTATCATCCTCTTCATCCACACCTTTGTCTACTAATGACAAACCCTTAGCTTTAGCACGAACCTCTTCCAGCTTGTCTACATAATAAGCTTCAACTTTCACCTTGTTCTTTTTCTCATCACGCTTGCGAAGCATACAATCAATTGCCATATGATTATCCCCACTACAATAATGGAAGTTGAATCCAACATCGCCTTTAAGCTTTTTCTATTTCTTATCTTCGTCAACTCGAACTTCCTTCTTTTCTACCTTCTTCTCATCACCTCCAGATTAACCAACAACATTTCCCTTCATATCACCCATTTTCGACCTTGCATTGAATGGCTTCTTAAATAATTTCTTTACACGATTGTTAGAGTAGAATGCGACATCCTCATCATCCAAACCTTTCTTTTCAATAGCTTTTTTTCAGTAACTTTTGAAACCAATGCAAGTGGACCACCCAGACTGATCTTCGCTTCTTCAACTATTCCGTTTACTTCGGATTCATGAGTTTTCAACAAATTGTACAGATCATTCAATGAAAAGTTATCAAAACTTTGTTGAGTCTTCACCATCAAACTCACATTTCGCCATTCCTTGCAAGCCCCATAACAAATGTGAGATGAAACTCCATTCTTTACCTAGTGATACCATATTGACTGCACTTGTAGATTAGCTCATTAAGACGATCATAGTACAATTCAATAGATTCACCATCATTTTGTTTGAATTCTCTTAATTCTACCAGAAAATTTTTCACTGAATTGATTTTTGTCTTTTCATTCCCTTGAAACTTTTCCTTCAGAGTATTCCAAATGTCTTTCGTAGTTTTACAACAATGAATGTAATTGTAAAAAACAAGAGCTAGAGCACCTATGAGTTCTCTCTTGCATTTCTTCTCATTCTTCAACAATCTTTCAGTAAGCTCATTGACATTTTGATTATTGGAAGAAGTTCCAATACTCTGAACATCAGGAGGTGGATGAACATCACCGAGAATACACTTCCATAGATCTTCATCAATACCATTTAAGTAATCCTCCATCTGATCTGCTCACTGATCATAATACTTAGGAATCAACATCAGAATTTTTGTTGATGAACCAAGGATATGAGAAAATATGTCATTGTGTTCATGTTAAAGTTCTCCATTGATGTACAGACACTTTTGGAGAAAAGCTTGAATTTGAATGAGATGAAATAGCTAAAACACTTGAAATTCACCAATCGAACACTCAATTTAGCAACTAGAATGCAAAATTGACTCACAACAGAATATCTAATATGATTTTCTGATGCAAAAGAGCAGACAATTGCAAAATATCAGAAAATAGATCAAATTTGTGTGAATCCTGCTCTGATACCAAATGAAGTTGAAATGAAATCAAGAATCAATAATATGATCAGATTAAAGTATGAACGGTGAACACTAGATGTAAATAATATTTGTTTGGCTCAACTTAACTTTTAATGGAGTACAGAGTGTTTAGACAAGATTACGATAATCTGCAAAGCAAAAGTTCTTATATACTCTAGTACACTTTCCTATTTATAGGAAAGATGAAAGCGAACAAAAAATACAAAGGACTAGACATTTTAAGTTTCAAAATATAAATACCCTTGTAATAAACTTACAAACTAATAAAACTTAATAATGAAATTCGACACCTCAAAACTAAATTTGACATCTACAGAACTTCATTGGAGACCTTGGAGTTGTACTAGCCATAAAGGAGCCTATGGAGATTTTCTGCAATAACGGAGGAGCGGTAACCTTAACCAAGGAACCAAGGGATAATAGGAGATCTAGACACATCGACATAAAATACCACTTCATCAGAAATCGGGTAGAAGAGGGACTCCTTGTGGTAAAGAGAGTATCGTTATTGGAGAACCCATCAGATCCCCTCACAAAGGGTTTGAGCAGGGTTAAGCACTTACAGCATGCGAGGAGCATTGGTCTGAAGGACGATATTAGTTTTTGTCATTAGATAGTTATTTAGAAACTTGGAATAGACAAAATGTAATTAACATTTGATGATTGAATAAAGGAGTTTTATTTATGAGTAAACTGACTATCTTGTGTCAATTGTTTACTATTGTTTCACTTTTGCATGTTTTGACTTCCAGAATAATAGGATTATTCGAATTATCCATAGTCGATCATACTTTGGAAGTAGGATATTAGGTTAGACTGTCATGAATTGGTTTGTAGATTGTCTAAGCATTTAGGCATAGCAAAAGTTTGCTGCAACATTCAGAAGTACTCTTGAAATAAGATTTGAGTATTGGATTAAACCCACGCTCATATGAATCACTTCATGGAATTTATCACGAGTGATTGTGAGATGGTAATATCGTATAATCTTTAAATCGAGATATATGAGTTGTTGTTTACAAGTTGGTTGTGCATTGATAGAGCGTAAACGTATCAGTAACTTGATGTTATAAAACGTATTGTTGTGTACGATTTAATAAGTAAATAGTACAAGCATATAAGTCAAAGTTTATCTGTTGCTTTTATCCTAAAAGGATTAAAATTGATATCTTGGGCCCCTCGATGATTTTGTGTTGACTTATGTATCGGGCCCGGTCAGGACTGAATTGATGTGTTCAATTAAGTTCTATGTCAAAAAAATCGGAAATCCGGAAACAAATTGTTGGATAATAAGTATGACTATGTTACATGTATTTGTCCACACGATATCTTGAAAAACAGAGGACTGTATGATTCCTTATCTGAAGGACGCGTCATTGATTTGATCAGAGTTTGACAGCGGCTTTTGAGAGCTACGATTGCTAATCAGATTTTGAAGTCATATTTGCAATTATAGTTATTAGACTTATCCAAGTGGGAGACTGTTGTATTAGGTTTCTAAGCCCATAACTATAGTTGGTATGTACTTGACCTGATAGTAACATGGTTCTTTTGGGTTGCCTTCACCATAGCAACTTCATTGGATTAATAATGGAGTAAGAGGTTACTTATGATTTATGAATATATTATAAGAATAATATATTAATTGAGAAATCATATTATTTAATTAGTATTGATCAGAAATTAATTTGGTGATCAAAAGAGATTAATTGAATTAAGGGGACAAGTATTGCAGTTATATAATAGTTGCAAAGTTGGGCATATGGATCCCTACGAAGGGATGGATGAAATCCTATGTATAGACCACATAGATTTTATCCATATGATAGCTTCTGGAAGGATCTACTTGGCTGCTTAAAGCTTAAGCAGTCATATTAGGGTTTTACCGGAAACCTTGGAAGCTCAGTTGTATAAGAAACCCCTAGGATTCCCAAAATCGACCACTGCTTTCCTAGAGAATACCTTAGCCGGTTTTGAGCCTCCTAACCTCTCTCATATTCTTCCAACTTGCTACTTGGTGTTTGTGATCCATTTGAGGTGCAACATTTGAGGCACTAAGCTCTTGAAGGTTAAGATCTACAAGCTACAAGAAAAAGGTATTCTTCTAACTTTTTTATATGTTACATATTCCAAAAATTGTATGCTAGTTAGGGTTCATGCTTTGGATAATTTGATTTGTATGTATAACTTGAGAAGAACATATATCTGAAGCATTAGGGTTGTATGTACACCATATGAATGTTGTAACACTCAAAACCCATCAGTATAATTATATTAAAATGTATAAGACTATTAGTCTGTAAGAATATGTATATATTTGTATTTAAGTTCAGATATATAAGAATATATTAGAATGTTGTTGTTCTTTAACCAGAGATTCAAGAATATATGATTCTACAATAATATTCTAATAAAATAAAATTATGAAAGAACATCATTCTAACAAAAAAAAAACATTATGGCGGAATAAAATCGGTTATTTTTACAAATTACGTTAGAATTAAAATTGAATTAATTTAAAATTTCAGATTTTTAAAATTAGGAGAATTAGTTATCCCTAAAAATCCAAAAAATTCATTTTTGAAATATGGTTAATTCTCCAAAGTATCCTTATGTTGAAATTCGTATGATTGTATGGTACATGATATCCCATTGTAGTATCATAGACATTCAAATAATTATTATTGATTATATTTCATCCGTTGGTTACACATTTCTATTTACGAGCACACAATAGATGTCAGGAACATTTGAACCTATATATATATATATATATATATATATATATATATATATATATATATATATATATATATATAGAGAGAGAGAGAGAGAGAGAGAGAGAGAGACACTTTAAATACATATAAAAACGTTTTTATATACTTTTGGGTAAATGTCATGAAAAAATTTACATTTTCAAGAAATATACGATTTTACCCTTAAGTTTTCAAGTCATCTGTAAGTGACCCATTAGTAACGTGATAACATGTTAAAAGGACAATAAATAAATAAATAAATAAATAAATAATCCATGCAAATTTCTGGTTTTAGTAAACCAAAAAGACACCAAAGACTTTTATGACATTATCCTTAGTTTCGTATATAATTTAGATTTAAATTCTTTTTTTTTTATAAAATGTCTTATATAAGAACCCATTTTGCTTGGCTAAACCTATTTTGCAATGCCTTTCAACTTTTTATGATTATTTGTGAAATTTTATGACATTAGCCAAATAGCAACCATTTAATTTATAGAACAAATTACGCGAATAGTCCTTTAGGTTTTGGATTTTTCCCTAATTTAGTCCCTACGGTACTTTTTCCCCTTAAATAGTAACTATGGACCATAAGTTGCACGCGTTTGGTCCCCGAGTTGGATGTCCGTCCATTCCAAAGTTAAGTTTCCCCCATGTGACTTGCACATGAGGGTATTTATGTCATTTTAGCCTAAAGGACCTTTTCTGAACATATAAATTAACGCTTATATTACTTCTTCTTGTTCTTCCTCCTAATTTAATTGATCACTACTACTGTTAGATAAAGAAATCTGGGGAAATGCCGATATGTGCTTGTGGAAATCATGATCTAGCCATCGTCACTTCCAGGTCAGATCGCAACCCTGGAAGGCGATTTTTGTCTTGTCTTCGTAATGAGAGAAGGTGTGTTGGATTGGGTGGTTTGATGAGCCGATGTGCCCTAGATCGGTGGAATTGATACCTGGGTTAATCAGGTCAATGAACAATCTACAAGAATCTCTTCAACAAGCTACACTGCAAGCTAGGATGTATAAGTTAATCATTCTCTTCAGTTGGGGTCTTTTTGCAATTCATTACTTGAAGCATGGTCGAAGTTGCCTCTGAATGTGGTGTCTGAATGCAAGAAGTAGTGTCGAAGTCATAAGGTTAATGTACTGGTGGTCTTATTTTGAGTCTGAAGACAGGAAATTGTACCATGGTTTATGTAATGTTTGTGTCTTTTTTGAGTTTGACTGCAGTAAATTATGTTCTGGTTAATGTTGTCTTAATGTTATAGTCTTTTTGTAATCAAATGGTTTAATTTCAGAACAAGGTTATTATGTCATGGCTTTGTGCAATCAAATATTATTGACAAGAACACCAATTCAACATGCATGACCAAACACTTTGAATATCACAAATACTAGTTAACAAGAACAAGAATATAACAAAAATGCTATTGTATATCACAACAGCTGGTTAACATTGTTTCACAGTTTACCTATGTGTACAATGATTCAAGGTCAACACGCATGACCATACAAAATAAGGAGCCCAAAGTAAGTATTGTTTGGTACATAACCATAGGTGTTAACATAACCATAAATGTAAAGTGCAAATTACATCAAAAGACCTAATGGTTCTCAACAACACCCCCATCCTGACTTCTATCCTCCTATTTCTTCAGTTCTTTTGTCATTAGGGGCACCTTTACCTTTACAATCTCTTGAATTATGCCCTTTGTTGTTGCACTTTCTACATGTGATAGTGGTCCACCTCTTGGACAGTTTATGCCCCTATGTAGCAGGTTCATCATATGCCCTCTTCCTTTTCTTTTTGGGCCTACCCACCTACAAATGTACATAAGATTAAATTGTTGTTCTTAAAAAACTTCAATTATATTGATATATGAAGACATACCTGAACAATATGTTTGGGTGGAAGCAACTTGTTTGGGCATTGTGATTTGGGCCACATCAATCTACCATTTATAGGTTCAATTTTGTGTTTGTACACTTCTGCCCATGTAACTAGCCAGTAACATGGTTGGACCCAATGCTCCAACTCAGGAACATTCTTTGCTCCATGTTTAATCTTGTCCCATATTGCACTTATTGCATGTAAGCATAATATGCATGTAATTTCCCAATGTCTACATGTGCATGTTTTTTCATCCAAATTCACAATAAACTGATCACCCCAATGAGTAGTGACTTGAGTTTTAACCCCATTGAAAATACACATGTGCTTTTGTGCTTGTCTTTTCATTTGATCAAGAAGACTAGTGGCAGTTGGTGTGAGAGGACCATGGCATCTATCAATCTCTCTTTGGACATTGCAAATTCTCTTCATCAAATACTCTCTAATATACTCCAAACAATAAATGATAGGTTTATCCCTACCACCTTGTATTTTTCCATTCAGAACCTCACACAGGTTATTCAATAAGATGTTAGTATGTGACCTCCCTGTTTAGTCATATAATACAAAATGAGAACAAATCCTAACAATGACAAGTAAATGTTAATATAAAGGAAAGATGAAGTACTAACCTGAGAAATGAGATCTTGCTCAATGAGCTGGAGGAATCTGTATCAGCCAATCATAAGCTTCAGCTTTGAATTTCTTTAGCTCTTCTAATGCTTTCTCAAAATGTCGTACCGTAGTAGCAGTTGCACATGCCCACACCAAATATTTGAGCTCTTTGTCCTTCCACTGCCTTTTAATATTTTCATAAATATGCCTCAGACAGAACCTATGCTCAGCTTGAGGGAAAAGTTTGGCAATTGCCGGAATGATACCCTATTTAAATATTTCAATACTTAGTTGACAAAATAACAACAATATCAAATTAAATTGAAGTATATGTACCTTCTGCCTATCTGAGATGAAAGTGAAGTTTGAATTAGCATTAAGTTCCAGATCATCACCAAGTTGTTCCAAAAACCATGTCCATTAATTGGTGGTTTCATTCTCAACAAGAGCATATGCAAGAGGATATATCCCATTATTGGAATCTACCCCTACGGCAGTCAAAATTTGACCAGGATAGGGACCTTTCATGAAAGTACCATCCAACCCTAAGAAATCCCTTAGATCAGCCTTAAATCCTTCCTTTAATGCTCCTAAACAAATGTAAATTCTCCTAAATGTCCTTGTATCAGAATTTAAATTTGGCTCACTGTAACAATCGATCTTCACATTAGTACCTGGGTTTCTTTCCATCTACTCTAGTCCATAGTCCCTCAAAATAGCATATTGTTTCTGAAAATCCCCAAAAACATGCTTCTGAGCCAATTCCTTTGCCCGATGTACCTTCATTCTTGACATGTTCATCTCGAATTTTTGAATGAGATCTTCTTGAAGTGCATTGACTGGAATGGTTGGATTACTCTCAATTTACTTCACAATGTTTGTTGTAATGAATTTGTAGTTGCAAGCTTTAATGGTTCTTGATTGCACACACCGATGTTCACTAACTAGGGTGTTCACTACCTAGTCATCTGTCTCTTTAAATCTAGACACCAGTACAACCTAACGACATTTACCCTCTTTCATATTTACTGTTTTTGTCCTTGAATCCAGTCCTTGACTTTGTCCATGGTCCACCACTCATATCTGGGACCACTCCTCTACACTTATCCCTAATCCTTGTTTTGTCATTTTTTTCAAAATGTAAATCCCTTTTGGTTTCTACTGCATGTTTGTTTATATATTCTTTCACATCTTTCTTTGTTTTGAACTTTTGTCCTAACATGAAAGCCTTTTGATGAACTACACCCTCAAAACAATTTTTTTTCCTTTCTTTTGATGAACTACACCCTCAAAACATTTTTTTTTCCTTTCTTATGTCTCTCAACATCCTCTCTCTGTTGTTATCTTCGTCTACAATAGGTGACTCAAACGATTCTGGGTCTATGACCTCCAAATCTTCACCTTCAGTAAAGTCAACACCACTACCACTTGCTTCTTTGGTGGTTTTTTTAACCCGCTCAACATCTTCATCAACATGTATATGAAATTCTTTCATATCAACATCCACATCATCTACAATATTTTCTAAATCCACAAAGATGTCTTCGTCCTCACTCTCATCATCTGTCATATTACCCTCACTCCTACTACCCTCACTCCAAGGACCCTCACTAATACTTTCCTTACTTCCACTGTATTCATCCTCAAAAAACTCAACATCATGTAGATTTTTCCCCCACCATATTCTGCGTCCACATCCCCCATTACCTCATAATCATCCACTGGATCAACATCCCTTTTTGCTTGGTGCTCAAACTGTACCCCCCTAAAGGGATCATTCTCTCGATCAACTGAGTTTTTTTTGTTGATTACAGGTTCAAAAGGTACAATTAACTTTGACAAATCAATGGACTCATTCAAATCCAACTTTTTACTACATGACCCAATTTATTTCCTTTTCATTCTAACCCTATTCATTTCAGGAGAATCATTCTCTTCAATTTCCTCAATACGAACCTTCAATGGGGACTTAAGGTAAGGGACTACGCTAGTATTTCCATGCTCAATGTACAAATTAATTTCCTTATGATTAAGAACATACCTTGCCAGCTGAATGACTTCCTGATCGGTGCCAAGGGGTAACAATCCACTATCCAAGTCTGTCTCTGGGATCATGAAATGGTAAAACATTATACCACCATCATTGTACCCTAAAACTGTCATCATATCATCTAACTCGTGGACTGAAAACACATCCATGTCCACAAAATAAAAGTGATCAACAAGCCCATCTATGTATGATCTTCCAGATACCGTATTTGTGAACGAACCTCCATGGTTTATCTTGAATGTGCAAAAGCTTGAAATAGAACCTGTGAACATTCAAGAACAATAAAATGTTAATGATGGAGGAAAGAAAAATTACATTTCGTCAAAACCTAGCATTACAAGGTCCGTGCTTACCATATTCTTTACGTAGGTCAGGTGGTTGGTTGTAGCGTAGACGTAAAGACCACAATGTGAGCACCATTTTCCTCGATACACCGTTCAATCAGTTGAACTGTAACGGCCGACGACAATAAGAACTCATGATTGAAGAAGATGGGATGATCAAAAGGTTTTCTTGGGGAAAGAGATAGAGTGTAAACTCAATGTCTGAAACTAAACCCCGCCACCTTAATGGATATAGCTGTTAATTTATATGTTCAGAAAAGATCCTTTAGGCTAAAATGACATAAATACCCTCATGTGCAAGTCAAATGGAGCAAGTTAACGTTGGAATGGACGGACATCCAACTCGGGGACCAAACGCGTGCAACTTATGGTCCATAGGTACTATTTGAGGGAAAAAAGTACCGTAGGGACTAAATTGGGGAAAAATCCAAAACCTAAAGGATCATTCGCGTAATTTGTTCTAATTTGTATATAATAACAAATGTAGTTAAAATTAATTAAGTTTTTTAAATAGACGAGAGATGACACCTCCTTCACATCGTGGCCACACTAGGAATACACTACCCCGTCTAAACCCACTTATGGATTTCCGTAGAGAATACAACAACAAAAGCAAAAGATGATGATTGAAGAGAGGCAAGATATATAACTGTTAACATTCATTTTATTTTTATTTTTATTTTTTAAGAAAAAAATTTACTCTTCAAAATGATGTGGTGTGCAGGGATCATTTTCTAGGAAAAATGAAATATACAAAAAATAACATGACAAGTAATGTGACAAAAAAAATAATAAAAAGATATCGATCCATACCAACTAATCTTATAAGTCTTATAAGACGTATCATAGTTATAGACAAGTAAAAAGAAATGTAGTGTTTGATTGGTCTTTTCTTTCTTGATAATGACTCTATTCATTGGATGATATTTGCCAAACATAGAAATACTTGCAAGAGTGAAAAGCATCTGCAGGTTTGTCTTCATTGGTTATGTTATCTTTGACATTGGATAGATATGACCAATGGGGCGTTCATATTAAGACACTGAATCTTTTTTATTACTTTCATATTTTCTAAGTAGAATGTATTCGTATTCATGTTCTATATATATATATATATATATATATATATATATATATATATATATATATATATATATATATATATATATATATATATATATATATATATATATATATATATATATATATATATATATATATATAGAGGTTCATTTGAGACCACCTATATTTTGTGAGACCGTGAGACGCATTTTTTTATTTTTTTTTATTTTTTTTTAGTTAATTCATGTTCCGAAAATAATATTTAAAAAAAGAATTTTTTGATTTTTCCATTTATTTTGCATTTTAAAATTATTTTTAGAATACGTACAGTTAATATTCTATTTAGAATATTTCACGTATTTTTCAAAAAAAAAAAGATTTTTTTTTATTTTTTATTTTTTTAGTTAATTCAAGTTCCGAAAATAATATTTAAAAAAAGAATTTTTAGATTTTTCCGTTTATTTTTCATTTTAAAATTATTTTTTAGAATATGTCAGTGTAATATTCTATTTAAAATATTTCACGTATTTTTCAAAAAAAAAATGTAATTTTTTTCATTTTTTTTTATATTTTTTTATATTTTTTTTAGTTAATTCAAGTTCCGAAAATAATATTTAAAAAAAGAATTTTTGGATTTTTCCATTTATTTTGCATTATAAAATTATTTTTAGATTTGATCTTACAAAATTAGAATGGTCTCAAATGAACCTGAACATACATATATATATATATATATATATATATATATATATATATATATATATATATATATATATATATATATATATATATATATATATATATATATATATATATATATGCACTAAAATGTTAGCGAAAACATATGTATTACACACGTTTTTAATTAACACGAAGATTAATTTCAGGAATAGTAACTATTTTTTTTTTTTTTTGAAAAATATCAGGAGTAGTTTCAGCGGATGAAGTTCAGCTTGTTGTTTTTTTTTTTTTTAATTGGATAAAATATAAAATGAAGCTTAGTTCGTTAAATTGGTATGAGTTGTGGTGTACTCTCATTTTTCCGGATTGAATGTTGTAAGTTGTAACTTTTGCTTTTTCTAGCACATCTTAGATTTTTTAATGTTATTCTGCCGTTCAAAAAAGAAGCACTTTTTTTTCTAACTTTTAATATATATATATATATATATATATATATATATATATATATATATATATATATATATATAGAAAATTCAATAGAGAACCATAATTATTGGTTCTTCAAGAAACCAAATCTTTATTTCAATTTTTAGAGTTTATTCTTTATCGAAAAAAATCTAAAAATATTTAAATTCATATATTAACATTATGAATGTGAAAAATATTTTTCGGATTCACATTGTGAATTTTCAAAATTTCACATTGTGAATTTGACGTAAAAAAATCGAATTTGATATCATTGGAAAAAGGATAAAAATTTATGAATTTCTGTATTTTTAGTTTTTTTTTTTTTTTTTTTTTTTTGATAAAAAATAAGTTCTAAAAGTTGAAAAAAAGATTGGTTCTTTGGTTTATTGGTTAATTATGGTTCTCTATTGAATCTCACCATATATATATATATATATATATATATATATATATATATATATATATATATATATATATATATATATATAGAGAGAGAGAGAGAGAGAGTGAGGTAGGTTATATTGAGCACACGAAAAAGATTGAGAACGCGAGAACAAATCTGAATCATTAAAATATTATGATCAAAGGCTATTATCAGATGGGTTAAATATGAAAATTCCAAACCTCATTAGACTAATTTGTAAACTTTAAAATCTAATTAAGGGAATATTAGCAATTCTATTTTTTATTTATTTCCTAAAAATCAATAAATATCCCTAAATTTATGCAAAGTTTTTATACTAGAACGTTTTTACCTTTGTCTCTCTTTATTTACTGGTTTAAAAGCCCTAATCCTGAAACGACCCAAAAATCACGACCAAAAAAATTTCTTTAAAAGCATTACTAGAATCATAATTATAAAAATTGTATCATAAGTCATAACATAAATTCTCGAGTATTAATTCAAAACATAATATCATTATCAGAGTCAAACATTCCCAGGCTAACTGACTATGGTGTGTGCACTGCAATCTCCCCGAGCTCCTCTTTTGAAAACTGAGTACCTGAAACCAAAACTGAAAACCGTAAGCACGAAGCTTAGTGAGCTCCCCCAAACTACCACATACCATACAATAACATATAAACACATATTGGGCCTTGCCCACTGCATTGGGACGAAGCCCGGAAACTGCATCGGACCGGAGTCCGGAACTGACTGGGACCTTGTCCCCTGCATCGGACCAAAGTCCGGAACTAACTGCATCGGACCGAAGTCCGGAACTGGCTGCATCGGACCGAAGTCCGGAACTGACTGGGACCTTGTCCCCTGCATCGGACTGAGGTCCGGACTAACTGGGGCCTTGCCCCCTGCATCGGACCGAAGTCCGAAAACTGACTGGGACCTTGTCCCCTGCATCGGACCGAAGTCCGGGCTAAATGACTGAACATAGCATAACATAACATATCAACTAGCATGAACACATATACTGCATACTACATCGGGCCGTAGCCCGGCACACATAACACATAACACATAAAACATAGCACATAAATCATGTCTGAGCCACGAAGGCATCAAACATACTAACTACTGCATCGGACCGAAGTCCGGAAACTACTGCTAACTGAACGGGCCGGCATTGTGGCCTTAGACCCGTCCCTACTGGAAGGAAACTCACCTGATGCTGCTAAACTGATGTTGCTAATCCTTTTGACTGCTACCTGGCCTCTGACTTCGACTGCTGCTCCACTAGCTCCTCAAGCTACCAATATCAATATAACACTTAGTCCAACTGACCTCCAAAGGTTACTAGGTCAATTCTGGTCAAGGTCAAAATCCTGGTCAAAGTCAACCTTCCGGGTCAACCCTACTCGCCGAGTCTATCTACTGACTTGTCGAGTTCATATGCTCTGGGTCTTTCTTATTCGCGACTCGACTCGCCGAGTCAATCCATGACTCGCCGAGTCCAACTAGGTCCAAGTCCTGTCCTGTCCAACTCGCTGAGTCACCACCCGACTCACTGATTCGAGTCTCAACTCGAAGGGTTTAGGGTTTCACGATCTGACTCGTCGAGTCCAAGAACAGACTCGCCGAGTCCTAGACAATCTTCAACCAACTCGCCGAGTCCATGCCTAACTTCATCCGACTCGACGAGTTGTTCATCCTACTCGTCGAGTTCCTCCTCATCTTCAAGCTACTCGCCGAGTCCACTCGAAGGACTCGCCGAGTCTATCCAGTCCTCAATCCATGCAGTGGCTTTTCGAGCCAAACAGAGTTTCCAACTCATAGATCCATACTTCTAGGGACTATTCCCCACGTAAAGTGGCAAACTTTACGTGTAGATTAAGAGATCTAGGCTCAAAACACCCTAAATTCGGGTTTATGGCAAACATACTTCTTCAACATACCAAGGGCTGATACTTTAGGGGATTCAAGACCCAAAACAAACATGGATCTGAGGTAGCAACCTCAGATCTGAACCTCCAACTCGGATTGGTTACATATCATACTAAAAATGACCAAAACTCACATATAAGAATAGATCTAGGTGCAAAGGGAGTCCAAGCAACAGCTTATTACCTCCAACTGGTCTGAAATGTCTTCTCAATCTCGGATCTACAGTCCCTTCTTGCACCTCCAAGGCTTTTCTTCCTTCTCCAAGCTTTAGTGCACTCTACAAGGCAAGATCTAGCTCAAAAACGGATATGGTGGCTAGGGTTTGGTGTTCTGGGGTAAAGAGGCAGTAAAGGAACCCTAGGAAGGAGAATGAGACGCTTAAATAGGCTCCAAGTTCCCGGATTTAGGGTTTTCCTCGTTCA